>NC_048598.1:142785546-143385546 GCF_003668045.3 Cricetulus griseus
AGTATCTTAACAGGCAATGTCTTTCAATCAGCCACACACTAAGAAAACTACATCATCTTTTGCTCAAGCTTCTCTCAGTGTGACAATCAGTCAACTTCCTGTAGCCTATGAGCCAAGATGTTAAGAAATCTCAACTCCAGGACCATGTCTGCTTGCATGCCACCATGTTCCCCAAAAATGATAAGAATGGACTGAACTTCTGACGCTGTAAGCAAGCCACTTCACGTAAATGTTTCCTTTATAAGAGTTGCTGTGGTCATGGTGTCTTTTCAAAACAATAGAAACCTAACTAAGGTATCTAGTAATATCATTTATTCCTAAATTTTCTATATGAGAATTCTGTAAAGTGTTTTTGTGAAATACTCAATATGTTATCTGTCATAACACATAACTAATTCTTTTTTTCTCCAGTGCCTACATCAGTACTAGATGCATGAGATTATTACCAAATCATACCATACTATGCTAACAATTGTCATCAGCTCAGAGATGACCAATTTTGAACTTCTCAAAGCTTGAAATAACCTAGATTTTTTGCATATTTTTATTTGAATTATGAAAAATGTTTTACATGACAATCCCAGTTCCCTTCTCCCTCCCATCCTCCCCTACCACCACCCCCAACTCAAACCCTACTATCACATAACCTTTCTGCTCCCCCTTGATGGTGATGCCTTCCATAGGGTGTCATCAGAATCTATCATTTCCACTGGGATAGGACCTAGGCCCACCCCATGTGTCTTGGCTCAGGGAGTATTCCTCCAAGTGGAATGGGCTCCTAAAGTCCACACCTGTGCTAAGGATAAGTACTGAAATACTACAGGAGGTCCCATAGATTTCCGACACTTCCTCACTGAAACCCATGTTCCTGGGGTCTGAATCAGTCCCATCCTGGTATCCCAGGTATCAGTCTGGGGAACAAGAGTTCCCAGATGTTCAGGTTAGCTTTTTCTTTGGGTTTCACCAGCCTGGTCTTGACCCCATTGCTCTTAACTCTTCCTTCTCTGCATCTGGATTCCAGTTTAGAGCAGTGATTAGTTGTAGGTGTCTGCTTCTACTTCCTCAGCTGCTGGATGAGGGCTATCAGGTGGCATGTAAGTCAGTCATCAATCTCATTATCATGGGAGGGCATTTAAGGTAGCCTCTCCTCTGTTTCTTAGATTGTAGTTGGTGTAATATTTGTAGATCTCAAGACATTTCCCTAGTGCCTGATTTCTCTGTAAATCAAAATTTTCTCCCTCTATTATGGTATCTCCATTCTTGTTATCATCTATTCTTCCCCTCACTCAACCTTTCTGCTCCCTGATGTCTTCTGCATCCCTCCTCTTCTTCCCTTCTCATTCTCCTAGCTCCCTTCCCCTCTTCCTGTGCTCCCAATTTGCTCAGGGGATCATGACCCTTTCCCCTTCACCAGAGATCCATGTATGTCTCTCTTAGGGTCCTCCTAGTTTACTAGATTCTCTGGCAGTGTGGATTCTAGGCTGATAATCCATTACACTGTGTCTAAAATATGCATATGAGAGAGTACATACCATGTATGCCTTTTTGTGATTGGGTTACGTCGCTCAGAATGGTTTCTTCTAGTTCCATCCATTTTTCCTGCAAATTTCAAGATTCCATTTTTTTCCTCTGAGTAGCACTCCATTGTGTAAATGTACCACATTTTCTCTATCCATTCTTCAGTTGAGGGGCATCTAGGTTGCTTCCAGTTTCTAGTTATTACAAATAGTGCTGCTATGAACATCATTGAACGGATATCCTTGTTGTATGAATGTGCTTCTTTTGGGTATATGCCTAAGAGTGGGATTGCTGGATCTTGTGGTAGACTGATTCATAGTTTCTTGAGGAGTCGAACATACCTCAACATAATGAAAGCAATATACAGAAGGCCAACAGCCAACATCAAATTAAATGAAGAGAAACTCAATGCAATTCCTCTAAAATTGGGGACAAGACAAGGCTGCCCACTCTCTCCATACCTCTTCAATATTGTCCTTGAAGTTCTAGCTAGAGCAAATTCTTAACAACAAAAGGAGATCAAGGGAATACAAATCAGAAAGGAAGAAGTCAAACTCTTACTCTTTGCAGATGATATGATAGTCTAAGTAAGTGACCTGAAAAACTCTACCAGGGAATTACTACAGCTGATAAACACCTTCAGCAAAGTGGCAGGATACAACTCAAAAAAAATCTGTTTCCCTACTATAAACCCACACACCTACAATCACCTGATTTTTGACAAACAATTCAAATCTATACAATGGAACAAAGAGAAAATCTTCAACAAATGGTGCTGGCATAACTGGATGGTAGCATGTAGAAGGCTTCGGATAGAAACAAGTCTATTGCCAAGCACAAAACTTAAGTCAAAATGGATCAAAGATCTCAACATAATTCCAGACACACTGAACTTATTAGAAGATAAAGTGGGAAATACCCTTTAATTAATTGGTACAGGAGACTGCTTCCTGAACATTACACCAGTAGCACAGACACTGAGATCAACAATTGATAAATGGGACCTCCTGAAACTGAGAAGCTTCTGCAAGGCAAAGAAGACAGTCAGCAAGACAAAACGGCATCCCACAGACTGGGAAAAGATATTCACCAACCCCACAACTGACAGAGGGCTCATCTCCAAAATATACAAAGAACTGAAGAAGCAAGTTTACAAAACACCAAATAATCCAATTAAAAAGTGGGGTACAGAACTAAATAGACAATTCTCAATGGAGGAATCTAAAATGGCTGAAAGACAGATAAGAAAGTGTTCAACATCCTTAGCCATCAGGGAAATGCAAATCAAAACAACTCTGAGATACCATCTTACTCCTGTCAGAATGGCCAAAATTGAAAACAGAAATGATAGTTTATGCAGGAAAGGATGTGGAGAAAGGGGAACACTCCTCCACTGCTGGTGGGAATGCCAACTTGTACAGACCCTTTGGAAATAACCTAGATTTTTGAGACTTCAAACATGGCAATAAGACCAATGGGGAATTGAACATGAAATGACTTCCAGAAGAATGACATTTAGGGACCCAAATGGTAAAATCAAACTGCCAAGTTGAAATTCAGTGCTGCTAGTATCTGTCCAAACATGATGCTGCACCTGCCCCTGCCATTCTCAACATATTCTACTACACCAGAGAAGACAATCTAAACTTTTTACCATTTCTTCCAGTCAAAGTCATAAACAGCTAAATTGCTTGATGCTAAAACAAGAGACCATAAGGCACTATTTAAACAGGAAGCTGTTAAAGATGCCACCTTACAAGTCATAACATTACAATGAATACAAAGTAGAATGGGATCAGAAATATCTTAAGTTAAATGCTAGGAGTTTTCTACATTGTAAGATATGAAAATACAGACATTGATAAAAAATAATGTGTCTGAAACAAGAAAGAAAAAATTAAAGTAGGAGATGGGGGGAGATAAGTGAGGATAATAGGGGGTGAAAATAACCAAAATACATTATGACACATATAAAATTTTCAAATGGTAACAAAACTGGCAATAAAAATAATGTGTCTAAAAAATCAGAAACCAACAGTAGAGTGGTTCCAGTTACTACAGGAGTCACAAAGTCACAGAGCAGCCTCTACTGCTTAAAGCTTTGCTATTGACAAGTCTCTTTGGGATCTATCTTATGACATCTTAGGGCAATCTTAACTTTTTGATTAAAGCTTTATTCTTATGTGTTCATTAAAATACTCAGAGCTATAGTGAATATAAAAATCCTGACCAGTAGAATTCCAAAAGTTCCAGAACAAGTCATTTCATAGACAAGAGGCAATGGTACCAGGAAAAAATGGTAAGGAGAGAAAGTCTTGATCCAGGTCTATACAGAGAAGTAGCACAATTAGCCAAGTGTGGTTAATCCCAGCACTACAGAAGCTATAGCATGACCCAAAACATCAAAGCCAGTATGGGTTATGTAGTAACAGGGCAACCAGAGCTTTATAATTGGACCCTGCCTTAAAAAAATAAACTAACTAAAACCCCTGGTAAATTCATATAATATAATACTATACAATCTTCATGAAAAATAAGGAAAATGTATAACCTGAAGTGGCAATAAAGCAAAGAAAATGATCAACAGGAAAAATGTTAAGATACAAAAGTGTGACTAGTACATTGTCTTTTCTGTAAGAATGGAGGAAGCAGAGGCAAATACCAATAGTTAATTTTTAGTATTAAAGGTGACAGTATAATTCAATTTTTGAAACTACAGTTGTCTCTGGGGAAAAGAACAAACAACTATAGAAGTCTGCCTTCTATAAGAGTATCGTGTTCATGGTTTTGATCTTGAAACATGTGTCACAAGTTTTTAATTAAATTTTATAAAATATTCAAACCCCAGCTGAGATATTGTATTCTTGCTTCAACCTCTTCTGTCTGCCCACTAAATACAACTACAAAAATCTAGACTAGACAGATGTAAAGGTCCCTCTTGGATGACTTCATGTAATTAACAGCAGGTGTTAGCAGAACTCTGAGTACAACCAAACTGGAAGAAAGCATGCCATTTTCCCTGCAGGGTACCCTTACTATAACTCAACATAGCCAGAAGATGTGAGCTTTGTGATGCAGAGAGAAAGTCAGAAGCCCACCAGCTCTGTGGGTTTTGAAGGTTCAGAAAGAATTCTCTGGCAGTCAAAGGGAATGTGGAAATCCTCTGAGTTCCTCACCTCAATTTCTCTATATGCTCACTAATGGTGCTTTTTGAACAGCTAAGAATGAATAATCACTCCAATTGATTGAATCTTTGGCAGGAAGCCAGTCACAACTATGGGAATCCACAAAAGCCAGGACTTCCCTGTCTTAAGAGCAGCTGCAGTTCTAAAAGAGCCAAGCACCCAGAGTACTCTTCTCTCTGGCCTTCTCTCTGCTTGTGGCACTCCTGTTACACAGACTGAATAACATAAGAGAGCCACAGAACACACCAAGGGTAGCCAGAACCAACATTCTAACCAAAGGACAAAACAGGCATCACAAAATTCATGAGTAATGGGGGGAATGAGCTAAAATGCAAATTACAGCCAGACTTCCCACCTCTTTATCCAGGGTCTAGACTGGTGAGTCTCCCTAACCTCTCAATGCATGCGTTCTCTCCAACACAACAGATCTAGCCAGAGTACCATATCCAGCACCCTGGCCATCCCATGAACACCACAATCAATCTCCATTGCTTCCACCAGAACATGCTCTATCTTCCACTATGATTCCTCATGTCCCTTCTAAGACATCCAACTTTTCTCCCAGCCAAATCTACTCTTACACTCTAGACTTGGGCACAACTTCTGCCTGTCCACTCTGGGAACTCCTGTCCTTGGGTCTGCAGGCAGGTTGACTTGGCCCCATAGGATCAAGCAACCCTGAGTCTGCTGAGATTGCTAGGCTAGTCCTGCTCCCACCCACCTGGAGAGCAAGTGCCTCAGATCCGCCTGCACCCACCTTGAGACACATCAGAGTATTGACCCTCTTGCACCCACAGGAAGAAGAGATGGGAAGACAAAAGAACACATCCAACAACAGAAAAAACAATATGATGTCCTCAGGGTCTAGAGACTCAATAAAAATTCAATAATCTCATGAAAACTTTTGGAGATTAGATAACAAACTATAGAATAATGAACAAGTCACTGAATAAATAAAAAAATTCCTAAAATGAGTCCAAATGAAAATGAAGGAGGGCAATCTATAGTGATACAATGGAAGAAATCCTAAGAAGGAAATTTACAGTAATAAATTTCTGCATTTAAAAAAAGTAAGAGAGGTTTCAAATAACTTAATTATATACCATAGGGCCTCTCAAAACCAAGAAAATTATCTGAGTTAGGGTTTCTATTGCTGTGAAGAGATACCATGATCACAGTGACTCTTATAAAGAAAAACATTTCTTTATGTTTACTTGCTTTCAGTTCAGAGGTTTAGTCCATTATCATCATGGCAGGAAGCAAGGCAACATGTAGGCAGACATCTTAACTCACAGGCAACAGGAAGTTGTCTGAGACATTGGGTGTGGCTTGAGCATATATGACACCTCAAAGCCCCCTCTGGAGTGACACATTTCCTCCAACAAGCCAACACCCACCCCTACAAAATCACACCTCCTAATAGTGCCACTCCCTTTGGGGGCCATTTTCCTTCAAACCACCACACAGACTAAACATAAAAACAGTCAATGGAAAGAAATCACAATCAGAGTAGAAATAAATAAAATGGGAACAAAAAATTACAAAGAAGCAATAACACTAGGATTTTTTTGAAAAGATAAATAGTATCTACACATGTTTAACCAAACTAAACCAGAAAAAAAAGAGAAGACCCACTAAAGTGGAAAATCTCAAAGAAATGAAAGTTTTTCCTTCTATTGAAAATACAATTTTCTCACATAATATATCCTGAATATGGTTTCCCTTCTCTCTACTCCTCCCAGTTCCTCCCTCCTCCTTTTCCATCTGGATTCTACCACCTTTCTGTCTCTCATTAGAAAATAAACAAACTTCTTCTTTTTTTTTTTTTTTGGTTTCTGGAGACAGGGTTTCCCTGTGGCTTTGGAGGTTGTCCTGGAACTAGCTCTTGTAGACCAGGCTGCTCTCAAACTCAGATCTGCCTACCTCTGCCTCCCAAATGCTGGGATTAAAGGCATGCAAAACCACCGCCCAGCTAATAAACAGACTTCTAAGGGATTATAATACAGTGATAAAACAAAAATGAGCACATCAGAATAGGACAAAACAAACAGAAGAAAAAGAGCCCAAGAAAAGTCACAAGAAAACAGATATAGATATAGAAACCAACTTGTTCACACACCCAGGAATTCCATGAAAACATTGAACTGGAAACTATACTATATACACAAAGGGACTGTACAGGTCTCCTGCAGGCTGCCTCAGTCTCTGTGAGTTCATATGTGTGTGAATTCTGTTGAGTTAGAAGGCCTTGTCTCTTTGATGTCCTCCATTCCCTCTGGATCTTACATTCTTTCTGACTCCTCTTCCACAGGGTTCCCCAATCCCTGAGGAGAGGCAGTTGACAGAAATATACCATTTAGGGCTGAGTGTTCCAAAGTCTCTCATTCTCTACATATTGTTTGACTATAGGTCTGTATATTTGTTCCCAACTGCTACTGAAAGAGGATGCTTCTCCAATTATGGTTAAGTAAGGAACTGTTCTGTGAGTACAATAGAATGTCAGTCATTCAGAGTCATTTTACTGCTACATTTTTTAAAGACAGTAGTATTTTGTTTTACCCTAGGATCCAGAGCTATTTTGTATCATGCTCTTAGTCACCCAAGCAGTATCAAGAATGTGTAAAATCAGATATTGGTTGGTTACTCCCATAAGTTTTTGTGCTACAACTAACATATCTGGCATTCAGAACACCATTGTTTATCAAAGGGTTTGTAGCTGGGTTGGTGTTTACATTTATCCTTTGGTACCTTCCTGTACCAAATATGCTAGAACATAAGGGTGAAAGCTCTACATGGGCACTAGCTAAACTTCTCCATGTTTATTGAGATTCATAGGTGTTGTCTTCAGCAATAGAACTTTACTATTAGTTTGTGGAAAGCAACCTATAGGCTTAGTAACAACCTAGGTTGATAGGGGATTTCCATAATAACCATTTGGACCACTTTGACCAACAACTCAATTAGATATAAACCATTCCTGGTACTGAAAGATTCATTTGGTGACAAGAGATGGCCAATTGAGGATCTGTCTGCCCAAATGGCCAACTGAGGATCTGTCTCCACAACTGTTGGCTGATTTCATTAAGATCACGTTCATATTCACACATATTTTAGAAAGCTTATACTGAATTAAGTTCCCATACTACCTCTCATTGACCCTGAATTTTAACTGTCTGTCCTTGTATTCCTTCATTCATATCCTTCTTCCCTCCTCCCCTACCTCTTGATTTCTAAATGCATATGATCTACAAAAATAAAACAAGATAACTAACTTAAACTGATCTATAACAAACAGTGAGTTTGATCCATTTTTTTTAATGGCCAAAGTAAAATTAGTAGATTCACTGCTGGATTCAACCAGACCTTCCAAGGAGAACTAACACTGATGTTTTTCAAACTATCCCATAAGACAGAAAATGAAGGAACACCAAATTCTATTTAGAAAGTTAGTATGGTTCTGATAGAAAAGCCAGATAAAGACACAACAAAAACAATGCAATTATAGACTGATCTCCCTGATGAGCACTGAATTAAAAATTCTCAACAAAATACCTGCAAAAAATTAAGAATACATCAAAATGATATTTTACCACCATCAAGCAATCTTTATTCTGGGAATCCAGGGATTAGTCCACATATACAAGTCAGTAAATATAATTCACAACGTAAGTGGACTGAAGGTCCAAAATCACATGGTAATTTTGACAGATTCAGAAAAGGCTTTTGCCAATTACAGCCTCTATAATACAGACTTTGAAACACTCAAGAGAGAAATTGAAGAAAACACTGGAATATGCAAAGACTCCCAGTACTAAGGAAATTTAAGAATTCTTGTAGTAAAAACAAGTAACTTACAAAAGTAACCTACAATATTAATACAGTCTCTAAAATACCATTCTTCACAGGTCTAGATAACACTATCTTAAAATTTATTTGGAAGCCAATGGACCTCAGATAGCCAAAGTAACTCAAATCAAAGGCAGTAATGCTAAATATACCACCATACTTAATTTCAGGCTATACAACAAGGCTATACAATAGAAACAGATATGTAGATCAATGAGCAGTATAGAAAACCCAGTCATAACCCACCACAGCTAACTGTAAAAATTAACCACAGCTGCATAATTTTTCACAAAGATGCCACAAATGCTCATAGAAGAAAGGAAAATATGGGGAAATTGAATATTCACATGTATAATGAAATTAGATCATTATCTTTCACTTGGCACAAAACTTAATTCCAAATGTCTCTAAGACCATAATACAAACCAGAAACTGGTAAATTTCTAGAAGAAAAATTAGTAAATAACCTTAAAGATATAGGCCTAGCCCTTTCCACCGACTCATCACAGACCAGACCAGATCCCTCCAGGCTTGTCCCTGCTTGAAACAGACACGCCCAGGCAGGGAGGAGCTCCCTGAATCTGGGTACAGGCCACTCTTCCTTCCGTTCCCGATGACCGATCCGCCAGGAGAGTGAGGAGACTACAAGGAGAAGCAAGACCATCCAGAGCTGCACACATTGAATTCCTGGCCCACACACACTACAGAGCAACAAGAGGAGATAGAGAGATCCTACCTGCACTCACTGGAAAAAGATATGGGAAGAAGACAGAATAAGAACGCACTCAACAACAGAAAGACCAATCTGACACCACCAGAATCTAGGGACTCCACTCCAGCAAGACCTGAAAAGCCCAACATAGTACATGAAGAAGAGATGGACCTCAAAAATTATCTCAGCAAGATGATAGACACCTTCAAAGAGGAAACAAGAAAATCCCTTAAAGAAATAGAAGAAAAACCAAGCAAAAAATTACACGAAATGGTGGAAAAGACAAACCAAAAAATTCAAGAAATAAACAAATCTCTTAAAGAAGCTAAAGAAACCCAAGATAAAACAACCAAACAAGTGAAGGAAGCTCTTGAAACAGTTCAAAGCATGAAAGCTGAATTAGAAACAATAAAGAAAACACAGGATGAGGCGATGCTGGAAATGGAAAGACTGGATAAACATCAGGATTTAAAGATGTGAGTATAACTAATAGAATCCAAGAGACAGAGGAGAGAATCTCAGCTATTGATGACTCGCTAGAGGATATACATTCATCAACCAAAGAAAACCTCAAGTCCAACAAATCTCTAACACAAAATATCCAGGAAATATTGGACACCGTGAAAAGACCAAACCTAAGAATAATAGGTGTAGAAGAAGGTGAAGAAACACTGCTCAAAGGTACAGAAAACATATTCAACAAAATCATAGAAGAAAACTTCCCCAACCTACAGAAAGATATGCCTATGAAAGTACAAGAAGCTTATAGGACACCAAACAGACTGGACCACAAAAAGAAGTCCCCCCTGACACATAATAATCAAAACTCCAAATCTACAGAATAAAGAGAAAATATTAAGAGCTGCAAAGGAAAGAGGCCAAATAACATATAAAGGCAAACCAATTATAATCACACCTGACTTCTCAATGGAAACTCTGAAAGCCAGAAGGTCTTGGATAGATACCCTACAAGCACTAAGGGAGCATGGATGCCAACCCAGACTACTGTTCCCAGCAAAATTTTCAATCATTATATATGGAGAAAACAAGATATTCCATGACAAAAACAGATTTAAACAATACATATCCACAAATCCAGCACTACAGAAGGTTCTGGAAGGAAAACTCCAACCCAAGGAACATAACTACATGCACAAAAACACAGGCAATAGATAATCTAATTTTGCCAAACACAAAAAGAAGCAGGAGGGCAAAATCCACACACAATGACACCACCAACAATAAATCCAAAACAAACAAGAACCAACGAACAATGGACATTAATATCCCTAAATGTCAATGGTCTTAACTTACCCATAAAAAGATATAGGCTAACAGAATGGATACGAAGACAGAATCCATCCTTCTGCTGTTTACAAGAAACACACCTCAACTTCAAAGACAGGTGATACCTCAGAGTAAAAGGATGGGAAAAGATTTTCCAATCAAATGGCCTCAAGAAACAAGCTGGTGTAGCAATCCTAATATCTAACAAATTGGACTTTAAACTAAAATCAATCAAAAGAGATGAAGAAGGGCATTTCATACTCATCACAGGAAAAGTCCATCAAGATGAAATCTCAATCCTGAACATCTATGCTCCAAATACGAAGGCACCCACATTTGTGAAAGAAACATTACTAAAGCTCAAACCACACATAAAACCACACACACTTATAGTAGGAGACTTCAACACCCCCCCTTACACCACTAGACAGGACCACCAGACAGAAACTTAACAAAGAAACAAAGGACCTGAAAGAAGTTATGACCCAACTGGGGTTAACAAATATCTATAGAGCATTCCATCCAAACTCAAAAGAATATACCTTCTTCTCAGCACCACATGGCACCTTCTCTAAAATTGACCACATAGTAGGCAACAAAGCAAACCTCCATAGTTACAAAAGAATTGAAATAACCCCCTGTATCTTATCAGACCACCATGCATTAAATCTAGAATTCAGCAACAATACAAATGGCAGAAAACATGAAAACTTTTGGAAAATGAATAACACCCAATTACACCATTCCTGGGTTGAGGAAGAAATAAAAAAACAAATTAAAGACTTCCTAGAATCTAATGAGAATGCAGACCCAACATACCCAAACTTATGGGACACTCTGAAAGCAGTGGTAAGAGGGAAGTTCATAGCACTAAGTGCCCACATGAAGAAACTAGAGAAAAGTCACATTAGAGAACTGACAGAACAGCTGAAAGCACTGGAGCAAAAAGAAGCAAACTCACCAAGGAGGAGTAGACGCCAGGAAATAATCAACCTGAGAGCTGAAATCAATAAAGTAGAAACTAGGAAAACATTACAAAGAATCAATGAAACAAAGAGTTGGTTCTTTGAGAAGATCAACAAGATAGACAAACCTCTAGCCAAACTAACCAAAAGGCAGAGAGAGAGAGCACACTAATTAACAAAATCAGAAACGAAAAGGGGGATATAACAAAGGACACTGGGGAAATCTAGAGAATCTTTAGGTCATACTTTGAAAATCTGTACTCCACAAAATTCGAAAACCTAATGGAAATGGACAGTTTCCTGGATAAATATCACTTACCGAAATTAAATCAAGATCAGATAAACTGTTTAAATCGACCCATAACCCCTAATGAAATAGAAGCAGTCATCAAAAGCCTCCCAACCAAAAAAAAGCCCAGGACCAGATGGCTTCACTGCAGAATTCTACCAGAAATTCAAACAAGAGCTAATTCCAGTACTCCTCAAACTGTTCCGCACAATAGAAGCAGATGGGATATTGCCAAACTCTTTCTACGAGGCTACAATCACTTTGATACCCAAGCCACACAAAGATAAGACTAAGAAAGAGAACTACAGACCGATATCCCTCATGAACATTGATGCTAAAATACTCAATAAAATATTGGCTAATCGAATGCAAGAACATATCAGAAATATCATCCACCACGATCAAGTAGGCTTCATCCCAGGGATGCAAGGATGGTTCAACATATGAAAAACCATTAATGTAATCCACCACATAAACAAACTGAAAAAGAAAAACCACATGATCATCTCACTAGATGCTGAAAAAGCCTTTGACGAAATCCAACATCCCTTCATGATAAAGATCTTGGAGAGAACAGGAATATCAGGAACATATCTAAACATGATAAATGCGATATACACCAAACCAATAGCCAACATCAAACTAAATGGAGAGAAACTCGAAGCTTTTCCTCTAAAATCAGGAACAAGACAAGGATGTCCACTCTCTCCATACCTCTTCAATATTGTACTTGAAGTTCTAGCTAGAGCAATAAGACAAGAACAGGGGATCAAAGGGATACAAATTGGAAAGGATGAAGTCAAACTTTCACTATTTGCAGATGACATGATAGTCTACATAAGTGACCCGAAAAACTCTACCAGGAAACTCCTACAGCTGATAAACACCTTCAGCAAGGTAGCAGGATACAAAATTAACTCAAAAAAATCTGTAGCCCTACTGTATACAGACGATAAACTCAATGAGAAAGAAATCATGGA
The DNA here is from genome assembly GCF_003668045.3 of Cricetulus griseus. Lineage (NCBI taxonomy): Eukaryota > Metazoa > Chordata > Mammalia > Rodentia > Cricetidae > Cricetulus > Cricetulus griseus. The sequence goes on from NC_048598.1 coordinate 142,798,329, forward strand.
AACATCACCTTTCAAAATATCCACAAGCAACATAAAATATCTGGGGGTAACACTAACCAAAAAAGTGAAAGACCTGTACAATAAGAACTTTGAGACTTTAAAGAAAGAAATTAAAGAAGATACCAGAAAGTGGAAAGATCTCCCATGCTCTTGGATAGGCAGAATTAACATAGTAAAAATGGCAATCCTACCAAAAGCAATCTACAGATTCAATGCAATCCCCATCAAAATCCCAACACAGTTTTTCACAGACATTGAAAGAACAATACTCAACTTTATATGGAAAAATAAAAACCCAGGATAGCCAAAACAACTCTTTACAATAAAAGATCTTCTGGAGGCATCACCATCCCTGACTTCAAGCTCTACTATAGAGTCATAGTTCTGAAAACAGCTTGGTATTGGCACAAGAATAGACAGATAGACCAATGGAATCGAATTGAAGACCCAGATATTAACCCACGCACCTACAAACACCTTATTTTTGACAAAAGTGCTAAATCCATACAATGGAAAAAAGATAGCATCTTCAACAAATGGTGCTGGCACAATTAGACTCGGACATGCAGAAAATTGCAGATTGATCCATACCTGTCGCCATGCACGAAACTTAAGTGCAAATGGATCAAAGATCTCTCCATAAATCCAGCTACACTGAATCTTCTAGAAGAGAAAGTGGGAATAACCCTTGAACAAATTGGCACAGGAGAGCGATTCCTGAACATCACGCCAGAAGCACAGACACTGAGGTCTGCAATCAATAAATGGGACCTCCTGAAACTGAGGCGCTTCTGTAAGGCAAAGGACACAGTCAGTAAGACAAAACGACCACCCACAGATTGGGAAAAGATCTTCACCAGCCCCACATCTGACAGAGGACTGATTTCGAAAATATACAAGGAGCTCAAGAAACTAGCCACCAAAACACCATACAATGAAATTAAAAAGTGGGGTGCAGAACTAAACAGAGATTTTTCAACAGAGGAATCTGAAATGGCTGAAAGACACTTAAGAAAGTGCTCAAAATCCTTGGCCATCAGAGAAATGCAACTCAAAACAACTCTGAGATACCACCTCATACCTGTCAGAATGGCTAAAATCAAAAATACCAATGACAACCTATGCTGGAGAGGATGCAGAGAAGAAGGAACACTCCTCCATTGCTGGTGAGAGTGTGAACTTGTAAGACCACTTTGGAAATCAGTATGGCGGTTGCTCAGAAAAATGGGAATCAATCTACCTCAAGATTCCTCTCTTGGGTATATACCCAAATACTGCATGTCCATACAACAAGGACATATGTTCAACCATGTTCATAGCAGCATTGTTTGTAATAGCCAGAACCTGGAAGCAACCTAGATGCCCCTCAACTGAAGAATGGAAAGAGAAAATGTGGTACATTTATACAATGGAGTACTACTCAGCAGAAAAATGCAATGGAATCTTGAAATTCGCAAGCAAATGGATGGAACTAGAAGAAACCATCCTGAGTGAGGTAACCCAATCACAAAAAGACAAACATGGTATGTACTCACTCATATATGATTTTTAGACATAGAGCAAAGGTTTACCAGCCTATAATCCTCTTCCCCAAAGAAACTAGAAATCATGAATGACTCTAAGGGATAAATGGACCCCAGGAATGGGAAGTGGCATGAACTCCCGAGCTAATTGAGAGCATGAGGGTAGGGGAGTGGGTGCTGCCACAATAAGAGCACAAGAAGAAGAGGAGAGGAGAAGAAATGGAGGAGCAGATATATTGAGTTGGGGGAAGAATAGAAGAGAGAAAGCAGGATGAGAGATACCATATCAGAGGGAGCCACTATAGGTTGGAGAAGAGATCTGGAACTAGGAAGATCTCCAGAGACCTACAAGGATGACATGATCTGACTGTCCGGGCAGTGGAGGAGAGGATGACCTAGAAGCCCTTCCCATAGAATGAGATTGATGACTACTCTCTATGCTATCCTAGAGTCCTCATCCAGTGGCTGATGGAAGCAGATACACACATCCACAGATATACACTGAGCTGAAATCTGGAACCTAGTTGAAGAGAGGGAGGAATGAAGAATGAAGGGGTCTGTACCAGGTTGGAGAAACCCACAGAAACAGTTGGCCTGAAAAAGGGAAAGCATATCGACCCCAGATGCTCTTTGGGAGGCCAGTACGGGACTAATCCAGCCCCGTGATCATGGATGCCAATGGGGAGGCCCCTGCACTCCTGGGAGCCTCCTGAGGTGGTCTGGTGTTTTGCCCTGGTGTGTGGGGGGGACTTCGAGAGCCCATCTCACTTGAAGGGATGGGCTCTGTCTCTGGACACATGGGGGGGGGCCTCGGCCCAGCACAGGAAGATTTGGTGGACTTGGTGGAGCCCCAGATGGGGGCCCTACCCTGCCTGGGGAGTGGTGGGTGGATGGGGTGGGGGGTAGGTTGGAGGTGGGGGAGAAGGAATAGGGGTGAGGGGAGGGAGAGGGGAATTACATGTGAAACAAGCCTGTTCCCTAACATGAATTAATAATAATAATAATAATAATAATAATAATAATAATAATAATAATTATAATAAGAGAAAAAAAGTTCAACTTGAGCTGAAAAAAAAAAGATATAGGCCTAGGCAGAAACTTTCTGAATAGGACTCTAGTCACTTAAAAATAAGGCCAATCATCAAAAAATGGAAGGTCATGAAAATAAAATGCTTTTATACAGGAAGAAAAAGAGTTGTGTGAAGAGACAGAATACAGAATGGGACAAAAGTCTCTGCTAGCAATACACTGACAAAGGATTAATATCTACAGTATGCAAAGAACTCAAACAATATTAAATGAAAAATGAACAACCCAGATTTAATGGGCTATAAAACTAAACAGCTATCAAAACAAGAAATACAAATGGCCACTAAGTGTTTTTAATGTGTTTAACATCATTAGTTGCCAGGAAAATGCAAACTTAAATATTCATCTGACTCCTGTAGAATGGCTAACCTCAATACTACAAGCGACATGACATCCTACTCCATAGGTATTTGCTCAGCTATGTTCATTGCTACTTCATTCACAAGAGCTACATTCTAAATGTCTTTCAGCTGATGGATGGATAATGAAAATTGTACATACACACAATGGAATTCTATTCTTTTCTAAAAAATATGAAATCATAAAAATTGCAGGTAAATGGATAAAATAATAAATATTATACAGTGGGGTAAGAGGGAAGAAGGTTAAATAATACTAAAGATATTTGAAAGGACATGGTGAATTATATGTTTTCATGTTTACCTAAATAAATATATGTGCATGTGAGTGTGTGTATGAGAGAGAGAGAGAGAAAGAGAGAGAGAGAGAGAGAGAGAGAGAGAGAGAGAGACAACATTTGTACACACACCTGTTTTCAATGAACTCACATGATTTGGGATATTAATGCTCTCCCCAAAAGCCATAGGCTATCTAACAATGACTCTAGTGCACAGCATGATAAATTACTACTTTGAATTGTTGGTCAAGGAAGTTCAATAGACTCTCCAAACAATATGAGCTATAGATACTACCTTTGGTTGACTCTCAGAATTTGAAAGTAAGACCAATGGGACTTGGAATTGAACTGGAACCAACCCAGAAGTCTTTTCTCTGAGGACTAGCTCTGTGACTATCTCAAAGTTCTATGCAAGATCCCAAGGCAGAAAAGCAATCAATAACCGTAGCCAGCTGTAAAGCCTATAGACCACAACAGTAACCAGCACAGCAAGATAACCCCAAGCATGCAACAGTAGCATGCATATCTTGGAGATAACTCACAGCCATCTAATTGGACTTAAGGACTTCCAACAAAAAAAGTTTATGTCCGGTACTATGACCCTAGGCAATTACCTTAGCTGGTTAGGTCATGGACCCTACTACTGCCACTTTCCTAAACCAGTATAATTTTTATCTGAATTCAAAATACTTGTCCTTATACCCATTGATAAGTGCATTCCCACCTTTCACCAAAGGAGCTTCTTTTTTCAGCAGGCACAGACCATCACAGAAATCTCATCTGGTCTCAGTGTAAGAAACAACTGAATGTGGTATGCCCAACCACAATTGATACATCTACAACACAACCCTTACACCCAAGGCACAGAAAACATCACAAGAGAGCAGGAAGAAAGATTGTAAGAGCCAGAGGATCAGGATGTATGCAGTGAAGTGATGTCTTCTATATACTACATGGAGATTCACCTATTCAATCTCAGCCATACAGTCACCAAAGAAGACCATCACAATAGTAACAGTTAACATTCTGATTTGGATGTGGAAAATCTCACAAGAACCCACTCCTAGGTGAAGAGCTACAATCAATGGCAGCTAAGAGAGTGATTCCGTTTTCACCAGGAATGAGACTCGAGATAGGTTCTCCAATCCCAAGCGACCAGCCCTCAACACACATATACACACATTAAATGGACTCAGCAGGTTATATTTATACATACATATGTTACATTTATATGCAACAATAATCATTAAGATATAACTTTAAGAAAGAGAAGAAAGGACATAGGAATTGAAGTATGGTAAAAAAAGGGGGGATTGCTAATAATACAGATGCAGTACTCATGTATAAAATTCTCTTAAAAAAACCTTTAAATTAAGAAAAATAAATAAACCACAACAAATACTGGAGATACTGTGGGTAAAGAAGACTTACCTACTCTTAGTAGGGTCTAAACTGGTACAGCTACTGTGGAAAGAATCAAAGAGACTTCTCAAAAGACTAAACTACTATTTGCAATGTGTTTTTTTTAATAATAAAGTTTTAAAACAACTAAAAGTAGAACAACTAGATGACCCTATTATACCATTCCTCCACAAATACCCAAAGTCCTCTATATCTCACCACAGACATATTTTCGCACCCAGCTTTGTTCCTGCACCACTCATGATGTTAAGGAAGTGAAATCAGCCAAGATTTCAATCAATAAATGAGTAAATAATAAAAATAGAGTTCCTCTACAGAAAGACATCTTACTCAGTAGGGAATAAAAATGAAACTAAGGAATTTTCAAGAAAATGGATAGAACTGGAAAACCTTATATTAAATAAAGTAATCCAGACTCATAAAAAAACACCACATGTCTCTCATACAAGAATTTTAGTTTCTACATCAACGTGAGAATGAAAGAGAGAAGATGCCAGAAAACTAGAAAGGGGCCTATGAGAGGAAAGAAATCTACTTTTGGCAGAAAATCCTCTTAAAATTAAATTTCAGTGAATGTTATCCTGTATTTAAAACCTAGGTGTGGCAGAACACACACTTAATGGAAGCACTCAGGAGGCAGAGGCAAGTGGGTCCCTGTGAGTTTGAGGCCAGCCAGGTTTATATAGCAAGCTCCATATCAGTTAGGGATAGATACATCAGAAGACAATGGCTCAAAGGAAGCAAACAAAAGCAAGCATAGTAAGAAAAAAACTGAAAAAGCCAAAAATTAAGTGGATTACTACATGACCATTTATGAGAAATTAGAAGTTGCTGGTCATATGTTCTGTTAGGAAATGCGATTCAAACTCACTTCCAGTCATATTCCCTTTTCTGACTAAGCTTAGCTATAGAAATAAAGTAGTATTCTATTTGTGCACATTTCCACACATGCAGCTATCTCCCTGAGTTTCATTTTGACCTTTATGCCTCTCATCTATCATTAGTTCTCATATGTAAATTTAAATCTTCTAATGTAAATAATGCATGAAAAAACATTATTGGGACTACTACTGGGATGGGAATAAGGTCTGTGTACTTGATGACAGACTTATAATAAATGATCTTCATAGTCATAAACACACATCACCTCCACTCAGCAGCATTTATAAAAAATACATATATAAAACTATAGGATGACAGTAGGAGAAATAATAAGTGGAAGAAAAAGAGAAAACTGCTAGATATGAGGAGAAAAATCAGAAAGAGAAGGAACATGGAACGCTGAAAACAAATGTAATGTGTGAGTCTCATTAAGATCTTGACTCCTTCAAGTATAAAAGATATTCTTGAGAGCTAGAATTACAGTTCTGTCCTAATGCACACAAACTTAACAAAATGTTTTGAGACAATGAGAGACAACAGAACATGAACTAATTGCTGCATGATCTGAAAGAGTAAATGTTTAATGTGTTGGACATGTTGATGTTCTTGAAGTTATTCTATTTTAAAGACATTTGAGTATTAGAGACACATACTGAAGTATTTATGTGTGAAGTTATGTGATGCCTAGAATTTTCACAGCCTCTAGATCTATTCAGACTTATACACTAAAGTCTATTATGCCTGTAATTTCTATGTAGACTGAAAATATAATGTAGATACCATGTTTGGGATTTTAGAAAATACCCTATGGTCTATTTTTTCCCAATGTACACCATGTTACTCCTCATGGTCAACATAATTCAAACATGGTAAATTTCTGTGACTTGTTTCTATTTCCCTGCATACAAAGTATATAGATCACCGTCACCAACAGATCAGTCTCTTTGATGGTACAAGGGACCATCATCATCAAACCCTACCCACCCCCTGCACCATAGCCTCTTTCTCCTAACATCAATTACCAAAAATTTAGAACAACATCTCCAGATAGCTTCAGAACTGCACCTGTGGATATGTCTCCTGGCATTTCTGAGACACTAAAATAAGAATATACAATATCAGCTAAATGAAGCGTGGGTTTTTGTGTCAGAGAATTTGAGAACATTCTACTCCCAGTGTTTGCATTGTGAGATTATGGGCATCACTGCAGACACTACAAAGAACAATCTCACTGGAGACTTGCTCATTTCTTGTCTGCCTTTGTTTTTCTGCCCTCTGCAGCTGTTCACTTTGCATGCACATCTCACATGAGGTGGCAAGTGAGACATCAACAGAAGCAGAGGGTCCTTTCCTCTCTGAAGATAATGCCTCCAGACTTAGTAATTTTCAGGTTGTCACACACCTTTGGCAGTGATGGTTTATATACTTTTCTTTAAGTTTCATGGTCTAAAGCCTGAAATAATAACTAATGAAAGCTTGCTTTTGTTCACCAAAATCAGTTAGAAAAACATTAAGACCCAGAACTACTCACAGAAAAGCAATTTGCCATAATATTAACTACCTCCATTTCAAAAAATCATTACTGTTTAATTACTGATCCTCTACTGAGCATTGATCAAACTTGAGCTGCACTTTCAGGAACTGAAAAATCAATGGGATGTTGATTGTTTATTATAATATAAATCATATTTCAAAATATGTCTTCCCTTTGTGATTTCAGCAAAAAAAGCATTGAACACACTTCTGACACACAGTGATTCTATGAGAGAAATAGCCAAATATATTTCCTTTCATCATCAATTTTGAAATACATATTACTAAAGGGTTCATGGTTTTGACAAAGCTTCTAGTCCTATTCCCTGAATAAAACAAAATCTAATAAAGCCTACTTTTTAAAAAGTACTTTTCAGAACATTGATTTAGATGTGGTATATTCACTCAAGTATCAAGTTTGCCAGCCCACACAAACATGCCTACTTGAGTCATTTTGTGTGGGCACAATTCTAGAAGGAATAATTAGGTATCAGTTTATGTAAACCCTCCTCATCCCCTGGTTTACTCTATCCCTCCATACCTATAAGCATACCTCTGTCCCCTGTATATGGTAAATTATGTATCAACAAGCTGAACGTATCAACAAGTTGATGAGAACTAACTCAGAAATCTTGTATGCATAGCAACTGATGCATGATGGATACTGCTGAGCATCCCAAGAGAGAAGGATTTCTCAACATCCATGATCTGTTCAATTCAGCAGAACTCTCAGCTTGAGTCTGTGGGCACTTGGACTTCCAATGCTAAGACAGATCTGAAAGAAACCTATTTGCAAAGGAAAGCTTAGGAACCTCCTGGGACACAACATATACCATCCTACTGTTAAGTCTGACGCGGAAATATCTGGGAATCCTGAGGAATGAATGCCCTGACAAGTGACTGTCTGTAATGGACCCAAAGTGCCTCTGAAGGGAAACTAATTAAAGAAGATTGACTTTAAATGCCAGAGGAAGCGATAATCAGTATAGTTCACTCTATTGACATGAAAGTCCTTAGACATATCCTAGAAACAGAATGATGCCAAAGAAACTTAAAGGGGTATTCACCCAAAACACTATCATCCACAGAAGCACAGCCATGCTGCTTTACAATTCCTTAGGGAGCAGGACACACCAAGCATAAGAAAGAATGCCTTCCACTTCTCCTCCATCCTATCACTTCAGTCCTGGTTGAGCAGAGAAAACCATTGTAAAACCCACACACTCAAGTCTGCACCTCAGTACCTCAAAGTCTGCTCAAACCCATATACAACCAGAAGTGTTACCCAACAGAAAAGGACACTGAAGTAGGAGGGAGAATCTACCAGAAAATCAAGAGTTCCACTAGGGCTGTGGTGTATCTGCTTATGCCAGCATTTAAAGGACCTGTCTGGGGGATGACTAATTGTGTGAAAAAGAAGAGACAACATCCAGATACAAACAATAATGACTGTACAGTAGACTGTGATATTAACCAAAATCATGTAACTCAAATGTTTTCATTTATTTTTAGAGTATGGGATGTGGAGATGTGTCTATGGTGTGTGTGTACCTGTGTGTGTGCGGGTTCACACATGACCACATCTGTGGAGGCCAGAGAAGAATGTTAGGTTTCTTCTTCAATGGATCCCCACCTTAGGTTTCTTTTTATGTCTCAAAACTTGGAGACATAATCCTCCAGCCCTTTAAAAGTCCATGGACAGTGACTTATAAGGCACTTGTAGTGTTTTTGCTGCTACCTGAAAAAAGTGCCAGTAGGTCCTCTCAAACCCAGCCTGTTGTGAGGGAGATCAGAACTATGGAGTACTCCATTTGTGATGCTGGGCAGAGTTCTGAGTCAACCAAAGCAGCAGCATACCCTCCTTTATAAGGTCAATGGAATCCTCACACTGTCCACCTTTCTGTTTTGCTGGATCCTTCTTTTGCCCTTCATGTACTGGTCCTATGGCCAACACAAAGGACTAAGCCTGCTCCAAGTACCATTTAATATCCCTTTACACTGCAACATGGCTGATGCCATCCTCATCTCTCCCCAGATCTACTGGTTCTCACTGCTGTACAAGAAGGCAGCCCAGCTCTTTGACACTGCCAAAGCCAAAAAGGATGGTTAATTACTCTCAGGAGTCAAGCACTCACACTAGCTGCCTCCTGTATTTGGTATTCCAAGGACCAAATTGTGCCTGGGTCACTTCTGCCTTCTGGATATTGATAAGCCTCTGGATTTGAGGTTTTATTTTAAAGAATCCCCATTACCTTCCTCTTCTAACCTGCTACTTTTACAAAAGCACTTTTTTCCCCTGGAGATAACTTAGATCCTGTCAAACCTCCACTGCAGCAAAGTAGCTTTAATGCAAGCCTGAGGAGCCTCCCTTGGACCTATCTATGACAAGAGCTCTGAGAGGTGAAGCATTGCTGTCCCCACTCAGGGCAACATCCATAATACTGGGCCAGAAGCAAGTGACAGCTTGCTTCTTAAAGTAGTGTCATTTTTCCAACACTAAGAAAACCATTGTGGGTTTGTAGTCTTTTATTGTTTACTAGACAGCCGCTGGTCCTCTCATCTGTATATCAACAATGAATTCTCATCCTACTGACTTCTAGTCAGAAGGGCTCACTGACAATGGGCAAGAGGCAGGGCTGAGAACCTGAAGCACTTGAGTAGATCAGGAGGCCAGCACCTCTGCAGGCTGACTTGGTATAAAGATCCACCTTAGGTTTTAAGACAGGACCTCTCTCTCCCCTGAAGCTCTGGATAGCACTCTGGGTTCCTCCTCCCTTCTCTACTCCTTGTCACTGGACTTACAGGTATATACAGCCTTTCCCAGGTGTTGGGACTTGATCTATGGTCCTCTCACAGCAAGCACTATTATCCCTTGAGACAGCTCCCCAGACCTAATTTAAACTTTTGTTCATTAATCAGTAACTTGCTTTTGTCACAGTGCTCCTACTAAACACTTCAATATAAAAACCACTTTCAAGAGAATGATTTTACCTTAAATAAAATCTTTGCAGGTAGATGAAAAGCAAATTACTTCCTTATGCTTATCGTACAAAGATTTAAAATAATGGAAGTGAAATAATCATCCTCTCTTAATTGGATCCTTAACTATTTATATTTTGACAATGATCTTACATCCATCATATAAAGTCATTTGTAATCATCTGAACATTGTATTATGTGGTTAGCAAATGTAAAACAGTTGTCATCCAAGGTAGTATGCATAGGAATGACCCTCACAGGCTCATATATTTGAGCCTGCCAAATACTAGGTCTGTAGGGAGTAGTACTGCTTAACAGGGATTAAGAGGTGAGGCCTTGTTTCTGGGTGAGCTTTGGAGTTTCAAATGTTCAAGAAAGGCCCAGTGCCTCTCTCTTCCTGCTCCCTGCCAATCTGGATGTAGAACTCTCAACTACCTCTCCAGCACCATGTCTGCCTGCATGCTTCCATGCTTCTTGTCATGATGATAATGAACTAAACCTCTGAAATGTAAACCAGCCCCAATTAAATGCTTTCCTTTATAAGAGTTGTCATGGTCATGCTGTCTCTTCACAGCAATAGAAACTTTAACTAAAACAGCATCTAAAACACCTCTTCTATAGGCAATAATATCTTCACTGGTAAGCTATGCCCCATCACTAGGTATATCAACCACTCCAGATAGGCTCCACATGCAGGATTATTTGGCTTATACAAAATGGATTGTGTGGGAGTTTTGTATGACTTTGTTTTGTTTGTGTTTGGAAGTTTTTTTTGTCATATTGGGTTTTTGTTTGTTTTGACTTGTTTTCTGTTTTTGAGAGACAACATGAAGTTGGGTCAGTGGAGAAGTAGGGAGTATCTGGGAGGAGTTGGGGAAGGGGAAAGAATATGTTCAAAATGTATTGCATGAAAAACTGTTTCCTTCCATTTTAAAAAAGATACTACTCTCTGCATAGGTGCTCAAGTGCTTAGAAAAATTCAGAGTTAATTTTTCCTTCATGTGGTACATCCTCAACTTATTTTGTTGTTTGTGTCTCCAGGTTTAAATAGTCCTCTTTGATCCTACTGACTTTTTGCACGCCTTGTAGGATTTCTTTCTTCAAAAATATTTTATTTAAAAAATTTTCCTGGTCTGGGTATCTGGCTTATTAGATAAGAGTACTTGTTCTGAAAACATAAGAACCTGACTTTGAATCCTCAGCACAGTGTTAAAAACTAAGCCACATGTGCCTGTAACCCCAGCATAAGTGGCTAGAGACAGGAGGATCCCAAGAGCTTGGTGGCCAACCAGCTTAGCTGAAATTGAGAGTTTGCAGTTGAATAAGAGACCATTTCTCTTGGCTTTCCTTGCTTTCTTTAAGAGGTTTGTTGGTGTCCTTCCCATATAATGAGATTGATGACTAACTTAAATGCCATCATAAAGCCTTCATCAAATAGCTGATGGAAGCAGAAGCAGAGATTCACAGCTAAGCACTGAGCCGAACTCCTGGAATTCAGTTAAGACCAGAAGTGATGAGCAAAGGGGCCAAGACCATGCAGGGGAAACCCACAGAAATAGCTGACTGGAGCAAGTTGGAGCTCAGGAACCCCTCTCTGACAGCTGCCCTCCTGGATGTGGGTGTCAGTTGAGAGGCCTGGGCAGTCTATGGAGCCTCTGGCAGTGGAATCAGTATTTATCTGTGAACTTTGGGAGCCCATTCCATATGGAAGGATATGCTCTCAGCTAAGATACACGTGGGAGGGGCTAGGCCCTGCCCCGCATGATGTGACAGACTTTGATTATCTACCATGGGAGGGCCCTCACTCTCTGGGGAATAGATAGGGAGTGGGATGGGGGGGTTGGTGGGGAACATGGGAGGATGGAAGGGAGAGGGAACCAGGATTGGTATGTAAAATAAGATTGTTTCTAATTTAAATAAAAAATTAATTTAAAAGAGAGACAGCTTCTCAAAGTCTAAAGCAGAGAGAGAGAAGGTACTCAATATCATACTCTAGTCTCCTCATGAATGTTCATAAATACTCACCTACACACATGCATACCATACCTACACACATGAATATACCATACACACACACACACACACACACACACACACACACACACACACACACACACAAGCTTTCACTGTTTATATCATTTGTGAAGAATTTTGCCTCTTACGGATGCTAATAAACTATCAGCTTTCTGTTAGTTCATTCTAATAAATAACACAAATTTATTAAATTAAAAATTATAGCCTAGGGATAGGCAGATGGCTCAGAATTAAAAGCACATGCTGCTCTTCCAGAGGACCTGAGTTCAGGTGTCAGTCTTCACACCGGTCTGCTCATAACCACCTGTAATTCCAGGTCTGGGGGATCTGACAAGTCTCTTCTGTTCTAAGCCAGTACCTGCATGCAGGTCACACACAGTCTCATTGAAACAGTCATCCCATATGTCAAGATTTTCCTAAATGCAATTATAAAGTTACAGAATCAAATCACATACAGCATATGAGCTCTTGTTTATTTTGTCCAGTTTCTGCTATGTAAGATAAATCATAGAGCCTTCCTGCTTTAAAAAAAAAAGTGTGTACAGACCAGGCAAGAACCAGTTGGTATGCAAACCAGCAGGCAGTGTCAAATACATTTCCCACCACAACTCAAATGGGGAAAATCCACTCATGTCCACATGTAGCTGGTTTCATCTGCTCTGCAGTCTGTACTTGAAAGAGAAATGTATGTTATAAAGAGTCTGTAAATGGTTGAGAAAAGAAAAATATCACTGGCTATGCTTTAAATGTGAACTTGTCTCCAAGTGAGAACTCTGTTCACTGCATAGTGAGGTACTTTGAAAACTCCAAGGAAAACAGTAACATATGGAATGTTTTCAATTATAACTTTGTCTAAATACTTCGTATTTGGTAGTGTCACTCACTACCAGACAAGAGCAAGGTGAATTGGAAAAACAAAGGGTTGCCCAACAAAGCCCTTCAGATAGATTGAATGTCAATATGACAGTAATATTTTGCTGCTGTTGTGAAAGAATTCAGGCATCACTAAATGGACTCTTGGGTTTAACAGAAAGAGCATGCAGTTGACTAGAAAAGGGGTAGTGGAAGAGTTGAAGGGAAAAGATTTGAGAGCAGATTTGTTCAAAACATATATGCATGTATGAAATCATCAAATAATAGGAAAAAATTGAAAACAGGACACCAAAACAAATACCAAGCAAGCAAAAACACCAGAATAAAAGGATAAATTGCAATTTCAGTGTCCATTCACCCAATGATCAACACACTCAAAGCTGTGTTCCCTAAAACAAGCTAGGAAGTAGTGTAGTGAGAACAGACTTGGGAATGCAGGAATAATTGTGTCCTAATTTTATCTGTGGGTCCAAAGACCAGATACAGCTTGAACTTAACAAAACACATTGCTAAAGTATTTTCTGCTTCACTCTGAAAATTAAACACTAAACTAAGTCAACATACATTAAAAGCAAATCCAGCTTTAAAAGAAAGCAGCTTTCAGAAAGAAGCCTATTTTTTTAATTCCGTGTTTGCAGACTAGTTATATAATGGGAGGAGGGTTAAAATTCCTTAATGCTTGGATCTACAAAAATCCTCCTCTTCCTATGGGAAAATATAAACTGAAATACTTTCCCATTCGTGCAGAGAATAAAAACAGCAATCTAGTCCAAGAGAAGCAAATATTGCCCTAGAATTAAAATGCATAGGCTATGGGTCTTGTTAGTGCCTCTCATCTTAACTCTCTTGATTCTTTTGCCTTTGATAATCCTCTGCAATGTGGAGGATATAAGCAAGGACCTCAGTGCTCAGAGATCCCCATAGACTCCTACCCACCTGTCAAAAGACAGACATTTTTCTGAGAATGAGCCATGTTTTTCCCACACACTTAGCAATAGCCATCTTGAAATGTCACTGTCAAGATAATCAGGGGACACTCTTGCCTCATCCACCTCCCTGCTCTGCTTCCCCTAAAGGCTGTGGGCCATACCTAGCCTTCTTAAGGGGCATATATATTTTCTTCACAACTAGGTGATCAGTGTAAACATAATGCTCAATAAATCCTACTGAACAGAACAGAATACTTAGAACTTCATCTCACTCTAAAAGAAAGCATGAAAAAGATTTGATGGTGTATCCTTCATTTCATATTCAGAAGTAAATAATCCCACACAGCAAAAGTAAAGTCAAGTTCAAATAACCCTGGTCTGTGTGCTTTTCTAGATGAGAAGAGGGAAAAGGTCATTTTGCTGGAAGTCTATATTAAGCAGTAGAAAAACAAAACAAAACCATGAGCTCTTCAAATGTGCATTCATCTTCATCTTACTGGAAGTCACATATTCTATCTACCTCCAATTCCCATGCAACTTAATTGAAAACAGCTTTCCACTTTAAGGGTATTTTCCTATCATTAATTACATCTTAGTACATGTTATTTCATTATTTTATCCTACTATATCCTCAAATGAAAGTAATAGAAGTGCACCTGAGTTACACAAAGGGAAATCTTAGGAACATGCACATATCCAAACATTGCAGCATTGATTTATGACTGAAATGCTAAAACATTAAATGCATTTTCCTGGGAGAGATTCCTTGCACAAATCGAGAATCTTCCAGACATCTGATCCGAATCCTGGTATTGACTTGAGATACTAAGTCAATTTATCTGAAAGGGGTAAATATCTTCATGAGCAGGGAAAATGTGCTGTATTTGTGTGATTACTGGTTATCTGTGTGGATTACTTGCAAGCCTAATCTCAGGATCTGCATTTATGAAGACATGCTTATATCCAAATGGTATCAATGAGGAAAGTATGTGTTGTGAGCATGCCATTCTAGGGAAGCTTTCATGTATTCAAAGAACAATGATAACAAAGACCTTCAGATGGAGTGTGTGTCTTAAAGATCCTTAGATGTTACCCCTATTTCCTCACTTGTTCATTGAAAACCTAAGTTTAGTTCAAGTAAACAAACATGACTTAATCTTAGATTTTTGAACTTGGACTATTTGTCACACAGTCTGATGGAAAAACATATATACAGATAGTAACCATAACATAAAGCATAAAGCAAAAATTATGAATTAAATATTTTTAGTATTGATAATCTGTCTGTGGTTGAATCATACTGCATTTAACTGGTCCTCCTCAAGACAGCCAAATGTGTCTTATGTTTTCATTACTCTCATCCAATTTCAGAAATTAGTCTAGGCAGGATCAAAGTAAATGATGGCTCATTGAAAGAATTCTGGAATTCTCTAGTGCTGTGGTTTGATTTTAGTGTGTTCATTGGAAGCAGTGCTTGGTTGTTAATACCATACTTTTTAATAAATTAAGCAACTCACAGAAGCTATCACCACACTGCTTCTCTTCTCTTGCTTTTGGCTTTGATCTTCAGAAAAAAATTGCTCAGTATATAACTCAGACTGATAGACCATAAACGTTGATATTAAAAGCTCAAATGACAAAACTATGAGTGTGATTCAGTAATATGTGCATAGCATGTGGGTTCAATCCCCAGCACCACAAATGTTTAAAAGGATTTCTTTTTACTATCACTTAATTATTATATACAAACAAGGAACATAAATTCATTCCTTTATTTAAAAATAACTGTTAACATTCTATTGCCAAAGATACCTCACACTTTGGCTACAGCATATGGAGAAACCTGGAACTGACCAAGCACTTCTTCCCTACTGGCTAGATTTTAGACTCTGCCTTGCAGGTTGCTGGGGGAGCAAAAGCCTCAATAGTTTTACCCCACAATGGATTCTGCATGCTATAATAGTGACCTGCCAGTCAACGTGGTTCCACTGGTACAACAGTGGAATGAATGCTGTAGAGGAAACCAACCACCTTGGGGTTGGCTTTGAGGATCCAGGATAGAACTAGTGTCTGGTACTGTAAGCCAGATCAAACGTTCATTATTACTGAGGAGGTCATTGACACTAGAGGGAACCTACTATACTAAATGGACATGTTGTCAAACTGTCTTCTAAACATTTGTGTTTATACGCATATACTAGTGATGCTCCCAACCTTAGTCAGAGAAGCTTCATTTTGCAATAGGATGCAGTCAGGTCAGAGACTCATTCATGGTCAAAGTGTTGAGAATAAGTGACTGTTGTGTGCTCAACCCTAAATAGGAAGTGTGTCATTCTCACACACCCTCAAGGCTTACGGAACACCATGAGAGAGGGAACAGGAAGACTGTTGGATGGGGAACAATGTTAGCAAATGCTATCTCTAGGACATGGCATGACTATTTCACTCGTAAATCCACGGTAGCCATGATTACCTTCACAAGACCTGAAAAGAATGAGCCTGTCAACATTCCATCATAGATGAGAGGAACACACAAGGCCCTATGGGGAGGGGAACTGAGGAGCTGATGAGCTACTGGGAATGAATGACTTCTGGGGGATAAGGAAGTTTCTTCAGAGGTGTGCCACTGATAAGCTACCCATGATCCAGAACCAGGAGGGAGTAAGTTCTGTGATCTTCAATTGACATTCTTGAGCCAATTTGTCACAACAGCCACAGAAGCTAATGTAGGCACACATGCTACAAATGTTCTAAAATGGCACAAGGACCAATATCGCACATTTTATAGACAGCTGCTTTAATTTAAATGTCAACATGTGAAGAAATTCTTGTACCATTTATATTATGAAATGTTGAAATGGTTCACATACAAACATCTAAAACTATAGTCACCATACTCCAGGTCATTTTTTACTTAAAAATTAAAATGCTTGGTGGGTATTGATGGTGCATGCCTTTAATCCCAGCATTCAGGAGGCAGAGGCAGATGGATCTCTGAGTTTGAGGCCAGCCTGGTCTGCCGAGCTTTCCAGGTCAGGCTCCAAAGCAATACAGAGAAACACTGTCTCAAAAAGGAATTAAAATGCTATAAAAATCATTGAAGAAGCCAGGCAGTGGTGGTGCATGCCTTTAATGCCAGCACTTTGGAGGCAGAAGCAGGTGGATCTCTGTGAGTTCGAGGCTGGTCTACAGAATGAGTTCCAGGACAGCCAGGACTGTTTCAGTGAGAAACCCTGTCTCTAAACACCCCCCCCCCAAAAAGAAAACATTGAAAATTTCTCTACATAACCTATTTTAATCCCATTCTTTTCTCTTTCTCTCACACTAAATCTAACTGCTATCTTCAAACACATATTAAATTTACACGCAGTTTTATTAAAGAATATGCAGCATTTGTGTAAGTATATTATACTGTGTATTCACACCTGAAACTTGTTTTCCCTCATCATTATTTCTGAGGAGTATCCACTCTAGCTTTCGTTCTCCTCTGTGGAATTTTTGGGGTGTGTGTGTGTGTGTGTGTGTGTGTGTGTGTGTGTGTGTGTGTGTTGCATTGCTATTATTTATCCTATTGAAAAATGTATACAGTTATTCACAATAAGGATACAACTATACAACTGAGCATTGGGGTAATGTCTTCTGATGCACAGCTACACAAATCTCCTACAGTACAGATGTAGACGTGAAATCTGTATATTGGACCACAAACACCTTCAACATTGCTACATGTTGCCACACTGCTCTTCAGAGCAACTAACATTGCTTTGAAATTCCCCTCAGACTTAAATATGTAGCATAACACATTATACAAGATACTGCATTGAACCCAGTGAGTTAAGCATCCTCAGTAATTTATCTGCCATTAAACTATTATGACCCCTGAGCTATTTTTCTGGTTCTAATTATGGGATTTTTAAAACTACATGTAGGAGTGCCTCTATTAGTATAGCTAAATAGCTCTGATTTAAAGATTACAATTTCATTTGGTATTGTAGGGTACAATCTATGGGATCAGATAAGCATTAGCTTTCTTTAAATGCAAATATATTTCCTTTGGATTTACTGACAACTGGCATAAAACAGATTAATATCAAAGTTAAGCTATGTTTTTGAGGGAGGTTGCTCTTCACTTTCAGCAGTGATAAATTAAAAGAGTAATAATAAGGCCTGAGATGTCCTTGGTAAAAGAGCACTTTTCTAGTATGTGCAAGGCCCTGGGTTCAGACCCCAGCACAACAAAATTAATATGAGCAATGATGTAAGCATATTTTTAAGTACTTCCTGTTTTATGCCTAAATTAATACTTGTGTAAACTAGAAAATTAGTGCTTTACAAGTTCTATTTTACAGGTGAATAATTGTCATACATAATGATAAGTAATGTGTTCAAAATTTACACAGAAAAAAAGAGGAAGTCAGAACTGAACTTCATAACCATTTCAAAGACCACTAGCCTTCTTTGCTTCCTGGAAGAACCCGAAACTATTTCTCTGTCAATCTTTAATAACAATTTAAGATTTTTACTGACTGAGTAAAATAAATTATAATTTAAAAACTAAATATTTAATATTAAATTTAAAATAAGAGAATTATGCAAATACATAGAAACTTTAAAAAAAAAAAAAACTAGCAAGGGGGGTTATCCATTCTGTCAATTTTCCTAGCAGCTGTACAAGTACAAGATTTCTCTTAGCTGGAAAAACAAATTAAGTTATTCATTATTTTCTCAAGATCATAGCAAAACTCACAATAAGCTGTGATCTCTTTGTAGTCAACCATCCACAAACAAAACACTAAAAAAAATTATGGAGAGTAAACTCAAAGACATTCATAACTTTTAAGATTGGTCAGAAACCCAAGTAGCCTCTACATGGAAATTGAATCCATGGAAATAGAAACAAACTCCATTTGCAAAGGACTCTGTACCTCCCAGACTGGGTGCTCACATAGCAGTCAAAGGGATGAGGACGCCATCTCTTTCTTTGTTACCTCACTACTTTGAGTGTTTCCTATGCATATGACCCTATATGCCCCCATTCTACTAGCTGAATTACTGTATATGACTGATGAGTTACTATTGCACACAGATGAATTTTGTGAACTCCAAGAGTTGTTATTCCCTGGTTGTTATTGTTGCTGGGCACCTCTGCTTCAATTGGTCTCATTTTTTTGTTGTTGTTTTTTCAAGACAGAGTTGCTCTGTGTAGCCTTGGCTGTCCTGGAACTCTCTTTGGAGACCAGGGTAGCCTCAAAGATCTCAAACTTATTTTAAATGGTCTCAGTTTAAAAAATGATTATTAAAACTCATTTCTGTAACAATTTACCAGAAACTGAACAGTACTAAACAAGACGAATCTATAATATTGCTGCCATGGTAATGAGAAAGAAGTCTGAGTCGAGCCTCAAAGGCCAAAAGTCAATACATCCACCAGGGCTCTGTCCTTTCTAGAGGCTGAGGAAAAGATGCTGTGTCTTTGCCTGTGGTGACTATTCTTGGTTGTCAACTTGACTACAGTTATAATTAACTAAAATCCAAACAGCAAGGCACAACTGTGTTTTCTTTTTCTTAATTAAATAGCTTGAAGTAGGAATACCTGCTTCTAATCAGCATCTTTGATGTGGGAAGATCCAACTTTAATCTGGACCACACCTTCTGCTGGCAATCTATATAAAGGACAAAAAAGGAAGCTTGCCCTCTCTTTGCTTGCTTGCTTTTGCTAGCAAGTCCATTCCTTCACTGGAATTAGAACCTACTTCGTGATTTCAGTGTATACTGAAGACCAATTAAGGTATCTGGCCTCATGAACTGGACAACTACTGTATTAGTGGACCTTCCATTGGTAGACAGTCACTGGTAGAAGCCATTCTAATAAATTTCATATATATGTGGGAATACACACACACACATGAATATATAATATATATATATATATATATATATATTCATTCTATAATTTCTGTTCTTCTAATGAATCCTGAGTAATAATGATTTTGGTACCAGAAATGATTCTAGAACAACAAAAGTTTAAGAATAATCATTTTAGGTATCTGGATTAGGCTTTCCAACTTGCTAACACCTACAGCTACTGAAGCCTCTTCAGTAACAACTGAAGTCTCTCCAATAATCTCAGAGTACTAAAAGCCCATGGTAGGAACTATTTTTAAAAAATTAAGAAGGCAAATGCATGTGATTGTCCAGCTGTGAAAGGCAACAGATTTGGTGACTTTTGACAATTTGTGGAAAAATAAGGAAAATGATGACGCTGCTTGGCTGCTGCTAGCATCTCTGGATAAGTTGACAAAGGAAAGAATGAGTTCCATAATAAAATTAATCAACTTCTAGCAGAACAAGGTGAAGAAAACAATTAGCTCAGTGATAAAACTAACCAGTTCCAGGTGTGCATAAACAGCCTAAAGGTTTCTAAGTGTGCTCTGGAAGAGAATTTTGTGTCCAGCAGCCACAGAGCTCAAGTTGCAGAAAATCAAATGTAAGCCCTCTTTATAAGGTTGGCTGAATTACAGTGAAAATTCAAGTCCCAGCCTTGGAGGATGTTGGCAGTGAAAGTAAAAGCATTAATTTGTAAACGATAGGATGCTGAAACTTGGAATGGGGATATGTGGGAGGACCCTACTGAAGCTGAGAACGTTGAATCCTCAGATTCTCAATGGTTTATCTCACCTGAAGAATCATAGAAGTACATCAGTGGGTCCACAGTCATGAAATCTACTGTTCTTACCATGTTCCCCATCATCCTGAAGTAGCTGGCCTGACAGAAAGATGGTCTGAAAAAAAATAAAAAAGCCAGGTATTGGTGGTGCATGCCTTTAATCCCAGCACTCGGGAGGCAGAGGCAGGCAGATCTTTGTGAATTCGAGGCCAGCCTGGTCTCCAGAGCGAGTGCCAGGATAGGCTCCCAAGCTACACAGAGAAACCCTGTCTCAAAAACACCAAAAAAAAGAAGAAAAGAAAGTTGGACTGGCCTTTTGAAGACATAGTTACCATGCAATTAAGTGGCAGCAGCCTGGAGGGGTGGATCAGGGTTCTTCAGAAGGTTGCGTATCTTTTGAATCAGGATCCAATATATGGTATGGTATCTTGGTTAGATTACTGTTTCTGTGATGAAACACTGTTACCAAAGAAACTTGGAAAGAAAAGGGTTTATTAGGCTTACAATCATTTCATTGTTATCAAGGGAAATTATGACAGAAACTCAAACAGGGCAGGGATCTGGAGGAAGGGGCTGATGCAGAGGCTATGGAGGGGTGCTGCTTACTGACTTGCTTCTAATGGCTTGCTCAGCCTGCTTTCTTTTAGAACCCAGGACCATCAGCCCAGGGATGGCACCACCCACAATAGACTGAGCCCTTCCCCATTAATAACTAATTAAGAAAATGCCTTAAAGCCAATCTTATTGAGACATTTTCTCAACTGAGATTCCCTCCTTTCAGATAATTCTGGCTTGTGTCAAGTTCACATGAAACCAGGCCCCTTGGTACAGTTTCTCCCATAGCCAGGACCACGTGTCAGGAATCGAGGTGTGGAAAGGGAAATAGTTTCAGTAACTAATCACCCCTAATGGTCTAGTAGGAAATTTTTTGCTTCCTGTTCCTATGACCTTAAGTTCTGCTGGCTAAGAAGTTTTGGTTGCAGAGGGGGGAGTGTTCCTGCCAGGAGCCACAACAAACATTCCACTAAACTAGAAGCTCAGACTTCCCACTGGTCACTTTGGGCTTCTGATACCCATAAGCTGAGAGAGGGATGTTAGGAGGGATGATTGATCCAGATTATCAAAAGAAAATTGAATTGTTTCTTCACGATGGAGATAAGAAAGATTATGTCTGGAGTGCAAAGAGATCTCTTGTTGCTACTGTGCCCTGTGATTTAAATCAATAGGAAACTACAACAACCCAATCCAGGCAGGATGACAAAGGGCAAAGCCCCATCAGGAATGAAGGTCTGGGTCACTCTTCCAGGAAAAGAGCCAAGACCTGATGAAGTGCTTGCTGAGGGTGGTAAAAATACAGAATGGGTGGTAGAGGATGGTAGTGATAGTTACCAGCTAAGATCACATGACCAGTTGCTGAAATGAGCATAATTGACATGTTTCTTTCCTATTTTGTTAGTAATGTGTTTGTACAGATATTTGTGTTTTCTTTATTTGGTTTCTTTATGATGTAATGCAACATCAATTAATAGAATATCAGTGGTTATCACAGTTAAATTTGAGGTACTCAAAAAATGTCCATCAAGAGACATTGACACTTATTCTAAATTTACAACGTATTTGCAGTTTTACAAAGGACATTTCTATTATGTTATGAGTAATTAGGACCTGTTTAAATATATAATGCATTTGTGATTGTACAATGTATAGTTATATAATGTTAGGAGTAATTATGACCTGGTTATTGTTTTCATTTGGGAATTAAGCATGACATAAGGGGACATGATTGTGTGTCAAGTTGACAAGGGATGAACTTGGGATGGCTGTATTTAGTTGTCAACTTGATTACACCTGGAATTAACTAAAACTCCACAGTCAGGCACAACTATGAGGGATTTTTTTTTTCAATTAATTCACTTGTAGTGGGAAGACCCACTTTTAATCAGGATCTTCTGAGGTGAGAAGACCCACCTTTAATCCAGATCACACCTTCTGAAGACAAACAATGACAAGGACATGGAAGAACAAAGCTTGCTCTCCTTGCCTGCTTGTGCTCATGCTTGCTAGCAAGTCCATTCCTTCACTGGCATCAGAACCTACTTCTTCAGGTATACTAAAGACCACCTGAGACATTCAACCTCGTTGACTGAAGAACTGTTGGATTCGTGGACCTTTGGTTGGTAGACAGTGACTGTTAGAAGCCATTATAATAAATCCCCTTTATCCATACAAAGAAGGAACCATGACTAAGACATTGCCTTTGCCAGCTTCTACAAACCATTTCAGTTTCTTGCCTCCTGTTTTATCCCATCTTCATAACACCTATAGCTATTGAAGTCTTTCTAAATCACGCACAGTTTAGCCAGTATCTCTTGTACCTCTTGTGCATTTAACGTCCTTGTGGTTACCTAGGGCTCATGAGGATACTCTCCCTATTTCAACAACATCTGGTTAGCACACTTAATTCCATCAACAATTTTAATTGTCTTTTGTAATATATTGTGTCTCATAGTATTCATAGATCCTGGAGATTAGGGCAGAAGCAAACTTACTAAATCATCATTTGACATGGTACAATATAAATACTGAATGTTAACATTCTATGGATAATTATGCTAAATATAGAACACTATCACCCCATACGAAATCAAGTGTTAGATGAATAATGTTCTTTGAGGATTACTTACATTTTTTCTCATAAATGTTCTTCCTTATCCATGAGGTATAGAAAATATAAAAAGGCCTAAGGAATATATAATTCTGCTGTTTTCTGATTTCATCAGGCAAAATGTCAATCCCCTTGACATTTCAGTACAAACTGGTCTTTTAACATATTGGTTTCTGTTTTTCCATATTTAAGAATATGTTTAAAAGCTAATTGTTAGATAAACAAATAGTCACACATAGATTACTAAAATATTTTTACTTTGTTACAACTAACAATGTTTTAAATCTCCTTTAAAAACTAAATAAACACATTTTTAAAAAAACTCTAGAATTTCTTTCTAATTACTCCACGTGAAAGGCGGCAAATTTCATATTTTGCCAAGTTAATATAATTTCAACTGAAGTACACAGTTCAATCTCAAAGCCTCAAAAATAAATGAAATAATAAAGAAATGAAATGGCAGATCAATCCATTTGGTGCTGGAAATTCATCAGAATGTCTAATTCTGTCCTTTGACATTAGCCTTTATTGACTTGGTCATCTGAACAAATGAGTTCCTACTCTCATACCTTCAATTTCATGCTTCACTATTCCCAGGACTAAAATTAATATTAGGCACATCCTTACTATTTGCTTCAGTAGGGGGAAATCTATTTTATAACAATCTTAATCTTAAAATTTTTCTTTTATAAAATCTTTTGAAAGACCTTTAAAAATCCATTTCTATGAACCTGTTCAAACATGTCCATAATAATACTATATTTTCAAGTGCTCAAAACTGAGGCAAAAAAATTTCTCTCATAAAATATTTACCCTTTGTTTCAATAGGAAATAGTTTTCTAGTTTAGGAGATTTATTGCTATGAAAACATCTATAAATTTAGGTCAATAATGTGAGTTTGAACAAACAAGAATGCAAAAATATTTGAACCAAATTATTATTTCATTATATACCTATCATAACAAAAGATATCAAAATATAAAATTTTATGGGGTTTATGACATTACAACTCATTTTAAAATGTCATGAAAAATTAATAACATTTCTAAGGCTTTTATCTCAATATTCCAAAGATTAATGACTGTTTACAAAGGCTGCCTTGTAAAGCTAAAACATGTTCCATTAGATTAACAACTATTGTGCTAATAGTACCATTACCCTTTCTTTTAATATGCAGGATAATAAAATATAGATTTACGAATATCATAGTATAGCTGAGAGGAAAGTTAGCCACTATGTCTTGAAAGAAATCATAAAGATTTCAACTGCATCAGACAATAAAACTTTCAACATTATCTTACAGTGTACTTCTTCCAGAAGTGCCTATCAGGAAGTCACTTCTCATAAAGAACTGTATTCCATGGAATATTCATAAGGTATAATTACAGCATTTTCTCTAAATGCCAGTATGTTACATGACTGCAGTTGAGGACTACTCTCAAAATCTGTAAAATATTTCAGAATTTAACTAATTTGTAATTTTTTAAATGCTCTTGCCTTCCCCCAGTTGTTAACTCATGAACCCAAGACCACACCAGAATTCTTTTTTCCATAAGAATTTTTAAAGACTCTTTGTCTTTCTGTGATACTCTCACTTGGGTTAATAAATGACATCTGTGCTCTAATCACCACGGTGACTGTCAATAGTAGAGTACTGAGGATTCTCAAAAAGAGCAAGCCTTAATAGGGGACCACTTTGTATTTAGCTACTTTCACCATGACTTCAGGAGAACAGTAACATACAGCAACAGGTTTGGTCTTGCTACAGAACTCAGTGATAAAATATAAAACCCTGCCTTTTTTCCTAATGGTGACAGGATGTGAAATATTTGGCTTAGGGCAAATTGGCAAAAACATATTTAAAAGTTAAAAATGATTGTCCTCATCTTCTAGTTTGCACTATATAATTAAATATGCTATGCATTTATTTGTCTATAATAAATTCATTCCATTAAATATTCAGCAGAAATTATTCCCAAGAGACTGTGCTAGTCCCTGGGAGGATACAGGGCAGAGGAAACAGTAATATTACTAAGTACAGGAAGTGAAACCTTTACAGTGATGTGAAGACATTACAGAATCTGTGTTATGAGTGCTAGATGAGTGAACTTAGAAGAAACACACAGGCAAACACTTAAGGTAGACACTGGCACATGCTAAAAGGCAAAGCAAAAAAAAGTTAAGAAGTTGGAGACAGGAATCTGCAATATCATTTTGTAAAGTATTAACCAATGCTTAAAGGTATATGCCCAATGTAGAAATCATAGTAGAAGTACATCATGGGGAACCATTTGTGTTTTGCATAGAAGCATGGAGGGTATCGTATCCTGTGCTGACGGGAGGAATATGAACCCACTGGCCTGCAGAACGAGGAAGGGCATCCTAGCTTTTCGCAGCAGATGTCTCCATAGTACATCCTTTTAAAAATGCTAAGGAGGAAGTGTTTCTAGGAGATGGCAACACAGTGCAAATATACTTTCGCCTTTTCTGAATGTAGACTAAAATTTGCCAAAGTAGAAATGGGCACGTGGCTCCGGGGAAGTGGATTTTCAGAACCAAGCCTAGTGTCACTTCACAGCTAAACTCACACACACACACACACACACACACACGTGCATTCAAAAACAATAACAAAACCCTAATGGTTCCAGTATGATAGTTAGCAAGAGCAGGTTTTTTTGTGGATGGAGAAACAAAGGTAACAGGTAACTATTTTATTTCACTTATAGAAAAGCTAGCAACATCTAATGTATACATGTGGTTTTGAAGCATTTAATCCTCATTAGTGGTTTTGAAAGCTAAAATTGTGTGCTTCCTTGAAATCTGTAGTTTTAGAAACTGGATCTCCACTCACAAGTGTCAAAATGGTGATAAACACTTTATTAGTTAGAAAATACTTACATAAAAGAAGCAGCCCATTCAATTGGAGACATCAGGGAAAGGCTTCGCAGGAGAGCCTTGTTTTCCCTTTTTTCTAGCTCCTCTCCTTGTCAGTGTGGGCCTTTTCTTACTTTCTTCCAAACTACAAATATCCTCCTCCATAGTCTTTTTCTTCTAAGGCGCTAGCTGGATGTCTCAAAGCCGCAACCTGCAGGTAGCAATGTGAGAGTTCCAGGCAGAACTCAGCCACATCCCTTGTATGAATGGACAGCATCATTTCTGCACTGATTCCACGTTTTTTCTCTTTGTTTTCTTTTTTTACTTTTTTATTTAAATTAGAAACAAGCTTCATTTGCATGTCAATCCCAGTTCCCACACCTTCCCCTCCTCCCCAGCCCCCCCTTTCTGCTCCCCAGGGAGGGTGAGGCCTTCCATGGGGGAGGGGATCTTCAAAGTCTGTCATATCATATGGAGTAGAGCCTAGACCGTCCCCAGTGTATCTAGGTTGAGAGAGTATCCCTCTATGTGGAATGGGTTCCCAAAGTTTATGCTAGGGATAAATACTGATCCACTACCAGAGGCCCCATAGATTAACCATACCTCCAAACTGACATCCTCATTCAACTGGTCTGGAACAGTCCTATGCTGGTTTCCCTGCTATCATTCTGGGGTCCATGAGCAACTCCTTGTCCAGATCAGCTGTTTCTGTAGGTTTCTCCAGCCTAGTCTTGACTCCTTTCGTCATTACTCCTCCTTCTCTGCAACCAGGTTCCAGGGCTTAGCTCAGTGTTTAGTTGTGGGTGTCTGCTTCTGCTTCCATCAGCTACTGGGCGAAGGCTCCTTTCTGCTCTCCAGGGAGGGTGAGGCCTTCCATGGGGGATCTTCAGCGTCTATCATATCCTTTGGAATATGGCCTAGTCCCACCCCCTTGTGTCTAGGCTGAGAAAGTATCACTCTATGTGGAATGGGCTCCCAAAGACCATTAGTATGCTAGGGATAAAGTACTGATGTACTGTCAGAGGCCCCATAGATTTCCAAGGCCTCCCCACTGACACCCACATTCATGGAGTCTGGATCAGTCCTATGTTGGTTTACCAGCTATATGCCTGGGGTCCATAAGCTCCCCCTTGTTCAGGTCAGGTTTTTCTGTGGGTTTCACCAGCCTGGTCTTGACCAAATTGCATATCACTCCACCATCTCTGCCAATGGATTCCAGTTCAGTTCAGTAGTTAGCTGTGGGTACCAGCTTCTATTTCCATCAGCTGCTGGATGAAGGCTCTAGGATGGCATATTAGGTAGTCAACAATCCCATTATCAGGGGAAGGCATTTAAGGTAGCATTACCACTGTTGTTTATATTGTTAGTTGGTGCCATCCTTGTAGATCTCTGGACATTTCCCTAGAGCCTGATTTCTCTTTAAATCTATAATGGCTCCCTCTATTATGGTATCTCTTATCTTGCTCTGCTCTATTCTTCCCCTGACTCAATCTTCTTGCTGCCTCATGTCCTCCTCATACCTCCTCTTCTGCCCTCTCATTCTCCTAGATCCCTCTCACCTCCCCCCATGTTCCAATTTGCTCAGGAGATCTTGTCCCTTTCCCCTTCTCCAGGGGAACATATATGTCTCTCTTAGGGTTAGCCTTAATTTCTCTAGTTTGGTGGTAATTCTTTGTTCTATGTCTAATATCTATGTATGAGTGAGTATATACCATGTTTGTCTTTTTATGGCTGGGTTACCTCCCTCAGAGTTGTTTCTTCTAGTTCCATCCATTTGCCTGTGAATTTCATTATTCCTTTGATGTTTTACTGCTGAGTAGAACTCCATTGTATGAATGTAGCACATTTTCTATATCCATTCTTCAGTTGAAGGGAATCTAGGTGGTTTCCAGATTCAGGCTGTTACACATAATGCTGCTATGAACACGGTTGAACAGTTGTCCTTGTTGTATGAATGTGTCTTTTGGGAATATGCCTAAGAGTGGAAATGCAAAAAATAGAGTAGACCAATGGAATAGAGTTAAAAACCCTGATATTAACCCACACACCCATGAACACCTGATTTTTGACAAACAATTAAATTTATACGATGGAACAAAGAGAACATCTTCAACAAATGGTGCTGGCATAACTGGATGTGGACGTGTAGAAGACTGCAGATGGAAACAAGTCTATCACCATGCACAAAAATTAATGCAAAATGAATCAAAGACCTCAACATAAATCCAGCCACACTGAACCTATTAGAAGATAAAGGAGGAAATACCTTTGAATTAATTGGTACAGGAGACAGTTTCCTGAATATTACACCAGTAGCACAGACACTGAAATCAACAATTGATAAATGGGACCTCCTGAAACTGAGAAGCTTCTGTAAGGCAAAGGAGACAGTCAGCAAGACAAAACGGCATCCCACAGACTGGGAAAAGATATTCATCAACCCCACAACTGACAGAGGGCTCATCTCCAAAATATACAAAGAACTGAAGAAGCAAGTTTACAAAACACCAAATAATCCAATTAAAAAGTGGGGTACAGAACTAAATAGACAATTCTCAATAGAGAAATCTAAAATGGCTGAAAGACACATAAGAAAGTGTTCAACATCCTTAGCCATCAGGGAAATGCAAATCAAAACAATTCTGAGATAACATCTTACTCCAGTCAGAATGGCCAAAATAAAAAAATGGCAATGACAGTTTATGCTGGAGAGGATGTGGAGAAAGGGGAACACTTCTCCACTGCTGGTGGGAGTGTCAACTTGTAGAGCCACTTTGAAAATCAGTATGGCAACTCCTAAAGAAAATGGGAATCAATCTACCACAAGATCCATCAATTCTACTCTTAGGCATATACCCAAATGAAGCACAATCATACAACAAGGACATCTGTTCAACGATGTTCATAGCAGCACTGTTTGTAATAGCCAGAAACTGGAAGAAACTTAGATGCCCCTCAACTGAAGAATGGATAGAGAAAATGTGGTACATTTACACAATGGAGTACTGTTCATTGGAAAAAAATCAATGGAACCTTGAAATTTGCAGGAAAATGGATGGAACTGGAAGAAACCATTCTGAACAATGTAACCCAAACACAAAAAGACAAACATGATATGTACTCACTCATATGTGGATTTTAGACATAGAGTAAAGGATTACAAGCCTACACTCCACACTGCCAGAGAAGCTAGTAAACAAGGAAGACCCTAAGAGAGACATACATATCCCCTGGAGAAGGGGAAAGGGTCAAGATCCCCTGAGCAAACTGGGAGCATGGGAAGAGGGGGAAGGAGCTAGGAGAATGAGAAGGGAAGAAGAGGAGTGATGAAGAGGACATGAGGGAGCAGAAAGGTTGAGTCGAGGGAAGAATAGAACATAACAAGAATGGAGATACCATAATAGAGGGAGACATTTTAGGTTTACAGAGTAATCAGGCACTAGGGAAATGTCTGGAGATCTACAAAGATGACACCAGCTAACAATCTAAGCAACAGAGGAGAGGCTACCTTAAATATCCTCCCATGATAATGAGATTGATGACTGACTTATATGCCACCCAATAGCCATCATCAAGCAACTGGTGGAAGTAGAAGCAGACATCCACAACTGAACTGAACTGAACTGAACTGAACTGGAATCCAGATGCAGAGAAGGAAGAGTGAAAAGTAAAGAGGTCCAGACCAGGCTGGTGAAACAGAAACAGCTGACCTGAGCATTGGGGAACCCATGTTCCCCAGATTGGTAGCTGGGATACCAGCATGGGACTGATCCAGACCCCAGGAACATGGATTTCAGTGAGGAAACCCCGGAAATCTATGGGGACCTCCTGTAGTAGTTCAGTACTAGCATAGGTGTGGAATTTGGGAGCCCATTCCACATAGAGGAATACTCCCTGAGTCAAGACACACTGGAGTGGGCCTAGGCCCTATCCCAAAGGATACAATAGACACTGATGACACCCTATTGAAGGCCTCACCATCCAGGGGGAGCAGAAAGGATATGTGATAGGTAGGGTTTTATTTGAGGGGTGATAGGGGAGGACAGAAGGGAGAAGGGAACTGGGATTGTCATGTAAAACAATCTTGTTTCTAATTCAAATAAAAAATCTGCAAAAAAAAATAGTGGAAATGCTGGGTCTTGTGGCAGACTGATTCTCATTTTCCTGAGGAATCTCCATACTAATTTCCAAAGCAGATGTACAAGTTTGCAGTCACACCAGCAATGGAGGAGTGTTCCCCATGTAATTGTGTTTTTAATTTGAGCCATTCTGACTGGAGTAAGATGGTATCTCCAAGTTTTTGGATTTGCATTTCCCTGATGGCGAAGGATGTTGAGCAATTTCTTAAGTGTCTTTCAGCCATTTTAGACTCCTCTATTGAGAATTCTCCAATTAGTTCTATACACCACTTTTTAATTGGATTATTTGGTGTTTTGGAAACTAACTTCTTGATTCTTTGTAAATTTTGGAGATCAACCCTCTGTCAGATGTGGGGTTGGTGAACATCTTTTCCCAGTCTGTGGGCTATAGTTTTGTCTTGTTGACTGTGTCCTTTGCCTTACAGAAGCTTCTCAGTTTCATGAGGTCCCATTTATTAATTGTTTATCTTAGTGTCTCTGCTACTGGTGTTATATTCAGGAAGCTGTTTCCTGTACCAATTCATTCAAGGGTACTTCCTACTTTCTCTTCTAAAAGGTTCAGTGTCTGTCACTGAATTTATGTTGAAGTCTTTGATCCATTTGGACTTAAGTTTTTTGCATGACAATAGAAACGGATCCATTTGCAGTCTTCTACATGCCAGCATCCAGTCATGCCAGCACCATTTGTTGAAGATGCTTTATTTTTTCCATTGCATAATTTTATCTTCTTTGTCAAAAATTGGGTGTTTGTAGGTGTGTGGGTTAATAACAGGGTTTTCAATTGGATTCCATTGGTCTACTTGTCTACTTTTGTGCCAATACCAAGCTTTTTGCAGGACTCTAACTCTATAGTTGAACTTGAAGTCAAAGATGGTGATGCCTCTGGAAGTTCCTTTATTATACAGGGTTGCTTTAGCTATCCTGGGTCTTTAGTTTCTCCATATGAAGTTGAGAATTGTTCTTTCAAGGTCTGTGAAGAATTGTGCTGGTATTTTCATGGGGATTGCATTGAATCTGGAAATTGCTTTTGGCAAGGTTGCCATTTTTACTATGTTGATCCTACCTATCCAAAAGCATAGCAGATCTTTCCATTTATGGTATCATTTTTAATTTCTTTCTTTGAAGACTCAAATTTCTTTTTACACAGGTCTTTCCCTTGTTTGGTTAGTGTTACCCCAAGATATTTTATGTTGTTTGTGGTTATTGCAAAGAGTTATGTTTCTCTGATTTCTCTCTCACCACATTTATCCTCTGTATATAGTAGATTTGAATTAATTGTGTATCCTGCCACTTTGCTGAAGGTGTTTATCAGCTGTGGTAGTTGCCTGGTAGATTGTTTCAGGTCACTTATGTAAACTAACATATCCTCTGTAAACAGTGAAAGTTTGACTTCTTCCTTTCCAATTTGTATCCCCTTGATCTCCTTTTGTTGTCTTATTGCTCTAGCTAAAACGTTTACTACAATATTGAAGAGGTATGAAGAGAGTGGATAGCCTTGTCTTGTTCCTGATTTTAGAGGAATAGCTTTCAGTTTATCTCCATTCTGTTTGATGTTGGCTGTTGGTTTACTGTGTATTGTTTTTATTATGTTCAGGTATGTTTCTGTTATCTCTGATCTCTCCAGGACATTTATCATGAAGGGGTGCTAGTTTTGTCAAAGGCATTTTCAGCATCTAGTGAGATGATCATGTCGATTTTCTTTTTCAGTTTGTTTACATCGTGGATTACATTGATTGGTTTTCATATGTTGAACCAAACCTGCATCACTGGCATGAAGCCTACTTGATCATGGTGAATAATTTTTCTGATGTGTTCATGGATTTGATTTGCCAGTATTTTATTATTTTTGCATCAATGTTTCTGAGGGATATTGGTTTATAGTTCTATTTTTCAGTTGTGTCTTCATGTGTCTTGGGTACCAATGTAATTGTAGCCTGGTAAAAAGAGTTTGGCAATGAACCTTCTGCATCAATTGTGTAGAACAATTTGAGGAGTTTTCTGGCAGAATTCAGCACTGAAGCCATCTGGTCCTGGGCTTTTTTTTTTTTGGTTGGGAGACTTTTGATGAATGTTTCTATTTCCTTAGGGGTTATAGGTCTGTTTAAGTTGCTTATCTTGTCTTGATTCAATTTTGGTAAGTGATATCTATCCAGAAAATTGTCAATTTCCTTTGAATTTTTGAATTTTGTGCAGTACAGGTTTTCAAAGTATGACCTGATGATTCTCTGGATTTCCTCAGTGTCTGTAGTTATGTCTGCCTTTTCATTTCTGATTTTGTTAATTTGAGTGTTCTCTCTCTGCCTTTTGGTTAGTTTGGATAAAGGTTTGTCTATCTTGTTGATTTTCTCGAAGAACCAACTGTTTGTTACATTGATCCATTGTATTGTTTTCTTTGTTTTGACCTATTGTTTTCAGCCCTGAGTTTGATTATTTCCTAGTGTCTACTCCTCCAGGGTGAGTTTGCTTCTATTTGTTCTAGAGATTTCAATTGTGTTGTTAATTCTTTAGTGTGACAATTCTCCAGTTTCTTCATGTGAGCACTTAGTGCTATGAACTTTCCTCTTAGCTCTGCTTTCAAAGTGTCCCATAAGTTTGGATACATTGTGTCGTCATTTTCACTGAATTCTAGAAAGTCTTTAATTTCTTCTTTATTTCTTTCTTGACCCAGGAATGGTGCAATTGTGCATTGTTCAATTTCCATGAGTTTGTAGGTTTTCTGCAATTTGTGTTGTTGAATTGTAACTTTAAACCATGGTGGTCTGATAAGATACAGGGGTTATTCCATTTTTTTTTTGTATCTGTTGAGGTTTGCTATGTTGCCTAGTGTGTGGTCAATTTTAGAGATGGTTTCTTGTGGTACTAAAAAGAAGGTATATTCTTTTTGTTTGGATGGAATGTTTTATAGATGACTGTTAATCCCAGTTGGGTCACAACTTCTGTTAGTTCCTCTGTCTCTTTGTTAAGTTTGTGTCTGGTGTTCCTGTCCAGTGGTGAGAATGGGGTGTTGAGGTCTCCCACTATAATTGTGTGGGGTCTTATTTATTAATTGAGTTTTAATAATGTTTCTTCGACAAACATGGGTGCCTTTGTATTTGGGGCATAGATGTTCAGAATTGAGACTTCTTCCTGATGGATTTTTCCTGTGATGAATATGAAATGACCTTCTTCATCTCTTTTGATTGATTTTAATTTGAAGTCTAATTTGTTAGATACTAGGATAGCTACACAAGCTTATTACTTGGATCCATTTAATTGGAAAATCTTATCCCAACTGTTTGCTCTGAGGTAATGTCTGTCTTTGAAGTTAAGGTTTGTTTCTTGTATGCAGCAGAAGGATGGATTCTGTCATTATATCCATTCTGTAAGCATGTGTCTTTTTATAGGCAAGTTAAATTAATATTGAGGGACCATTAATTAATTAAGGACCATTGAGTGTTGATTCTTATTTGTTTTTGACTTGTTGGTGGTGGTGGTATTCTTTGTGGATTTACCCTGCTTTTTCTTTTGGCTTTTGGGAAAGTGAGATTATCTATTGCCTATGTTTTGTGAGTCTAGTTATCTTCCTTAGGTTGGAATTTTCCTTCCAGTACTTTTTGTAGGGCTGGATTAATATCTAAGCATTATTTAGATCTGGTTTTAATGTGGAATATCTTGTTTTCTCCATTTATAATGACTAAAATCTTTGCTGGGTATATTTGTTGGGCCTTGCCATTGCCATCTTCAAAGTTCACTGTAGACCCCTTTCACGGGGGTCTCTGTCTTAGGTTTTACATTGCTGTGAAGAAACATCATGACCACTGCAACTCTTATAAAGCATAAAATTTAAATGGGTAGCTTAGAGTTTCAGAGGTTTAGTCCATTATCATCATGGAGGGACTGTAGGTGATGCTGTAGCCATGCCTGCTTAGGGGCTTCGAGGGCATGGTCAGGGTGATGTAGGGAAGGTTTAAGAGGGATGCTCACATGGTGGCCCTTCTTTCACTTTCATCTTCAGCTTATTGTACTTACTGCTGCCCTGCCGGCTGGCAAGGTCACTCTGTAAGTAAGGCTTTTCCCTATTGCATTTCCTTTATTTTTATGTGGCTCCATATTGGTAATTTCTCACATTATCTGGTTGTCAGAAGCAGGATCTTGTAAACCTAGGCCCTGTTTGGGAGTGCCCTGAGGGTCCCACCGGGACATCGGACTAGCTGGCCAGGAAAATGCTCCCTCTTTTCACAGGAGCTCCCAGTTCGCAGTCAACCTGCTACACAACACAAGCACATTACCATTGCCACTGAGCCGCTCAGAATCATCCACCCAGCTGGGAGACTTCTGCAGACCTCCCCACAGTTTACCACCACAGTTTCCAGCAGTGCAAACACCCGGGACCGGCCCGGATTGCAGCCTACCTGCGACCGGAGGCCTCCTGCCCTTGAGCCAAGTAGGCCTCGGCTTTCAGCAGGGCCCTAGGGTTCCCCTAGATTTGGCGGCTGTAAAGCCATGACTATTTCAGTGGTTGTGGCCACAAGGACCTTCACTCCCAGCTAAAACAGAGCTGCCTGTGTGACCACAGCTCCAGCATGCCCACCATCATTGCCAAAAGCTGAGCAGATGGCAATGGCAAGGTGTGCCACCTGCTGGTCAAAGATAGTTACTGCATTTGGAGTAGGAACCACGAGGTAAAATCATGGCAGAACATTTATCATTTGATAAAATTGGAAATATTTTTGCTTGTTACATGAATTCAATATTTGAGGAGGACACTAATCTGCCAATTACCTGCCTGTATAAAGTAATGGCAGTTAGCTTGCTAGTACAAATAACATTACTAGCCAGAGATCTCAGTAACAGGGACAAAGATAACCTCACCACCTGCTTACAAAATATAACATCTTTATGCAATGAGGTTTTGGAGAACAGATTAGGTCAGGCCACAATTGTGAAGCAAGTGGAACAGAAGTTGGATGATAAGCTTGGCTCTATGTCCAATACGCTAGAGACAGAGCTGTCTGTTACCCAAGATGGGATGCAGTATATTTATGATAAGATAAACACTGAGAGATCCTCCATGTCTGAGGCGTTAGAGGCTAGGCTGTCAGAGGACCATGACAAACTAAATAATATATGTAGCCAGCTAGAAACTCAGAAAGGCTCTGTGTCCCAGAAACTAGATGCAAAGGTGAAAAATACCCAGGATAGGGTTGAAGAATTGGACAATGCCATTCAATCAATTATTGAGGCATCTAAGGCAGCAGATCACAAATTTGAGTCTAGATTCAAATGTTTGGAAGACAATTTACAGAACAGGGCTGACAGATTAGATAGGTCCATACGGTTAATTGCTGAGGACTCAAAATCAGCAAATCATGACCTCAAATCTAGACTCCAA
This sequence comes from Cricetulus griseus, assembly GCF_003668045.3. Classification (NCBI taxonomy): domain Eukaryota; kingdom Metazoa; phylum Chordata; class Mammalia; order Rodentia; family Cricetidae; genus Cricetulus; species Cricetulus griseus. The sequence goes on from NC_048598.1 coordinate 142,833,949, forward strand.
TACCTAGAAGGCAGTTTCCATAACTTCCAGATGCTGTCTAAGGATGAGCGTAATAAAGACCCAGAAAAACATGTAGAGGAGCAGTTACAGCAATTTACAGATTCACTAACATTCTTGGAATCTTTTAAGATACAGGAAATTGAAACTTTTCATGAGAATATCATTACTAGGCTTAACAATCATTGGGATACCTCAGACACAGAATCACTCCAATCCGAGGCACCTACTCTACCCAGGTATCATGACTATTCTTCTATGGTTGTTACTCATACCCCATTAGTCTACCCAGCTACCATGGTAGAAAAGCCATGTTCTAAGAAACACCCTCAGGGACAGATGGCTTATGTATGGCAACCTATACAGCTGAAAGATCTTAAGAATATTAAAGAATCAGTTGTCTCATATGGTCTCCATAACACATACGTAAAACAGCTATTACATTCATGGACAACCTTTAACAGGGTGATGCCCACAGACTGGGAAAGACTGGTGGCAGCTGTACTTGAGAATTCATGCCAAATCCAGTGGAAGGCATAGGTCAGGGAAGAGGGAAGTTCCTTGAGCATCAAGGCATAAAGGATGGTTATGAAGCCCCCCTAGATAAGATTCTTGGTGACAGTATTTAGGCTAACCCACAAGCTCAGGCTGAACATGATGGCCATATACTGTCTCTATGCAGGAAAGAAGCATTAAATGCCTGGGATAAGGTTCATGAGCCAGGAGAACGCCTAGAAGCTTATACCAGAATAGAACAGAGACCTACAAAACAGTTCCAGGACTTCTTACAAAGGTTAACTAGGGCAGTAGAATTAGAGGTAACAGATCCAGAAACAAGACAATCAATTATATATACAATAGCTTATGAAATGCAAACTCAATATGCAAAAGAATAATTTTGCCTTTAAAGATCAGCTCCACTAGAAGAACAGGTTTTGCATGCAGCCGACATTGACTATAATGTGCAAGATATTAGAGCTTGGGTAGGAGAGTCATCTCAAAAGGTTTAAAAAGGCAACAGGAGATTAAAAGTTCAAGAGGTGAGGACAAAAGGGCTTAGGAAGGAGAAGCATCTTACAGAGGTCAACATAGGTACCAAGAGGCCAGAGGTTATTACTACTTTGAACCTGAACCTTGGGTAGGAAGAGCCTTCCCCAGGAGACCATGAAAGTGCCAGGAACCTAGATGTTTCAGCTGTGATAGAATGGGACACATTAAGAGAAATTTAGACAAAGGAATTTTAACAGTGCCTCATAGGGAAGGCCACTGCCTTCTGGATTGTGTAGAAGATGTGGTAAGGGTGGGCAATGGACCAATGAATATAGATCAACCAGGGACATGCAAGGAAACCTGTTAAGGCTGGGAATCCCTGAGGGGGGACTCAAGAAGGCCCGCACATCGAGAAAGGTCCAGTCATTCCCAGTAGCAGTGGAAGACAATCTCTCACAGAACGAATAGATAAGTGTTCAACATCCTTAGCCATCAGGGAAATGCAAATCAAAACAACTCTGAGATACCATCTTACTCCTGTCAGAATGGCTAAAATCAAAAACACCAATGACAGTTTATGCTGGAGAGGATGCAGAAAAAGAGGAACACTCCTCCACTGCTGGTGGGAGTGCCAACTTGTACAGCCACTGTGGAAATCAGTATGGCGACTCCTCAACAAAATGGAAATGAGTCTACCACAAGATCCAGCAATTCCACTCCTAGGCATATACCCAAAAGAAGCACATTCATACAACATGGACATCTGTTCAACCATGTTCATAGCAGCATTACTTGTAATAGCCAGAACCTGGAAGCAGCCTATATGCCCCTCAACCGAAGCATGGATAGAGAAAATGTGGTACATTTACATAATAGAGTACTACTCAGCAGAAAAAAATAATGGAATCTTGAAATTTGCAGGAAAATGATGGAACTAGGAGAAACCATTCTGAGCAATGTAACCCAATCACAAAAAGACAAACATGATATGTACTCACTCATACGTGGATTTTAGACATAGAGTAAGGGATGACCACCCTACAGTCCACACTACCAGAGGTACTAGTAAACAAAGAAAACCCTAAAAGAGACGAACTTTGTCCCCTCGAGAAGGGGAAAGGGTCAGCATCCCCTAAGCAAACTGAGAACATGGGAAGAGGGGGGAGGAATCTATGAGAGTGGGAAGGGAAGAAAAGGAAGAATGCAGAGGTCATGGGGAAGCAGAAATTTTGAGTCAGGTGTAGATTAGAAGAAAGGACATATGAGAGGTAGGATTTTAGTTGGGGGGTGGTAGAGGAAGAAGGGAGGGAGAAGGGAACTGGGATTGTCATGTAATTCAAACTTGTTTGTAATTCAATATATATATATATATATATATATATATATATATATATATAATACTGCTCTAAATTGTAGTTTGGCTAGCGGTGAAGAATCAAATGTGAATGGACAAAATGAGAAGCACGTATTTTGGCAAGCTTCTATTAATGATAAAAGTCCTCAGTTGAAAGTGAGATTAGGCCTGGCCCAGGATGATGTGGTAGACTTTGGGGAGCCCCTTTTGAGGGCTTTACCCTGCCTGGGGAGTGGAGGGGGGTGGCTAGGGGCAGGTGGGATGTTGGGGTAAGGGGAGGGAGAAGGAGAAGGGATTGACATGTGAAGCAAGCTTGTTCCTAATTTGAACTAATAAAAGAATAAAATAAAAAATAAAATAAAAATATCTATATTATTTTATCAACATTAGATGTCCAAACAAAAATGAAAAATAAATTGTATATCAATGAACAATCAAAAAATAAAAGAATATAGTTATTACTGGCTTAGTAGACACTTCAGCAGATATAACTTTTATTACCCAAAAGTCTTGGCCTCAGAAATGGCCTCTTAGAGAGGTGAATATACAATTTTTAGATATTGAAACTCTATCTAGAGTCTGACAGTGTGTTCACTTGGTGGTCTGCATTGGACTGGAAGGACAGAAAGGGAGACTGAAACCATAAGTGTCAGATATAGCTATAAATCTCTGGGGTAGTGATCTCTTACAGCAATGGAATACTCAGATTAATATTCTTCCAGTGTTGGATACAAATTATATACAATCTTTAGATAATAGAGAAGATATGGTAAGATGCTATGGAAAACAGTTACCAACCATCCAGGCTGTACTGCACAGGAGCCAAAGGCCCTGCCATTGAAGTGGCTTACAGATGAACCTGTTTGGATAGGACAATGGCCTATGACCTCTGAAAAGCTAGAGGCTTTGGAAAGACTAGTTCAGGAACAGCTAGATGCTGGACATATAGAGGAATCTACCAGCCCTTGGAATTATCCTGTATTTGTTAGAAAAAAGAAGTCAGGTAAGTGGAGAATTTTGACAGACCTGAGAGCCATAAATAAGGTAATTCAACCAATGGGCTCTCTTCAATCTGGAATGCCATTGCCTTCCTTGATACCTAAGGGATGGCCGATCATAGTCATCAATCTGAAAGACTGTTTGGTTTTTTTTTTTCACAATACTGTTACAAGAAAATGATAGAGAAAAATTTGCATTTACTGTACCAACTCTTAATAATTCACAGCCAGTTAGGAGATATGAGTGGAGGGTCTTGCCACAAGGAATGCTAAATAGTTCTACTATGTGTCAGTACTGTGTACAGCAACCTTTGGAAATAATTTGTAAGAAATTTTCACAATCTCTTGTTTATCATTACATGGATGATATTATTTTATCAGATTCCAATAAGGAAACTTTGGAATGTATGTTTGAAATGGTGAATGAAGTTCTGCGTCATTGGGGGTTACAGTTACCCCAGAAAAGATACAAAGAGGAGATTCTATTAACTATTTAGGTTACAAGATAGACTTACAAAGAATCAGACCTCAAAAGGTACAAATTAGAAGGGATCATTATCAAACTCTTAATATTCTTCAGAAGCTGCTAGGGGAAATTTCTCAACTACAGATGATTATTGGTGTGGAAGGACATTACTTAAAGCATTTAAAAATGGCCCTTAAAAGTAATAAAACAGTCCCAGATTATTACCAGCTGTGTAGGAAAAAGAATTACAATGGGTAGAAACAGAATATTGGATGGGCATGTTGATCAGATAAACCTTAATTTAGACTGTATTCTGGTTATCTTGCCATCCAGAGAATACTCTTCTGGAATTCTGATGCAGAGGGAAGACCCATATTAGAGTGGCTATTTCTGCCACGTAAACAGAATAAAAAGTTAACGACATATATAGAAAATATTTTTGATTGATCCTAAAGGGCAAATTAAGACTCTGTCAACTGACTGGAAAAGATCCAGAAGAAGTTATAGAACCTTTAACTAATGAAAAAATCTCCTCCTTATGGAACGATAATGAATATTGGCAAATAGCTCTTAATAATATTTTGGGAACAATTAGCAACAATTATCACAAAACTGACAGAATTAAATTCATAAAAAAAGACAGTCTGGATTCTTCCAAGTGTTGTAAGACAAACTCCCATTTCTGGAATTCTTACCTTCTACATGGATGCCAATAAATCAGGCAGGTTATAAAGCAGGTGAGGTAAGTAAAGTAGTTCAAAGTCCGTATACATCTGTACAGAAGGCAGAATTATATGAAATTCTCATTGTACTCATGGATTTTACAGAACCTCTTAATATAGTAACTGATTCTCAATATGCAGAGAGAGTTGTGTTATACATTAAGACTGCAGAATTCATTCCTGATAATACAGAATTAACTTCACTGTCTATACAATTATAGGAAACAATCAGGAAACAGAAGTAATCCTATATATAATACATATATCAGATTCCATAAGGGTCTTCCAGGCCCACCTGCACAAGGCAATGATGAGATTGATCATTTATTAATTTGAAGTGTGCTAGAAGCCTCAGAATTTCATAAGAAACATCATGTAAATAGCAAAGGTTTGAAAAAAGGACTTCTCAATCACTTTGTGACAAGCCAAGGAGATAGTGAGAAACTGTCCTACTTGTTCCTTTTATAATCAAATTCCATTGCCAGCAGGTTGTCATCCTAAGGGCATTCATTGAAATGAGGTTTGGCAGATGGATGTCTTTCACTTTGCAGAATTTGGAAATTTGAAATATGTGCATCATACTATAGACACATTCTCAAGGTTCCAATGGGTTACTGCTCTTAACTCTGAAAAACCTGATTCTGTTATTACACACCTGCTAGAGGTGATGGCAGTTATGGGTATATCTGCACAAATAAAAACTGACATATACTCCAGTATATGCTTCACTAAATTGCAACAGTTTTTCAAATAACATAAAGCATGTCACCAGTATACCACAAATCCTACGGGACAAGCAGTGGTTGAGAGATCTAATAGGACACTAAAGGAGATGCTCCATAAACAGGCTTGCTAAACAAAGCCCCCCAAACATAGGTTGAATAATGCTTTATTAATACTAAACTTTCTTAAGGCCAATGAAAAAGTACAAACAACTGCAGAAAGACACTGGATTATGGGAAAAAACTGCTGAACTTAATCAGCTGGTATACTTCAAAGATGTACTAACCTCTGTATGGAAACCAGGACATGTGTTATGATGGGGTAGGGGTTTTGCTTTGGTTTCCACAGGAGGAGAAAAACTTTGGATACCATCAAAATTGATCAAGATTAGAGTTGAAAAGGAAAAAACCTCTCGATGAGGACAAATGATAGGTATTCTACTAAGGTATATCTCATAAACTAAATAGAAACCTCACAAAGGAAAGTGAAGTGTTTTGCTTTTATCTTCACAGGAAAACTCATCTCCAGAAGGCAAAGGACACTACATAGGTAGATACTTAAGAAGAGAAGGTAGCTATAGCCTCAAACAAAAGGAATGCTCTATGTGGTAAACTTTACAGCTGTCTCACAGAGAACTCTATTTCTCTTTATTTCCTAGTCCCTAATCAATTAAACCAATGCTGGATTTAGAGGTGGATTTGGCTTTCCTTCTCTAAAATCCAAGCACGTTTTTTAACTAAACTTTAGAGTTTCTGTATTGTATCAAGAAGCCATTGATGTAATACAGTTTAAGAGAAGATTTTGGGACTGTATTTATCTTTTTTTGGCTCTTTCCTTCAAGGTGTATACTCTATCATAATCATTATTCTCCCATGGTTGCCTTTTCCAGTATACATACTTACACAAGCAAATATTTCTCTGCCAACATTTTTGTTTGAGTCCCACACAGACAATGAAGCCCTGCCGGACAGCAATCCCTGGACACCCCGGAAAGAAAATGGGCCACACCTCCTGGACTGCACTTGATCCAACTTGTTCCATTTCAATGGACATTCCGGCCAGAGCTTCGGGTACTGACTTCAATAAAATTGAGGATTTCAAGCGAGATCTTCAATCAAGCAAATCCCATCTAATATGGAATGGATACAATCCATTCAAGACTTTTCCTATGCTAACATTTTCTTTCTACAGGACCCCACTAGGCTATTGGTGTCCCATTTCAGCAGGAAGTAACTTGGAGGATGCTAGGCCCCCTTCCTCCCATTGTTGTCATTTAGGATAGTGTATATACCAAGTTAGGGATAGCTTCCTATTGTTTATGGTTGGGATTGTGTTCAGGAGGTGTTCAGGCTTGGACACCTCTTTCAGATGATTTTTGGGGTTAGTTAAAATAGATAGTTAGGATATGACATAAGCAGATTGTTGTATCTTCTTATATTTCACCTTTAGATTGTTAATTTTGAATACTTTACACTGTTAAGCTTTAATCCTCTTTTAGACTAAAAGGAGAATTGTAGGGGATGCTGTAGCCATGCCTGCTTAGGGGCTGGCTACAGGTGTGCATGACCATGTCTGAGAGGGCATGGTCAGGGTGATGTAGGGAAGGTTTAAGAGTGAGGGACACTCACATGGTGACCCTTCTTTCGCTTTCATCTTTGGCTTGCTGTAATTACTGATGCCCTGCCGGATGGCTAGGTCACTCTGTAAGTAAGTGACCGATTAAAATCCCTTGTATTTTTACCTGGCTCCATATTGACTATTTCCCACATTAAGAGACATGGCAGCATGCAGGCATACATGGTGCGAGAGAAGGAGCTGAGAGTGAAGAAGGAGCTACATCTTGAACCTGCAAGCAATAGGAAGTAGTCTGGGACACTAGGCATGGCTTGAGCATATATAAGACCTCAAAGCTCATGCTCCACAATGATACACTTCCTTCGACAAGGCCATATCTTTTGCAACAAAGACACACCTCCTAATAGTTCCACTCCCAGTGATCATAGGGGGGGGGCAATTACATTCAAACTACACAGTCACCTAAGACCATTTGAGTATTGAATATTTCATGATTCATAATAGTATCAAAATTATAGTTAGGAAATAACAATGAAATAATTTTATAGTTGAAGTCACAGTATTAGGAAGGTTGAGAACCACTACTCTAGTTTAGTCGAGTTTTAAAATGGCAAAAATTAAATTTCATGTTTTAAGTAAGTTAATTGTCTTGTGTTGGATCATATTTTTAGCTATCATTGCTTTATGCCACAAATTGGACATAACTGCAGACCCTCAAGCAATTGTGCTGATTGGTTGATTGGTTAAACAATCATCTTGCCTTCCCAAGTTTTTTTTTCATCTAGTGATTATTTATTTTAAATTTTTTCAGAATTATTTTTCTAGTATAGGAATCTTTCTATTACATTTTTACTGAAAATCTTTGGTAATTCCTGAATTTTATGAGCTGAATCTCTGACATGATATGATGCACATTTTGTTCGGGATGTCATTGTTCTTGAAAGATAAATGGGTATAAAACCTTCATGAGCCAAACCCAAAGATGGGGCTTCTCTTAAAATATTAGCCCTGTGGCTTGAGTACAACTCAAATGTAGGGTGTATAAATATCATGCATGAAACTCTGGACTCAACTCCCAGTAAATATAACAACAAAAAAGAACAGTGTCAGCCCCAAAGTGTTCTAAAATAATATGCTTCTAAAAATAACCATAATCCATCATCAATCACATTTCCCAGAAGCAAGTATGGTCTCTTCAACTGCATGATTTTATATTAAGATTTCTATTTAATTCTACTCATTATGGTTTAATGGGAGAGCTACAAAGTAAAAATTATGCAAAGAATAGTCATAATGGTGAAAAGTAAAAGGACCATGTGCCAGGAAAAACACAGTGCTTCTTTACAAAGAGAGGACTTATGGAGAGAGCAATATTTATGCTCTGATATTTGAAGGATTGTCATGTGGATGAACAAACGTGACAATTCTCTTCTGCTCCAGATGGCATAAAAAGATTAAATTTTATATGAAGCGATATCTTAGCTCAATATAAGTAAGAACATGAAAATAATGTTTCTGTCCAGCTATAAAAGGGGCTTATGTAAAAGTAAAGTCTGGGAAAGTATTGATCAAGTTAGCTTCATTTGTGCTTCAGCAACAAAAAGAAGAAAAAAGCCCAAATATCAATAGTTTGTCAGACAAAGCTTCTTACTTACACTATCTGCCCAACACAGGTCACACATGAAAAAATGCTCATTGTAGCACTCAGAGACCTAAAATAACAGAGGTTCTGCCGTCATAAGACACAACAGCCCCCAGGGCTATCATGGCAGGAAACATAATTTGGATCAAAATTAACTCAAGTGCTTCTGCCTGGAATGAATTCCTTTCATTGCCACTTAAATCTCATTGGCCAAAGCAGTCCAAAGACAAGTCTAAATTTAAGAAGGTGGGTCACATCACAACTCCAGTACCTGGAATAAGAAAGATGACATAATTCTCATAACTTATAACACTTATCTAACTCTTGGCTTTAAGCCAAGTTGAAATATCACTATATATTTTGTAGAAAAAAATAGATCTCTGACCCCTTTAAACTCTAGGATTAGAGAATTCCAACTTTATATCATATTTAAGACAGAGGATGTTGCAATATAGGTCAAATAAATAACTATGTAGTGTTGAAATGCCCCATAGGAAAATCACTATGCTCAATATTTGAAGGGACTGAGCTGAGCTTACAAAGATCTTGGCTTACAAGAGCAAAATATTGACAGGTCAACATCTCTAACTCTGTTTGATAAGTCTGCCATGCTCCATCTTTTTCAAATATTTACACTTGGCTTCTGCATAAGAGTTGTTGATTTTCAGTAGAGGCTAAGATGAATGACAGTTGATAACTGTTCTCTGTGTTGCATAGAATTTACTTGCAAGGTTTTTAGCTATTTTTCCATCTTCCACAGTAAACATGTAAGCTGAGTTAAAACAGGTGGCTTTAAATACTGTCAGCTGTATTCTAGTGGCTTGATTGTGTCTTTTACTATGTAAAAGCCACTTCTTATAGGTTATATTATTTATATTAGTCTCCTGATTCATATTACTGCAGATATTGCTTAAATTGAGAGCAATTACCCAGCTCATTTTTTATCATTTTCAACCTGCTGTGTCCTCAATATTTTTTTCTAGATTATGGATCAAATAAGGACAGCTAACCATTTTCACTGTTGTAGATCTGTATATGTAGCCCCAGAAGTTACCTTGTAGATGACCTAATTCACCTATTTTGTCTTACAAATAAATGGTAATAATGACGGATATTTATTGATAGTGTATCATGTTCTTGGGATGCTCCTAATGATTTCATGTGTACTATCTCAATTAATCTCTCTATCTCAGCAAAGTAAGCATTGCCATTATTACCACCCAAACAGAAAAGGGCACAAGGAGGGTGAGACTTCATAGAGATTATGACAGCTACTGTAATGTGGACACCCAAAACAACTTTTCTCCTGGATTCAAATCTCAATTCTTGTTATAACTGTTAGCTACGCATGGGGGAAAATGAGCCAATAAGAAATCCCAACAGGGCCAGGCGTTGGTGGTGCACACCTTTAATCCCAGCACTTGGGAGGCAGATGCAGGCAGATCTTTGTGAGTTCGAGGCCAGCCTGGTCTCCAGAGCGAGTGCCAGGATAGTCTCCAAAGATACACAGAGAAACCCTGTCTCAAAAAATCAAAAAAGGAAAAAAAAAAAAAAGAAATCCCAACAGGGCCTCCTAGCTGGCACCCACATTCAGAGGGCTTGGTTTGGTCCAATGATGTTTGGGAGTTGGTGGGGAACATGGGAGGATGGGAGGGTGAGGGAATGGGGGGATAGATATGTAAATAAGGGTAGTAATTAAAGAATTTAAATAATAAAAAAGAATCATCAGCAATTGTCAGTAAGTCACAGTACTGCTACTGCTTACCCCCAAGGAGGAGGAAAATGGCACAGTCTAGGAAGCAGCAAGAGAAACTCTTAGGGGATGTAAACAATGTTCTATTGCATATCTTGATTTGGGGAGTAGTTCCATTGATCTATACATGTGCAAAATTTATCAATCTTTCTATGCATATGTGTTTTACTTCTTTTATAAAAATACACTCATGTAGTAATTAAAACAAAGAAATACCAACATGAAAAAATGTTTTTTATGGATTCTAAAACCTCAGGGGAAGAAAAAACATCAGCAAATCATCCTATTGGTAAGGGTGTAGACAAATAGGCACATACTCCCATTAACTTTGCAGAAGAAAGAACAAGATAATTTTAAGAGACAGAAAGTCAGGGAGTCTGCTAGTCAGAATGTACACCCATAAAGCCTCACCAACTTGACTACTACCCAAACATGAGCTAAACAAGGGTGACACCAATAGACACGCCAAAGTGGTTGGGAGATAGCCCATGAGGCTTCTACACTATGCAAGAACCACAGGAGACTAAGGAATGCCGAGAGTGGGACAAGTAGTCATCCCCATGAAAAAGCGCACCAACTGGCTATTCATTACCAAAGGGTCACTTCTAAAAACATACATGTGAGTAACATTGTACATACTATTTAAGAATATATATATATATTCTTAAAATATATATATATGGAGAGAATTTAGAATTTAGAATTTAGGATATATATATATATATATATATATATATATATATATATGGCGAGAGAGAGACATAAATTCATGCAATAACAATAAATGAAAATGAATGAAAAATGTGATCACATATGTGAAAGAGAGAGGAAGGGGTTATTGGAAGGTGTAGAGGGAGGAAAGGTAATTGTAGCATCTTAAGTTCTTACATTTTAAGTAAAAGGGAACAAGACATTAATATAGTCTAAGAGGAAATTTATGTAGTATAAATGATTCATGGTATAAAATGCAAAGACTGAGAAGGCTTGTAACATTACCTAACACAGAAGAATGGTAAAGAATAGTGAACCTATTAACCAGTGAGACCTGCACCCTACACTCCTTTATTGAGAAATTTCTGAAAACATTTCTAGGCTCTTTTCTTTTCTAGGCTCTTTCTATAACTTGCCTGGTTTTTTATTTGAAATTTTTGCATCAGTAATGTTTACCTGTTAGTAAAGATATTTGTATGATCTTTAATATTTTTATATTTTAGCTTTCTACTTCAGTCAAATTACATTTTATTATACCAATAAGGAGTTTTAAACTCTTTGTTTTGTTTTTTCATAAACTGAATTCAGTAGCAAAAAAAAAAAAAAAGCAGCTTTACTCATCCTCATCCTTGAGCCTGAAAACATTTCTGTAGGTTTTATTCATCAAGCTCTTACACACTGGACTGAAGAGATGAAAGCATGAGGACCTGAGTGCAAATCCTTAGAACCCATATAAAAAACTGGGCATAGTTGTACATACCTACAACTCAAAGGTGGGAGGAGGCAGATTGCTAGCCTTGTTGCCCAGCACCCTACCACCAGATTCACTAAAAAACCTCTGGTGTCCAGGAGTGCATACCCACACATACACATAGGCACACACACACACACACACACACACACACACACACGCACGCACGCACGCACGCACGCACGCACGCACACACGCACGCATGCCCATCATACCTGCTAAGAGGTGAGGACATTCCTTCCTTGGCCAACATCTACTGTTTTATAGACTGCTTCTGTCAACACACCACATAGGCTATGGTCCAGTCCTCCCCAAAAGTCCAGTCTCTGTCCCTCAGAGAAGCCTGTGACTGGCTCTGCTGCATTCTGTATTAAAGACTCCTTCCAAACACCATGGAGGGCATCTCTCTCGAGCTGACCACCAGAGCATCTACAGCTGTGAGGTGTTAGAAACTGTGCTTCAGCCCTAGTGCCACCATGGAAAGTGAGGAGGGGGACACAGCATAAAATACACCTCAAATGGAAACTCTGAACTCTAATTCTCTAGGAGAAACAAACAGTGACACAGCCCCATATGTCTACGGTATAGACACATGATGGGGTAAAAGTTTTGGCAGGCTGGCCTGAAAATACAACCTTTAGTCATCTCACAATGTCTATGAGAAGAAATGTATCCAGCTCAAAACAATGAACCTACAAATGATCCTCTGGAGCATAACTCATCTGGAAACTGGAGGCTGCATTCACAAGCCTCTCCCTTCTGTCAGGCCCAATAGATCAGTAGCACTGATTTACAGCCCTGGCCCTGCTGCCGAACCACTTCATAATTCACATTCTTTATCCCTAAAATGAGAGCTGTAATATGTCTGCCCCAACTACAAGGTTTTTTCTAATAATCATGGCTATTTCTCAACAAATACCTTTCAAAATTGACTTTACTAGTTCATTTACTCTTATGCCATATTCTACATTATGAGTTTATAAAACTGAATATGGGAACTGGTTCTAGAAATATGGTTTCTAAGATTAATTCAAATGACCCAAAAGAATCATTGTAAGCTCCATCTTTACTCCATTTCCTTGTTTCTCTTGACCTATATATTATTTTTAGAACACCAGCATTTCCCAAAGTCTTTCTAAATTTAAGAGTGTTAATTGAATATATTATAATGCACATGTCATATTACATTTTAGAAAGTCTCAAAGCTGTTTTTACAATATAAAGAAGTTATGTTTGCAACACTAAGCACAATAACAGGTGATCCCGGAGTTTAAAAAGAATGTCTAACAATTAAAAACAAAGGTGAAAAGATACAGCAAACCTTTTGAACATCCTTCTAATATGTTATTTTAAAGCCATTGACAGATAAGATGATACACAGATATATAGATAGATGATAGATAGATGATAGCTAGATCCATGTATATGTACACACACAAGCAAACACATATACTTTCAGTTCTCAAATACTCTTGGACTCTTGGACATAGTTTTACCCTTATATTGGTTCTTTAACATTAAAAGTGACTTAGATAAAAATATTGACAAATACTCATTTATATTTGCACAAGATTCATATTTCCAACTTTCTAAAAATTATATTTTGCCATATATTTTGATGAAAGTAGAAAGGAAAGAAAACCAAAGAGCCTTATGAACCTCAAGAAAAATAAACGCTGAATATTTACAATTTCCCTTCTCTTTTGACTTGATAAATACTGTGATTGTATTGAAGCAGAGTACAGCAGGCATCTCTCTCATAAACATGATCTTATCCATTCCAACTGATTTATCTTTACATTAAAATAAGTGAATTTTGTATTCATTAGACCTTAAAACATGTAGAGTAAAACAAGCAACTATTTGACACTTGAATGCTTACCTAAAGGCAGATATTATTTTTCTGCAAATGAGAACAATGGAAGACAGAGATGTCTGACTTGCTTGCAGTCATGGTGAGGAAGTAAAACACTATGGACACAAATCTAAGTGTGTTTGCCCCAGAGCCCACTCTCTACACTGTGCCCAACTGACACAGAAGCCACAAGTGCACCTTAATGTTTCCACTTTCAGTGAAACATAATACAGAATCTCTAATATTGAAGTAAATCAATTGAAACTTAACAATTGCCAGGCATCTCTATGGCTTAATTAGCTAAAAGACCTGACTCATGAACAGGAAATCCTGGGTTCAATTCCCAGTGGGAACTTCTGTCTTAGGCACCTCACTTTCCAGTTCCCTCCCATGTAAATGAAGTCCTGTTACTTCCCAATAAACTTTTCTTGATTTAAAACAAACAAAAAAATAAACTGCTTTAATATACTGGCATTATCAAAGCCTCTTTAGCTTTGAGTATAGCCTTGAAAGCAGGAAACAGCAAGCTCCTTGTTCAAACTTCTTCCTTTCTCGCACCCTTGTTCTTCCCTTTGTCCAGACTTGATCCAATATTGCAATAGTTTTGAAGCTGATGTATAGACAAAAAGTCTGTTCAGTGTCCCTGCAGCCTGAGGCAGAGGCAGAAAATTTCCAGATCTCATGGTAATTCTTGAAGCTGATCAGCCTATAAACTCTGGGATCTAGCAATCTTTCCTTTCTCACTGCTCAAGTTGTTCCAGGGACACACAAAGAGGGACACATCTAGAATGTCCCTGTCCTGAAGGAGATTCTTAGCAGTGAAACCAAATAAACTTCAGGAAGAAATATTGGAAAGGAACTTGCTTCAACCAAGGGACAAACTCAAGGCAAGAACCTATCTGTTCATCAGCACCTTGTGTGGGCCACCTGTCTACCAACTAACTACCAGTCACGAGTCCACTCACCGGTTAAGCTGTCTTAGAACAGAGATCTGAGGCAGATATGTGAATTGTAAAATGAAATCAGACATTTTCTGGTGAAAAGTAAACCTGATTTGGCTGACTAATTTCACATTGAGGCCGGATTATCTGAAGGGCAAGATCTATAAATTGAGCTAAATCTGTACTCCAAGACTTAAATAAAACTACATTTAACTTGGGTATATTATATAAAATAACCAATAAGACACTTTGCAACTATTTCATATATTCACATTTTATTTCAACTTTGAAATAGATGAGCAGATGACAGATTTCTTTTCTTTTAAAGAAAATTTTTGATGAGAACAAAGACTTCCGAACAAATGCCTGATCCATTACATAGCCCCTTTTTCAAGTTTCCCAGTTGCTTTCTCCCATTGCAATCTGCTCACACACAGCCAGAAATGCCACCGTGTCTTATATCTCCTCATCTCAGCTCAGGTGGACACTTCTGAAAGAAAGAGAAGAAAGAAGCATTGGTGCCATGGTTTCCGGCATTCAACTTAGGCTGGGAGCCTGACACTGTTGTGTTGTTTTTTTTTCCTCCTCCCCTTAAGCTTTCTTGTTTTCCACAGAGCCATATATAACAATATTTCAAGCTTTGCACACCTCCTCTTAGCAACAACACACACAATTTTCATCCAAACCACAATTATCTTACTGAAATACAGTCCCTTCTATAGTACAACTGCTCTTGGTGCCCTATGTCCATTTCCCCAAGAAATCTTTTTTTCCTTTACAATCCTACCTTCATTCTTCTATGCTTCCTACTTCATCTTCAAGTTCTTGTTCCCAATTTCATTTGGAAATACTTTCATTTCACACACTGAAAAAAAAAACAGAAATATATGCAGTGAGCACATGTATGTTCCTGCTGACTGTTTGCCTTCCTGGTACCATTGCCTTGGTCTACTCTCCTTACACTCCAACTTTCTGAATCAGTGTGTTCACTTTTGCCCTCTTCTCCTCCTCTTTAACAGTGTGCTTGCTGTTCTCACCATGCGAGTGTACTGTCTGCAACATGGAGCATTCTCCTTATAAATTATTTTTCCCAGGGCTAGAGAGATAGCTCAGAAGTTAAGACTACTTGATGCTCTTGCCAATCAGTGTGGTACCCAACATCCATATTATATAGCTTACAAATACCCCTGACTCTACTTCAGGAGATCCCACATCCTCATCTGGCATCTGTGGTCACCTGAATGCACGTGCATACACTAACAAACAAACCCAACAACAACAAAATAACAGAAATTAGCAATCATTGACCATTATTATCTCTCAATATCAATGAACTCAATTCCCCAATAAAAAGACTAACACATTAGATGCAAATATAGGGTCCACCCTTATGCTGCATATAAGAAACATACTTCAATATCAAAGATAGACATTACCTCAAAGTAAAGGGTTAGAAATTTTTTTCCAAGAAAATGAACCCAAGAATCAAGCTGGTATAGATATTCTAATATCTAATGATATAGACTTCCAGTAGAAATTAATCAAAAGAAATGGGGAAGAACACTTTCTACTCATCCAAGGGGAAAAAATCTACCAAGATGACATATCAATTCTGATTATCTATGCCCCAAACATAAGAACCCCACATTTGTCAAAAGAAACATTACTAAAGCTTAAGTCACACATCAAACTCTACACATTAATAGTGGGAGACTACTATACCACATTCTCACTAATGCATAGGTTATCTAGACAACAAGGAAATAGAAATAATGGAGCTAATAGGCATTGTGACTCAAATGGACCTAATAGATATCTACAGAACATTTCACTCAAACACAAAAGAATACACCTTTTTTTTTTCAACATCTCACAGAAATTTCTCCAAAACTGACCATATATTCCGTCACAAAGCAAGTCTAACAGATATGAAGAAATTGAAATCTCCCCATGTACCCTATTTGACCACCATGGATTAAAGCTGGATTTCAACAACAAAAGAAACAACAGAAAGCCTAAAAATTCATTGAAACTGAACAACTCTCTACTAGGTCAAAGCATAAATAAAGAAAGAGATTGAAGTCTTCCTATAATTCAATGAAAGTGAATGCCCACATACCCAAATTTATGGGACACAATGAGAGCAGTGCCAAAAGGAAAGCTCATTATACTAAGTGCCTATATAAAGAATTTAGAGAAATCTCATACTAGTGACTTAATAGAACAACTGAAAATTCCAGAACAAAAGGAAATGCAATAAGATGTTGTGTAGACAGACAAACGATATAAGCAAACTGAAAAAAAAAAAAAAAACACGATCATCTCATTAGATGCTGAAAAAGTCTTTGACAAAGTCCAACACCCCTTTGTAATAAAAGTATTGGATAAATCTGGGATACAAACATAATAAAGTTAATTTACAGCAAGCCTATAGATAACATAAAATTACTTGGAGAGAAGCTCAAAGAAATTCCACTGAAATCAAAACAAACAAGGCTTCCACTCTGTCCATATCTACTCAATAGAGTACTTGATGTTCTAGCTAGAACAATAAGACACCAAAAGAGATTAAGGTAATTCAAATTGGAAAGGAAGAAATCAAAATATCTCTATTTTCAGATAATGTGGTAGTATATATAAACAACCCTCAAAATTCTACCAGGGAACTCCTACAGCTAATAAACCCCTTCAGTGAAGTGGCTGGATACAACATAAACTAAAAAAGAATCAGTAGCACTCCTATATACAAATAACAGCCCGAAAAAGAAATCAGGGAAATAACATACTTCATAATAGCCAAAAATAATATAAAATATCATGGGGTAACTCTAACAAAAGAAGGGAAAGACCTATGTGATAAGAGCTTCAAGTCTTTGAAAAAAGAAAGAGAAGATATCAGAAGATGAAAAGATCTCTCATGCTAATAGATTAGTGGATTACCATAATAAAAATGGCAACCTTATCAAAATCAATCTACAATTCAACACAATTCCCATCAAATTTCCAACACAATTCTTTGCCGATCTTGAAAGAACAATACTCAACTTCATATGGAAAAACAAAACTACCAAAATAGCTAAAATGATCCTCTACAATAAAACGTCTTCCAGAAGTATCACCATCTGTCATCTCAGGATCTATTACAGAACTATAGTAATAGAAGCCACATGGTATTAGCAGAAAAACAGAAAAGTTTATCAACAAAATCAAATCAAAGACTCAGGTGTAAATCCTTACACCTATGAACACCTGATTTTTGATAAAGAAGCTAGAATTATACAATAAAAAAGAAAACATCTTAAAATGGTAGTAATCTAACTGGATGTCACCATATAGAAAAATGCAAATAGTCCCATACCTATTATCCTGCACAAAATTCAAGTCCAAGTGTATCAGAGACCTCAAAATAAAGCCAGATACACTGAACGTGATAGGAAAGAGAGTGGGGAATAGCCTTAAACACGTTGGCACAGGGACAACTTCCAAAACAGAATACCAATAGAACAGGCACTGAAATAGACAATAAATGAGACCTCATGAAACTGAAAAGCTTCATGAGGACCCATCAATGGGAAACAACAGTAGTCTACAGAATGGGAAAATATTTTCACCAACTCCACATCTGACACAGTGCTGATCTCCGAAATATATAAAGAACTCAAGAAATTAGACATCAACAAACCAAATAATCCAATTAATAAATGGGGCACAGATCTAAACAGAGAGTTATCAACAGAGGAATCTCAAAGAGCCACAAAGCTTGAAGAAATGTCCAGTTCAGTTCAAGATTTAACTTGTTGATTTTCTCAAAGAACCAACTCTTTGTTACATTGATTATTTGAATTGTTTTCTTTGCTTCCATTTTATTGATTTCCTGCCCTCAGTTTTATTATTTCCTGGCATCTACTCCTCCGGGGTGAATTTGCTTCCATTTGTTCTAGAGCTTTCAGCTGTGATGTCAACTCTCTGGTGTGACTATTCTCTAGTTTCTTCACGTGAGCACTTAGAGCTATGAATTTTCCTCTTGGTACTGATTTCAAAGTGTCCCATAAGTTTGGGTATGTTGTGTCGTCATTTTCATTGAATTCTAGGAAGTCTTTAATTTCTTTCTTTATTTCTTCCTTGACTCAAAAATGGTGCAATTGCATGTTGTTCAGTTTCCATGAGTTTTCTGCAATTTGTGTTGTTTTTGAATTCTAACTTTAAAGCATGGTAGTCTGATAAGACACAGGGAGTTATTCCAATTTTTTGTACCTGTTGAGTTTTGTTAGTATGTGGTAGATTTTAGAGAAGGTTCCATGTGATGCTGAAAAACAGTTATATTCTTTTGTGTTTTAATGGAATGTTCTATAGATATCTGTTAATTCCAATTGGGTCATAACTTCTGTTAGTTCCCTTGTCTCTTTGTTAAGTTTCTGTCTGGTGTTCCTGTCCTGTGGTGAGAGTTGGGTGTTGAAGTCACCCACTCTAACTGTGTGAGGTCTTCTTTGTGATTTGAGTTTTAATAATGATTCTTTTACAAACATCGGTGCCTTTGTATTTGGGGCACATATGTTTAGAATTGAGACTTCTTCCAGTTGCAGAGGAGGAGGACAGATGAGCATAGGGGTCTATACCAGGCTGATGAAACCCACAGAAACATCTGACCTTAACAAGGGAGAGCTCAGCATGGGAAACCAGCATGGGACTGATCTAGACCCCCTGAATGTGGGTGTCAGTGAGGAGACCTTGGAAATCTATGGGGCCTCTTTAGTGGATCAGTACTTATTCCTAGCATAGGAATGGAATTTGGGAGCCCATCCCACTTGGAGGGATACTCCCTGAGCCTAGACACAAGGGAGTTGGACTAGACCCTATTCCAAAGGATATGACAGACTTTGAAGACCCCCTACAGAAGGCCTCACCCTCCCTGGGGAGCAGAGAGGGTATGGGATAAGTAGGGTGTTAGTTGGGAGGGCAGGGGAAGTGGGGAGGGAGAAGGACCTGGGATTAACATGTAAAATAGTCTTCTTTCTAATAAAAAAACCTCCAAAGTCCAGGCAAAAATAAATAAATAAAATGTTATTTAAAATGAAAAAAAAAGAAATGTCCAATAACCTTAGCCATCAGGCAAATGCAAATTAAAATTACTTTGAGATTCCCTCTTATACTGGTCAAATGGCTAAGATCAAAATTACAAATGGCATCTCATGGTGTTGAGAATGTAGAGCAAGTATAACACTCCTCCATTGCTGCTGGGAGTGCAAACTTGCACAGTCACTTTGGAAATCAATATGGTGGCTTCTCAGAAAATTGAGAATCAATCTACTTCCAGATCCAGCTATATCACTCCTAGGCATATACCCAAAGACACTCCATCATACATCAAAGACAGTTGCTTAACTGTATTCATATCAGCTTTATTTATAATAGCCAGAAACTGGAAACAACCTAGATGACCCTCAACTTAAGAATGGATAAAGAAAATGTGGTACATTTACACAATTATGTATTGTCCAGATTTTAAAGAACCATGAAATTTGCAGAAAAAATATATGGAATTAGAAAAAAATCATCCTGAGTGAGATAACCCAGACCCAAAAAGACAAACATGGTATGTATTCATTTATAAGTGGTTGTTGGCTGTAAAGGTTAACCAAGCTACAATCCACAGACCTACATGAATCTCCCTAAGGGGAAATAGAATAGACATGGGGGGCAGAGCTGGGTCATGGAGGAGGAACAGGAACAGGATGTATGGGGGGAAGGATGAGGCTATAAGGGAGAGAGTACTTGGAGAAACAGCTAGAATTGGAGGACATCTTGGGGATGAGCTAGAACCTAATTCAGTAGAAACTCCCAGGAATTATGAGGGTGGCTGTAGATAAGAAACCTAGCAATAGGGGATAAGAAATATAAACTGGCCATCTCCTTTAACAACTTCCAGTGAACACCAACCCAGCCACAAAACCTTCCACCTAGAGTTTGTTCTGCCTGCTAGATGTGTTGGGACCGAAGCCTAGCATAATTATCATCAGAGAGGCTTCATCCAGCAACTGATGCAGAGACCCTTGGCCATACATTAGGCAGAGCTCAGGGAATCCTGAGGAAGAAGAGAGAGGAAGAATTGTAGGAGACCGAGAGGCCAAGGACACCATAAGAAAAACCATAGAATCAACTAACCTGGGATCATAGGGGCTCACACAGACTGCACCAACAGAGAGCATGCATAGGTCTGACCTAGGCACTCTGCATATATGTTATAGTTGTGTAGCTTGGTGTTCTTATGGTACTCCTAACAGTGGGAGTGAAGGTTGTCCCTGATTCTTTTGACTGCTTTGGGGAGCATTTTCATGGGTTGCCTCATCCAGCCTCAATGTGAGGGAGGTGCCTGGTCTTATTATTGCAATTTGATATGCCATGTTTGGTTGATATCCCTGGAAGTCTTGCCCTTTCCTGAAGAGAAATGAGGAGGAGTAGAGTGGGTTGGGAGGAGGGAAATAGGAACCAGGAGGAGAAGAGGTAGGGGAAACTGTGGTTGGTATGTAATATATGAGAAAAATTTAAAAACATTCTTAATAAAATCATTCTCCAACAATGATAACAAACCCTATTTCCTTATACATATGAAAATAGCTTACTTTGGATATGAAGAACTCACAAAATGGAACTATTCTTCTTTCATTAATTCCACTGGCAATCAATGCTCATCTAGCCTTACCCTCATGAACTATTGGTTCATCCTTCCTCCATAACATCCACTGAACCTGAACAAAATCAAACCATTGCTGACTTTCCAATATTATTTTTAACCTCCAAAGAATAGTTGTCTTATTCAGGTAGAAATATTTTTTAAATGGGACTTTTCCTCATGTGTCAGAAAACACAAGTTAAAAATAATATTACGTGTTTTTAAACCCCATGTTCCTGATCCCTTCCTCCCTTTTGGTGTGCCAGAGGTATGAACTTTTATACACCAGCTCCAGTTAGGAAGATGATTTATTAAACAGACTTAAATGAAAGGCAGATTGCTGTGGATACACTTGGATTCACAGTCCATGCCTTGGGGCTGTTTTAGTGCAAACTTCCTAACTAATTCAGAAAGGAGAAAGTTCTCTCATTATTTCAAGTTAAAGAGGTGCACCCACCAGCTCTGGTCTGCATGCCACAGATGTATCAGAACAAAAAATTGATATTCTGATGCTCACAGTTTATGTAGCTGCCCAGCTTTACCACATTCTGCATATGAACCAGTTGCAAATGACAGGCTGTGGGCACCTTTTCACCATTTTCAGGTAAAGCCTCCGACATTTGGGACATTGAACCCTTTCATTTTTTCCCAATGGTCTGTCTTCAGTATTATTATTCCTGGTTGTCTTCTCAAATTTCTCACTCATTTTATACGATCAACTCAAAAAATTGAAATCCATGAAAAAATGCAAATATCTCTAATTTATGGAGAAACACTAACCCTATCAATGCACATGGAAGAAAGAAATGACCTGACTGGCTGTCCCAGTTACTTCTCAGAACATACATTTGAGAGGCCAATCTGAGGAGTTGCTTATGCTGATAGGCCAGATCTTAGAGCTCATATTTCCACATAACTTACAAATGCAGGGGGTCATTTTCTGCCAGCACTGTGACTAGAAAGCACACTCCCAGTGACAGTGACCACTTACATTGCGGAAATGGTTAATGTGTACTGACTGAATCCTTGCTCTGGTTGGCGTCATTGATTCTGTGGCAGGATTGCTTCATCCTGAGAAGACAGAGCACAATACTTGAAATTTAATATACAGGGATATCCTTCCTCTATGCAGAGGTTAAACTTGGAGAAAAAGTCTTCCTTACTGGAAATTCCCAAAACTCTGTTCCTGACCAGAGCCCATAGATCCATGTAGGTCTGGTCTTGATTTGTTTCAGGGAAGTCAAAAATATGTACTTTTCTTTTTATATTAAGAAAGAATATCCCAAATATGAAAATATTGTTATTGTTAAGCCTGTGACATTTCTCCTAAGAAGTAAGATGAATATCAACAATAGAGCATAAATAGCAAACTTACTACCTATGAATGTATATTAAATATTGAAAAATAGATCAAGACATTGGCAACTGTATAGTTTTAATTACTGATGACCATCTGCATGCTTTTAGACCATATGCTTGTTGTGCAAGATGTTGCCAGGCCAGAGAGGGGAGAAAAGGAGTGGCATGTTTTACAACACAGAAAGACTTCAACAGAACTGAGAACTGTATGGATTTCTACTAAAATTAAATAAGAAGGAGGCAATAAGAAACCACTTGTGAACTTCAAGTCACAAAAATTGTATAAAAATATGTTGTGCATAAAAACAAAACCATTAGTAACAAAAATGTTTCCATAAAGTAGCTTTAGTATTGAAAGTGATCTCCATGTCTCTTACAGTGTGGAATAGCTTCATACTACAAAAAAGGAGAAAAGAAAGAAATTGGATCTGATACAAATAATTTAAATAAATGGAGAAGGATGATTAATATTTATCTATTTTTCTAAAATTACTTATGGTTCAAAGTTATTTTAATTATGCTTTAAATGAAAACCATCAAAACTTTTTATATATTCATTCAGAGTCAGCAGAGATTAAGCAAATGGAGAAGAGGGAAGGCTACAACTGCAACCCAAGTATAGTGTAACTGTTGCACCCAAATGAAGGATGCAGAATAATAACCACTATGCTTCAAAAATATCTGCATCCTACTCACCAAAACATAGGATCATTCTTCCTGTTAGTTGGCAAAGGATAATTAAAATTACAAGCATTATTAAGGTTAGTAAACAATTGACTTTCCAATAGGGAAATCCATTCTCATTTATCCAGATGAGTCCAAGCTTGTCACAAGAGATCTTCATTATCAACAAGGGCTGGGAAGACAGTTCAGCTGACTGGGTGCTTGCTTGCTTGACATGTGCAAGGCCCTGCATTCAAACCCTAGGGTTGAAAGTAAAAAGTACAAGAGGAAAAAAATTGATATGTCTGTGTAATACATAAAAGAAGAAACCAAAACAAAGAACACTCTTAATCTGCAGCAGACGGGAAGGGCAGGGAAACATGTCCTCTTCTGGAGCCTTCAAAAATCACCACTGGCTCATCCATGTCTCTATGAAACCCATTCCAAACCTGAAATTCCAGAATCAAAGGTCACCAGGTTGGGGATTTGCCACTAAATTGAAAGTAATCTCTTAATACCATAGGAAATAAATAGAGCTTAGCACTTCCCAGTAGAACTTGCATGGCAAGGGCATACAAAAGGCAACTGGAGATCAATTCAAAATGTCATGATGCAAAGTAAGGAAGATAAAATAAAGTTTAGGAAAACTGTAGGAAGAGGGCAGAAGCAAATGTATTTATGAATGCTAAATGATATTCCTCCCACTAGAAATAATAACCATGGAAGGGAAGATGTACTACAGCGTTGGTGTGGCTTAGATGAGCATCCCCCAAAGGCTCACATGCCAAAGGTTTGGTCCCCAGGATGGTACAGCTAAAGAGTGGAAGAGCACACAGTAGGTGAGACCTTGTGAAAAGTCCTTCAGTCATTCAGAGTAGAAAACCAAAGGGGTCTTCTATTTTCTGCTTCTAACTTACAAGATGACTAATTCATACTGTAACATGATCTTGTCATGACTCCTGACCTCACTGGCACCCAAGGATATGAGACTATTTGATCTTGAGAAGAAACCACAACCAAAATAATCCTTTTCTCATTTTGACTCAGTTGCCTCTGGTACTCTGCCCTAGTAACAGAAAGTTGACCAATATAAACACTAAGGCCAAATTGTATCCAGTATAAAAGCAAAATGGAAAATGAGATACAATATCATTCATATGGATAGCATGGCATGCCCTCTTGAATTCTTGGACTACTAGAAAAGCTAAAAGTATGTAAGTGATAAAACTAAAAATGGATAACATAAAGAAAACCAAAAGGCAGAATAAAGAGAACATCAAAAGCTCTAGGGAAAAAATATGCACCAAGTGTCCAAATGAGAATAACATTGAAAATATGAGCAATGCACATGAAGAAAACCAAAATGAGCCTACAGTTCTGCATTCTCTAAAAGGAGAAACATTACATGTTTATATTTTCTAGGAAATGCCCTCAAGTAGAAACCACAGCTCTCAAATGACAAGTAATTAAATGTAGGTGGTTTTTTGTTGTTGTTGTTGTGTTTGGGATTTGTTGTTGTTGTTGTTGGTATTGGGGTTTTAGATTTTTTACTGAATCTCAGATAGTATTTTGTGTGGATTATTTTTGATGACAGAATATAATCAACCTCTGGGAATGCAGCTCTCCTTCAGCTGCATATAAATGATGAATCTATCCTAATAGTGTGATGAACAAAAGGAAATTGCTAAGATGTTTTACAATCCCTGAAAGTCAGCTACTTAATATTGGCACAGTTCCATGCATTATTTTCCATATTTCTCATTCAAATTTATTGTCTTGTAACTAAAGACAAATAAGATGTTCCAGGGAAAATATTAAAATCATGATAGCAGGTTACAGTTGCTTTTAAAACATAAAACTAAAAATGTAATGTGTGAAGTTGCTTTAGAATCAATGTCTTAGGTAGGGTTGCTACAACTGATAAAACACCAATACCAAAAGGGACTTGGGAAGAAAAGGGCTTATTAGAGCTTACAACTCTCAAACATGTGTTGAGTACCCAGCACATTCAGTCAAGAAGAGAAACAATGTCATCATGAAACCTAAATTCTATTGAGACAGAAGACAAAAAGATAAATAGCAAAAAGAAAAGACTAAAATTACTGAAAAGTAAATGCAGATTTGGTTCATTATTTTATTAGTTTTTAATATAATACCTATTAAACAAAATGATTATATATAAAAAGAGCTGGGAGGGTGATTCCAAAAAAGTAAGGTAAAGGCTCCACAGGTAGAAAAAAATGACATCTTCAAACCCCACAATGTATTACTGTATTAAGGTAATACCATAATATATTAATTAGAGAGAAGGTGTGTGGCCAAAATGACATTGGGGAAACAGACTGGTCTAAGAGCGTGACATGGGATTTGCATTCTAAATACAATAGTATTCCATGTGAGAATCATAAACAGGAAATACATATAATCAATTTGATATCATTTAACATTTGAATATTCATCCACTATGTTCTGCTACAATGGGATTTCTCACCTTCAAAATCTTTCTTAACGTTTTGACTGGATACATCAAAAGAGATATGGATGGAGGCAAGACAAGAATAAAGATGGATAACTCTTGAAAGGAATGGAAACTCGGCTAAATATAGTCACAGAAGAAACTGACATGCATGGAAATATTTGAAGCCTGGAGTAAATACAGATTGCAGTTTCTTCTGGGAGACATGGAGAGTTAGAAAAAGTGGAGAATGAAGGATGACCACCTTCATTACAACCAACCTGACTAGCCATGCTATCTACTGAGAAGCAAGAAACCAGATGAGAAGAGTAGATATCCAAGAAGTTTTACTGGAATATGAGTGGTGTACAGAACTGGAGAAGAGGGCTAGCCTGATGATATAAAATATGGTTATCTATGTGTAGACAATAAAGCCATAGATGTGAAGAAGACAACCTAGAGTGCTCAGAGAGAAGCATAGGCAAGCTCATTTCCTGAAGTTCTATCACTCAAAGAGAGAGAGAGATGAGAAGCATTGAGTGAAGAAAGGAGAATGGGTAGAGGAGGGTGTTCAGCAAGGAAGGAGGACAACTCTGTCAACATTTATTGAGAAACAGAACACGCTGAGAGTCCAATAGCCTTTTGATACAGAACCAGTATTAATGCCAAAAACAGTGGTAAGAGAATAGTAAATGTAGAAGAGGTAAACTATTTTAGTGATTAGAATAAAATGGGAAGTGGAGACAAGATGTATAGAAAACAAAGCATCAAGAAGTTTTCAGGTAGACTGGTGAGATAGCTCACTGGTTAAGACAACTGACTGCTTTTAAAGAGAACCCTAGTTGAATTCCCAGCATCTTTTCAGTGGCTCTCACTTGCCTGCTTCCAGGGTATCTGTCACTTGTCTATCTTCCCTGGGCACCAGGCATGTACATGGTGCACAGACAAGAGCAAGCAAATACTTAAACATAAAAGTAACAAAATAAAAAAATTAAAGAAATTTGCTAGGGAAAGAAGGAAAGAAAGCATATTCTCATTAGAAAGCATCTGAGGTCAAAGCAAAATCAATCCCTTGCACTGCAAGATGAGCATGTAGACACCTAAGAATTAAAATGCAGAGACTGAAGCAAGCCTGTCAAGCCTCTGCCAGAGGTTTCACACACTCTTCAGTGGACTGCTGAGCTCCTGCAATGGCGCCTTGGGGCTGCTGCAGGTTCCTTCCTTACAACAAAAGTTACTGAAACTTAATCCATCTTGTGAACAAGGGCTTAAAATAAGATGTCATTTGAAAGATAATTGATCAAAGGAGAACAAAAGGTAACCGAGAAATCTTACCATATCAACTTATTAAATGTCAGAGTACCTGACGAATCCATATATAGTGAGTATTCTTAATTATGTCCCACAATGGATCCTCAGGCAGAACACAATGATGAATTACGCCTGCAGCACAGTCTCTGGATACTAAACAAGTTTGTCATTGTTTCACGGCCTCCTGGCAATGATAAATTAAGTAACTGCTTTTACTAAATCATTCAGGAACTTTAATACGATCAAATCTTGATTTTTCAATAATTTTAATTAATACATTTCATACTCAAAAGGACTGATAAACTTGAGACACCTCAAACCTGTTTTAATAAAACTGGCTTGCAAAGTAGAAAGGCAAGAAACCCATGTACAGCCCTCGACAGCTGTGCAGACTAACTCTGTGTATTTGGTAAACAGTGGTTTTCATAACGAGGTTTCCCGAGTTTGTGGATATGCAAAATAAGAGTTGAGCAATGATTTTAATTAAGAAAATAAAATTCAAGGACACAGCCTATCTTTTTATGTGAGGGAAGACAGGTGGAGCAACATGAAAGAGTAATCATTTCATGAGAAATCTGTTACTGAATTAGTCAAAAGCAAGTTTTGTTTTTTTCTGAAGGACTTTTTTTGGAAAGGGTGTAATGATATTTATAACCTTCAGTAACCTATTTAAATATGCATTTTTGTGTTGACTAATAAGCTTGGCTCTGTTCTCCAGACTCATTCTCTGTGGCTCTTTTTTCTACCATGGGATGTCTCTCCTTCAGGACTCTTATCATTTGTGCTGGACACATTATTGTTGGGGAAATTGTCCTTTGCACAAGAGGGTTCTTGACAGTATCCTTTGGCTCTATGGACACTCTAGATGCTGGTAGCAACATTACTCTGACACGAGTTTCAATAATCAAAATTGTCAGAGCCAGTGAAATGGCTCCATGGATAAAGGAGCCACACTGAATAACCTAAATCCAATCCCAATCATGGTAGAATAGAGGTGATTTCTGCAAGTTGTCCTCTGACCTCCTATACTATGGCATGCACACGCGTGTGTGTGCGCGCATCTGCACAAACACACACACACACACACACACACACACACACACACACACACACGCAGAGAGAGAGAGAGAGAGAGAGAGAGAGAGAGAGAGAGAGAGTATACATTCCAATAAAAAAGTAATGATAAAGTTTTTACCCAAGGGATGCAATCACTCTGCTTTGAGCTAATGCTGTAAAACCTTGAGCAGCTTCTTCTTGTTGTTCTCAGCTGCTATTTTCATAGTTGTCAAGGAGGCACTTGGGCTCTCACGGAACAGATGAGGGTACTGTGACATTCAGACCAGCTGCTCAGAGAACTATAATAGATAGGAGGAAGTAAACACATCTCCGATGTAACTAAATAGCATGACAATACATGCAAATAATGTTCTAAACCCAGAACAGTTCTGCTGCCCTGTTACTGAAGCCTGATCATAAAAGAGAGCCATTGACCTTCATGTGAGGAAATGGGAAATAAGAGCACTTTTTTAAATGCTGTTATATCCGAGTCCTTCTATTAAAATCAGCAGCCTGGCAAAGCTACATGAAAAGCCTTGTCAAGACATTAAAGGCAAGCAGCTCATGTTTGGCTGTGTTCATTTTACATGTTGTTGTGCATTACGGCACCAGTTTTAAAATGAAATGTCACTGAGAAAAATACCAAAAGGGCAATGTTTTAAGGTAGAACTAAACTGCCACCTAGAGAATATAGAAATGACAGCACCTTGGCCATCTGTAAGGTACTGCATGGAAAATACTGGCCTATTGTCTTATAATCCAAAGACCTACAAGCCATGTAAAATATCTTAACAGATTCTTGAGCTATTTTCACTAATTTTTAAAAAAGTTTTAACTATGCTTACTATGCTTTTAAAGTTTTTGGATACAATGAGCGAGCATACAGTCTTTCAGAAGTTGAAAATAATAGCTGTCACTGCTAAACAAAAGCAGAGTGTCTCTACAGAGGACACTGTGCTATGAACATTGCAAAACAGCCACATTCAGGTGTTAAGGTTTTAATTTCCAGCTAGAAAAGTTGTTCCTGAAAATGAATTTGAATAATAACAAGTGAGATCATGTGGCAGATGATTTTAAGTGTTTATCACCTTTCCTAACAATCATTCCTCCAGATGAAGTCAAATTTACAGCATCATGGTAGCTAAAAACCAACAGAATCCTTAACTTGGGTAGGGAAGATTGTTTAGACTGCCCAGTGGAAGCCAAGGAGTCAGAAGTTTAAAAATAACTTGAATTTGAACTAAAGCATACAGCACACCCAAATTTTCCAGGCATATATGAGTCTCCTTTTCTAAATGTAATAGTATAATTGAACACTCATTAGGTTCTCTAGACCATAAACCATTGCCTGGTTAAGGTAGGCATTTGGGAAACTAAATGAACTCTCTTAGGCCATGAGGGTCCCATTTAGTAAATTACTACTTCAGTGCACTGCATGACACCCTTGTGGCCTGGTAGTGGATTCCAAAAGAGCTTAATTTACACACCGGGAAAACCCAGTGCTCATTAAGAGAGAAGGATGCCTGCTCCAATATCCACATAGAACAGAAAGTACCATAGCCACCAAATAGGAGAGTGACTTAGAGAGTCAAATGTCACTGTCACAAAACAGTAGACCCACATGATCTGGCCTTCAGCTGCCAGATCATGTACCATGAGATTTCACCTTAAACTTTGAGCTGCTTACTTATCTTTCCTGTTTTCTGATACTGCTTTCTGCAGTTTTGCAGAGTCATAGGTTCACTGATTCCAAGGGGTTTTATTTTTTATGGGGGTTGGGAGGGAAGATAAACTCAATGCTATTATTTTGTGGTTGTTGAGCATACTCTTTTTTTTGACAGGGTTCTTTTTTATTTAAATATTTTAATTATTACTCATATTTACATATCCATCCCCAATTCTCTCACCCTCCCATCCTCTCATGTTCCCCATCAACCCCCCAACCCATCCCCCAACTCCTCCCCAGGGATAGTGAGGCCTTCCACCAGAGACCTTCAAAGTCTGTCATATTGTTTGGGGGAGGGCCTAGGCCTTCCTTGCTGTATCTGGGCTGCAATAGTATCCCTCTTTAGGGAATGGACTCCCAAAGTCCATTTGTGCTCTAGGGATAAAGACTGGCTTCACCATTAGAGGTCCCATAGATTGTCATGGTCTCCTAGCTGGCACCCACATTCAGAGGGTTTGGTTCCATCCAATGCTGTTTTCCCAGCTTTATGACAAGGGTCTCCATGCTCTCAGTAGATCAAGTCCACTGTTTCTACAGGTCTCTCCAGCCCCATCCAGCCTTTGCTCATTCCTCCTCCCTCTCCACAAGGGAATTCCAGTAGTATGGTTCAGTGCTTAGCTGTGGGCATCTATTTCTGCTTCGAACAGCAACAAGATAAAGGCTCTCCTTCCTCTCACTGCCCCCGGGCTCCCACTATGGTTAGGGGTTCTTGTTCCCATCCCCTTCTTCAAGGGACTATGCAAACTTCTCTTGGGGTCCTTCTTGTTTCCTAGCTCCTCTGGCAGTGTGGATTGTAGACTAGTGATCCTTTGCTCTATATCTAAAAATCAAAAATGAGTGAGAACATACCATGTTTATCTTTTTGTTATTGGGTTACCTCACTCAGGATGGTTTCTTCTAGTTCTATTCGTTTGCCTGAGTATTCCAAGATTTCATTGTTTTTTTTTTTTCCGTTGAGTAAGTACTCCATTGTGTAAATGTACCACATTCTCTCTATTCATTCTTCAGTTGAGGGGCATCCAGGTTGCTTCCAGGTTCTGGTTATTACAAATAATATTGCTATGAACATCATTGAACAGATGTCCTTATTATATGAGTGTGCATTCTTTTTGGTATATGCCTAAGAGAGGAATTGCTGAATCTTGAGGTAGACTGATTCTCATTTCCTGAGAAACTGCCATATTGATTTCCAAAGTGGTTGTACAAGTTTGCACTCCTACCGGCAATGGAGGAGAGTTTCTCTTCCTCCACATCCTCTCCAGCAAAGAATGCCATTGGTGTTATTGATTTTAGCCATTCTGACAGGAGTAAGATGGTATCTCAGAGTGGTTTTGAGTTGCATTTCCCTGATGGCTAAGGATGTTGAGCACTTTCTCAAGTGTCTTTCAGCCATTTCAGATTCCTCTGTTGAGAATTCTCTATTTAGTTCTGCACTCCAACTTTTAATTGCATTGTTTGGTGTTTTGGTAACTAGCTTCTTGAGTTCATTGTATATTTTGATGATCAGCACTCTGTCAGATGTGGTGTTGGTGAATATCTTTTCCCATTCTGTGGGCTGGCATTTTGTCTTGCTGTGTCCTTTGCCTTACAGAAGTTTCTTAGTTTCAGGAAGTCCCATTTATTAATTGTCGATCTCAATATTTGTGCTACTGTTGTTATTTCAGAAATGGGTTTCCTGTACCAATTTATTCAAGGGTACCACTAACCTCCTCTTCTAGGATGTTCAGTGTGGCTGAATTTATATTGAGGTCTTTGATCCATTTTGACTTAAGTTTTGTGCATGGCGATAGATATGGATCTAACTGCAATCTTCTACATGTCCGAATCCAGTTATGCCAACACCATTTGTTTAAGATGCTTTCTTTTTTTCCATTGTATAACTTTAGCTTCTTTGTCAAAAATCAGGTGTTCATAGGTGTGTGGGTTAATATCAGGGTTTACAATTCAATTCCATTGGTCAACCTGTCTATTTTTGTGACAATACCACGCTGTTTTCAGAACTGTAGCTCTATAATAGACCTTGAAGTCGGGGATGGTGCTGCCTCCAGTAATTCCTTTATTGTACAGGTTGTTTTGTCTATCCTGGGTTTTTTGTTTTTCCATATGAAGTTGAGTACTGTTCTTTCAAGGTTTCTGAATAATTGTGTTGGGATTTTAATGGGAATTGCATTGAATCTGTAGATTGCTTTTGGTCAAAGGCATTTTAAAGTGGGGAGATTACACTTCAGAAGTGCTCAGAACCCCTCCCACATGTGAGCATCCACCTGTAGCCAGGTTAATAAATCTGTAGTTTTTAGGGCTGAAATTTCTCCTTTTTTCAGATAATTTTCCTTGCTTTTATTATGTGTTTCAACAACTTGCAATGTTTTGCCAAGAGTTTGCCTTCAGGAATTCACCAGATAGCATCCACCCTTACACCCAAACTTATCTGAAAACACTTCTCTTCCCAACAAACCAGAAACATATATACTTTTTGCAAAGCCTCATCTGTGAAACACATTCATTTTTCAGTGCTTTTCGTGGAACCATTATTTAAAGATAAAACAGTTTCAGGGGAGGGGGCTTCTAGAATGAAAATTCTGTGGTAATTGGGGCATGCATATCTTTGTTTTTTTTTTCTTTTATACAAAATAGATTTTTTTCTCACATGATATATCATGGTCATTTTTCTCTCCATCTACTCCTGCCAGTTCCTCCCCATATTCTCTCCAATCTAGGCATACCTCCTTCCTATCTCCAATTAGAAAAATAACAGATTTCTAAGGATAATAATTAAATAAAATAAAAAGATAAAAAAATTCTTAACAGATCAGAATAGGGCAAAAAACAGCCAGAAGGGAAAGAGCCCAAGAAAAGGCACAGAAAACATAGACCCACTCATCTCCATACTCAGGAATCCCATTAAACAGTAAACTTTGAGTCATAAATATGTAAAGGACCTGTAGGGTAAAAAGAGAAGATAGATAGACAGATAGATAGATAGATAGATAGATAGATAGATAGATAGATAGATAGATGTTTTAAAGTAAAGGAAAATGCCTGACATGACATTATGAGAAAAGGATCTCCAATGATGTCCTTGAGTTTGTTTTTCTGATGGCCAGCTACTGCTATACATGCATTCCACACATAAGAGTAATTTGTTTCCCCAGTTAGGCTCTCTTGAAGAAAACTAAATTTTCCTTTGCCAGTAATTATCAACTGTAGACTGTTTTGAGTTTAGGAGTGGGGGCATGTGTCCATTTCTCCTTTCATTAGTGCAGACCCCTGTTCATCCAGTGCACACCGCCTCACTCTGTGAGTTCATATGAGCTTTGATCATGTTGATTTAGAAAGCCTTGTTTTCTTGGTGTCCTCCATCCCCTGTGGCTTTATACTCTTTCTGCCTCCACTTCTGCCAGGTTCCCTGAGCCCTGAGAAGAAGGATTTCATAGAGACACCCCAGTTAGCGCTAAGTGTTCCAAGGTCTCTTATCCTCTGCATAATGTCTAGTTGTGGGTCTCTACAAGAGGAAGCTTCTCTCGTAATGGCTGAGCAAGGCACTGATCTATTATTAGAACATCATTAGAAGTCATTTTTTTGCTAGTAGTAATTTATTATTTATTTTATTTAGAATAGCATTATTTGGTTTTACCCTAGGTCCCTGGGCAATCTAGTCTCAGGTTCTAGGTCACGCAAACAGCGTCGGGTATGAGTTCTATCTCACGGAGTAGGCCTTAAGTCAAATCAGACATTAGTTGGTTACTCCCAGAAGCTTTGTGCCACCATTGCCCTAGCATACCTTGTAGATAGGACACATTGTATATCAAAGGGTCTATGGCTGGGTTGGTATTTACATTTCTCTTTTAATAGCATAGGAAGTACTTTTATGTACCAAAGACTAGAATGTAGATCTGTACCCAATATTTCCATTGATACATATATATGATTTTAAATACATATTTTATATGTAATATATATAATTATATATACATATATTTATATATAATTTTGAGTTCTTTATATATTTTGGATATTGGCCCTCTAGCAGATGTGTAGCTGAAAAAATCTTTTCCCATTCTGAATGACTGTGTCCATAGCTATGTAGAAGCTTTTTAGCTTCAAGAGGCCCTATTTATTAATTGTTGATCTTAGAGCATGTGCTAATGATGTTCTGTTCAAAAAGTGGTGTCCTATGCCAGTAAGTTCAAGTCTATTCCCCACTTTCTCTTCCATCAGGTTCAGTGCATCTGGTTATATGTTGAGGTCTTTCATCCATTTCAACTTGAGTTTTGTGCAGGTTGACAAGTATAGATCTATTTGGATTCTTCTACATGAAGCCCTCCAGTTTGACTATCATCACTTGTTGAAGATGCTTTCCTTTTTCCAGTGTGTATTTCTGGCTTCTTATCAAAAATCAGGTATCTACAAGTGTGGGGATGTGGGTTTCCTGGAAGTTCCAGCTGGAATTGAAGGCTGGGATAAAGCAAAGAGTTGGGGAAAGAAAGTTTGGAGGGGAAGAACTGTGTGATGCACTGGAGACAGGGGTGGAGATGGGTAAGGGAGTCAAGTCCACTGCAGGTGGTCTACTACATACCTGGGGATGAGACTAAAGATTGCATTTGGAGGAGAGGAGGGAGAGGCGAAAATCTGCAGTTTAGCCTACCTGTTTCCCTGGCCATTCTTTGTTCTACAATGAAAAACCTAATATTAGGTTTTACTATTGTTTTTCCTTGTCAGCTGTTGCTTTATCGAAGCCTAGAGAAAAACTGGTGGTTTCTTTTGTTCTGAGACTTCTGTATCTGTACCTATAGATTTTGAACCAGAAACAAAAATAGCATTTCTGATCTTTTTACCTAAACCTAAGCATGTACACAAGCAATAATTTTATGATTAAAATCTCCCTGTGAGACTAATATCATTTTATATGTCTCTCTTTAAACATTGCTTCATAATGACAACTTATACATTCATATAAATCGCAAATGATAGCTATTTATATCCAGAAATTTTATCTTCTGCCTTGGAGTTATACATTTGCCTAATTCCAGATGATGTGAAACAGAACCACTCTTCATACAGTAAATATGTTGAACTTCTCCAATGCATATTTTGACTGAAAAAAAATGACATTTTACCATCCAAGAACAAACCTTGGTTGGAAGAATAAATTTCCCATGCATTTCAGAAGTCTTATTTTAAAATACTCTGAGGGGGGGTTTCAGTATCAGCAGCATGTGGGTATGTTAAGAAAATCAAATAAGCCTTCTGCCAGCTTGCCAGATGAGAGATTCTCACCTCTCCCCTTTGTATTTGTCTCTAAGAACTGATTGAGAAAATTTTGTTTTGTGGGATTTTTGTTTGTTGTTTTAAGTGTAAACTGATAATCTTTTATAAGAAGTAAATAGAAGCATTGGCTGCCTTTGTTTGTAAACCAAAAAATAGTACATGAATCCCTATATTTCTATTTTTAAAAATCATGTTTAAAAATGACCATGTTTAAAAACATAGTGAACAGACTTGTGGAAGAATAAAACCAATCAAAGGACTCCCAAATAGTAGGATAAACTGTCATCAAAAGAAGTGACATAGGATCAGTGTGGTGGTTATGCCTATGATCCCAGCACTCAGGAACCTGAGCCAGGAGGATCACAAGTTTGAGTCCATCCTGGATTACAGCGACACCTTTGGTAATATAAATAAACGAGGGGGAATCATGTCTACCTAGTGATAAATCTATACACTAGGAACTATACAAAGCTATTTTGCATGTTTTTATTCATGTAGATTCATACAGTCCCTTGCCAGAACTAAATCACACACCTGTGTTTGGTAAGTGAATTTCATAAACAATAGCTACCCCAAATTCTAATGTTAGTTCCAAAAGGGATAGGTGAGAGAGTTGAAAAAGAAACAGATTTTTAAACATAAGTTTAGGAAGGGGTTGTGAACAGAACATGAAAGAAGGCTCAGCGTTTACAAAACAGAAAGCAAAGAGCTACAGAAGCATCTTCCTCTGCCACAGAGCTAAGCAGGTGTTAGGAAGCTCTGACATTACCTTTCTTAAGTTTACAACCACTATAAAGACAAATGGAAGTCACTTGGGAGTTTCAATCATGAGAGAAAGATGATTAAATGGGATGTCAACAGGTGGGTCTGGCTCTGGAGACAGAATGAACTGGATAGCAGTAAGAAACAATGGCAGTCAGGTGGTTTCTTTAAGAGCTCTTAGCCAGTGAAGATAAGGGTGGTCTAAATCAGGATGGAAGCAGTGGCTATGAAGAGAAATCAAGGGGTTCAAGAGGTATTTAAAAGCTATCATGCATGAAATTTGTGTTTAGGGTTGGCTATAGAAAACTAGGAGGAAAGAATTATGGTAGAAAACTCCTACTGCCTTGCTCATGAAGCTTGACATTTTTAATGACTCGGAAGAGTGCAATGGGGGAACATACACAGAATGAGGAGGACAGTGGGGAAAAATGATGAGTTCAGTTACAGGGATGCTGAGGTTGAGGCTCCTAACAAAACTCATCCAACAGGAGATATCTAGAGTTTTGAATATATCAGTATGAGGATCAGATGAGATGCAAGCTGGAGGGTAAATCAGCATATAAATGGTTATTGAGGCAGTGAAAATAAATGAGAATGCCTGACATCCTGTGTAGTATAAGAACATCTGAGCACCTAGGAGACAGCCCAAAAGAGCACTGAAATTTAAGTGCCACGAAACTAGAGGAAGAGAAAGAGCAAACAACAATAACAAAAAGTTGTAGGGGAAAAGGAAAATCAGTAATTATTGCACCAGAAGCCAAAGGAACATAATGTTTCGGGAAGAAAGATTTGATTAGAAAAGCAAAATGTCCCTAAGATTAAAAACCTTTTGACTGATTTTTTTTCCACTGCACTTAATAAAACAAATTCTTATTAAATCCAGTCTGGGTACAATGAGAGACCCAAGGACTAGAGTTTTACTGTAGGTTCGGCAATGACAAATAGGGAAAAATTAGAAATTATATTTATAACTAACCTTTCAAGAATTTTGGAAAGAATTGGTGTATGATGACAGCTGAAATATAACACAGGTTTGAGACAAGGAGTTTGGGGGTAGTATTTGTAGTATTTTATATAGGTAGAAAAGTTTGGGACACTATTTTATTTCTTTTTTTTTTTTTTTTTTTTTTTTTTTGGTTTTTCAAGACAGGGTTTCTCTGTGTAGCTTTGGAGCCTATTCTGGAACTTCCTCTGTAGACCAGGCTGGCCTCAAACTCAGAGAGATCCGCCTGCTTCTGCCTCCTGAGTGCTGAGATTAAAGGCATGCACCACCAATGCCCGGAAGTTTGGGACACTTTAATGAATGGGGAAAATCTGAAACAGTGAAGGACAAAGAATATTATAGAAAAAGGGGATAAAACATAGTACAATGTGGCATTCCCTATATGAATCTAACCAGGTTAATATAGATGATAGATAGATAGATAGATAGATAGATAGATAGATAGATAGATAGGCCCAAGTATTTATTCAAATACTATTCTTGCGTTTCCATTAATTTCTTTAAATAAATTTAGCATTTGATTTGAATAAAGTAGATTGTCCACCCTGATGTTAGGGTCCTCATCCCATCAGCTAAAAGCCTTAATAGAATAAGGCTGACACTGTCTGCAGTAAGAGAGAATTCCTCCTGCCTGACTGTTTTTAAACTGGGCATCAGATTTGCCAGGTTTTGAAGTATGAATCTAATTAATCTTAATCAATAATTATTTGGGGGATGAAATATTGGGGAAAACCAGATCAGAGAACTGAGAGCAGCAGCCAGCTGCTTCCTACCTGTCTCTGTTCCTCCATCTAAAAGGACTGAGATCCTGTCCACACCCAACCTTACCACTTCCTGTCTCCATCTCCAAAGTGCTGGAATTAAAGGCATGAGCCACCACTGCCCAGATTCTATTGTTAACTAGTGTCTAGCTCCACCCTCTGATTTCTAGGCAAGCTTTATTTGTGAGAACACAAACAAAATATCACACAATAGAGTTTTGTTGTTACTGGGACTCATTCTGAAACACTGGGAGGAAGCAGGAAAACATGAGGGCTTGCTGAGGTCAGGAGTAAGTGGACCCACACAAGACAGCTTTATGATTTTACCAGGTGTAGTCATCTGACTTTGCATGCAGACAAGTATAATAATGGATTCATCCAAGACTAACGGGTATAGTCCATAACAATAAACTTAAAGACGGAAACTTACATGAGGATGTCAATAGACACAGGAAAAGCATTTAACAAATTACAACTTGACATTATCATAAAAGGCCTAAAGAAACTAAGAAAAGATAGGCTATACCTTTACATAGTAAAGGCTATGTGACAAATTTATGGTTACATTATATTAAATTATATTATATTATAATTTACAAATATAATTTAACATTATATTAAATGGGAGAAAGCTAAGATAATTTCTCCTAAAATCTGACATGAGCAAGGTTTCTTGCTTCTCCAATTTTATTCAATACAGTGCTCAAAGTCTGAGTTAGATCAACAAATGAAAAATGTTAAAAGAATAAAATTGAAAGGAAGAAGTTAAATTACCCTATTTGCTTGTGACATGCCCTTCTGCATGTGAAAAAAAAAACTTTCAATAAAGTAGCATAATATAAAATCAACATTAAGAAACTCAGGACCTTTTTTATATGCCAATGGTTAACTTGCTAATAAAGGAATTAGAAAAAAAGTATCTCATTTACAAATAGCCTCAAAAAGAATGAAATATGTAGGAATAAAGCTAGCCAATGAAACCTTCAAGACACCAACTGATGGAAAGAGCTTCCTTGTTCCTTCATTGACAGAATTCACATTGTAAAAGTGGCTGAACTACCAAAGGCAATCTACATATTAAATGCAATTACCATTGAGATCCACAAAGATGATGGAACATGCAGTATTTGTCTTTCAGAGAGCCTGGGCTATCCCCCTTAATATAATGTTTTCCAGTTCCATCATTTTACCAGAAAATTCACTGATTTTACTTTTCTTTATGGCTGGATGAAATTCAATTGTATATGTGTCACATTTTTGATTATCTATTCATTGGTTGATAGACATCTAGGTTGATTGTATTTCCTTGCCTTTGCGAAAAGAGCATCAATGAAGATACATGCACAGGTTTCTCTGGTAGGGCAGAGTCCTTTGGGTGTAAGAGAGAGTCTCAAAATAGTTTTAATATTTTATGAGTATCTAAAAAGTCATGAGAATGTATCCATCACTTACTAATCTAGACAGGATAGTGAGAGGGAGCTGGGAAAACAAAGCCAGGGAACTTTTCAGGGAAACTTTTCCTCAGTCCTTATCTCTTCTGTTCAGTGACATGACTATTGTTCCCAGTGCAAAACATTCCAACAGACTCACAAGTATGGCTAAAAATATAGAGAATGACATTACTTCTGTCTGGAGAGAATCTAGGAAGGCCTAGGTGGGAGAGCAGCATAAGTAAATTTAAATAATGTCACAGTGCAAGCTTGGAATACATGTCCTGGCATTGGCTCTGTATGGAAAAAAATAAAATAATAGAAAATATTTTTCCAGCACAGCAAAGGTTTTGGCTTACAGAGGGTAGAAGAATACCATGAAGGGGTCAAGGACAGTACCAGGGTGGGGGGAAATCCTGCATGTAGCGACAAGATGAAAATGCACAGGGCTCTAGATTTTACCACCTGTCAGCGGGCGACACAAAGTATTACACGCAACTAAGGTATGGTGAGAGTAAGAAATATGAATTACAAGCCCAAAAAGGAAAAATAAAAACTCCAAAAACATTTTTAAAAAATGACACTTCCTGCCCTGTTTTTATTCTCAAAGATTGTTTAGATTGTCGAGGAAGCTTCCATGTGAATATTAAGATTCTTTTCAATTTCTTTGTATATAATAAATGATTGATGAGTATACTCTAACAACTCTGTTTTCCCTAAATTCCCATGCCTAGAAAGACCCATTACATATAGCATAAACTAGAATAATATTTTCTTCTCCCTTCATTTTCTGAAAAATTTGGATCACTCTTTTTCACAAACAACAAAAAAAAAACATCAAATTTCAACTGTGCCCAGAGAGGACACATATCTGTGTCTCAATGATTAGCAAACGTTTGTCACTAACCATGAATCCCATCTAGGGAGGGGAATGAGGAGCCAGCATAGCAAGACCATTTTCAGTGAAAAATTAGATAGAAACGAGCATTCTACTGAGCACAGGAGTCTAAAATAAATACAAGCTTGCACTTTTAGATAAGATGAATTGAATATCTTCATTGTTTTTATAATTCCCTTTTTGACCAACCTCTTCATTGGGTCATTAGGATGTTATTTTTCACCAATGACAAGAATTTAAAAAAAAACTTGGAATAAAATTCAAAAGAAACTCTCCAATCATGGCTGCCTTATATAAGACAATGATGAATTAGATGTGACTATATGTGTGTATGTGTATATATATATATATATATATATATATATATATGTATGATGTATATGCATATATGTATATATGTATATTGTGAATAAGGTTTTGATTATCCTTTCAGAAAAAAATGTTAGTAATATTTATTTAGCAAAAGAAAGTATGATTGTTACTATTTAATATCTATTCTATTGCCTTATTCACCATTTTTAAGAAAGCAGTCAACTTCATGATCATATTCTCTCCCCAGAATCCCATAGAACTCTCTGGATGCTCTCAATTTACATCATTGTTACTCTTAACAAAAAGGAATAATATTATGGTCTGCTTTTTAATAATTCATAAAGGTCTCATGATGTGTTTCAGGACACTTCTCAGCATGTGCTTTGAATGTACTATTTAAATATCTCTCTTTAAACGTTTTACCTTCCTCCTTCTCTCTATTTATTTAAAGTTCATCCACAGAATTCTGCCAGCAATTATCCCATGGCTGTGGTATTTTACTTAAACAGAAGCCATAAAAGCAAAGAATAGTTATTTTCATTCCACATAACTAATCATGCAGCATTTATTGGCTTCATTTGCAGTTTTAGCTACAGATATTAGATGAAATCTTCTATAGATGTGACATTCATACATTGCTCTAATGCCTTTCATTTACACCAGAAGGTGTGGCTGTTGAAAAAAAATAGTTGAATTGTTTGAGTGACTTCTGGAATCATGACTTTATTACATAAGTATGTCAGGTGGCTAATTCTCCCTATTACAATATCGTATAACAGCAACAAGCAATTCCCTCCTGCAAAAATTTTTATCGAGATGCTTTAGGCTAAAGAAAATCAAGATAAAAAAAATAATTGTATACCCTACATGTCACTGGAGAGCCAAGTCTTAGAGGTTTCAAAAAATGGCCATGCGTTTCTAGTAAGAAGTTTTAGAAACTTAGAGAAAAAGAGTATGGAAAATAAAAAGAGCTTGTATTGGAACAAAGTGGAAAAAAGAAAGCATACACTGATAAAATGATTTTAAATGTACATTGGCCATTAGTTTGTAATTGCCTAGAATTTAATATGTGTTTCATTGATAAACTTTACTAGAGGTCTTCAGAGCCCAATACAGGGTATATTTGTACTTCATTGGGCAGTAGATTCTAATATGTTCTGTCTTTAACTCCCACCCTCCTCTCCATGTCTGACATGTATATGTATGTAGACATTTCTATAACACATAGGAAAGACTGACTCTAAGAAAATGCATGCCTTTGTAGTGGTATCCAGGAATATGTACAGATAGGAAAATAAGCTGTGTGGCATGGACAAAGGACTAACCAATGAAGTTGTGTGTACAAATTCTCCCTTGTCTTTCTATGTAAGAAACTCAGAATAGGTGAGAAATCCATCCACTTCAGAACCAACTTCAAAGATATAAGCAGAACAAGGCTGCTCACACATCACAAAACAAAACCCATAAACATACATTACCACTATGCATTCAGATCAGCTATGAAGAGCCATTTAGGTGACAATTTACTAGGCTGAGCAATCAGGAGAACTATACCATAAGTCAGAATTAAACATCCATTCAGCAAATATATAACCATCACACTCTTCAGAATATGCAATATTGAGTAAAATGAGCAAAGCCTCCAGGTTTACAGAATATACTATCAGTGTGGAGGACATATACCAAACACTGAGTGGTTGTAGCTTATAGGAATAGACAAGCTATTCCTACAAGGGGGTGCCTGAAAATGTCCACCTGTATTTAATTCCTTGATTTAAGAAATATGCTCTATGTTTTCTCCTGAAATTCAGGCTAGCCTTCTGACTTGCTAGACTGATTGAATAGCACCAGGTCTTACAGAAGAAGGAAGAGGAAGGGAAGAGGGGGAAGGGGAAGAGAAGAAGAGGAGGAGGAGGAGGAGGAGGAGGAAAGTGGAAGAAGAAGTAGAAAGAGAAGGAGACGAAGAAGAGGAGGAGGGTGTATGTGTGATGAAAAGAAGTGGGAGCAGCTTTGTTGAACCTCTGGGAACCCAGACACCCAACAGGAAGGGTTTCCAGAATGTTCTTCTCTAGTGAGTGTACACTCTGAAATATAATAGATAGGATGCTTGTTAGGAGCCAGGGCCACTCTCCTCAGTTCCCACCTGCATGCAGACATGTGAGAGATCTGAAGCTTTACACAGAATAAAAAACCCCAAACCTGGAAACACCGTGAGGAAACAAACTACTCCTATGTTAAACCATTACATGTAAGAGTTATTTAGATAATGTTACTGATGACTAAAACCTCAGGAAGGAAGGAAGGAAGGAAGGGGAGGGAGGGAGGGAGGGAGGGAGGGAGGGAGGGAGGGAGGGGGAGGGAGGGAGAGGGGTAAATTGGAAAAAATACAAGTGGAGAACCTGTTGTTCTCCATATCTTTTCTGAGGATAGAACAAGAAGGAAACATTTAAATTGTATAAGAAAAGAAGCAGTTGCAGTGAGTGAGAAATAGCTAAGGTAAGCAGAACTAATCCTCCAGGCTACTGACCCAGTTACCAGTCCCTAACTCTGGAGCAGCACACAAGAAAATTCAGCCACTTGCCTCTGCCACATCTGGGCCTGACTTAGATGATAAAAACCTAACTCTCATGCCTAGCCAACAAGAATCAAATGGTTGAGGCCTTGCGGCTCATTGTAAGGGCTATTGGTGTAGTTTGCCAATGTCATGTAGCTATTTCCTCTGAATTTAAACAGTCCTTTCTGAAGGAAGGAAGAAGGCTCCGAAGACTCTGGAAGCTGACAAAAACTTACAAGGCCCATGTAGTTACATGAAGATTCACAAGGCCTCTCCCAGGGGTAAAAGAAAGTACCAAACAGCTGCTCAAGTAGGGGGAGGCAGCTTGTAAGCTGCACAAGGAGCACAAGGAGCACAAGCTCTAATCAGTCACTCTGTGCTGCTGTGAGATTTTTCAGTGATTCAGGCCTTTGTGTCATGATACTATAAGCAGGTGAGAGGGAAATGAATCACTTGGGCCAGAGGGCAATCTGAGGGAAGCTATTATGTTGGTAGCCTTCAATTAACTATAGGTTTGACTATGCTTTCTTTCTACACTGGCACTGACCCTGGCCACCATGGACTGTCTAAGGAGACATTAGGTTCCCAGGGACTGTCTTCTTCAAACACTCTTCCCTTTGGTGTAAGGGAAGCCTAGCTGTTCCCCTGAAGAGAGAACTAGGTGGAATAAGGCCTAGGGGATGAACCACCATGTAGAGATCATATATAGAGAGAAAGAACACGTGGAGAGCTAAGAGGTACCAGCTAAATGTCACCAGGTGAGAACAAAGCAGCAACTTAACCTACAAAAATGTAAAATATGCAATCATGGGTATGTAAGCCACTAACTTTCATAGTTGTCTATCATGCAACCGTGAATGAATATTGGAGGCAGGCAATAAATAAGGCTTCCTTCAGAAGCCAGGTGAAGAGATTAAGAAAGTAACCACGTAGGGTGGCAAGATGTCTCAGAAAGTAGTGGTCCTTCCTGTAGCATGCCCAATGACTGCAGTCCCAAGCCCAGAACCAACTCCTGAGTGTTGTTCTGATGAATTAAATGAGAATGTTGCCCAACAACACCAACTGATGTGTCGAAACACTTAGTCTCCAGTGGATGGTGCTGTGGTTCGATCTCTCAGCTCCCTCCCTGCTCCTGCCATCACACCTGCCACTTACTGCCATGCCACTCCATTGTT
Organism: Cricetulus griseus; assembly: GCF_003668045.3. Classification (NCBI taxonomy): domain Eukaryota; kingdom Metazoa; phylum Chordata; class Mammalia; order Rodentia; family Cricetidae; genus Cricetulus; species Cricetulus griseus. The sequence goes on from NC_048598.1 coordinate 142,877,830, forward strand.
ACAGACTCTCCCGTTGGAACCACACACTAATTCTTCTTTCTGTAAGTTGTCATGGTCAGGGTGTTTTATCACATCAACAGAAAAGTAACTAATACAGTTGTCCTTTGACCTCCATACACACTGTGATGTAGCCTGTACACACTTAATCTCTTTCTTTTTGTCACACACACACACACACACACACACACACACACACACACACAAATAATGATAACAATAATGAATAAAGTGTTGCTTTGTTTTGTTTTGTTTTTGTTTTCAAGGCAGGGTTCCTCTATGTAACCACCATGGCTGTCCTGGAACTCTGTACACCAAGCTGGCCTCAAACTCATAGAAACCCACCTGTCTCTGACTCCCGAGAACTGGTATTAAAGGTGTGGGGTTGAAGATATAAAAAAATATTTTGCCACTACTGCCTAGAAAATATTTTTTGTCTTAAAAAAGGATCAAGCAAGGTGATTCATTGAGTAAAGATATTTGTTGCCAAGCCTGACAACCTGAATTTAATTTCTGGGATCCACATAGTGGAAAGAGGAAATCAACTCTCGGAAGTTGGTTTTAACCTCCACATGTGCACCAGGGCACATGTGTACACAAACACACACACACAGACACACACACACACATACAAACACACGCACGTTAAAAAGAAGCCATATCTGCATAGGCACCTAAAAACTTCATTGAAAAGAAGAGTTCGGGAGCTTAAAAAGGAAGCCAAATACATGCATATATGGAGAGACAGCAGTCAAGGCAGAGGAAGCAGCAATACAAAGACCCTTGGGTGCCCATGGACCTGGCATATCTAAGGAACTTGAGTGAGGCCGGTGTCACTACAGAGGGGTGAGTGAAGGAGAGAAGGTTAACAGATGAAGTCAGTAGCTACAGGGGCAACATCAGGACAAATTTGTAAAGCCAGGAACAGAGACTGTGAAAAGGCCACTGGAGAGTCCAACGCATTTATCAAAGTCACTGGACCATTACCTATTCAGCCTCAGTGTTTTCGGGTCATGATGCTGGACATTCAACAAAGACCAGGACTTTTGTTTGCGAAGTGAGAGTGGGGGATGGACAGAAGAGAAGGACAACCACAAAGAAGCTGAAGGGAGGACACAGGGAGACCTTTTTCTGTTACCCCTTGTAATCATGAAAAACAACAATAACAAAAACCCTCCCACCCCCCTGTAAGCTGATATGCTCTTTTGTCTCTTAGTTTCTTTTCGGGACCATTTGCCACAACTTTGGATTCCTGTGCATTATACCAGCATGAGAAAGTCTGCTGCTCTTTTAATGCAATTTAATTTCCTAAAAGCTTTCTCAGTACAAACCAAAGCACTCCATGAGCCTTGGACACATATTCACAGAGGATCTTGCCAGGCTGCTGCAGTCTGTGCTCTAAGTGTGTGTCAATATATTTACAGAAAAACACTGTTAAATTTAAAAAGAAACTCTTCAAAAAGACACCATGTACTTCCCAAATATAGTACTTTACAGACTAAGGTTTGGGAGCAATTGACTCACCACCTGCATCATATTCCCACCACCAGACTAAATGACAAAGCAGCAAGCAAGAAGGCACAGAACAAACGCCATTATCACTTTAAATAAACATTCATGAAGCAATCTTCTGTGAGTGCACTGCCACACACATCAAAGTATATTTGGCACACAAATGACAGAAAATGAGAGGGCCCTTTGGGCCTTGATGAGAGGAGTTCCTAAAGCAGAACATGGTGATCAGGCAGGGCCATGGTGGGAGGGGGATTGTAAATTTACAACTAGTCAACCCATCAGCTTACACTGAATCCAGCTGTCTTCTGGCTCTGAGATGACTCATGTGAAATAATAATTCCATACACCTTCCTGTTAAACACATTATCCTTGTAGGCAGGAAACAAAAGTGTTCTCTTCCACCAGAGAAAAATTCCCTAAAGCTATCTTTCATAGGCTGGCTGAGATGGAAAACCTCAAACGACTGCACTGCTCTCTCTCCCAACAATGAAACCAACTGCTCTTTCCAGTCCTGTTTCATTTCTTAAGTTCTAACTAATAAGGTTTTCAGTTCCTAGCTACCTGATATTTGATGGCTAGCCTGGATTTTTCTCTCCTGCTAGCAGCTCCCAATTTTCTGCAAAATGGCTCACATGGAACAAATTTTTTCAAAGTCTAAAACTAGTATTTAATATTTCTCCTAACTTTTTGCACTACATCTTTTAAATCATTTTTATTATTTATTATTTATTTTATTCTTTATTCTCTATTTTAAATAATATTTATTTTTAATTTCAAATCATTTACTTCCGAAGCCCTATAGCATTACATATTTCTGGTTTTAAGACAAATGACAAAATGCATCACATTTAATGCCACTATTACAGTCCTTGCATCTTCCTCTGGCCCCACACTTGAACTTTCATGTCTGAGGCAATAACTCCTAAAGACCCCAATAAATTGCTCCTCTGTTCAGCTGAAGGATTAAGACAGGGGGTTTTAACTACATGTCTTTGTTCACAAGAACTGTAGTCATTTAGTGTCTAGATTCAAATCCTGGGGCCCCACTCAAAGTTTACTAGCTTAGGTTTTCTAGCTGTGCGGCCAGACTGTTCGGACAAGCATCCTAACTTGACTTGAATGAAAAAGAGTTTGAGACATTCTGCTCTAGATGGTAGTTCTCTTTTGTTCTGTGAGAATCTGATGAACTCTGAAAATCTGCAGCCCTGGAAAATGATGGGGACATGGAAGGACAACAGGACATCACTATCTGTGCATCTCTCAGAAAGCTGACCAAAGTCTATCAAAGAACACTACCCCTCCACCCCAGTGTCTGAACCCATATAAGAACCCATTGTCCTAATCTGTTTGACACTTGTAAGAAAACAGCACAAACTGTTGCCTGCTCTGCTCTACATTGCTCTATTCTGTTGAGAAGAATCGTTGACAATTTATGTCTTTTATCTCAACCTCAAAATGAAGTGTGTTTCTTCTTATCCAATTCACATAAGTGCTATGAAGCTGAAATTGCTTTAAGAGCATTAGAAGAAGGATATCATATAAATGCAAATAACAGGAGGTTTGATAAAAAAAAAAGAAAGAAAGAATAGTCGCATCCAAGTACACAGCGCTACCCTATCCAAATGAACAGCTTGAGGTTTCCCGGCTACCGTCATTCAAGATAAATCAGAGGATGTGGGCTAGGGAGTGAATCTTCTGGAATTATTTGTGCCTGAACTGCAGCCCTGTGTTCCTTATGCTGTCATGTAACAGACACCCAGAGAAGCAAAAGGATCCACCAGAAATCTCAGAGATAAGTCCTCTAAGCCTGCTGCCTACACCCAACAAGGACACAGGGGTGATATCACTGGTGCATGAACGTTTTTCCAACTTCCTTTTCAGCCTTAATGAGGAGTGTTAGGGAGCATCTGGAGGAAATGTTCAGGTTGTTGAAGCTTTTAAACACTTAGCACAACTATCTGCATATTACAACGTCTGGCATTTACCATGTTAACATCTCAGGTTCTTATTACAGCCATGTCCCATGCTCCATTCCAAGTGGTGATTATAAGGAGACTCTGTACAAAGTGACAACCATCTAGCTAAGATACATGTGTTTTTCTGGACACTTCTTCACAGTTAGGTCAGCAATCCTTCACAGACCTCCTCTGAAATTTTCTCTGCATCTGCTACAGTTTCTCCAATAACTGACCACAGCACTCTGGGTAACTTCTAATTGGAAAGGCTTCTGGAAAAATTGTTCACACAGCCAATGAGTGTTCCTGGGCATCTGTGCAGTATTTTACTAAGTCTATATGGGATGTAGACAAAAGCAAAGGAGAATACGAAGGATGAGAGCCACTGCTCTTCAGAACAGCAGCCTCCATCGCTCTCTGCATGAGTTCTGGAGCACATAGCTGGGATCTTCAACAGTTATACAGAACAGAACGGGACCACTGGTCATGCATGATGCTGCTGAAACCTCACCTTGCTTAATATGCATATTAGTCTTTTTGTAGCTGGTATCTTTGTAAGTCATATGATTAATATTCATTTTTTAGACATGATTTCTTTTATTATAAAACAATCTTTTCTCGATGGGCGTTGGTGGCACATGCCTTTAATCCCAGCACTAGGGAGGCAGAGGCAGGCAGACCTCTGTGAGTTCGAGGCCAGCCTGGTCTCCAGAGTGAGTGCCAGGATAGGCTCCAAAGCCACACAGAAAAACCCTGTCTCGAAAATCAAAAAAAAAAAAAAAAAACCAAACATCTTTTCTCGTTTTACATACCAATCCCAGTTCCCACTCCCTCCCCTCCCCCTACTCCTCTCACCTTCCTCCCACCCTACCCCATTCACTCCTCAGAGAACATAGAGCTTCCCATGGGAAGTCAGCAAAGTCTGGCACATTGTTTTGAGACAAGACCAAAGCCCCTGCCTGCTATATTTAGGCTAAGCAAAGTCTCCCTCCAAAGAAAATGGGCTCTAAAAATCCAGTTCAAGCACTAGGGATAAATCCTGGTCCCACCACCAGTGGTCTCAAAGACTTTCCAAGCCACTCAACTGTCACCCATATTCAGAGGGCCCAGTTCAGACCCCTGCAGGTTCCCCAGCTCTCAGTCCAGAGTCTTCTTTTGTTTGAAGAGACAAGCAGATGGAATTGTCTGTTTTGTTTTCAGAAAACCCATCAAGTGATACATAGTCCTTATGGACTTAAACAAAAGACGTTGACCAAACACAAAGGTTGATACCTAAGCCCAAACCATTTAAAGTGAGAGGGAATGTCTGTGCATTTGAATAAAGACCAGATTCCATAACCCCACCAGTATATTATCTTGTTTCCTCCTCAACTCCCTGTAGGAAGGAACATGAAGCCAAACATAAGAGCCTGCCAGGTCCAAGAACAGGCTCAGTGTCAAATGCCATAGTCTGTAGCTGGTGTGCCTAAAATAGAAAGAACTTTAATGAGGAAAATGGGGACCATTTTGTAACTTTGTTCTCTTCTGCCATGGTAGGCAAAACCATCCAGATAGTCTAGCATTTATCAAAACCAAAAATCTCACAATCACAGCAGGATACCTTATCAAAAGAAGAAAACTGAAGATTCATATTTGAACTACTTTTCTTATAGTGCAGATCACAAACTTTGACCCTACAGAACTTTTGATATATATCTAAGTGGAGGGTTCACAGAACTAAGGAGTTATAATTCTTTAGTCATATGGAGTAGACCTAATATAGATAAGACTGGAAACTAGATCAAAAATCTACATTCTATTGATTATATCAGTACAATTCTTCAGTCAAAATACACTGAAAGTACTTCATCCGCATAAGATATTTGAAGTGAATGCTAGAACTTTCTTTGAAACTGCTTATTATCTTGCCTTTTTAGAACAACAGATTCCTGCCAATGCTCAAGTCTCCCAGTTGATGAGGACAGAAAAGTCGAATTCATGACAGGACTATGGAATCTCTTTCCCTTTCATGTTCAAAATTATTTCTAATGTTGTCCATGCATGAAAATTAAGCTAAAAAAATCATCAGTGGCTCCTTCTGCACCTGATATATGTAAAGTCCATTTCTCATCAACAGCTCTTGGAAGAGTCTGCCTCTGATTGCAGCTCCGCTTTGTTCATCACAGGCTGATGGGTGTTTTCGCTCAAAATAAGCTGCCCTTTGCTGATTGCTGCAGGCTGCTCGGCCTGTCAATTGTGAAAACACAGCTCACAGCCAGGCCACATTGCTTATCGTAATCTGAATCCGATGCAAACATACTCCAGAGATACACCAGCTCTTGGTTCTATTTGTTCCACAGCAGTGTTCATTGTGGTGTGTGGCGGGGGTGTCCTTAAAACAAAATGCCATGGGTTAGAGATCAAATCACTCACCTTGGTTGAGTTAAAATCTTCCCCTCACTCAGAGAATAAGCCTCTCGTTTTTCCTGAAAGACGTGCAAAGGCAGGATGCACTGCCTTTTAAAATACAAAGAGGTAGAATCTGACATTTTTTTATGAGAATACAGAAAAGTAGAGAGTAAAGATTTTCATCCCTGAGAGGAACTCTAAATGTCATGGGCTTACTTCTTGTCAGTCAAAGGAATGCTGGCTAAAAGTATGACTCTGTATGTCATGAAACACTGAGAGCTGGGTGGTTAAACAGGAGACCCTGAGATGTTTCATGGGCACTGCTTCTGGAAGTGGATTGAAGAACTTAATTATCCTTTAAACATAGCTATATGGCATCTAAATGCACGTGCACGGGAGATCCATTTTAAAACTCCTATCCCAACTATAAAAAGGCTAGCATTTACTATTAATTAGGACTAGGTTCTCACAAAGAAGAAAAAAACCCAAAAAGGAATAACTAATTCTCAGACAAGATAGGGAATATATGTCTCTTGGCAGGTAAGAAACCTGAAGTTAAACAACCCAAAACTGGAATAATAGATAACAGCATCTCTCTTCTCCCATTCAATTGTATAGCTTCAGTCTCAAAGCCTTCTGAGGCCTTAAGTGACTGCTAAACTCTGCTATTATGCCCACATTTCCAAACATCAAGACTGGAGAAACAAGGAAGGAAACACTGGCATCTCCTTTTAAGTAGACTTTCATGAAGTCCCACCAGCTCCTTGCCTTTACATGACAACATGGTCATATATATATTAGAATAAAAAACAATAAAAAAAATTCAAAACCACAAGAAGCCCAGCAAACTTAAGGCTATTTAAATAAAACAGGACATTGTACTTATTAGAAAACTAGTAATACCTTCCAGAGCACTATGTTCTTACTCCCATATCTACCCAGACAAATGACCTTGCACAAGTCACTTAAATTTCTGTACTCTTCAATTTCCTCAACTCTGGTAGTAATGTCCATATTAATTAGTGTGGCATATTCATTACACAGTGTGTGTGTGTGTGTGTGTGTGTGTGTGTGTGTGTGTGTGTGTGTAAGGAAAACTATCATGCTGTATGTGACAAACATATTTTTTGTCAATTTCAGTAAAACCAAAAATTCCTCAACTCTAAAATGCCTATCTGTGTAGTTAAGGCTTAAAAAGATGGCAAGTGTACAAGGTGTGTAGTCTCCCTTTTGATAGCAACCTCCTCTGTGCACTAACAGAAGCCATGCCACCTCCTGAGCCTGTCATGGCACCACCATCCACTCCCTTAAGGACCACACTAGGTTGGCCATCCTGTTACTTAATCTAATGCTGGCTTCCTCATCTTCCCAGTACCATCCCCCACAGTCTAGCCTGAGCTAAAGGAATCTTGATAGGCCTGATAACTAGACCCACAGAAGATGTGGTAAAGAGGAGTCTGATTACATAGGAAGAACCAGATGAATGAAAAAAAAAGTGTGTCGTAGTCAGTACCGACTGTCAGCTTGACAGGAGCCAGTGTCACCAATGCAGAGGGTGAGCACAAAGAAGCATGTAAAACTGGGATGTAGGGGGTGTTTGCTTCTTCTGAAAGGACTAAACATTTTTGTTTAGTTTTTTTTTCCTAAAGACAGCTGCTTTTTAGGTTTCTAACAGCTTCTACTGTCTACACAGCTGAAAGTGCATCTAGATTGCCCATTTTTCCTCATGCCAGTAATGCAGCAGGACCCAGTGTGAGTTTGCAAGTCATGTTGGAGGACTCGTTCATCATCACTGTGAGCCAAATGTAAATGCAAGTGCTCCTGATACTTCTCTGCGTTCTGTGGGGAGGATGGGGGCTTGCTCATCAGTTCCTGCTACCACAACCCCAGTTTTCCTGGAGGTTTTGGATGCATAATTTTACGACAGATAAACAACTGTGAATGAAAGGAGTAGAAGCAAGGCTGAGCAGAAGTTAAATTGCAAATCAGGCTGCACAAAGCTAACAGCGAATTCTGGAGCAAATATAAACTAAAGGGGTCTTTATAAGAAGGCTGAGATGCCCTGGCCTCTACTGAGTTCTAGAATAAGTATTATCTAAAGGAACTTCCATCTTAAAACTAAGATACCTTAATGTCCATGAAGTTATGGAACAAGCAATATCTAAGGGAAGTTATATATTCAGGCTGAGATTTCCAGATCTATGTAGAGTTATGGAGCCAGTATTATCTAAAGGAATAGTCATCTCTAAGCTGAGGTGCCCTGATCTCTGTAAGTCTTAGAGGGGGCATCTATCTAAAGGAATGTCCACCTTCAAGGTGAGATACTGTTGTATCCAATGGCTTTTCATCTCATTTCAGTTGTGATCTGTTGACCTCAGGTGAGGTCTGCACTACAGCCATGACTGTGCAGCAGGCTCTACCTTGAAAGGGTGTTGAGCAGCAAACATTTACACACCTGCCATAGGAGGCATCGTCAAAGTATTTCTGTTTTTCATGTTCTGTTTTTCATACATTGACTTCTTATCATAAATAGAGTTGACACAAAAATCACTGTATTTCACTCCTGGACTCACACATCACAGATTGGCTGCTTAATTGATAATGGCTTGGAATACTATATAAACAACTTAATTAAAATCAGGAAGATTGGAAAGTCAGCCTTACTCTATCAGCCTTCTTGGTATAAAGATCAATGTATATAAATAAGGATTTTTCAATTAAAAAAAGATTAGATATACTTCATAATCAATAGTGAGAAGTCTAAATGTAAGAATTATGGAGGAAAATGATGCTTTAGCAGATTTCCAATATTTTCTAAGTCTTGCTTTACTGGGGAGTAAAGTGTTTCAATACACCCTTTCCAATTTTCAGTTCTACTGAGATACTGGCATTTTCTATTTAAAATGCTCATTGATAAGTTAGATTTCCTAAATTTTCGGTATAATCTTTCAAGCACTATTTATGTCCTTCCATGGAGATAACATCTAAAAAACAAATAAGCAAAATGCCAGGAGCCCTTCTATATTCCATACTACCAAAGAATCACAAAATACCAGACAGGTTTTGTGCATATAAATAAACTCATCCTTACATCACAAATAAGACTTAATCCAACATGATGTTAACTGAAATTCAACTACAGTCTAAAATACAAATCAGTCTCTCATTTAAATCAATTTCTGTTAACAATAGAGACTATTACAGAAAACCACAATCAAAATGCAGATAACAATAGGTCCTTCAATGCTCAGTCCCAACACAATTCCTGCAACTGAGATTCAGAAATAACAGCAGAAGAGGGAAGAATGATTGTAAGAGCCTAAGAAACAGGAAGTGTGCTGTGTCTCCTCAAAGTGTCAGAGACTTCACCCATGAAGTCTCATCAACGTAGTTGCCTGAACAAGACCTGGAAAATGATTATATTAATTGTTATGTTAACATGGAAAGAGGAAAGCTTATGGAAGTACACACTAGACAAAGAACTACAAGCAACTGTGGAATTCCAAGGAAGGATAAAAATAGAAGAAATGGTGTTCCCCAGGGAAAAGCTCCCCCAGTTGGTAATCCAATACCAAGTGATCAGCCCTGAGATTATACACATATAGGCAACATAATAAGGACTAAGCATATTGTATTTCTCTATCTAGGAGCGTGTGTGTTTGTGTGTGTGTGTGTGTGTGTGTGTGTGTGTGTGTATAACAACAATTAAATAAAAAGAGGTCATGCATTGGAGACATCAAGGCAGTGTGCATGGGAGAGGTTGGAGGGACAAAAGGAAATGTGAAATTATGTAATTATAATCTCTAAAACCGAATATTATTATAAAATAGAAGCATAGTATGGATCAAGCCCAAGTTGTAATTAATTTTCAATTGAGGAGTATAATCTCCAACTGCTATCTAAATACTTATCCTTATTCCCACAGACAAGTGAAGCTCTCAACCCTCATTAGATAAGCTTTTTCAGGTAAACAGAGAGGCCATTACAGAGATGCACAACTGGCCAAAATGCAGAGAACAGCTGACCTCAAGCTAACACACCCCAACTGGTCTACCTACAACACAATCCCTACACCAAGGTTAAGAAAACATCAAAGAGTGGGAGTGGAAAGACTGTAAGAGACAGAAGGCTAAGATATCTTCTGAGAAATTGTGTCTACTAGAAATGACAGAGAGCTACACCCATGAAAGATCAACAATATGGCTCCATAAACAAGACCTGAGCAAGAACAACAGGAGCTGACATGCCAATGAAAATAGGGGAAATTGTACAAGTTCCCACTCCTAGATGAGTTCTAGGCAATAAAAGACTGCTTAGAGTAGGAACTTCCCTAAGGATGAGCCCCATAAATTACTATTTAATCTCAACTGGTCAGCCATAAAAATACATACACATAAGCAATGACAAGTGAGCAGGTTTCCTTTATGTATTTATTTTCATATATATTTAACAATAATAATTAAAGAATAAAAAGAAATGGATTTGGAAGGGAAGGGGGACATGGGAAGATTTGGAGGGAGGAGTAGGAAGGAGGATATTATGTAATTATATCGTAATTAAATTTTTACAATTTCAAAGAATAGTTATACAACCAACATATAATAAACTTGATTTTTTCCTAAAAATTAGTTGTATACAGTGTGTGTATAAGTTTGTGTGTGTGCAACTTATAGAAATCAGTTATCTGGGTTCTAGAGATGGAACCCAGGTCATTATGCTTGATGGCAAGCACCTTTACCCACTGAGCTATCTCTCCAGCCCTTAACTTTGAAATTTTTTTAAGGGGAAAAGATTTAAGGAGCATTCACTAAATCAGATTTTCAAAACACTATGTAGGCTTCATAGTGGCATGCTTCAGTGAAATGCCAGTCTTCAGTTTCGCCTTCCTACAGAGCTGTTCTTAAAATACTTATTATAAGGGTTTTTTTGACCAAAGAATTTTTCTATAGAATATATCAGAGAATGTACCAGAAGGAAAAGATTTAATATAGGAATACACAAAATATCCAAGAGTGTCTGACTGTTTGAAGCCTAGCATTTACTGAAGAATGAATCGGGCACCAGACAGAGGTATGACTCTGAGACACAGATCAGAAAATCATATTCATAGGTCAATAAATTCATCACCAATGTTTCACTGAAGCACTACTGCATTGATATGTCTGTCTATATCTATGATGGCTTTCACACAGAATTGAGTTGCAGAGACCTGTTGTACAGTATATAAAGCTAAATTTGTTTATCTAACAGAATGCCTGAGACTAGATAAGTAACTGTAAACAGAAATTTGTCTGGCTTGTGGTTCTGGGAGGTAAAGACAGTCTAAGAACATGATTCCAGCACCAGGAGCTCTTCCAGTAGTGTATTTCATGAGGGATGATAAAAGATCAAGAGTAAGAAAGTGAAAAAGACTGCAGACAATATTATAAAAAGCTACTCAAAATAATCATCCCATTCCTTCGATAAACACATTAAGCTTTCAATGACCTAATAACCTCTTTTCAGACTTGGCCTCCAACACTCTTATATTAAGTTTCCAACACAAACACTTGGAGAACTGACTGGTGAGATGGCTCAGCAGTAAAGGTGTTTGCTACCAAGCCTGACAACTTGAGTTCCATCCCTGGAAACCACATGGTAGAGAGAACCAATTGACTCCCAAAACTTGTCCTTTGACTTCCAAACTCAATCCTAGACACACACACACACACACACACACACACACATACACACACACACACACACAAATACGTAGAAATAATAAATTTCAAAATGTTAAGGAATATATTCATACTGCAGCATTGGCCCCTTATAAGACATTTTCAGACCTCTGACATAGATGGTGACAAAAGGAAACTCACAGAAGAGAGAGAGCACATGTTAGTAGCCATGACCAACCTGACTAGAGAAGTTAGTTTCCTGGACAAGTAAGGAGCTAAGACAGAATCTTCTGGACAGTGATCTCTTCAAACTCCCACATTCTAAGCCATCCAAGTTGCATCTCCAAAGAGTGATGCTGCTGCTCAAAAGAGTGAGTATCCCCTGCTGCTGTCTTGGCATATTTTACTGATACTTTCAACTACTTCCCCTTACATGGTAGGAGGATCCAAATTTCTCTCCTCAAAACCCCCTCTATTGTACCTGTCACTTTCCTGAGAACATATTCATAGACACTTTTAGCATCAAGTCATTTTGTAGGCTGGCAACTCCCAATGCTACACCTCCTACACCTGAGACCCACACACCCACAACTTTTGAAAGAACTTTACCCCTCAAATGCAGCTATCATAAAATTCAATTCCTTGTTCATACTGAATAAGTCTAGTGGTAAGTTCAGACTTGTTAGTTAAAATCCTCCTGCAGCAGATGGGAACAAATACAGAGACATACAGCCAGACATTAAGCAGGGAGTGAGAGATCTGGGAACATTCAACCCTAATTGGGATGTCTCCATCAAATGCCTCCCCTCGGGGCACAGGGAACCCTGCGGAAGAGGAGGAAGAAAGAGTGTAAGAACCAGATAGGAAAGAGGACACCAAGAAGACAAATCAATATGGTCAAAGCACATATGAACTCACAGAGACTGTGGCAGTGTGCACAGCACGTTCATAGGTCTGCACCAGATGCTTACATTTTAGTGTTTTTTTAATGGGATTCCTGAGCAACATGTGAACAAGTGGGTTTCTGATTCTTGTGCCTTTTCTTGGGCTCTTTTCCTTCTGTTTGTTTTGTCCAATTCCAATGTGCTAGCTAGTTTTTGCTTTATCTCATTTGTTTTTACTAAAAAAGCAGCATAAATAAAATCCTAGGCCCACCCTTACTAAGATCATTAGATAACCTTAGACTTGTCATTTAAACTCTAACCTTGGTTTTACTCTGTGTAAAGTGGAGATAATACAGACTATGTCGATGATGACTAGGTGAGATAGTCTAGATGAGGATCTTGAAACAATACTGACAAAAAGGAATAAACCCATTTTTATCAGAGGGTGAAGCTACTACTAGTGTCTTTTATTTTTATTTCCGGTGGCAATATTTCTATTAAATACTTTTAGCTTCACTTGAAATTCTGAACTTCCTATACACCTACAAAGCTGAATAGAAGATTAACTCGTGTGTGTGTGTGTGTGTGTGTGTGTGTGTGTGTGTGTGTGTGTGTGTACTTGCCTTCCATGTGGGTGGGTAGGAGTTATTTTAATTAGCTTATAAATTAATATTCATGATAACATTTTAATGCACACTTTCTTGTTATTGATTATTTTCCCCTACTTCCTTCTCTTGATTCCCTCACCCCATCTCCCTCCCTTGAAACATCATTTTTCCCTCTTTTGGCTTGTTTTTTCAGTTTCATGCACATAGATGAAAACTAAGATTCACATCTAAGAGAAAAATATAAAGTATTTGTTTTCCTAAATCTAGGTTACTTTGAAGTTAAAAACTAAAACTAAATGTACCATATGACCCACCCATACCACTCCTGGGCATATACCCAAAGGACTCTAAGTCCTCCTGTAGAGATAGGTGCACATCCGTGTTGATTGCTGCACTACTCATAATAACTGAGAAATGAAATCCACTTAGATTCTACCAGCAGATTAACACATAAAGAAAATGTGGTGCAGGGACAGGGAAGATGGTTCAGTGGGTAAAATGCTTGCTACACAGCATAAGGGCATGAGTTCATATCCCCAGAACCCATGTAAAAGCCCACCATGGAGGTGTGTGTCTCAAACCCCTAAATTGGATGTCAGAGAAAGGTAGATCCTGGGAGCCTGCTGTTCAGCCACTCTAGCTGAGAAGACTCCAAGTTCAGTGAGAGATCTTGTCTCAAAAAGTAAGATAGAGAAGATATTAAGGAAGACATACTAACCTCTGGCTTCGTCATGTGTCCATACAGATGATCATAGTTGTACACTGTATATAACAGAGAGGGAGGGAAGGGAAGGGGAAGGAGGGGAGAGAAGGGGAAGAAAAATAAAATGTGGTATTGTCCTGGTTCCATCCTGCTGCTGTGATACAACAGTCTGACCGAAAGTAGAGGAGGGAGTATTTATTTGCTTTATGATACCAGGTCACAGCCCTTCATTGATGAAAGTCAGAAAAGGAACTTAAAGTAGAAACCATAAAGGAAGGCCATTTGCTAGCTGGCTTACACTATGGCTCACTCTCTCTCAGAAAGCTCTCTTATACGTCTGACATCTGCTTGCCTAGGGACAGTGCTACCCACAGTGGGATGGGCCTTCCCACATCAATCATGAATCAAGACAATGTCCCTACAGGCATGTGCACAGGTCAGTGTGATCTAACAATTCCTTCAATTGAGGTTCCCTCTTCTCATATAACTCTGTATGTGTCAAGATGACAATGACAATTAACCAGATTGGTAAACACACACACACACACACACACACACACACACACACACACACACACACACACACACACATATATATATATATATATATATATATATATATATATATTAGAATTTTGTTCAGCCATAAAGGAAAAATGACATCAGGAAATTTGCAAAACAGCAGATGGAGCTAGAAACTCTATTAACCCATTATTTTAATTGCTAATTCATAAGTTGCCTCTACACATGTCCATAAGTTCCCTGATGGCAAGCTGCACCTAACACTGAAAGGACATTGTACAGTGGGTAGGAAGTGCCAGAGAAAGAAACTGATAAGATGGTAGGAGGTGAGAAAAAGGATGACTTTTAAACCAAGTCAGCAGGTTACAGAAATTTTGAAATAAAGACTCAATGACAGAACATATCAATGACAAAATGCCAGAGAGAAAGTATTCCATTTTACTTCCATCCATCCTCAGGCTTATCCCCTCTTCAGATGATATTTGAAACATAGTAAAGACCACTGCTTTGAGCTAGCACCAGTCCTGAGAGTGAGAATTAGATGCTGCTTCAGATTCTCTCTGCTCAGTTTTTAATGCGTTAGTCTGCACCTTCTTCTCTATTTTTCTTATTCATCAAATGGACTCACACAGAGAATGACAGTGCAGGCTTTGAAGTCAGGCAAATCTGGGTCTGTGTTTCAGTTGCTCCCTCTTAGCTGTGGAGCACAGATGAATTACCTAAGCCCTCCTAGGTCTGCCTCTTTACCTTAAAATAGAAGCGATAATTGTATCCACCTTGTTAGTTTATGGAAAAATAGAGCAGATAAGGTGCACAAATCGCTTGCTGTAGCACTTGGCGGACACTTGTGCTGTGCTGTTTGCTTTATAGGAAGTAAATGTAAAGAGCTGGGTCTTTAAAATCGAGGCACACAATGACAAGGAACATGTGATCTACTCGGGAATTTTATAAGAGATGGGAGCTGTCGAAACAGTTGCTCAGAGACAAAATCTTGGGCTATAGCAGTTAGTGTATGGCATCATCTGAAACTGGGCTGGAAGAAAAGAAAGGTGTCCAATTACCTGAAATCATCTGACCTCAGTAATCTGCTTGTAAATTAATCATGGTCAATCAATCATCAATTAAGAAGGATAATGTGTACTTTTGTTGACACTAAATGATGAAAGGCCAATCTAAACTCCAGTGTGGCACTCTGCACACAAGGTCCTTCACCTGTCAGTCCAGAATTGATCACAAAGCTCTGAAGACTTTCATTCAGTCCAGAGAAGCAGACACCAAATACATTTGAAATCTTATTCCCCTAGAAAACAAAAAGGCAATCTGCATAGGCAACATGTTATATTGCTGTAGCTAATTTGGAAATGATTAGTTTACAGTATTTAATGTTTATTTTCGTTTGAGCAAATTATAAAATCCAAATAGCTTTTCGAGCTCCTGATTGCAAGGCTTTTTTCTTATTTACAAAAGTGACTAATTTGACACTTACAGTAGTCAGTTGTTAATTTTCCTTTCAATCACATTGTTGCCAGTATAATGCCCCAAAGAAGAGGGTGACCTTGAAAAATAAAAGCAACCAAAACCCAAGAGCAGGTGCTCCCTAACTCTGCTCACGTTCCAGTCCAATCCTGCTACTTCCAGAGTTCAGACACCCACAGAATCTTAATTTAACAGAGTTTTAAAAGACAAAAGTAAGTTTTGTAAAGAAAATTAAGGAGGTTTGCAACTGAGTTCAAGGCCAACCTGTTGATATATGAGCACCAAAACAGGCTGGGCTACAAATTGAGACACCAACTCCTTAAAAACCTATAGAAGATAGAAAGATGGATGATAGATGATATATAGAGAAATAGATGATAGATAAATGTATACGTGTATATAAACACGTACATATTTATATATGTATATACCTATACATTTACATTTATAGACGTCATATATGTATGTTTCCTAGCTTGCTTTCTGTTGCTGTGATAGAGACAGAATAACCCAAAGCAACTTGGGGGTGGAAAGAGTTTATTTCACCATAAAGATCAAGCACAGTCCATCATGAAGGGAAATCAAGGCAAGAACCAGGAACAGGAACTGAAGAGACCATGGAAGCATGCTGCTTACTGAATTGCTCCCCATGACTTGCTCAGCTTTCTTATACAACCCAGGACCACCTGATGAGTGACGCCACCCACAGTGGGTGGGTCCTCTAACATCAATTATTGATCAAGAAAATGCCCCACAGATTTACACACACACTAATCTAAGGAAGGTGTTTTCTCAATTATAGTTCCCTCTTTCCAGATAATCCTAAGTATCTTAGCGTTTCTATTGCTATGAAGAAGCACCATGACCATGGCAACTCTTATAAAGGAAAACATATAACTGAGGTGGCAGCTCACAGTTTCAGAGGTTTAGTCCATTATCATCATGTTCAGGCAGACATACATGGTGCTGGAGAAGGAGTTGTTACATGTTGATTTGCAGGCAACAGAAAGTAGACACAAAGACACTGCACATGACTTAAGCATATATGAGACCTCAAAGCTTAGGCAGTGAAGCAAAATAGAAAGCTAGAAGGTATAATTGGACAAAAGGGGCATGTTCCAGCCCCACCAAGCATCGAAACTTGGCAGCTTCAGCCACATGGCTCTGAAGGTAAAGATAGAAGAAAGGGCCTATGAAATTTGCTTCCATGTCTAAGGAAAGCTGTTGAGGCCAGCCATGTGCCAGGGGTGTTCCTGAATGGAGGCCTAGAGAGGCCATTGAGTGAAGCTGTGAAATTGAAGCCTGGATAGCCTTGGAGACTCTAAGATGTTGGAGATGCCAGAGGTGTGGGATACCTGCTGAGGACAGAGGTATGTGGTGTCCTCAGCTGCTAACAGAGAGTAGAATCTACCCAAGAGAAAGAAGTATGTTACAGTCAACAAAGATTAGAGGAATTGATGATCTGAAAAGCATTTTGACATTAAACATAGAGATGAGTTTTCCCAGCTGTTTTTCAGTCTTGCTTTGGTCCAGTATTTCCTCACTAAGCTCCCTTCTCTACATTTTGGAATGGTAATGTATATTCCATGTCATTAGATACTGGAAGTATGTCATCTGCTTTTTGATTTTCACTTTTTACAGGTAACTACAGTTAAGAGATTGTATGAATCTTCAACTTCAGACTTTTATATAAGTTTGAGGCTGTTACAGACTATAGGGACTTTTGAAATTGGACTGAATGTATTTTTGCCTTATGATACAGCTATAAGCCTTTGCGGGCTAGGACATGGAAGGTGGTGGTTTTAATGAAAAGGAATGCTACTATTAGGAGGTGTGGCTTTGTTGGAGTAAGTATGGCCTTGTTAGAGGAAGTGTGTCAATGTGGAGGCAGAGCTTGGTTGTCCTTGAATTTGCTCTGTAGACCAGGCTGAGGTCAAACTCAGAGATCCACCAGCCTCTGCCACTGAAGGGCTGGGACTAAAGGTGTGCCCACCACACCCAGCTCTAAGCTTTACTTTAGTTCCTTTTCATAAGTTGGAAATTTAGCTGGGTGGGATCTTGCTCTGAGGTCACCACTCCCTTTATGCCATTATTCCATTTCTTAATCTGTTTATCTCCTTAAACACAGAACTTAGTTTCATTCCACTTCCTGTAGCTCTTTTTCTCCTCAAATTTTTATATTTTTATATTTTTTGCTCAGTATGTTCCTTTTCATTATAAATCTTTATTAGAGTTACCACTAATAACCACACAACAGAGTCAATACTAGGCTGTTTTGAGATTTCTCTGACAACAGAAGTAATCCAAATCTCTTCATTTTAGCCTCAGGCAGACTTTTCAAACAAGGGCAAAAAGCAGCCACATTATTCACCAAAATATCACAAGAATGATATCTAGGCAACATACCAAAATTCTCCTCTGAAACCTCTTGAGCCAACCACCCACAGTTAATCAAATCACATTCAGCACCACTTTCTTCTATGTTCCTACTAGTATGGCCCAGTGAGCATCACTTAAAGCATTGAACTACTTTTCTAATGCACAGTCCCAAGGTCCATATTCTTTCAGACAAAATCAAAAACATGATCAGAGCTATCACAGCAATACCCAAGTCCCTGGTAATCACTTTTGTCTTAGTTATGGTTTCTATTGCTGCATACAGACACCATGACCATGGCAACTCTTATAAGGGAAAACATTTAATTGTGGTGTCTCACTTGCAGTTCAACCCCTTATCATCATGGTGGGAAGTGGTGGCATACATGAAAATATGGTGCTGGAGAAGGAGCTGCTACATATTGAAATGAAGACAACAGAAAGCAGACTCAGAAGCACTGGGCATGGCTTGACCAAGTATGAGACCTCAAATCCCAGCTGTGGGCAGAGTTTTCTTTGTCTCACCAGACAGCTATGTCCCTCCAGGTACCTCTCAAGTGATCACACAAAACTTATTAATAATTATAAATGTTCATCTGATAGCTTAGACTTGTTACTAACCAGCTCTTTCAACCTAAATTAACCTATATTTTTTACCTACACTCTACCACGTGGTAGTACCATTTTTTTAGCACAGCATGTTCATCTTTTACTTCCTCTGCATCTAGCTGGTGACTCCTCATGACTCCACCATCTTTGCAGAGACCTCTCAAGTTTGACTGTCTTGCCTAATCCCTTCCTGCCCAGCTATAGGCCAATCAGCTTTTTATTAAAACAGTGAGAATAGTGTAGATTCACAGCATACAAAAAGGATTATTCCATAACACCTACCTCCACAGTGACACACTTCCTCCAGCAAGGCCATACCTAATAGTACCACTTCCTTTGGGAGCCATTTTCTTTCAAAACGCCACACAAGTTTATGTCAAGTTGAAGATAGATAGATAGATAGATAGATAGATAGATAGATAGATAGATAGATAGATAGATAATATATAGATGATAGATAATAGATAAACCATAGATAGATGATAGATAGTTAGATAGATAATATATAGATGATAGATATATAATAGATGATAGATAGATAGATAGATAGATAGATAGATAGATAGATAGATAGATAGATAGATGCACATATGCCACCAAAACAACTGATGAAAGGAAACCCATTTGACTTTTACCTATGGTTTTATTTGTAATTTGATCAATTTTCTTTCTTTGCCCTCCTTCCATATTTCTAAAGCAGTAGTTGGCAACTCACTGTCTTGAAAATGCTACAAACTTCATTTGAGAATTGTATATTATCTACCTTTTCCCATCTGAAAAGTAATGAAATTATACTAAAAACTTTTCTAAGTTTACTTTTAACTTTAAAAATGCTATGAATCTACTAGTTTGTAGTTATTTCAATAAATTTAAAGACATTTTGTCCAAAAGACCCCAGGGAACTGTATTTTTATCTATGAATACAGGTGAAATGTGAGCATATGTTTCTTTATAGCCCTAAAGAAAAGACCTAGATATCAGGCTCTAGTAGCAAGTCAAGAAATGGAAAGGCCAGGACTGCAGAGACTGTGTGGGGAGAAAAGCCATGCAGAGTAGATCCATGCAGAGGAGAGCCAGAGAATCAAAGTCAAGTGCATTTCCCAAAGGACATTCCATGGATGAGCAAAGGTTGATTGGAAAATGGGTGCAAAAATCTCCAGCACAAGAAGAAGAGAGACTCCAAAAAGAAAAACAATGACAAGAGATTAGCACATCAGGGCTTATAAGGGTTTTATTTTAAACTAAACATGAAAAATCACACATAACAACTTATACCACATGAACAGACATATCACAAAGCTTAAATGTGCTATTAGAGTCAAGATTGTACAGAAAAGAAAGCTTTAAGAAAACTTTCTCCTCTCCCTGCTGCCATGTGATCTGTCTTATCTTTCTCTTGGTTCTCCACTACTCCCAAGTCTGGGGACTCACTGAGCAACACTGCTTTCCTTACAAAACTTTTAAAAGCACAAGATAGAGAGCTAAGCCTGGGTGTGAAAGTCAACAGTGTGGGTATGATTCCTTCCCTCCAGACCAGTGAGGAGATTATATAATTGCCAGGCCCTGGCATGGGGAGCTGCTATGGAAATTAAACACGATACTGTGCTTTAAATACCCACTACAGACTCCACCTTACAGTGGCTACCAGGAAGTTTCTCTTTTCCTCCCCACTTCCTAAAAGAGAATTCCTTCAGATGGAAGCAAAATGACTGCAAGTCAGCTGGTTGCATGATTCCCAATGGGTCTTAATAACTACTGTGTTTTAATCAGTCCTCCCTTCTGTCATTGCACAATGAAAGGAAATAGAAACATCATACTTTAAACACAAAAGAAAAATAGAATCCGTGGTAGGAAAGCAAGTGAATAGTAAGGCTGCATGTGAAGGTAGTTAAAGGTGGGTGTTCTCTAGAAGATTCCGTAATAAGTCTTTCACTAGCACTTAGGACATAGATTCACACTTGAAACTTCGCAAGTATTCACCTAACAAAGGTTTCTACTCTGAAAGGTCAAAAATTGAAGCTAAGAAAAGTTCTTTGTAGGCAATTCTAAGGCCCACAGGTTTACTTGATAACCGATAAAAGCCATTTTGTTCTGATGTAGAAGGTATTATATGGGGGAGAAATGTGACTGTCTTTGTGGGAAAGGATAACTGAAATACAAGTCCAGAAACCAGCCTGATTGCAGAGTCCCAAGAATGAAATTTGATGGCACTGGTGATTCTATAATACCTTCCTTGCTAGGAGCGTATGATGATTCATAAAAGAAAACGGTGCCTGTGGGAAGTGGAGATAGAAAAGGAAACTTGATTTACACCATATCCTCATTTATATGGATGGATTTGTTCAAGTTAGTCATGACTAATCTATGACTATAGGATTACTCTATAAATTTCTATTGAAATGAGATGGTGTAATTATCCACAAAATTAATGCACAGTTTTACCCCCCCCCCCAAGTTTTGCCTATATTACTCAACAAGTTCTCCTTGCTCAGTAATGGGAAGGGGGAATACATTAACTCCCACTTTGGTGTAGAAGCTCTTGTTATTCTAGGCAGTCTTCAAGTACTCCTGATTACTCATCATCTACAGCTCACAACATTTATAAATATTCTAAAACTTAAACTTACTTCTTCTATAGTCTCATTATATTAGAAAATAATAGCAGCACCTTTGAAAGAAATTGAGGTACCACAGCTGCTATGTCCTACAGACTGTCTTAGCTCAATGTTCTCCCAAGCCTACATAGATCATGAGAAAACTGTCTGATTAGTATTGGACTCCACTAATAAGTTTGGTTTATAAGACAACTGCTGGTGTGGTCATCCATGAGGCCAGCACAAACAATCTAGTGTCCTTGCTAGACAGTAGGTTGAAGAGCTAGGAGGGAAAGAATCCAGAGGTGTGTCAGGAAAGCAGTCTCCCACTGCAACCCTGCAGGGAATCTGGAAGTGGCCAATCCTATTTTGATATTCTTAGCTTCATCTTTCTGGACTGTTTCTCCAATTTCATGAGTTACTTTCCTCTTTTCTATGTGTCCAAACATCCTATTTTTTTCCTCAATTAAAATGAGCCTTTAGGAAAATAGTGTCAGCTTCGTGCAATCTTCTTTGAGGACCCTGGTATAATCATTCTCAAGCATATATATACTAGTGCTAGCTGGGATGGCTGATGCTGTTCTCTCTTAAAAATGCAGAAGGCATATTTAAGCTTTAACAAAATAGGTGAGAAAGATAGCAGAGTGTTGGCCAAAAGTTGTATGTGCTTGGTTGCCTGTTTTCTTGAATTTAAGTCTACACCTGGAAACCCCTCTTCTGTTCTCCCAAATAAATTTTGTAATGTGTCATACTGAAGGATGCCCCAATGTACTGTGTCATAGTGAAGAATGCCTGATATAATGTTTCTAAATGAATGTGCTTCTTGGATCAAAGGAGAGAATACATAGAGCCCTGGGACCAGAGGGTGTGGTCTGTAGAACAGTACTCGGAATGATGTTGATTTTTGAGGGACATTGCTTTGTCCTCGTGTAGAGTGAACTCAGTTTAGTCCAAAAGTCAGGTGAAAATGGAACGCCACTCTGAATGTCCTATCTGTGTGGGGCAGTAATTATAGAACAACACTAATCTAGAGAATAACTGACCCCCTTTGATGAGTTCCAAACAGGCTTTTTCATGCACTACATGTCCATCTTTTATTGTTTCAGGGTCACTTGGATGCTGAGGCATTTTATAAATGAAGCTGTCCTGTACAATATAGACTCACACAGAGAATGGGGCACTATCTCTAAATTCATCATTCACCCCAGAGAATAGCCTTCTTAACTAGGCATCCTGTGAATACACAACTTAATATTTCATTTTGATTTACAGTCAAGGATTCTGTATGAAGATGAATATAATTTATACAAAGTCACCTTCATGCAAATGGCAATTTTGGAAGAAAGTGGAAACGCCTGTTTCACAATCAGCATTTCTTCATTTTTCCTGGAAATAAGTTCTAACATGATAAAAGTTAATAATAGGTGATAAATATTCTATTGAGAAGTAGTATTTCATTTTTAATTGATTTTTGATATTTTTATGACTGTGATCACTGTAAAAAACTATCCCCACAGTTATTTCAATCTACACTATCTATGCATACTGACTAGTACCATGTGATTATTATTTCAAGAATTTCTTAGGGATGAGAGTGCATCTTAATATAATTAAAAAATAATTGCTAAGGATATATTTTAACTGTTTTACATTTATTTTTTATTTACCTGTGTGTATATCACATATATGTGTATATGTGCCAGTAGAAACCAGAAGAGGGTATCAGATGCCCTAGAATTAGAGTTATGGGTGGTTTTAAATTGCTCAATGTGAATGCTGGAAACTAAAGTCTGGTCTTCTTAAAGATCAGGGAATGATCCTAACTGCTGAGCTATCATTCTAGCCCCATAGTCTGAAATTTTTTACTATTCCATTTATACTGAAAATCTACATTCAATAGCATATAGTGCCAAAGCCTTTGAAATGGCTTAATATGAAGCTTCAGAAAAAAGCATTCAAGATCTGAGTCTATAGTTCAATGGTAGAATGGTTGCCTACCATACTCAAGACAGTGGTTACATCTCAAAACTCTACTCCCAAAACTCTAAATGTGTGAATCAACTGTCCAAAATAGAATAGTTATACTTTTAGACTAAAACTGCATTAATGTTTCCATAAGCCATAATTATCATCCAACCACTTAATCAGTCAATCAATTGAGGAATGTCTACAGTCCTCAAAGCTGGAAATCCAGGCTTGGTGAGATAGTGGGACTGGAACAGGCATTTTAGAAGCATTGACTATTTCAATGGTTTGTGTGCTCTGGTGATAGGTTTAATCATGTCCAGTATTGCCTTATCATTATGATGATGGGTTTATCACTGCTTCATCTAGCAACTTGTTTATATTGATATGTGGCATGATCTTCAATATTGAGTTAGACTTTGCCTCAAAACTTGTTTTGATGGGCACAACACAAGCATGCCAGGTGATACAAGAAGCATAGGAGAACTAGAATCTCACATTATACCCATTTTCCTTAGCTAGAAGTAAGAAACAATATGGCCCCTACCTGAAAACCAGGAACCAAGGATCTAATTTCAGAGAAAACCACTAAGCCTCTTACTTATTTAAAAAATAAAATAAAATACAGGACTGGAGACATGTTTCAGTAGTTAAGAGCGCTGGCTGTTCTTTCAGAGAAACTTAGTTCAGTTCCCAGAACTCACAAGGTGGCCCACAACCATCTGTAACTCCAGGTCCAGCAGATCTGACATACTCTTCTGGCCTCCTTGGGCATACTAGGTATGCAGTTGGTACACAGAGGCAGAACGTCCATACACATAAAATTAAATATATATATATATATATATATATATATATATATATATATATATACTGATTGAATCTCAGTAGGGAACATAATTCCCTTTCAGGGAATCTATTGTCTCTTATTAGGAGTTTGTGCACACAATTGTCATCTGCTTGGAATGGAAAAGCACCTACACGCAGTAGCACACTGAAAGTTAGAGCAGGAAAGACTGCAAGTTCCAGACTAGCCTGGGCTACAGAGTGAGACTTGTCTCAAACCACAGAAACAAAAATAAACAAATAATAATAAAAAAGAAAATAGATACATGGGATAATATAAGACAGAATTCTATTATTAGAATTTTAAAGTTTCAAGAAACAACATAGTATGTGGAGCTACTCTGAAAAAGAGATATAGAGAAAAAGCATGGCCAGGGTGTTCAAAAGGGTGATGTAAGTTTAACAATGGCAGTGAGGCACGTTTGGTTGCAGCAGAAAGAAACTCAAAAAACTTGGAGCTATCCAAAGCGAAAAAGGGCCCTCCACATGATGAACTCCATGACTTGGTTTTAGGAAAGGTAATTAGTCAAGAAAATGCACCAGCAAGGAAATGGAAAGGAAAACTAAAGCCAAACAGAAAGGTTAGATCTCTAGATTTTAATATATATATATATATATATATATATATATAATATATATATATATGTGTGTGTGTGTGTGTGTGTGTGTGTGTGTGTGTGTGTGTATGCATGTGCACTTGAGTACAATGCCCTTGAAGGGCAAAGGAGGGCATCAGACTCCCCAAAGCTGAAGTTCTGGGCACTTGAAAGCCAGCTGACATGGGTGCTGAGAACCGAACTCTGCTCTTCCATAAGCCATATACACCCTTGATTGCTGAGCTATCTCTCTAGTTCCTATCCACTCACATTGTTAATAGACATTTCTCCTGGGACCATCAAGAAATAATTTAAGAAACCTTAATGTAACCTAGAACATTACAAAGTAACCATAAAAATTAAAATTTTAATTCTACAGCAAAACCTAGGTTCCAGACAGGACACAAACACAACTGATGAGGAACTGGAGATCACATGGGATGAAGATGATTTCCCCTGGCTCTCTGCTGGTGAGCAGCACAGCTAGGAAGCAAGTGGGTGGGCAGAGGTCAAGCCAGTGATCTTAACCACTGGATAGTGCTGCTGCTACTCAGCGATGCAGGACATACTGGAGTATGAGACAGACAAAAGGGTCTTACAGTCTAGACTTCCTAAAAAGGAATAGTTTATTACTATATATGAAAATTAGAGGATGTGGGGGTGTTGCTTCAACACACTACAAAAATAAAAGAACACCACAGTATCAAGCCACTCTCTTGAAGCCTTGTAAGGAAGTGACAAATACAGACATTAGGGACTGAAAATGTGTCACATAAGCTCTCTCCTGAGCCATCGTTTGGAAATATCAAGGTTGAAAAGAAAAAGTAGATTAAAGAGTAGTCATTTGCAGAGAATGATGTTCAGGGCAAAGGAACTTCATTTCCAGTCCTCCTTAGGAATGTGATCCTTTCTTCAAAGGAAAGCACATTCACCTAATGGAGTGGGGAGTCCTCCAGGGGAAAATAAGTATTTAGACCTTCAAGTCAAACAGCTAAGTTTTAGAGTCCTCATAGTCACACCGTGCACATAGTATAAAATTAGAGGATGTGCTGTATTAGTTTGGAAAGACCCAGAAGAACATTTTTGCTAGCCTCCTTATTTCATAGATGAGGAAATGGCATTCATTAGCACAGAACAGTCTGTCAGACCACATGGTGAGTTACTACTGGAAGCAAAACTAGGAAGGGTAGTAGTGCTACCATTAGAGACTGTCAGGGCCTGGCACCATTAGAAGTTCAATGAGTTTGACAAGACTGTGGCCTCATCCTGGACCAAGTACTATACCTCTGATCATTTAGTAAGGACTCAGAACCTCCCTGCAGAAACATGGTGAATTCAATTTTTGCTTTGCTACCCTGAAAAGAAGGAAGCTGGGAATGTGGCCATCTCCTTGGATCACATACCAATTATTTACTATTATATTAAAAAACCACCTACATACTTAAGTGCTCTAACAACAGTCATTTGTTTTTCCTGTAGGTCTATAATTCAGGCAGGTCCAATAGGCACAACTGTTCTGTCTTCTTCGCAACATCATCTAGGCAGTACAGCTGAGGATGTGAGATCCCTTTTCAGGCTGACTCATGTCTATGGTTGGCATGCTGGAGCTGACTCTCATCTGCAGACACAGCAGGAGAGTCAGTGTGCTGGCTGCTTCAGCATGCTCTGGCATGGAGCCTGGGCTCCTGGAGCAGGCATCCTAAGAGAAAGGAAGTAGAAGCTAACAGTTGCTTAAAACTTGGGTCACAGAAGGGCGAAGTGTGTTTTTCACTGTACCCTGTGGGCCAACCAGAAACAAAACCCAGACCCATGGAAAGGAGACAAAGATCTCATCTCTTGCTGAAAAAGTATCAGAGATATTTTTAATCATGTTTTCAAGTCATTATAGGAGAGAAATTGTTCCCTCCTCCTTTACTACATCATTTTGCAGATATGGTAAAGAACTGAGAATTATTAGAGGTGTGCCATAGACATCAAAATTATTATAATCTCTTCAGAGCATCTATCCCTTCAATGTTTACCAATCAGACAGACAGAGCTACAATTAAGGCTCAGACTTTGCCTCCATTTTTCTCTTCCACAAGGAGATAATAAGCCTTCTGGTGTAGAATGAGACGCTTATTTACAACTGTGAAACAGAATGTACTTATAGTTGTCTTAGTAAATGCTTATTAATAGTGAATTACCTCAAAACGTCCCACACAAGTGAAAGGTATAATCATTCTGTGCTTAAGGCTCATGCAATGGGAGCCTTTTGTGGGCTCCTCAGACAGCTATCCATACCTGGATCTTAGAAGCCTTAATTAATTCTACTAAACATGCAGCTAAGTAGCAATCCTATTTCTTAAAAGGATAATGGCTTGCCCAATCCTCTTAAGTATTTGATGAGACTGACACGATGAAATATTTATGGGTTTTTAGCTCTTACAAAATAATTGTATCCAGAAGAGAAATCTTTCTAATGGCACGTACAAACAGCCAAATGAGTTGTTTTCTTGCTGTAACACACAAACTCCTAATTTAACTAAGGTTGATGACTGTGAAGATGTTAGACTAGTTCAGATTGTGAGGGAAGCCAGCTAGCTCCGTATTTGGTTAGTGGGCCCAATAACCAAGTGCGGTTTTCCCACAGGGGTCCTAGGAGTTAGGCAAAATGACTTCCTGTTAGGCAGTTTAGACCACAGAAAGCAATAACTTCCTCAACTCAGCCACTTACTGAAAGACTGGTTAAATAAAATGAGAGTTCGCCTAGCTGAAAATGGGACCTACAGCTGAGAGGTTGGTTTCCAAGGGACCAGAAGAGGGAGAGCTCCATTGCCCAGTGAAGCAATCTTTCTGCAAGAAAGCAAACTGAGTATAAAGCCTGAGTTGCTCCCAGCCAGGCAGCGGGCATCAACTGAGCATCTGTATTTCCATGTCCGTTTCCATGTCATCACTTGTGTTTGCTGTACTCTTTGCTTGTGGCATTTAAGCTTCTGGTCTAAAGAATTGTCTGGATTACTGCAAACTTATTTCCAAAGACTTTTTTATAGAGAAAATTTATTATGAACATTTGAAAGCCAGCTAAAAGATCACACTCAGTTCCCTAAATAAAATTCTACATGAAAAAAATCAAAATATATGATGAATACATGACCACTACCACACCAAAAGAATGAGCCCCCCCCCCCCCCCCCGAGTGAATTATTCATGGGCCTACTAACACCCTCTCTGGCAGGTTTCTTGCCATCCTTTACTCACTAGGGTTTAGAAGATTATTTTATATACTTTACTACTACAATGAGACATGTGAAGTTAAGCACCCTTGTATAGAAGAGATGTTTACACTACTGTTGTTTTGTGAAATAGATGTACAGTCAGGTGTTTTATGTTTATATCTACAAGTTAGTGCTACTCTCAACCCTAGATAGAAAATTTCCTTTCTTTTTAATGTATTTATTCTTTGAGAATTTGTATACATGTATCCAAAGTATTCTTTTGCAGTAGATGGCAATTAATGCGGAGACTCAAAACAGGTCAAAGTGATAACAGCATGGTGTCATTGTTGAGTAGTCAGCTCTAAATAGGACTTCTACATCATCTCCCATCCCATGGCCTATGGAACACCCTGGAAGAAGAGGAGAGAAGACTGAAAAGGCAGGAGGATGGGGAAGAATGTTGTAGAATATTGTTTTCTGAACATGGCATGACAGTTGAAAATACATTATAAACATGTATAGAACTGTCAATCAAAAGAAGAATGACGAGGGATTTATTTATCTCACAATTCTTGAGGCTCAAGGCCTGACACCAGCATCAAGCATATATGGAAACAATAGCTCAATTTGCAGGAAGCTAGGGCCTTCTTTCCAGAATGGCCTTCACTCTAGCAACAGCTAACTCAGGATCCCATGAACACTGTCTTCTAAGGGCACACCCTCATTGAGCTAACAACCACCAGGCACCTCTTCCCTGCCCCACCACTGCCTAGTATTGACAGACAGAGAACCACATCTCCATCACAAGAATCTTCAGGGAATAAACAGCATCCAAAACATAGCTGCAATGCTTGTAAAATGCTGTGTAGCCCTTAGAAAATGGGAGGCAATAAGCTAAATCCAAGAGAAGGCATAAAATTATTTTAAAATTCATATAAATTAAGGAGGAGAGAGGAAGAGGCAGATTGAGCATTTTCAACACAACTAGCACAGAACTGCTATAGTCTGCACACAGCACTGAGCCCAGACGTTCTCGCTTCCCAGAAGGTCTCAACAAAAATGCCCTTGGCTTCTAATAGTACTGCTATTTGATTGTCACAGTCCTCTCAGTACTGACCACAACAGAAAGCCTGGCTCCTAATACAAGTCACTGATGTCATATAAAACATTTCCCTTCATTTGCTAATGTCGAAATATTCTGTCACTTGTTAAATTAGAAATTAGAAACCAATTTTTTACATGCCCTCTTCATAATGTTGAGAATTGGGGCACCTACGAAAGGATTGGAGAACATGCATTGACTACAAATTTCTCTGAAATCCATCCATAAAATAGCGAAGGGCTTTCTGTTTAATAGATTCTCAACAAGCCACATACTGTGCTCACTGAAGCAAGAAGCAAAAAGAAATGATTGAGCAACATTAAAAGGTGGAGAGGCAGACCCTTTTCTCTGGAGTGTTTCAATGTTGAAATAAAAGGCACTGAGGAAGCACTTGGCCTCTGCAGCCAGGACACCAGCACCCTGCCCTTCCTGAGCTGCTGGGACTTAGAGTCCCTGGAGAGCCCATTCTCTCCCCATATTAAGAAAGACTTTGAAGCAAAGGCTGCCAGCAGGACTTTCCAATTCACACTGCCTCAGAGAGCAGTCTGCTCATCTACTAGGAGGGCTGGGGAGGCAGACACAGATTCTGATTTGAGCTGAAGCTCATACTGTCTCCATTTTTTATAGGCCTGGCTGGAGATGATTTTATCTTCAACAGAGTGGTATCCTGTTACAATCCAGTGTACTCAAATATGTTAAATTTTGGACTTTTGAACAGGGGACAATAGCCCCAAACACCCCATATTCTCCGTGATTTCTGTACGCACAATAAGATGCATAAACATATGCGTGTCACAGGACTTAACAGGAGTGCTGACAGAATCCCCCTGCTTGACAGTCATGCAGTGCATGAACAAAGTACAGCTGGTCTGAAGCCACTCAACAGCTTCTAGTGAGCATCTTCCAAAGTTTTCAATGTGTTGGCTGCTATGTGTCTTTACCACGTTCACTCAAGCATTGGAATTGATGTACACACTTCTACCAGAATACCTCAGTGCTCTGGGATTCCATTCTGTGATTTAGATGTTTTTTTCTTACACTTTGGATTTAAAATTCTTCTAGTGGAAATCCTACATCTCCCACCTGTTGCCTCCCCTTCCCTCACCACTACCACTTACAGGTCAAGGAAGAGAACTCATGGTCACTGCTTTCTCTAAATATTATACATATTATACTTAAAGGATTTTTCCAGCTTGCTGACAACAGCTATATTTAAATAGCAACCCAGTGTACCTCACACTGATATAAAACTTTTCTTGTCTACAGCTAATTTCTGTACAAAATAAATTGCCGCACACATCCCCAGCACGGTTGAAAACTGTCAATCACCACACACAATCCAGATGGCTGTACCCTGCACATGCTCTCTCCTCCTCTCCTCGGGTATCTTTATACAAAAACTCCTCTAATCCCAACACAGGTTATTTTTAAGCTGCCTTATTCCTCCAGCAAAGGCAATGTCTTTAGCAACACTATGCACATAACAATGCGAGGATGGCGTTTGAAATGGGAAGCATCTTTTCTTAGTGATCAAACAGTATCAGTGGACTTTTCAGACTCCAAGAGCTGGAGTTGCTGCTGAATAATAGAGGAGTCCAAGGGTGTGCACAAGAAAGAGGAGATAAGATGGACAGGTTTATTCCTGTCTGCCTTAAATACAGCTCCATTCAGCTCTTAGAAGTCTATGTCTGGGCCAGACAGTCAGGGTGCTCTCATATCCTCACAGGGTTTTCCTCCCTTTTCCTTTCATCAATATGAGAATGTTTCTCCTTTCATAGCCTATTATAGGAGCCTCCACTATTGAACTATTCCTTGCAGCATGTCCTTTCTTTGTTCAATTCTAATCCTTTTAATATCTGAAGAAGTAACAGCCTTGTTTTATTTATATGAAGAAGATGGACTTTGGAATCAGATTTCCTGGGCTGGAGCCTCACTTCCAACATCTGTTAGTTGTATGACCATGGACAAAACATTCAATATATTTGTGTCTCATTTGCCTCACAACAGACAAGATTTTGAAGGCAGGGACCTGTCCTTAGGTAGCCCAGGCTGTCCTGAAACCTATAGTTTTCCCATTTCAGCCTCTTGGGTGCTGACATCACAGACCTTAGCAGTCACACCTTGGAAGATTCAGTTGTTAAAGGTAAAGCAGTCACTGTTTAACAGAATAAATATCCAATCATGTTGAAAAATAACTGAAATTTAGTTCCACAAATGGATGAAATTTCTTGGCTTATACTATTTTCTTATGCTAAACTTACATCTTTCTGTTTCTGCCAAGTCTCCTTTAGTGATCTTCACATAGTTCCCTGGAGTCACTTCAATATTTTGTTTACCTGAAAACTTTATCTGCTGGAGAAATGGCTCAGAGATTTAGAGGATTGGCTGCTCTCACCGAGGACCAGGGTTCAATTCCCAGCACCCATGTGTTGGTGCACAGCCATTTCTGACTCCAGCTCCAGGGATCCAGCTCCCTCTTCTGACCTCCTCAGACACCAGACACACATGTAGTGTACATACATACACTCAGGAAAGCAATGGCACACATTAAATAAATAAATAAATCTAAAAACATTTAAAAAATGTTCCTTGCAGGTGATCTTAGCTCTGAGCTGTGACAATCATGTTTGCCAAAATAACTACAAGAAACTCAACAGACTACATACTGATAACTCTCTATGAATTCAGAACACTGAAGTTACAGTGTGCTGCAATGTGATGGCCCGACCAAGGCCCAGTTGTAGAAAAAGTGCCTAAAATTGAGATGTTTATGAAGTGACTGGTCAGGCTGTGGCCTTATGCATGGCCTAAAGTTGATACCACAGGTGTAGGGTCATGATGGTAGGAGTGGCCTTATTAAAAAAGTAAACTGTGGTTGTCAGTGAGGAGGCCTAGGAAATATATGGGGTCTCTTGTAGTAGATCAGTACTTATCCCTAGCATAGAAATGGACTTTGGTAGCCCATTTCACATAGAGGGATACTCCCTCAGCCTAGACACACGGGGGAGGGCCTAGGCCTTATCCCAAAGGATATGACAGACTCTGGAGACCCCCTATGGAAGGTCTAACCCTTCCATGGGGAGCAGAAAGGGTATGGGATTGGTAGGGTATTAGTTGGGGGCAGGGGAGGAGGGGAGGGAGAGGGAACTGGGATTGACATGTAAAACAATCTTGTTTCTAATTTAAATTTAAAAATGGAGAAAAAAGTAAACTGGGTTCTGCAAGGTTCTCTCTCTCTCTCTCTCTCTCTCTCTCTCTCTCTCTCTCTCTCTCTCTCTGACACACACACACACACACACACACACACACACACACACACACACACACACACACACACTGCCATTAAATAGCATAGCAAGAAGACCCTTGACACATGCTGGCATTTTGGTATTGGACTTCCAGGTATCCAAATTCAGAATTCTGTGAGAAATTTCTTTATGAGTTTCCCAGTTTCTTTTTATTTGTTTGCTTGATGGATTGATGGCTGGCCCAAAAATTGTTATCCTCCTTCCTTGGCATCCTGAGCGCTGAGAACACGTTATGAACCACTGCATCCAATAAGTATCTGGCATTCTGTTATAGCCACACACACAGAATAGGGCTGAAGACAAACCACCACCTTGGAGATGGAGAGATGAAGATAGCTACTGTAATTAAGAAGGTTGGAGGCAGTGTACAAAGGGATTATTCAAGCCACCAGGCTTGCTGAATGATGCCTCCAGTGTCAGTGATTTAAAAACAGAACAGTCTTCACCCTTTTCTTCTTTCACCTGCACACACTGTCTCATCTTCACCACAGCACTGGGAGAATTCAAAAGAGGGAAGAGTTAAAGAGATGCTCAGCTACATTAAGCAAAGCTGGATGAAGGCAGTACAAGCACGGACAAAAAAAGACTAATGACTTCCCGGTCTATGGGGCCTCTCGTAGTGAATCAGTATTTATCCCTAGTATATGAAATGACTTTGGGAGCCCACTTCACATAGAGGGATGCTCTCTCAGCCTAGAAACACAGGGGAGGGCCTGGGCCCTGCTCCAAATGATTTGACAGACTTTGAAGATCCTCCATGGAAGGCCTCAACCTCGCTGGGGAGCAGAAAGGAGAGAAGGAGAGGGTGAGGGAACTGGGATTGACATGTAAAACAAGATTGTTTCTAATTTAAATACAAAAGAGAGAGGAGAGGAAAAAAGGAAAACAGGGCTAGAGCTTTGAAATTACATTCCCAGAAGAAAAAGAAGAAGAAGAAGAAGAAGAAGAGGAGGAGGAGGAGGAGGAGGAGGAGGAGGAGGAGGAGGAGGAGGAGGAAGCAAACACAAATCTGCCACAGTGATGAAATAAAAAAAAATACCCAGGGTTAATGAGATGTTGCAATAAGTAAGGTTATTTGCTACCAAGCCTAAGGACCAGAGTTCAGTCCCTGCCAGAATCCACCTGGTAGAAGAGAACTGACTCCTGCAAGAAGTTGTCCTCTGACTCTGCATGTGGGCCATTGCAATTCAATTCCCTGCACCCACATTAATCTTACACCAGCCTGTAAGCCCAGCTCTCTGTAACCCAACATCCTTTTCTGGATGCCATGGACATCTGCACTCATGTATAAATACAAACACACAGATAGATGTAATTAAAATAAATAAATGTTTTTTTTTTATTTCTCTTTCCCTATAGCTAATAGGGCTCATGTAATCTATAGATGCATTCTCATTAATTACTGACAAAAATAGGATTCTTCTCTTAGAGAAGTGGCTGGCTCTCTCTGACCCACTACAGCCCAGTAGCTCTCCCAAATTTTTCCCCCTTTGGAAGTGTAGAAACCATATCAAAAATGTATTAATTGAAAAAGTTCTTTCATTCACTGTGTTCTGAGAATGGCCTCCCCTCCCCCATCTCATTCAAGCTCCTCCCCACCTTCCCACCAATCCAGTTTTCACAGCCTTTCTTTCTCACTCTCTTTTAGAAAACAGGTAAACAAATAAAAAGAAACAGAATATAAAAACAAACACAAAAAATATGAGAACAGAATTAGAAAATGCAATATACAAGCAAAATACCAGTAATATTTAAAAAAAAAAAAGATGCCCTAACAAAACAACATGATACCAAAATCTACGAAAATACTATCGAGTTCATTTTGTGTTGGCTTTCTATTGCTGGGCATAGAACCCACCCTGCCTACCCCTATGTGTGATTAAGACTCCACTGAGCAAAGGCTGACTTTCCTTTTGCCATTGGGTGTCAATTGCAGACAGCTTCTTGGTAAGAGGTAGAATCTCATGTCCCTTTCCCTATCATTACTGGGAGTCCATCTGGCTTGAGCTTCAGCTCTGTGAATTCATGTGTGTATCAGTCCTGTTGTTCCAAAGGACACTGTTTACTTGGAGTCATCCATCCCCTCTGGCTCTTATAATCTTTCGGTCCCCTCTTCCCCATGAGCTACCTGAAACCTGGGGGGAGATCTCCTAAACTTTTTGATCAAGCACAAATCTACACATATCCAGCTGTGCCTATCACAGTTCAGCAAAGCTGTATTCTCCATGTATCCTCACCAATGCTTTTATTTAACATTTTGTTTGAAAAGAACAGAAAGTCAAAAGTATCTGCAGTCCCAAAACATCATTATATAAAAAATAAATGCCTCCTCTATTGAAGCCAGTTCCTGGGGTGAGTTTCTAACAATATTTTGGAACTTCAACTGTATACATACAGATATGTCCATATCTATTACTTACGCCCAGTTCTCTACAGAAATGCAAATATCTTTTCAATAGCACTTGTCATACTTTGATTGTTTTCACTGCTTTCACACTGGTCTATCACTCAAACTATCCTCTTTACATATCATGTCTATATATACCTCTGTTCTTATTTATAGATCTACTTTTACAAGAGGAGTTTATAACTGTGCCTGAAGCATAGTAGACACTCTGTGATTCTTAGATACTGTTTACATTGCTAGTGTGTGTGTGTGTGTGTGTGTGTGTGTGTGTGTGTGTGTTTCTAATCATGGACATACTTCCTTTTATCAAGAGACACTTAAGGTGGAAGTGTACATCAGCAGATAGAGTTTGTGGTAGTTTGAATAAGAATGGCCCCCATAGGTTCATATATTTGAATGCTTAAGGAATGGCACTAATTGACAGGATTAGTGGGAGGAAATGTGTCACTGGGGTTGGGGTTTGGGATTTCAAATGCTCAAGCCAGGCCCACAGGCTCTTTTTTCCTTCTGCCTGTGGATCTGAATATAGAACTCTCAGATCCTTCTCCAGAACCATGTCTGCCTGTGTGCTGTTGTACTTTCCATCATGCTGAAACTATAAGAAAGCCCAAATTAAATGCTTTCCTTTAAAAGAGTTTTAGTGTCTCTTCACAGCAATGGAGTATTGACTAAGACAGAGTGCTTGCCTAACATGCATAAATCCCTGATTTTGATCCCCAGCAATGCATAAACCAGACATCAGGTATGATGGTACATGGCTAGAAACTTATCAAGTGACGGCAGGAAGATCAGAGGTCTAATGTCACCCTTGACTATATAATGAGTTTAAGGCCAGCTTTAGCTGTGAAGGACAAGAATGGAGGTGAGAATAAGGGAGGAAGAGAGGGAGAGAGATTAAAAACAGAGACAGAGAGAGTTTCAATGAAGTTATGTGACTTAGAAGGAAAACATTTACCCCAAGACCCATAGACTATCTGGCAGAAACCCCAGGGCTAGGTATCAAAAACTCCTTTTGAGTTGCTGGTCAGGAGAATTCAAGAGACATTCAAAGCAATGGAGCCTATTGTTGTTGCCCTTGGTTGCCTCCTAGAAGCTCAAAGTAAATTGCTATTACTGAAGACACAGAGCACTTCAGACACAGGATTCAAAGGATTTGAGCTGGATCTGACTTGAAAGCTTCCTCCCTGAAAACTAGCTTTCATAATTTATGGAGGCACTACCAACGCTGCCAAGGAAAGCAACCAGTCAATAGCCCTATCCAGCTGTGACAATCATGAACCACAGAAATGTCCTACATAGCAATATTGGCACTCATATCTTGACTGTAAACAACAACTGCCTAGTTTTACTTAAGAAACTTCTCTTTGCAGCAGATAGAATCCATTACAGAAAGCCACAGCTGGTCAAAATACAGAGAGAAATTGATAGTGGAGTTCCCAACCCCAATGGACACATCTCCTACACAATCTCCACACCTCAGTCTCAGGGAATATCACATAAGAGTACACAGGAAGATTGTAAGAACCAGAAGAGCAGGAAGTCTGCTATGAGATTGTGTCTCCTAGGAATAATAGGGAAGCCTCATCTATGATACCTCGGCAGAGTGGCAGCAAAAATAAAGACCTGAACAATGTCAACACTGATAAATATGTTAACATAAATGGAGAAATTCTCGTGAAGCACCTAAATAAACTAGAGGAAGCTAATGACTGCTGAGAGAGGGTGAATTAGTTTAGTCTTCCCTGGAGAGGTACTGCATAATTGGTTATCTAATACTTGGGTCAGCACTTAAAACATATAGCTAGAAACAATATTAAATAGTGTCCATAAGTGATGTGGGCATGGGGGAGTATGTGCACACATGTGTTGAAACAATAGTACTTAAAGAAGAGGTCATGAATTTGAGAGATAGTAAGGGGAAAGAAGAAATTAGAGGGTGAAGAAGAATGGGGGAAATTATGTAAATATGGTACTAATGTATGAAATTCTCAGAAAAGATCATTTAAAAATTTTGAAGCCACTGTTAAATTACTGTCACAAAATATTTTCCCAACATGTCTGTTTAGAATCTCAAAGACCTTGGGGGGTCAGCCATTACAAAATTATTTTCTTTGTGACTTAAATTTGTCTTAATTTTGTCAACTAAGACAAAAACACAAAAACAAATTAACTACCCAGACTGATGTGGCTACAACTGATAACTATGAATACCCATTGAAAGTTTGGTAGAAAATGTCTGAACAATTTTATTTTCTGTAAGCATGAATCAAGCTAAATTTCTGCAAATAAACTGCTACTTTAAATATTAGAGTTGAGTGCAGAATTTTATTTGATTAGAGGATTTCATTACTAAAAATTTTGCAGTCTACTTACTTAGCTTTTCCATGTAGAGCATCGTTTGTCTCCACTACACTGAAGACAAAATTCATCAGACAGGTGATTTTCCATTGAGATAGATAGCTGGTGTCTGACAGGAAGGCACTCTGTTGTTGACTGGCGGAAGATCAATATGTTACACAGGCTAGGTGCATAGACAGCAAAGGTGATAGTCTGAGCCTAATTTGTATTCGATAGTTAGTTGAGGGCCACCTAACTTTTCATTCACAGGAGCATCAGAGTTAGGACAAAGCTTTTTCTTGGAAGAGTTCTGAATCTCAAATGCTAAATAGAATCTTGGCTAAAGGTTGAAATTTTGTGTCTTAAATGAGGAAGAATGTGCTTTTGGAAATAACTTTGAGGGAACAGGTGGCTTAAACACCCATATTTATCACTACCAAATCTTAGCATTGACCTGTAAAAATGGAAACTTCCTAACCAATAAGCAGTCAATCCCCATTTCCCCATCTCCCTCAATCCCTCACTTTTTGCCTCTATGTTGCCTATTCTGAATATTTTATCCAAATATTCATCCAACAAACCAGGTGTCTTAGTTAGGGTTTCTATCACTGTGAAGAGACACTATGACCATGGCAATTCTTGTAAAGGAAAAGCATTTAATTGAGTCTGACTTACATTTTCAGAGGTTTAATCCATTGTCATCATGGTGCTACATGCTGCTATGCAGGCAGACATGGTGCTGGAGCAGGAGCTGAGAGTCCTTACATCTTGACTCACAGACAGCAGGAAGTGGTTTGAGACACTGGGAGGTATCTTGAGCATAGGAGATCTCAAAGCCCACCCCCACAGTGACACAGTTCCTCCAATAAGACCATACCTACTGCAACAAAGCCACACCTCTTAATAGTGCCACTCCACTCGGGGGCCATTTTCTTTAAAGCTACCACACCAGGCCTTTGAGTCTGAATTCTTTCTCTTTTCTTCATGTCCTCAAGGTTCATGCTGAAGTACATATTACTATTTCATTCCTTTATATTTCTAAGTAATACCCTTCTGTGTGTCCATTCTTTAGTTTAGAATAGTTTGATTTTACTTTTTGATTTTGTGAATAGTACAGCTGTGAGATCTGTGTGCCAGTTTTTGCTTAGTATCTGTTTTCCATTCTTTGGGTCATGTATACCACAAAGTATAATTGATAAGTGACATGGCACCTCTGTATTTAACAGTCTCAGCCAACTGTTTTACACACAATCACACCATTCACATTTGCACCTTTGTTTTACAAGTATTCCAAGTTCTCTAGATTCTAGT
This sequence comes from Cricetulus griseus, assembly GCF_003668045.3. Lineage (NCBI taxonomy): Eukaryota > Metazoa > Chordata > Mammalia > Rodentia > Cricetidae > Cricetulus > Cricetulus griseus. Next base: position 142,916,186 of record NC_048598.1, read on the forward strand.
CAGTATTTTTATGTATATGAAGTGCTATCTTTTTGTGGATTCTATTAATATCTCTTTAGTAAATAATAACAAGCATGTTTTACGTGTTTAGTTAGTATTTATATAGCTTTTGTGCTGAAATATCTAAGTTTTTGCCTATTTTTTAACTGAGTTATTCATTGTTTTGTTAAGTCACAAAATGTTATTTACTCTGGATAAAAGTCTCATGTCAAATGCATAATTATCAACTATTCTTCCCATTCTGTAGCTTGTACTTTTTGATGGCCCACAAGTTTTTAATTTTTGCTAAATCTGACATCTGGATTTGTTGATGTTGTGTTTCTGTAATCACATGTACAGAACCATTGTCCTTTTACAATTGCAAGTTACATATCTAATGAGGACACATATCTAAAACACACTGAAATTGTATTTGCTGTTCCTTTCATCAGAAATACATTTCCATCACTTTGAAACTGGCAACCTGCTGTGCCCAACACAAAGGAAGTTATATTTGAAACTCAGGCCCACACAGACGTTATTAGAAAAGAAAAAAAAAAAAAAGGCTGAATCACCGCTAGTGGACATCCAACATGTGACTTACGTGTTCTTTGTCTTTGATGTAAGTAAACAAAACCACCTGAGAAAACCCAGTCATACCATGTAGAGCAGAAAGCCACACAAATATCCGTGAGATGACATGAAACTTAATTTAAAAGAAAAATATTTAAAATATTGCTGTCTTGGCACTATTATAGAACCATTGGCCAACCAGTGATGAAAGAACACCCAACAAATGTGTTGCTGGGATGTTGACTGAAAGCCTAGAAAGCCAAAGTCACACAACATTCCTAAGGCAATAATGAATATTCTGACTTTCTGGAAGACTAGAGGACCAGCTAGGGAAAGACACAGAGAAATATTATACCATTCATTTATTTGATTGACTTACTCTGACAACTTAAAACTACCTGATGTCTGTTTTGGTGCTAGGGATTGATCCCAGGACCTTGTGCATGTTTGGCACAGGTGCTCTACAACTAGGCTCCATAGCCAGCTTCTATTCTATTTTTGAAAGTTAGCTTCTAGACAATAAACTTTCCCCAAATTAAAATGATTTCAAATGCAACTCTAAACTGACTTAAAAATATAACCAAATGTAGAATGCATGAGTTCAAGAAATCAAAATGGATTAGGAAGTTTGTGACCTAAAGACATATGACATGCATAGCAAAAAAAAAAAAAAATGTCCAACAAAGCTTTCAGAAAGAATGTGATTGGAAACTGCTACTGTTAAATTCTAAAATGTAAAAACATCAGGTTATTTTTGAATTAAACAAAGAAATTTAAAAATATATTTTAAAAAAAACATAGCTTGGAAGTCTTTTTCACAAAAGGAAAAAAAAGAAAAAAAAAGAAAAAAACAAAACTGAACCATTACAAAGTTCCTCAACAGAATTTCACTAAAGAATTAATGTCACTTCAAAATGATTTCTCTGCACCACTGAAAAGGCTGCTCTTCGTGGCAATGCTCTTCAAATTGTTTCCTTAAATGCTATTTGGCTGTGCTAAGATAGACAATTAATATTAAGCAACAGTGAAGTGTAGTGTTCCAGTTGTATAAATCAGTTACTTACAAAGTGTCAGAGAGAAAAAGGGCTATTGAAATCTAATGAAAATCTGTAGTGCTTAATAAGAATAAGGTTTTTCAAAACATTATTGGTAAGCCAACAAGCTGAAAAGTCCCTGCAGAGACTTTTGTTTAGTTCTTAAATTACTTTCAAACTCTGAGCTGAGGAAGAAAGTGAATCAAAACCCCAAACATTCAAACCTTTAATAAAATATCAATGACTGTCTTCATATAGCATCCCATAAGGACGTCCCATTCCATGAATTGCAGTTTCAAAAGTGAAGTAAACAAGTGCTTTCTTTAAAACCACTCAAAAAGAGCAAGCATGTACGGGCATTCAAAGATCTCCAGGAAGGAAAGCCAAGTGACCATCATGCACCTCTCCACCAATTTATTGTCAGGTCTCTTTTGTGGCAACTCTCTCTACATCAAAAGAAAAACAGCTAAAAGCTATTAAAACTATTGAGTATAATGTCAGTGTTTTATCAGAAAAAAATATAATTTGTACTTCTTCTAATGTAAAAGATTGAAAACCATTACAAATGTCAAACTGCATCAGTTATTACATTTTAAATAAGTGTGTCAACTGTTTTATCAACTGATAAGTAAAAACTGAAAATCAAGTTTGATATTTAAGAAATAATTTAACTATGAATAAATTGCCTCCTGGAAGGTGTGAAAGTACTTCAATGTCATTGGAGTGAAAAATTGACTTACAATTTTATAAATGTTTCTGAGAGAATGGAAAGGAAATGTGTTATCATTTTTAACTGAATGCATTGAGATATATCAAAATGTTTCCTTGGATATTCCAAGTGGACTGAAGTTGTATGCAATCTCCAAAGTACACAATCTTTGTTCTTATGGCTACCAACTGTCAACACTCATTTTCTACATCCAATATTATATGTCAAAAACACTATTACAAATCTATTTCTTCCAAAACATTTTGTAGGTAATGGAGAATTGGCTCAGTGGTTAAGAGCACTGCTAGCTCTTCTAGGGGACCTGTGTTCCATTCTGAGCACATATAGCTCTCAACCCTCAGTATAGTTCCAAGGGATCCAACACCTCCTCTGGCCTCCATGGGCACCAGACAAGATGTAAACAGACATACATTAGGGCAAACACTCACACATATAAAATAAAATACAAGTAAATAATTCTAAAGCATTTTCCCAACTATAAAAGGAAATTATCTTATTTCCAACTAAAAGTTAGACATTTATTTATTGTTTTATCTTGTAAATTTTATTTAAATTAGAAATAATTTTATTTTACATATCAATCCCAGTTCCCTCTCCCTCCCTCCCATCCTCCCATACCCCACAGTTGGAATTGTCCCCTTAGGTTCATATATTTGAATGTTTGGTCTTTAGGGAGTGGAGCTACTTGGCAAGGATTGGGAAGTGTGACTTTGTTGGAGGAAATGAGTCACTGGAGATAGGCTCTTGGGTTTCAAATGCTCAAGCCAGGCCCAAAGCCTCTCTCTTCCTGCTGCCTACAAATCTGGATGTAGAACTCTCAACCCCTCCAACATCATGAATTGTCTGTGTGTCACTATGCTGATAATGGAATAAATCTCTCAAACTGTAATCAAGTCCCAATTAAAGGCTGTCCTTTATAGGAGCTGCGGTGGTCATGGTGTCTCTTCATAGCGATAGAACATTGACTAAGACAACCACACTCCAGGACAGGCCCCATGCTCAGGAGCAGTTTATCAACACAAATCAGTCTCTCTCTCTCTCTATCTCTCTCTCTCTCTCTCTCTCTCTCTCTCTCTCTCTCTCTCTCCTTTTCTGTATGTGTGTGTGTGCTTTTTACTTTGTTTTTTGTTTGTTTGTTTGTTTGTTTAGGGGAGAAAGAACAGGAAGTTGATGAATAGGAAGATAGGGCAGTATCGGGGCGTTCTGGAGGCTAAAGAATATGATCAAAATACATTGTATGACATTCTCAATACAATTTTTTAAAAAAACAAAAAATTAAAACAGTAAATAAATTACTCCATGCCAGCATCCGTTAATCTAAAAGAGAACCCAACATCTACAAATAAGAATCAAAGATTACACACCAAAGAATTATCATTCTTTGAACAATTCAGAACAATAAAAGGAACACATCCTTTCTTATCAGTAAACCTGGTCTCTCGTTTTAGCATCTTAAAGATCATGTTTCCTAGTGCAATATAACTGACCTATCTGCACTCATCTTTAAAACTGGTTAATACTCTGCTAGTTCTAATTTGTATTAGTAGGAATCATGAAGGCAATACTAGAACAGTAGCCATTAATTAATTATATAATTTCTCCCTATCTCTATAACTTTAGCTGCTATTCCTTTCTTGCTTAGAATATTCACAAATGATGTGTTCTCAACTCCCACATTTGTCCAAACCTAAATTCCACATAACACCTCATATAAACAATCTCATTTGCTTTTGCCCTAGACTCCACCCAACTCAACAGTTATGCAGAGCTTAAAAGGTAAGTATTCACAAATTAACATCACCACTGCAAGAAATAACTTGCCAAAACTCAAAATGATCTACAAAGTGAGTTCAAGGACACCCAGAGAAACCTGTCTTGAAGAAACAATATTTCATGGAAGTAAATATTCCTTCACTTTGGGAGGAAAGGAAGAGGGTAGGATAAACTGCACAAGCAGTACTACAAGTAAAGAAAAAAAAATTCGCCCGGTGTTGCTGGTGCATGCCTTTCATCCCAGCACTCTGGAGGCAGAGGCAGGCAGATCTCTTGTGAGTTCGAGGCCAGCCTGGACGCCAGAGAGAGAGCCAGGATAGGCTCCAAAGCTACACAGAGAAACCCTGCCTCGAAAAAAGAAAATCAAAGCACTTAACATTTGACCCAAAAGCTCTGTGCTACAGACTGTGCCTTAAGGATGTAGTAGAAACCAAAGAATTATGTCATAATACTAGAAGTGGCCTAAAGGCCAACAAAAGGGAGTCAGTAATTTGCAGCATAGAATAACTAACAAATACGTTTTAATTTAGCTACTTGAAACTTTTTTTTTTCAATGCAAAAGCAAAGAGTTTTTTTTTTTTTTTTTAATTTACAAGTTAACTCAGGTCCTCTGTCCCTCTGACACAAAAGGTGGAGTAAGAAGGAACCTGAGCAGCAGTGGGTCAGGGAATATATTAGGAGCAGAGCAAGGGGAGTGTCCAGGGATCTGCTAGTTGAATAGCATGGGCTAACTTCTGATTGGTTCCTTGTCACAAGGAGGTTATTTAGCAGTTGCCTCCAAGTAATAAGGGCAAGGTTAGGGGCTCAGGGCATGCTGCTGAATAGGGCCTATGTCTTGCTGGGCATTTTCTATAGCCTGTCATAGCTGCCAAACCAAGGGGCTGGGTGAGGGTGTGGACCCTTCATTTCCCTATTCTAGAAGTACCGATGATAGGACCCAGTCATAGGCCCTGTCTACTAGAGGTTCAAGGGGGTGATAACAGGCCCTAAGAGTCATTAGCTGACATATTTTCCCAGGGCAATGACATTTGCACCTATTGCTGTTTTGTTCCCTATGTAAGGGAGTTTCCTTTTGACTTAGCATTTCAACTAGGGAGAATCAGTCCTAGTATTTGGTTGGTTCACCAGGGGAACAGAGAGGCCAACCATTGGGCTCTTCATGTGGATGCTGGTCACACTGGCTGATGGAGAAGTGGGTTTTGTAGCCCTTGCATTTTGACTGAGTCAAGCCTTTAATGGTTCAGCCATCTCTCAACCCAATTAATTGTAGCTTCTAGTTTTGTAAGGCTTTTGGGTGGCTAGTATGGGACATGTATTCTGGAACTAACTGTAAGCCTTTTAGGCAGTCAGATAGAACAGGTATTCTGGAACGCGGGAGTCACAGAATACTATGTGTTACACAACTCATTTGGAAAGGTATCCTGGAGCTTGGGAGCCAAGGAATACCACAGGTCACAGTAAGCACAACAGCTTACAACCCTGTTTCAAGGGGGCTTCCCCAGTATATCAGCTCTGCTCCAGCAGAAAAGGGCTTATGCAAAGTAGCGAAGTTGTTTCTGCTCCAGTTCCCCAGAGTATAACAACTCTGCTCTGTCACGGGAATGTTTCCCCTGACAGAAGTGTTACAACATTGCTTGCTTTGTTCTGCGGCTTTGTGGTTCTGCTGCTCTTCTCTGCTGCTCCATTCAGCTGTTTCCCCTCTGCTGGCTCTGCCGCAAAGAAAGGTCTTCACCCAAAGCTCCTTCAGGGATTTTTAGTCTCTCACAGGGTTTAAATAGTTTTTCCAGGGGACGGGGAATGGTCAAATTTGAATCCCTGAACTGATTGGCTAGCTCTCTGTTCAGGGCCTGGTTAGTTTTCTGCATAGGCTTAGGGCCAGATTGGGCTCTAATTTCAGGGACAAAGTGTGTTTCTTTTACTGGTCTTTTTGGATTTCTGGCTCTAGTTTCAGGGCCAGGGTGTATTTCTTTCACTGGCTCTGATTCTAGGGATAAAGCATGTTTCAGAGTCCAGGCACATTTCTTTGGTTTTGATTGCTGGGTCAAAGTGTGTCTCTTTGGCTCGGCTCAGGGTGTGTTTCTTTGACTAGATCCTTTTCCCTACAAGTTTTACTTAAACATCATAACTAAAAGTATTAACCAGTTGTTTGTAATTACAATTGTTCTTTGAACTTGCTTGTATTCTTTTCTGTAACTACTTCCAGCTGACTTTGGGGCATTGTTGTCAGGGGCTAAAGAAGGCTGAAACACTAGTCAAAAGCAAAGAGAGAATTCAGGCAATGGAATATTTATTAGAAGTATCTGGTTTGAAGACGCTGTTGAAGAAACACTGGCTGGACTGGTCCACATCAGCAGTAAGTCCAGAGCTTGCAGTCTTTAAGAGCAGGTTATAGTCAGCAACTGATGCTTGGATGTGTCTTCCAGAAGTAGAAAATCTGTTGAGACAAGTTCAAACTAGGAACAGAAGTTAAAATTTATGTACTTAATTGTAATTTTCAGGCCCATAGTCTTAGTAGTGGGAAGGGCAGGAATCCCAAGAACAGGAGAGAAAAAATACCATCATCAGGAATAGACAGGTAGGAATACATAGGCTCTACTTATCTGGAGTCCTTTTGACCTGTCAGAAGAGGATCCAAGTTTTATGACTTTTTTGGTCCTCTGAAATCTATATCAATTTTTATTTTACTAAAGGACAAAAAAGTTTTAGATATATCAGTACTACCAATCTGTACTGAAATCCATATTGTAGAAAAAGCAGGTATTGGCAATCTGTAAAACAACAGGAATAGACTCATACCTTTGAATCCTAGCAAAAACTACAGATTTGGGCTAGAAGTATATGAATGTCTCTTCTGTCCAGAGATAGTCAGGTATAGATTGGATAAAGACATATTTGGCCTGATGAGAAGTCCTTTAAATGAATACTTAGATGACAATCAAAATAAATCCAAAAATCTTGAGCTTATTATAACTAGAAAGTAGTCACTGCTCTACCAGCTTATCAGAACTCTATTAAATGTTAAGCTCTGAACGTTTCTATCATAGAAAGGGAAAACAATCCAAAACTATTTTTATATCTTAAATTATTTATCTTGAATTATTTTAGGCCCTTAAAACTTGCATATTATTACATTCTCAGGCCATTTCTCATTATTTTTATTTAAATTAAGAGCAATCTTATTTTATATGTCAATCCCAGTTCCATCTCATTTTCATCCTCCCATTCCCCCTCCAACATCTCATCCCACTCCCCATCCACTTCTCAGGGAGGGTAACACCTCCCATGGGGGAATCAGCAGAGTCTCACATCCCCTGTATAGTATATCTAGACTGAGAGAGTATCCCTCAATAGGGAATGGGATTCCAAATACCATTTGTGCACTAGGGATAAATATTTGTTCCTCTGCCTGAGGCCCCATAGAGTGCCCAAGTCCCCCAACTGACACCCACATTCAGGGGGCCTGGTTTGGCCTTCTACTGTCAGATTGTAGTCTGTGAGATCCCACTTTCCATTTTGTCGAGTTGACTGGGTCTGTTGCCTTACAGAAGCTTCTCAGTTTCAAGAGGTCCCATTTATTAGTTGTCAATTTTACTGACTGTGCTACTGGTGGTATGTACAGGAAGTGGTCTCCTGCTCCAATTCCTTCAAAGATACTTCCCACTTTCTCTTCTAAGAGGCTCTTCTCAGCACCACATGGAACCTTCTCTAAAGTCAACCACATACTTTGACCACATACTTGGCAACAAAAAAAAAACCTCAACAGATACAAAAAATTGGGATAAGCCCCTGTATCTTATCAGATCACCATGGTTTAAAGTTAGATATCAATAATACAAATTTCAGAACCCTACAAACTGGTAGAAATTGAAGAATGTGCAATTGCATCAAGGAAGAAATAAAGAAACTAAAGGCTTCCTAGAATTCAAAGAAAATGAAGGCACAACATACCCAAACTTATGGGACACTTGAAAACAGTGCTAAAAGGAAAGTTCATAGCACTAAGTGCCCACATGAAGAAACTGGAGAATAGTCACACTAGAGAATTAACAGCACAAATGAAAGCTCTAGAGAAAAAAAGCAAACTCACCAAGGAGGCGTATACCCCAGGAAATAATCAAATTGAGGGCTGAAATCAATAAAGTAGAAACAAAACAAAGAAAATCAATGAAACAAAGAGCTGGTTCCTCGAGCAAGTCAACAAGATAGACAAACCTTTATCAAACTAACCAAAAGGCAGTGAGAGAACATGCAAATTAACAAAATCAGAAATGAAAAGGGGGACATAACAACAGACACAGAGGAAATCCAGAGAATCATTGGGTCATACTTTGAAAACTTATACTCCAAAAAATTGGAAAATTTAGAGGAAATGGATGATCTTCAGGATAGGTAACACCAAAATTAAATAGCAATTTAAATAGACCTATAGCCCCTAATGAAATAGAAGCAGTCATCAAAGTCTCCTAAGCAAAAAAAGCCCTGGGCCAGATGGATTCACTGCAGAATTCTACCAGAAATTCAAAGAAGAGCCAATACCAATACCCTGCAAATGGTTCCACACAATAGAAGCAGTAGAGTAATTGCCAGACTCTCTTTATGAGGCTACAGTCACCTTGGAACCCAAACAACAAAAAGACACAACTAAGAAAGAGAATTACAGAACTCAATCAAATACTGGCAAATCAAATCTAAGAACACATCAGGAAAAACCATATACCATGATCAAGTAGGCTTCATCCCAGGGATGCACGGATGATTCAACATATAAAAATCTGTCAATGTAACCCACCATATAAACAAACTTAAGAAAAACCACATGATCACCTCACTAGATGCTGAAAAAGCCTTTTACAAAATCCAACACCCCTTCATGATAAAGGTCCAGTCTATTTGGTGTTCTGTAAGCTTCTTGTACTTTCATAAGCATGTCCTTCTTTAGGTTAGGATAGTTTTCTTCTATAATTTTGTTGAATATGTTTTCTGTGCCTTTGAGCTAGGCTTCTTCACCTTCTTCTATACCTCTTATTCTTAGGTTTGGTCTTTTCATGTTATTTCCTAGATATTTTGTGTTAAGGATTTGTTGAACTTAAGATTTTCTTTGGTCAATGAATCTATTTCCGCTGGTGTATCTTCAACATCTGAGATTCTCTCTTCCATCTCTTGTATTCTCTTGTATTATGCTTGCATCTGTAGTTCCTGGTCATTTACCCAGCTTTTCTACTTCCAGCATTCTCTCAGTTTGCATTTTCTTTATTTCCTCTATTTCAGTTCTCAAGTCTTGTACTGTTTGAATTGTTTCCTTCACCTGTTTGATTGTTTTTTCTTGACTTTCCTTGATTTCTCTAAGAGATTTCTTGATTTCTTACATTTTTTGATTTGCCTTCTTCTCCATTTCTTTAAATTTTTGTCTTCTCTTCCATTTCTTTAAGGGATTTTCTCATTTCCTCTTTAAGAGCCTCTATCATCTTCATAAAGTTTTTAAGGTCATTTTCTTCGGCTTCGTCTGCGTTGGGATGTTCAGGTCTTGCTGGTGTAGAATCCCTAGACTCTGGTGGTGTCATATTACATTTTATGTTGTTGAATGTGTTCTTATACTATCACCTTCCCATCTCTTTTTCCAGTGGGTGCAGGTGGGGCCTCTCCTGTTGAGTGCAGGGCCAAAGCTCCAATGGCAGCAGATGCTGGATTGTTTGGGCTGCTGTCAGGTCTCTCAAAACTGTTATTTTTGATTCTGTAACTTAATATATTTATAATATATTGTCATTTTAAAAGAAGGTTACAATAGCATGTGATTCTATTTGTACAGATGATCATACATATATGTACCTACACCCATGTGCAAATGTAGATGATGCACAGAATGTTTGGTGATTCCTTCTGTTCATTGGCATTATAAATTATTTATATTCTATTTTTGCTACACAATATTTTCCAAAATACATGTAATAAAAAAATAGGCTACCTTTTAATTTAATAACAAAATTGTTACACCTCAGCAGTGACCTCAGGTAAAGCCCTTGGAGCTGGGAAATGTTTCTACCTAGGTTCATTGTGCAAAGTAGGTTAAGCTCATAATAAAATCACACTTAAAAACTCCTTTTCACATTAATTCAAGCCTCTGCCTGCCATGATGAAATTTGCATTTGTTTATTAAGATGCAAATGTGCCACTCTGCTCTTCCAAAGCACTCTCCAGATCTAAAATTCCTCTAAACCAGAGGCTAGGTTGCTTCTTTTCCATTTTTTCTCTACAACACTCTGGACACTGCAAGCTTTCCATGAGTTTACAATCCCTACACAGTGTTTGTACTCCAGCCCCAAGCCATCCTTTCCCCAGTTCATTTAAAGGATGTTTAGAAACTGTTCCATGGCACTGTTGCCCATCCTCTAGTAGAGACAGTGGAAGTCAAAAAAGAGCATGTGACTGCGCTCTGAGAAGAGCTGCCACATTAACTAAGAATGATGCAGCATAAATATTTTCCTAAGGTGTTTTTGGTAGACATGTAAGTTTACACAGCTGCCTCTAGCATATTCCTGAAAAATAAAACTTAAAAGTCACCAACCTAAAGTGCTGTATTATCTTACAGCTTGAGCATTAAAATCTTAAAAAGGAAGAAATCTTAGAAGTTTCCTGCTCTTTAATATGTAAATTCCAAATAACTGCAATCATTTACAGGCAGCTGTTGCCTTTAATATTTCAACTTCTCCATGCTGAGATGTTTAAAACCTATCCAGTTTTCAGAACTGCTTCCTCATTAAATATCAGCTTTACTAATTACTAAGTAATAACCCTTCTCTCCTGACTGAGAATTACAGAGGAAAGGAGGAAACGAAATGGATTTTGAGCAATAGACTAATTAAAATATTTTCTTATTCTGAAAATTGTTTGTTCAAGGATACATGGAAATTATAATAAGTGAAATTTTCTTTTCCATTGCTCAGCATACATCATTTAGATGTCGTTTCTTTTCTCTGTCCATATTCCACAATGTCCACTGCCAGTCAGCAGAATGCTCCACAGGAGACAGAGTCATGATCCTTGATGAATTAAAGATAAAATATTTTCCAAAAAAAAATCCTACAAAAGAAATGAAATACTGCAATAATGATATTCCTTCCTTTTCTGTGACACCTTCCTACATGAGATCTGGAATAATGATGGTTTTTTGCTTAAGTATTAAATAATCCATATGGATTTTTTTCTTATTTCTTCCTGTCTTATAAAGCAACAATAGCATTTATGCAACTTCATGTTAGATTTCCCTGGCTTTCCACTATATAAACAACAACAAAGAATGCATAGCTAATTTGACATCCATAACTTCCTAGTCCCAATACAACAGCTTTCAATAATCAGAGACATCCATTAACCAATGAAAAAATGAGCTGACCTCTAGGCACACACACACACACACACACACACACACACACACACACACACACACACACTGCATGGAAACCTCTCAGAAAAACCTATAAGAACCATTGGAATCAATGAAGGCATGCATGAATAAATAGTACAAACAGTGCTGATAACAAGCCCAAAGATATCTTTTCACTCTGAGAGTGAATGGTATATAAGACACAATTCCAATTTTCCACAGAATAAGGAGAGTGGTAGGAACAGAAAGGAGTGAATGAAGCAAAGAGACATCCAGCCCCATATAAACCACTGTCTTAAAGAATCCACAGAGCAAGTGAGGGGTGGGCTATTACTTGGAGGTGAAAAGGGTCTCTAAACAGGAGTCAAGACATTTATTCCAAGCACTGGAAACATGAGCTGACAACATGGAGCCTTGGTATAAAGATACAGGAACCCATTAGGCTGTCTCACACAAAATTAAGAAAATACTCCACCTGCAATCTAACAATTCCACCTGTAGATACTCACCTAAAAGAAACAAAACAACAGATGCCCTCAATAAAGGAGAAAATTTTAGTAAGAATAGGTATGACTACTTTGTTCACAAATGAAAACTATAAAACAACACCCATAAGACAAATGCTTTGAGCAATGCTCATATAATGGAACTGTGTTTTCTCCTGCTTTGTTCAATGACAGATAATTTCGAAAAACAAGTTGAGCTGAGTAGGCAGAAGTTTCTGTCCCACCAGCAGCTCCCAAATAAACACAAATGCTTAGCCAATAGCTCAGGCTTGTTATCTGTGCTTTGTTTTGTGGCTTTGTATGGCATGTCCATCTTGTTTATCTCTGCATCTGCTGGCAACTCCAGATTCTGCCCTTCTTCTTCCCAACATTCTCAGTTTGATTATACCACCTACCTTTATCCTGTACAGCTGTTAGTCAGTCAGATTCTTTATTCAACCAATCACAGCGACATATATTCACACAGTGTAAAGCAATATTCCACAGAGCTGAAGAGCCCAAACAGCAGAGGGTACATATTGCATATGTGCTTATACATGAAATTCAAAAGCATGTGCACCTAATCAGTGCTGATGGGGCTAAGAAGAATAGATTAGGGGATACAAGGAAAGGGAACACAGAAGAATCCTAGCACTTAGAAGGCAGATGCAGACTGATCCCTGTGAGTTCTATATAGATCCTGCTTCATCTATACAGGGAGTCTCAGGCAGCCAGGTCAGTTGGTGTTGTCATCACTGAGGTTATTTTTAGCAAGCATATTGACATGGCTTTAGTTTCATATCTAGAAGAAAATCTCACAACAGACTTCCTGATCCTCTGTGGTTAGCAATCTTTCCACCCCATCTTCTCCAATGCTCTCTGAGCCTTAGGTTATAGGGACCGTGTTGTAGATATAACAGTTGGAGGTCACAATCACCCCATGGTCAGTTGTTCCCTGCACTTTGACCAGTCGTGGCTTTCTATAATGGTCTCCATCTTCTGCAAAATGAAGCTTTTTTGTTGAAGGGTGAGAGTTACAATTACCTGTGTGTCTAAGCATTTTGATGCAGTTGGAAATTGTACTAGTGTAGAAAAGTAGTAATAGTAGGTTCTTCTCTAAAATCCATGAGCTCACTAAAAAGAGTTGGCTGGGTTTATAGAACCAAGCATGACTATACCAGTTGACATGTCAACATGGATGGGAGATATCTCATGAGGCTCTGTCCCTAGATAAAGAATGACAGGAATTTAATGACTACTGCAAGAGGGAGTCTTTCCCAGGAATGAGCTCCCTACATAATTATTCAATACTGAGTAATAACGTGGCAGCAGAACTCAGGCGGCTGGTGGAAAGAGTTATCATTACAAATGGCACCCACGTGGTTTTAAGAACTTCCACATAAAAACTTCACAAAAACTTAAAAGGGATTTTAGAAACAAAAAGAACAGAGATGAGCACAGTTTCTTGATAGCAGCATTTTCTTGGGTGAGCTCTGTTTCCCAGGCATTAAGAGACAGGCCGAGACTCCTTTTAAGAGCAGCTTCCTCATTTACATAGCGGCCAAAACCACAGCTGTTAGTGAGCACATAAGACTAGTGTGGTTACAAAAAGATACAGATATACATTAAGGAAAAAATATACATAGGTTTGGGAGAGAAAATAAAAAATAATGAGTAGCTGGGTATACTGACACACGCCTTTAATCCCAACAATCCAGAAACAGAGGTAGGCAGATTTCCACAGAGAAAAAAAGAAAAAAAAAAGGAAGTAAAAGAAATAGAATAATAAAATCCAGGTAAAGTGGGAAAATACTCACAGAGCCTGGATACTATATGTTATACCGTTGTCTTTAAATTAGAGCTACAGCTGCTAAAATATATTTGATTATAAGTGCAGCTAAATTAATCCAACTTATATATTTTTAAAATGCTTTGACTTCTAAATTTAAATAAAAGGACAGGTTACTTGGGAAAAGAGTTTTTTGCTTATGTTTAAATGTAAAGCTATGGATTCCTTCCAGACTAATATGGTTTGACAAAGCAAGACCCCCTGAAACAGTGTCTCAGGTGCTCCAACATCTAAAACAGCTGGAAGATGATACAGCCTTACAGACTACAAAAACAAGGACTTGGTCAGAATTCTGTGTTTTATCATGATCCCCATGGTATAGACATCACCTCCAACCAACAGGAAACAGTTTGGAATGAACAATGCCAAAATTCCCAAATATTGTTTATAAATGTTTGTTTTCATTTAAATGGGGTTGGTTATAAATGGTAATGATCACAGTCAATCTCTTTTTAAAGGAAAACAGGGGAATAGGATATAGAAATGAATACTTCACAATGGCATGGATTTTCATTTATTGATACAAATTTAAGGTTAATTTTATTATATGTATATTTCTCCTGTTGTTTGGTATTGTGTTTATACAGATCTTTTAAAATGTATAATTAAATACAGATTGTATATAGTCAGGTATAACAGTCAAAATTAACAGTTAGGTTAGTTAGGTTTTCTGGATATACAGAGATGTATTTGAGATGGATATATATTCTTCAAACCTTTGAAAGACCTACATAATATATGACATTTAAATGGTTTAGGGTTTTTCATGGAAGTGAGAAACAACTGCTCCTGGCACAACAATTATGTCTGAGAGGAAGTTGGGCATTGAAGAAACTCGTTATGGAGTTTGCTTTCAACATGGCAAGATTAGCCATTTGGGCAAGAAACTGCTCTTGCCTGGACTGTTTGTTTCTGTATAAACTGGACATGCAGGACCCACAGGAAAGTCACTGCTGAACTTACAAAACAAGATGGACAGTCCTGAAGGGTTCCTGCTTCATGGAAGCATCTGCCAGACATTCCGCAGAACACAGAGAGAATTGGCTGACAAACTGTCAACACAAGTGGACAGTTTAAAATTTCCTGCTTCATGGAGAAGTCTGCAAGACACACTGTGGCATATGGGCTGAAGATGGATGCCCCAATGTTACAGAGGAACTTTGGGTGAATGTCCAGGCAGTGAGATGTCTCTGTCAGTTCTAGAGTTTAAATGTTATCCTTCTGTGGTATTTGATGGAGTTGAAGACAGATAGTTAACGATTATAGTTTTCATTAGTTATTATAAACAATAAGCTACATATAAGACCTTAGACTCACAAAGATAGGATAGATGATAGAACATTTTCTTTAAATCTTGCTAAATGTTGATGGACTAAATAATGTAACTATAGTTCTTACTTGATAAATGTTTTGTTATATATTTTACTATGTTAATGTTAAAACCCTTCTTTTTATTTAGACAGAAAAGAGGAGATGATGCGGGAAGTCCTTCTATATATTACTTTGTCTTACTGGTTAATAAATAAAGCACTGATGGCCAGTAGGAAAGCAAGATAGGTGGGGCTAGGAGTCGAGAAGGTTTCTGGGAAATGTAGTAAAGAGGAGTCGCCACATGATCCCAGAAAGAGAGGACATATGCCCCTGGAGTCCTCGATAAGATAAGTCTTTATAAAATACATGGATTAATGGTTATGGTTGATACTTAAGACAGAGCTAGCAAATAAGAAATCCTAGTCATTGGCTAGCAGCATTGTAACTAATATTAATCTGTGTATTATTTGGGGGACCTAATGTGGCAGCAGAAGTCAGGCAGCTGGCAGAAATAGTTATTGTTAGAGTAATCAGTGAAAATACATATGCATATAAGAAACATCAAATGAACTAAGCAGGTTGTTCTTTTATATATTTAATTCATATATATGTAATGTAATCACTAAAGAATAAGGGGCTAAGAATTTAAGGTGGAGTGAGGAAAGGAGGTTGAAAGGTGGACAAGTATCTTAGTCAGTATTCTATTGCTATGAAGAGGCACCAACTCTTTTATTGTAATTTATTTATTAGTTCAAATTAGGAACAAGCTTGTTTCATATGTCAATCCCTTCTCCCTCTCCCTCCCTTCACCCCTCCCACCCTACCTCCAACCTACTCCCTACTCCATTCACCCTCCACTCCCCAGGCAGGATAGAGCCCTTGATGGAAGCTCCCCAAAATCCACCACATCATCCTGAGCCAGGCCTAGGACCTCCCCCATGTGTCCATGCCAAGAGTGGATAACTTCACGTGGGATGGGCTCTCAAAGTCCCTTCTTACACCAGGGAAAAAAACTAATCCACTACCAGGGCCCGCCTAGAGTGCAGAGGCCTCCTCATTGATATCCATGTTCAAGGGTCTGAATCAGTCCCAAGCTGGCCTCCCAGACAGCAGTCTGGGGTCGATGTGCACACCCTTGTTCAGGCCAGCTGGTTCTGTGAGTTTCACCAGCCTGGTACCGACCCCTTTGATCTTCATTCCTCCCTCTCTGCAACTAAGTCCCAGAGTTCAGTTCAGTGTATATCTGTGGATATCTGCCTCTGCTTCCATCAGCCACTGGATGACAGCTCTAGATGGCATAAAAAGTAGTCATCAGTCTCATTATAGGGGAAGGGCATTTAGGTTATCCTCTCAATCATTGCCTAGATTGTCAGTTCATGTCATCCTTGTAGGTCTCTGGAACAATCCCTAGTGCCAGATCTCTCCTGGAAACTATAATGGCTCCCTCTAATATGGTATCTCTCATCCTGCTCTCCTCTATTCTTCCCCGTAATCAACATTTCATTACTGCATTTCCTCCTCTAATAAAGGAATCTCCCTCTCCCCTATGATCATGCTCCCATTTAGCTCAGAAGATCCTGCCCCTACCCATTCTCTGGGGTCGAAGCATTTTTCTCTTACAGTCCATGCTGTTTCCTAGTTTCTTTAGTGAAGAGGATTGTAGGCTGGTGATCCTTTGCTCTATGTCTAAAATTCATATATGAGTGAGTACATACCATGTTTGTCTTTTTGTAACTGGGTTACCCCATTCAGGATGGTTTCTTCTAGTTCCATCCATTTGTCTGCGAATTTCAAGATTCCATTGCTTTTTTATGCTGAGTAGTACTCCATTGTATAAATGTACGACATTTTCTCTATCCATTCTAAAGTTGAGGGGCATCTAGGTTGCTTCCAGGTTCTGGCTATTACAAACAATGCTGCTATGAACATAGGTGAACATATATCCTCATTGTATGAAGATGCATTATTTGGGTATATGCCCAACAGAGGACATGCTGGTTCTTGAGTTAAACTAATTCCCATTTTTCTGAGCAACAGCCATACTGATTTCCAAAGTGGTCTTACAAGTTCGCACTCCCACCAGCAATGGAGGAGTGTTCCTTTTACTCCACATCCTCTCCAGCATACACTGTCATTGGTATTTTTGATTTTAGCCATACTGACAGCTGTGAGATGGTATCTCAGAGTTGTTTTGAGTTGCATTTCTCTTACGGCCAAGGATTTTGAGAACTTTCTTAAGTGTCTTTTAGCCATTTCAGATTCCTCTGTTGAGAATTCTCTA
Organism: Cricetulus griseus; assembly: GCF_003668045.3. Taxonomy (NCBI): domain Eukaryota; kingdom Metazoa; phylum Chordata; class Mammalia; order Rodentia; family Cricetidae; genus Cricetulus; species Cricetulus griseus. The sequence goes on from NC_048598.1 coordinate 142,933,582, forward strand.
TTTAGCTCTGCACCCTACTTTTTAATTTCATTGTTTGGTATTTTGGTGGCTATCTTCTTGAGTTCATTATATATTTTGGAGATCAGACCTCTGTCAGATGTGGGGTTGGTAAAGATCTTTTCCCATTCTGTGGGCTGTCATTTTGCCTTACTGATTGTGTCCTTTGCCTTACAGAAGTTTCTCAATTTCAGGAGGTCCCATTTATTAATGGCAGATTTCAATGTCTCTGCTACTGGTGTAATGTTCAGGAAGCAGTCTGTGCCAATTTGTTCAAGGGTATCTCCCACTTTCTCTTCTAGAAGATTCAGTGTGGCTGGATTTATGTTGTTATCTTTGATCCATTTGCACTTACGTTTTGTGCATGGTGACAAATATGGATCCATCTGCAATCTTCTGCATGTACTAGTTCAGTTGTGCCAGCACCATTTGTTGAAGATGCTATCTTTCTTCCATTGTATAGATTTAGTATCTTTGTCAAAAATCAGGTGTTCATAGTTGTGCAGGTTAGTATCAGGGTTTTCACCTTGATTCCATTGGTCTGTCTGTCTATTTTTTGTGCCAATAACAAGCTGTTTTCAGAACTATGGCTCTATAATAGAGCTTGAAGTCAGGGATGATGATGCCCCCAGAAGATCCTTTATAATACAGAGTTGTTTTGGCTATCCTGGGTTTTTTGTTTTTCCATATAAAGGTGAGTATTGTTCTTTCAAGGTCTGTGAAGAACTGTGTTGGGATTTTGATGAGGAGGGCATTGAATCTGTAAATTACTTTTGGCAAGATTGCCATTTTTACTATGTTGATTCTACCTACCCAAGAGCATGGGAGATCTTTCCATTTTCTGGTATCTTCTTTAATTTCTTTCTTTAAAGACTCAAAGTTCTTACTGTACAGGTCTTTCACTTTTTGGTTAGCATTACCCCAAGATATTTTATGTTGCATGTGGATATTATGAAGGGTGATGTTTCTCTGATTTCTTTCTCATTAGATATATCATCTGTATAAAGCAGGGCTACTGATTTTTTTTAGTTAATTTTGGATCCTGCTACTTTGCCGAAAGTGGTTTTCAACTGTAGGAGTTCCCTGGTAGAGTTTTTTGGGTCACTTATGTAGACTATCATATCATCTGCAAATAGTGAGAGTTTGACTTCTTCCTTTTCAATTTGTATCCCTTTGATCTCCTTTTCTTGTCTCACTGCTCTAGCTAGAACTTCAAGTATAATATGAAGAGATATGGAGATAATGGACAGCCTGTCTTGTTTCTGATTTTAGAGGAATCGCTTTGTGTTTCTCTCCATTTAGTTTGATGTTGGCTGTTGGTTTGCTGTATATTGCTTTTATCATGTTTACATATGTTCCTGTTATTCCTGTTCTCTCCAAGATCTTTATCATAAAGGGATGTTGGATTTTGTCTAAGGCTTTTCAACATCGAGTGAGATGATCATGTGGTTTTTCTTTTTCAGTTTGTTTATATGGTGGATTACATTGATGGATTTTCATATGTTGAACCATCCTTGCATCCCTGGGATGAAGCATACTTAATCATAGTGGATAATTTTTCTGATGTATTCTTGGATTTGATTTGCCAATATTTTGTTGGGTATGTTTGCATCGATGTTCATGAGGGATATTGGTCTATAGTTTTCTTTTTTCCTTGTGTCTTTGTGTGGTTTAGGTACCAAGTTAATTGTAGCCTCATAAAAAGAGGTTGGCAATGTCCCTTCTGCTGCTGTAGTGTGGAACAATTTGAGGAGTATTGGTATTAGCTTTCCTTTGAAATTCTGGTAGAATTCTGCACTGAAACCATCTGGCCCTGGGCTTCTTTTGGTTGGTAGATTTTTGATGACTGCTTCTATTTCATTGGGGGTTGTAGGTCTGTTTAAATCACTTATCTGTTGTTGATTTAATTTTGGTAAGTGATATCTATCCAGAAAATTGGCCATTTCCTTTAGATTTTCGAATTTTTGTGAAGTACAGGTTTTCAAAGTATAACCTGATAATTCTCTGGATTTCATCAGTATCCATTGTTATATCCCCCTTTTCGTTTCAGATTTTGTTAATTAGCTCTCTCTCTCTCTCTCTCTCTCTCTCTCTCTCTCTCTCTCTCTCTCTCTCTGTCTTTTGGTTATTTTGGGTAGAGGTTTGTCTATCTTGTTGATCTTCTCAAAGAACCACCTCTTTGTTTCATGTAATGTTTTCCTAGTTTCTACTTTATTGATTTCAGCCCTCAGTTTGATTATTTCCTGGCATCTACTCCTCCATGGTGAGTTTGCTTCTTTTTGCTCTAAAGCTTTCAGTTGTTTTGTCAATTCTCTAGTGTGACTTTTTTCTAGTTTCTTCATGTGGGCACTTAATGCTATGAACTTTCCTCTTAGTACTGCTTTCAGAGTGTCCCATAAGTTTGGGTATGTTGTGTCTACATTCTCATTAAATTCTAGGAAGTCTTTAATTTCGTTTTTTATTTCTTCCTCAACCCAGGAATGGTGCAATTGGGTGTTATTCAATTTCCATGAGTTTGTAGATTTTCTGCAATTTGTATTGCTGTTGAATTCTAGCTTTACAGCATGGTGATCTGATAAGATACAGGGGGTTATTTCAATTCTTTTGTATCTGTGAAGGTTTGCTTTGTTGCCAACTCTGTGGTCAGTTTTAAATAATGTGCCATGTGGTGCTCAGAATAAGGTATATTGTTTTTTGTTTGGATGGAATGTTCTATAGATATCTGTTAAAACCAGTTGGGTCATAACTTCTGTTAGACCCTTTGTTTCTTTGTAAACTTTCTGTCTGGTGGTCCTGTCTAGTGGTGAAAAGTGGGGTATTGAATTATCCTACTATAAGTGTGTGTGGTTTTATGTGTGGTTTGAGCTTTAGTAATGTTTCTTTTACAAATGTGGGTTCCTTGCTTTGGGGGGCATAGTTGATCAGGATTGAGACTTCATTTTGATGGACTTTTCCTGTGATGAGTATGAAATACCCTTCTTCATTTCGTTTGATTGATTTTAGTTTGAAGTCTAATTTGTTAGATATTAAGATTGCTATGCCAGCTTGTTTCTTGGGTCCATTTGATTGGAAAATCTTTTCCCAACCTTTTACTCTGAGGTCTGTCTTTGAAGTTGAGGTATGTTTCTTGTATACAACAGAAGGCTGGATTCTGTCTTTGTTTCCATTCTGTTAGTCTGTATCTTTGTATGGGCAGGTTAAGACCATTGACATTGAAGGATATTATTGCCCATTGATTGTTAGTTCTTGTTTGTTTTGGATTTATTGTTGGTGGTTTTAATGTGTTTGCATTTTGCCCTCCTGTTTCTTTTCATGTTTGGTAAAATTAGATTATCTATTGCTTATGTTTTTGTGAGTGTAGTTATCTTCGTTGGGTTGAAGTTTTCCTTCCAGAACTTTCTGTAGTGCTGGATTTGTGGGTATGTATTATTTAAGTCTGGTTTTGTCACGCAACATCTTGTTTTGTCTATCTATAGTGATTGAAAGTTTTGCTGGGTACAGTAGTCTGGGTTGGCATCCATGCCCCCTTAGTGTTTGTAGGATATCTATCCAGGACCTTCCAGCTTTTAAAGTTTCCATTGAGAAGTCAGGTGTGATTCTGATAGGTCTGCCTTTATATGTTACTTGACCTTTTTCCTTTGCTGCTCTTAATATTTTCTCTTTATTCTGTAGGTTTGGTGTTTTGATTATTATGTGTTGAGGGGACTTCTTTTTGTGGCCCAGTGTTTGGTGTTCTGTAAGCTTCTTGTACTTGCATTGGCATATCCTTCTGTAGGTTGGGGAAATTTTCTTCTATGATTTTGTTGAATATGTTTTCTGTACCTTTGAGTATTTCTTCACCTTCTTCTATACCTATTGTTCTTAGGTTCGGCCTTTTCACAGTGTCCCATATTTCCTGGATATTTTGTGTTAGGGATTTGTTGCACTTGAGATTTTCTTTGGTCGATGACCGTATATCCTCTAGCAGGTCTTCAACAACTGAGATTCTCTCTTCCATCTCTTGAATTCTATTGTTTATACTCACATCTTTAGTTCCTGATCATTTATCCAGCCTTTCTATTTCCAGCATCCTCTCATTCTGTGCTTTCTTCATTGTTTCTATTTCAGCTTTCATGCCTTAAACTGTTTCTAGTGCTTCCTTCACTTTTTTGGTCGTTTTTTCTTGGCTTTCTTTAGGTTCTTTAAGAGATGTGTTTACTTCTTTAATTTTTTGGTTTGTCTTTTCCTCCATTTCATGCAATTTTTTGCTTGTTTTTTCTTCTATTTTTTAGCTGATTTTCTTGTTTCCTCTTTAAAGGTCTCTATCATCTTCCTAAGATAATTTTTGAGGTCCATCTCTTCTTCACCCTCGGTGTTGAGCTTTTCAGATCTTGCTGGTGTGGAGTCCCTAGATTCTGGTGATGTCATATTGGTTTCTCTGTTGTTGAGTGTGTTCTTACTCTGTCTTCTTCCCATCCCTTCTTCCAGTGAGTGCAGGTGGGATCTCTCCCTCTCTTCGGTGGCAGGGGGAGGGCTCAGCCTCTGGCAGTAGTCGATAGCAGAGGGTTGGTGGGTGGACAAGGGTGGGGTGTGTCTGGACTCAGGGTGGGCCTTCCAGTCTGGGCAGGTCCACTCTTGCCTGGTGGGCTCAGGCAGAATAGAGCAGGGGTTGATGGGGGAGGTTGGGGAGCAGAGCAGCTCCCAGACTCACCTGAGGCTCGGGCACCGGAAGCAGGACAGAGGGCGGAGTGTGGACAGGTGTGAGGTGTGTCCAGACTCAGGGTGGGCCTTCTGGTCTGGGCAGCTCCACTCTTGTGGGCGGTTCAGGCAGAAATGAGCAGGGGTTGATGGGGGAGTTTTGGGGGGCAGAGCAGGATGAGACACCAACTCTTATGAAGGAAAAAATTTCATTGCATCTGGTTTACAATTTTAGAGGTTTAATCCATGGTGGGAAGCATGGCAACATGCAAGAAAATGTGGTGCTGGAGAGGTAGCTGAGAATTCTACATCCAAATACACAGGCAGGCAGTAGAAAGAGAAACACACTGAGCCTGGCTTGAGCATTTGAAACCCAAAGCCCACCTCAAGTGACACACTTCCTCCAATGAGGCCACACCTCCTAACCCCTGTCAAATAGCACCACTCCCTAATGTCCATGTTTTCAAATATATGAGCCCATGGGGGGCATTCCTATTTAAAGCCCACAACAAGGAAGAAGGAAGTGATACAACTATCCTTTAGTTAATTAAAAGGAAAAAATTTAAAAACAGGTGCAAAAAAAAAAATACATACCTGTAATACCAGAGTTGGCTTGGGCGGGGGGTAGAAAAAGAAGGTTCCCTGGGGCTTGCAGGTCAGTCTAGCCAGATTGATGAACTCTAGGTTCAGCAAAAGACCCTTTCTCAGAAATTAAGGTTGAGATGGGATGGAGAGTTGGCTCAGCATTAAAGACCACTTCCTGTTCTTCCAGAAGCCTAAATATGGTCCCCATCATCCATGTAAGAGGAATCAACTTGCTGGCTTTTTGGAGTCCATTCCCTATGGCGGGATGCCTTGCTAAGCCTTGATGCAGTGGGGAGGGGCTTGGTCCTGCCTCAACTGATATGCCAAGCTTTGTTGACTCCCCATGGGAGACCTTACTCTCCCTGAGGAGTGGATGGGAGTGATGGGAAGTGGGGGGATCAGGAGGAGAGGAGGGAGGGGGAACCATGGTAGTAGGTATGTAAAAATGAATAGAACATTTAAAATAAATTTTTTTAAAAACAGATAACTCAACTCCAGCTCCATAGGTTCCAATGGTCCTGACCTTTGCCAGCACTTGTCACTACATGCATGTATGTGCACACTTAATTTTAAAATAGTAAGAACAATAATAAATATTTTAAATAACAAGGTAGAGAGTGTTTGAGGAAAATACCTAATGTCAACCTGTCATTATGTACACATGTTCAAGTACATCCACACGTGCACATACAAACATGCACATATACAAAGATATAAACCTTACAACATCTTGATAAAAAATGAAATAAAGAACAAATATTGGCTAGAAATATGCTAGCATTCACCAAGCCCAAGATTCAATGCCCAAAACTGCATAAAACCAGACATGGTGGCTCGTGCCTATATTGCCAGCATTAGGGAAGTGGAGGAAGGAGTTTCATAAATTCAAAGTCACCCTAATGTACACAGGAAGTTGTAAGACAGCCTAGGCTTTATGAGACCCTGTTTTAAGGGAAAAAATTTTCTTCAGCCACTCAAGGTTTCAAGACTCAGGATGGATCAATCTTTTGCTATCTCAGAAGAACCCAAAAGCATAAAGGAGCTGAAAGAGAGACATTTTCACCTCGGTGTCACAATATGCATGCTGGACTTTTATGCTGCTTTTAATTTAGCATGATGACATTAAGATCACAGAAAACCACAGCAACAAACACAAATGGCAAAAACATAAGCTTCACCTTTTCCTCTCCATCCACAGGTTTTATGTTTTATTACTCTACACTAATTATTATTTACTGGTATATTTAAGAAAACTGGCTACATTTTCAAAGCCTTGTGAAAGTCACAAATGTGGTTGATTTCTTCAAATTAATGAGCACTAAATTCATGATACAATTAAAAATGTGTCTTTATGGTATAGAAAATAAAATTATGGTGAGAGGAATAAAACATTTCTTTGTCTTCTTTGGTGAGCAGCAGCATATGAAAAACATATTTGGTGCACATCTAGTCACACTCTCTAATGACTCCAGTAAATAAAGGAAGCAGTAAAAACTATATGATAAGAATACAAAAAACAAATAGTTCACTATTCTAAATATGACACTGAGAAGGGAAACATGATGATGAGGGAGCAGAAAGGGAGAAGATTGTTTCCCACAAGCACCTGCTCTTACCCCTTAATGAAGACAGAAGCACTGATCTTCATTCAGTGATGAGGGGCAGGGACTGCAGTGGAAGTTATTCAGAGAGAGGCATTGCATTCTCAGAGTGTCAAGTATTGTAACTTGAAACAAGCTTCAAGACCAGAGGAGGGACACAAGAGAAGCCATTGATCTGCGTGGCTGCTTTCTTCAAGCCCACTATAAGAATTTTATCAAAGCTCACACTCAGCTGACAATGAGAAAGCCAGGATTGACAAGATAAGCCTAGACTTCAAATCCAAATCCCAATTTGCCTCATTCAGAATGAAGGGTAGTTCTGGAAAAGCTTGCCCCTAAGAAGAAAAGTATTTGAGAAAAGCAATAGTGGAAACAGAGGCAGGAGAGGCATCTGGGAAGGTTACTGTAATGTACGAGTTCATAAATAACAACTCATAAAGACACTCAGATCTCAGGGCCTAGACTTTACCAGGTCCTTGATTGACTAATTCAGCTTGCTTTGCTCCATTTAAACCTTTTGCCAAAGCAATGATCCCTTATCATCATCGTGTTAAGTCAATGGAGGCCACGGGGCTAAAGTCCTGTGTCAAATGGTAAGGAAATAACAGGTCTAAGACTTATCTCTCATCTTGTCCCCCCTTGAGCTATATTATGTGTATAAAACCACAGTAGCAGTAGACACTCTTCAAAGCTCTGAGAAATACAAGACTCTACCCTGGCAACGGGCAGAGAGTAGATGGAGGAAACTGAGAGGGCATGCCTCAGTGACCAGAAGGGCATGGGGTAGTGTTACTTGGTGCTGAGGGGCATCCTGCAGTACTGGGGAGAGGAGTGCAGGGAAGAGCATTGGATAGTGCTACTCAGCACAAAGGAGCTGCAACTGTATGGGACAGGGATGGGGGTGGTGTGGGGTATGGGGTGGTTATGTTCTCAGCCTGCACTGAGAGCTGAGGACAAAGGTAATGCAATGTTCATGCTGTAAAATTCAACGCGCTGGCCACACGTCGTATCTCACTTTTATGTACACATGCTCCAGTTTCCTTGACAAAAAGACTGTGCATTTATTCCTGATGCCAAGCGAGCTTTCTATGCTGCCCTACACTTTTATGTTGTTTTATTTTTTGTTTTTTGTTTGTTTGTTTATCTGTTTGTTAATGGCATAGGAAATAGACATGTACTCCTGTTCTCCAAAAGTTATTTAAAAAGAAAAAGGAAAAAAATCTACGTTTCTACAAATCCTTACCAACAATTATGAGATTTAACCTTTTTCTTCCAAAACAAGCTTCAGCGTATTCATACAGAGAGGAAGACGGGGAGCAGAGCAGATGAGACCCCCCCTCATACAGCCTTAATATTAACAGTCATAAGGCCCTGGGCCTCAGTTTACCCACAGTGCAGAATTCTAGGTAACTTCAAAGTTCATTTTCCAGGCATATTATTCAGGATAATTGGGCAAGAAGAGTCATAGCTTATACTGTGAGTTACATTCATTTCATTGATAAAAATGGAAAACAAATAAAGCTGATAGCCATTGACAAGAGGATAAAGTAAATAACAGGATAAACCATGTAATGAAATAGTCTGTACAGATAAAGAACTTTCATTATGGTTACACATAATGTGGTTGGGTCTCAGAAGTGCAGTGCTAGAAGACAGTATACATACAAATCATATAGGTATGTATTATGGTAGTATCCATATAAGTTAAAAGCAAGTAGATGAAATGAACTGTTTAGGGATAAATGTATTCTACTATCAAGTGCTAAGGGAAGCAAATGATAAATATAAAATATCATGCAATGGTGATGCCTGGAGGGAAGCCAGGTGAGGGGGGAGAAGTGAATAGTGCACATTTTGACTGTATCATTGTGTTAATTGGTGCATTTATAAGTATTTAAACAGACAGTTATTGTTATTATACTTCGTAACTTACACACTATCTTTTATGTATTAAACAATGCATAAATTTTTAAAGATTGTATTATTCTGAGGAACTGTTTGAGATAAAGGAGCAAGCACAAAACCCTAAAGATACCAATAAATTGTTTCTCTGATCTTCAGTAGCTCCAGTAATGTGGTTGTTCCCTGTAGAGAAAATACGGGAACATCATTTTCCAGTGTCATTTACCATCTTCAGCTTTTAGACCTGCTGCAACACACACCCAAAGACAAAGAATGAGCCACATGGACACAACAGAACACTATTCAAACAGGAAGCCAGGTTTACCTCCTCTCTGGAAGAAATTCTTGGCTCATCCTTCTAAAGTTCAGTTTTCACCAAGCCTTATTTGGAAGGCAGGGTCATGAAAGAGCAGTAGCACATGGAGTGCTGCCTTACAGGACTCACTTGGCTCTGGAGCCAAACAGAAACTCATTCAAAATTTTAAGGAGATTATTTCTGGTAGTAAAAAGAAAACAAAACACGAATTTTGTGCTTCTTGGTGCCAGGTTATGAGAGTAAGGTTTTCTTTCTTAATTTTCTGCAGTCTCAGGAAAACTTAGCCTTGTATTATACTCTGCTAAAAGTAACTTCTGAGGGCTAAGTAGTACATCACCTATCTAGCATGCACAAGGCTCTGCGTTCCATATTTAGAGCACGCACGCACACACACATGCACACACACACACACACACACACACACACACACACACACACACACACACGGTAGCTTCTTTTCAACACATAATTGGTTTTTGATACAATGTATTTATTTATCATTTGAGAATTTCATAATTTACAGAATATATTCTTATCATATTTACCTCCAACTTCTCCCAAATTCACCCCATATAAAAATTCCCCCACCTTTACATCCTTTTTTTGTAAACTTGCCACTAATCAGTATTGCCAACATGTAAAAATCTGTATGCAAACATCTGCCAGAACATGTTCAACCTACCAGGGATCACACCCCTAAAGAAACCTGACTCTCCCTCTCTCCCCTAGAAGCTATTAATTGTGGATAGTACCTTAGCCAGGAGTGAGAGCTCATGTGACTCTCCCTGATGCAGTGTTGCCTGACTCTATCTTGTGCATTCAACCACAACTATCATGAGTTTATGAGTACAACATCTCTCTCTCTCTCTCTCTCTCTCTCTCTCTCTCTCTCTCTCTCTCTCTCACACACACACACACACACACACACACACACAACACACACATTCGTGACAAAGCTTTGTAAGGAGTGAATGCAATATAGATGTTTCATTTATAGCTATATATATATATATATATATATATATATATATTGTTTCCGTGAAAAGAGAAAGCAGAAAGGTCAGAAGGATTCCTTGATATGTCAGTTTTACAAGGCTACAATCTCCATTTCCCTCTGTTAAGTCAATAATAATATATAGGTATTTCTATAAAGGTATTTTATTGATGTGATTAAAGTCCATAAGTAGCTAATTTTAAAGAAAGAGGTCTATCCTGGATACTGTAAGTAGGTTCTGCTCATTCACTTAGAAGACCTTAGCTTCAGAACCAAGGATACTAGAAAGAAGAAAGTCTCTACATGTAGGAAGTAGTTTCAGCTCCTGCCCTTCCTGCCTACCTGCCCTGTGGATCTCAGATTTGCCCAGCCAACTTTACTATTAGAAGAGTCAATTCCTTGTAACAAATCTTCTACTGTTGAGTCTCTGCTTGAACCTTGACTGCCAGTGGTTGAATCTAAGATTACCAACACAAAAGATGCTAAGTCCAAACACATTCTTGGCCCTGTGTTTCCTCAGCAAGTGAGAAATGTTTCAAGGATTGGTGAGATTGGCAAAGGAGTACATTTATCCCCAAGAATCTTCTTGGGGGCTATCAAACATGCACTATTCCACTTACTCTACCATAACCCAGGCAAGGTCGTTGTTAATAGCCCCAAGGAACACATGAAGAGACTGAAGTATCTCACATCAACCAGTCAAATCAGGATGGACTGTTGACCCACATGAGCTTCCATCCTGCTTCTCCAGAAATAACAGCCTTTTTCTTCTCATCCGCTTACACTCTAAAGTTTGAAAAGAAAAAAAAAAACTGTCACAACAATGGGAAGTAAAGGGTAAACCAGAAAGTAATCCAATTTAGTTAAAGAACTTGGAAAAATCAGAAGGATAATCAAATTTTTCCTTAGGCATTGACAGAAACATAAAACTCAATTTTTATAACAGACTGCTGAATTTCTCCAAGGGATGCTGAAACAGAAGCCTAAGTGACCCAGAGGGTTCATTTAAGTATCTACATTATAGGATTTGGACTTCAATTTAAAAGAGGAAAAGTGATTCACATTGAACCAAACAAATCACACTCTGAAATGTAATGTGTGCCAATCTGCCACTTAATGGCTTATCAAGAAATACTTCATAGTTACCTGTCTGTCCTCAGAGCCTCTTCCTTTAAGAACTTCACCTTGATTATTCTGTGTTTTTAAAGTACTGAAATTGAACAGTCAAAATCCCAGTTCCGTTTAAGCTCACTTCCCTTGGAGCCCAGGGCAACCTGTTACTTAAATACAATGGATGAATTTCACTATATTTCAATGATTTGGGTGACATTTCCTTGACATTCACAATATGTCTGTAAATTAAAAGAGCTATAGTTTTAACACAAAATGAATAAAATGATCAAAAGAATCCTCCAGCCACTGCTTACCCCTGGAGGAGGGGAAGTCGATCTGATTTCTATTCTCTGCATACATCAATCCATACACAGAAGCATAGGGAACTCGTCAATAAATTGCCTTTTTTCATTATGTTTTGGTTTACTTTTTTTCTAGCTCATGTAATTACTCCCTGTCTTCTATAGAGGCAGGTTATACAACACCTTGATTAATCCACTGAAACATTTAGTTTACCATAATTTTGGAACCAGAAATTGTTTTCTAAATGTTAAGGCTATAGTGGGGCAAATGACAACATACCACCTATTCTGGGCCTCATTTGTGCTTCTTTTTTCTTTTTCTTCCCAAAATAGAACATAGAAGACCAATCAAGAACAGACACACAAAGCCAGGCAACACCAAACTCAGGGGAGATGGCTCTTCACAGAATCCATAATTGAGGTTCATGCTCTGAAGAAAACTCGGTCCTCTCCCAGGGGATGTGGATTACAGGTGCCCTCTTTATTTAGCAATGAATAGAGACACCCCAGCTAAAACCTGCTGGAGAAAACTCTACACTAGACCCTGATCTGAGCATTTTACAGTGAAGATAATATTAGCATCTTGCTTTTATTCCTAATGCAAGGTCATCTGGCCAAGAAACAGTAGAGCCAGGATTCAATACCAGGAATCTTTGCTTTACAATAGAACATGTCTCTTATCCTACTAGATTAGAACTGTTTTTGAAAATTCTGTATCACTTAAGTAGTTGCAGCATCCAACCTATACAAAATACCCAACTATTAGATAACAGACTGAAACTAAACTAAAACAATGCATATAAGCTGGACAGAGCACTGGGGTCATGGTGTGAATAGAATAAACAGACTATTCAGAAATCTAGAGTGGTAAGTACATACTAAAAGTCAGCTACAATCTTGCTTCTCTGCCTCCCACTAAATTTATAAAATAGTTGAGATATTTCTAAACCTTGGTGACACTATGATTCTAATGAAAAGAGTGTTCTATTTAATTACCCATCAACTAGCTTACATACTCCATTTGAAAACTGTCATTATGAAGTCTATTATGGTTGCTGTACAACAGATACACCTAATAAAAATGCATGTTTAAAAATTGAGGAAAATGGGAAGTTGAGTTGCCCAGAATACCCAGTCCCATAAGCATTACCATGACTCAAGGTTTGGACAAGATCTACTTCATTTTTGGATCTTAGGTGTGACAGTCTCTGTGTTCGCTCCATTTCCAGTAAGCGGAGGCATCTGTAGACTCCATGTGCCTTTGTGAGTCAGTGTCACAATGCTATCTTGTCACTTTCCCTTTGTGATTTTTATCTGCTACTTGAAGTGAAGGAGGAAAGGCCTGAAATGTGTGTTTTTAAAATACATCCAGGACCACACTTCACTGAAACTCTTCACTTGTTAAATAAAAACCGTCCAACAGCTGCTGGATGGGAGAGGAATACCAATCACCTCAGAAACTGAGAAACTTCAGGTCTTGAAAAATATAGCCATTCAGAGCTAGCTGGGGCTGTGATACTCCAAACAAAATGCTAAATCCAGGCTGTGTTTCTTGTCATCAGTCAGACTGAATGTGGAGATGCCTGCGATTTTCCTTGAATGTTATCGTGGAGAGCATTCATCCCCACGTACACAGTGTCTGTAGTCTCATTCTTATTCAATGTCCTCTCAAGTTTCCCTGCCATGGCTATAAAGCTGTGCATTACAAGTCCTTTGGCACAAAGTACACGGGAGAGAAATCAGATACACTGTTGAAATTCATTGCACACCGACTACAAAATAGGGGCTGTATCAGTGCATGTCATGAGATCTATTTCCATTCTTTTCATGTCTCCCTGAATTTATTTAAGAGAATTTCAGAAGGGAAATGTACTTGCTGGAGGGCAGGTTGTTTGGGCTTCTTGCAGTCACAAAGAGACTGATGGATGCTTTACTCTCTTTGCCATTATCTCAAATCTCATCATCTTGGACACCCAGCCTCCCTCTGTACAGAACAGCAATAGGGATTCTTCCTCCAGTTGTCCTTTGTTTTAGTATTTCTGGAGTTTTTCCTAGACAGAGTTAGACTTTGCTTTTAAAAACTCTTACTTCAACACCCAAAAGAAAGGAAGAAGCTTTAAAAAGTTTTAGCTCAACAATCACCAGACCACCTTCTTCACTCTCCTAAATATCAAATCCCTAGCACTGTTTTTCTAAACATAATTCCTGGAGTCTTCAGCACTCTCCTGTTGACCCCTGTTTTCAAGTACATTGGGACATCTGCAAACTTAATTCTTTCACTTCCCCTTCAGTCCTAAACATGTCACACCCTGTTAACTCACAGGTCTCTGATCTTCCTTAAGAAACTACTCTTGCAAGGCATTGGTGGTGCATGCCTTTAATACCAGCACTCGGGAGGCAGAGGCAGGCAGATCTCTATGAGTTCGAGGCCAGCCTGATCTACAGAGTGAGTGCCAAGATAGGCTCCAAAGCTACACAAAGAAACCCTGTCTTGAAAAAAAAAAAGAAAGGAAGGAAGGAAGGAAGGAAGGAAGGAAGGAAGGAAGGAAGGAAGGAAGGAAGGAAAAAGAAAGAAAGAAAGAAAGAAAGAAAGAAAGAAAGAAAGAAAGAAAGAAAGAAAGAAAGAAAGAAAAAGAAATTTCTTTTTCTTACAACCAACTGGTGACTGGTGGATCAACTGTAGTTTTCAAATTTGGGATATAAGCAGATCTCTACTTCCTTGGGATTATGTAGTCTTCTTCTTCTCTGACAAACTCTGTTCTCTCATGCTCACTTTCTCACTCTCCCTCCCTCCTTCTTCATTTCCCTCCCCTCTCCAACCTCTGACACATCCCTCTCTATTTCAGTTGTACAGATTCCCTGTCCCATTTCCCCACATCTGCTCTGATCAATGTACCCTAAGCAATCTTGTTCATATTCATGTTTCTAAAATGTCCTGCACATTGTTGGCTATCTATACCAAATCTTTCTCCTACGCATCAAGCATATTTGCTTCATGGTAAACACCATAAGATGTTTTACAGAACCTCAAATTTTAGCTGTCTAAAACAAAACCCATCATTCCTCCCCCCGAAAAAAAATTCTTGGGATGGCAAAATGCCTCAACAGGTCTAGGTTCAGCAAAGCCTGGTGACCTGAATTAGATCTCAGAGGCCACATAGTGGAAGGAAATAACTGACTGCTGCAAGTTATCTTCTGACCTCCACATACATATTATGACACATGTATGACATACACATGTACACACACACACACACACACACACACACACACACATATTATATATATATATTATATATATATATATATATATATATATAATGAAGGAATAGTTTAATCCTGCTTAGTTTTATGAAACAATGTTCCACAGAAACAGAAAACCAAGAATAACTCCCTACTGGTCCCCTGCCTGAGTCCCAAGCTCCTGTCATTCTCATCAAAATGATTTTGATAAATGTACAACTAATGATCCATCTCTGGGATTGCCCAAACCGTCTTCCATCTTCCATGCTCAAAAGCCTCTAATCTCTACAAGTTGAACATCAAACCAAAAAGTAACACAAGCATGTCTTTCTGGAGTTTCTGTTTCTACCAGTCTTTGAAACTCATGTTGCATACACTCTGATCTATGGAGTGTCTAGTCTGGATGCTTACCACTCTCCTATCTTCTTATTAAATAATTAAATTTATTAACTAATTATGGCTTCATTGGGAACATTCAAGTTCTTTCTCCTCTCCTCTGAGCCTTGTTTATTCCTTTTTGAAACTCTTTGTGCTTACAGGGTAGAGGAAGAATGGAAATTAGTTCATCTTTATGTGGTCAGTACTCAGTACCAAGGCTCACGCACCAGAACAGTTTAATGAATGCCTTGAGAACAGAATTGTGTGCGGTATTAATGGTGTCATGTTCTACCTTTCTAAAATCATGTCTTTCTTCGAAGTTGTGTGCTTTTTCCACATGGAAATTTCATTTTAACTCTCAGTGGTGACAAGACCTAACTCTCCTAGACCTAGCTATTTTCCCTATCAAAGGAGGACTCTGTCTTAGAGGAATGACAAATTCTAGTCATCCTCATTTGGCTTATTAGAAATTACATGCAGTAGGACATTCTGAAAATTGAATCATTTACATCTGGGAAAGGGTTGAGGCTTCCTTCTTTCTCTGCATGCAGAACACTTAAACATCACTAGGTGAATCTATCAGATTCCACTTCCAACACATTCACATGTAATTTCCATGACCAGCTGAATCTTATGAACCATCCCGATCTGTGTCAGATGCTTTCCAATGACAGCAACCCACAAGGACTTGACCTCCAAATATCACTAATGAAGACTTTCAATATGTTGAACAAGTAACTTATGCTCTTTACTAATCAATGGCCATGAGGCACTTCCAGTCTTTCAATGGTATGAGCATACTCCTCAGCTCCCAGGTCTTCACCTAGTGAGCCAAACTCACCATTCCATCAGAAGAAGCAAAGCATTTCAATAGTGTACATTAATACCATGAAAGTAACACTTTACACACACACACACACATACACACACAGAGACACACACACACACACACACACACACACACACACACACACACACACCTTCTCTTCCCAGTGTCAAAGAAGCAATTTCAAAGTAGCTACTGGGTACATGGTGCATATACAATTCCAACTGAATGAATTCTGCAGTTCTGTTGCATAATGTCATAATTGCATTCAGAACTCATTCCAATTTAATCATCCCCCAAGCTTACAGGTCTACTTTCTTTCCCACATCTCTTTGGCTTATTTTTGCTGTTGCTACAGGTGTTTATTTGTTTTTCTTATTTGTTTGGGAGTTTTGTCTGCTTTTATAAGCTGGGAGTTTTATAACCCAGGAGTTTCATACCTGTTATACAAATACTCTACAACTGAACAGCTTTTAGAAACATTTAGGGAAGAGGCTCCCCAGAACATAAGTCTGAAGTATGTGACTTTGACTGGATAGATATCACAGTTCAGTCTGAAAGTAACCCTACGAACACAAAATCTGTATCTACCAAATATCTGTGACAATCAAGTAATGCTGCTACACACATAATACACACAATAAACACAAGCACAGTAAACAGTAATTGTATTGGCATCCAAATTCATGGCTTACAGGATGCTTGTTAATAAAACATAATACATGTCAATCACTATACATATATCCTAAAGCATTTTTATATAAATTTCCAATGTTTAATTCAGTAAGTTCTTGGTTTCCATTACAATGTATTTTCTAAGAACTTTTACATTTATAGCACTTTACATGATTTGCATAATTTATGTTCTAGCTTAAGGTTTGATCTGGTCAGCTTGGTCTGCTATGACAAATTGCCATAGACATGAAGGCTAAAACAGCAAGAATTTGTCTTGCACTTGAAGCCTGTAAGGTCTAAGGTCAAGATTCCTATAAGACAAGGTCTGCTGCAGGCTTTCTTCCAGATACAGAGATGCTTTGTTGTGTCCTCACATAGTAGAGAGTAGGGGTCATAAAAGGAGGAGAACCTCATCTTACAGGGCCATTAAGTCAATTCATGAGTGGTACACCCTCATGACCTACTTACTTCCCAAAAGTCCCACATCCCAAAACCGCAACTCAGAAATCAGGACTTCAACATAAGATGTAGGTGTAAACTTTCAGTCCATAACAAACTTACACTGACTCAGAGAAAAGCCAAATTGGTGGGAGGTAGGTGGTGGGGAACCAAAGAAACCCAGGAAAGAATTTTTAGTGCAAAAGCCAGAATTCATTCTAACTGAGCAAAGGGAAATTGAATGCCCATTATAGGCAGAAAGCCGGAAACTGCCTAACGAAGGCCCTGTGCTTACTCACAGTAGATTTCAAACTCCCTAATGAACAATTATCTCTTCTAACTTCTGCTAGACAAGCACTCTGTTTGCCTTCTAGTTTAACTCCTCAACAAAAGAATACATTTGTTTTTCTGACCTTAATATTTTTAAGCCAAGTGGATATCAAAGCATTTTAATGTCTGCTCTGAAATCAGACCCATTAACATTGCAGCAAAATATCCAGACATTAGTCATTGTCCGCCAAGGTTGTTCCAATCCCTTTTGCCTTTCTTTATACATATACATTTGCTGATGAGAGTCTTAAGGAATTCCCTTCTTCCCAAATGACATTCTAATGAAGCTTTAGTGACCCAGTTAGACAGATATGATAAGAACTCAAATCTTCATTAAGGGAAAGAAAGTAAAGTGAGCAGATAGAACATGTGATTTTAACCATTTTTAAAGAGAGTACTAAAGGAAATATATGAAATGTTAAACATCTAATAATATGATTTGGTATAGATGGCTACCTATATAGTATTATATGTGACTTTTTGATATTTGGAATGGCTTATAGCTGAAGTTTTGTTGTTGCTGTTTGGTTCTGATGCTGCTACTTCTGCTGTTGCTTTGAAATTTGGTCTCATGTGTTCTAGGCTGGCCTCCAGCTCACTATGAAATCAAGGATGGCCTTGAATTTAATTCTGGTTTTCTTGCATCTATCTCCTGAATGGTGGATTAAGACAAGTGCCCCCAGTCTGTCAGTGCTGGGACTGTATGGAGCTCTTGTTTATAAAAGGAAAACACCAACTTATCTAATTTCCTAGACCCTCATAACTTGAGAACAAAAATAAATTTTAAAAAAGTAATTGTCAGCCCAGTGATGGTGGTACATACCTTTAACTCCAGCACGTATGAGGCAGAGGCAGGTGGATCTCTGTGAGTTCAAGGTCAGCATGTCTACAGAGTGAGTTCCAGGACAGGCTCCAATGTTACAGAGAAACTCTGTCTCAAAAAACAAAAATTGTCTTAACCAAACAAAGCAAACGGTAACATCAGAGAGATTTCAGACTCCCTACTCTCTAAACTCCCATGTTCTTGCTTTGTCAGTTCTTACCCCTAGTTAACTTTTTGGTCCTTGCCCCCTTCCATACCACCAAGCATTGCTACACAAAGCCATTTTGCTAGACACAATGTAAGTTCACCCCTGTAACCTAAGTTAAGAGACTCACTGTTACTTAGTAATTTGCTTTTTCCCTGCACTTAATGAATAAGTATCATTTTACCCATTGGCCATCCTGAACTCTTTCTTCCTTACTTCCTGAAAGGTCTTTGAAATTTTGGTTGGCTTTTTTTCATTCATTAGCTTCTAGAGAACTCTTCATGTGCCAGGTAGTACCCTTGGTTCAAACTTTCTAGTACAGTCAAAACTTTCTAAGACTGCCAAACATGGAACCATATTTTAACATCTTATTTATAGAACTAGCAATCTAAGATTAAGTTATGGAAGAGTTTGGTGTGCCTTTCAATGTTGTATCATGAATCTGGTCATGTGACCAGCCCCTAAGATACCCCCAAATATTGAATAGTTCCTAATGTTCTGAAACATGCTCCTGTGTGATGCTAAAGAGACAGGCCTATGATCGCTTCCAACAAATGGAATGTGGAAAGATGGTTGATAGGCTGCTATGCCAATATTTATACTAAGACAGACTGAAATGGGATTCTCCTTGCTATCAACAGTTGTCCTGAAGAAGGCATGCAGGCCATAGGGCCTCCAGCCAGCAGCCAGAAGGAAATCTACACTCCCAATCACACCTTCTCAAGAAAAATGGATTCTGCTAACAACATGAATGAGCTCATGAGACATTTTTCCCAAGTTAAGTCTCCCAATGAAGAGGCAACCCAGCCAGCACCTTGGTCACGAGACACTGAGCTGAAGACCCAGCTAAACCATATCACAACCCCCGAGTCACCTCAACACATGTTCCTGGTCTTGCATGAAGTTTGTGAAATTTACTATGTAGCAATATAAAATTAATACAGTGGGTAGCATTTCTTTCAAAGGAAAGAAAAGAAACTACAGGGTGGAATAAACAGAATGTGAAAGGTAGAATATGGAGAATTACACCTGACTGAAAAGTCAGAATCAGGAAAATGGTCAAAAGCAGAAGAATGGACACAGAAAAGCCATGATTGTCACACACACATACACACTGAACATGACTACTTGAAAAGGAATTCTCTCTGAGCCACTGCTCTGAGAAATGTAGAATTTTAATAGGATTGCATATGAAATATCCTAGAATTTGGTCTTTACCTAGTAAATGGAGGGACTGAAGACATCTCTGATTCAGTCCCTAAGACAATCAGTAAACAATGAGTTTTTTGCATGTATTAATCCCTACAGCTTAGATAAGGACCCTTAAATTCCAATTCAGGGATAAGGAAAATGAGGCATGTTGATGCTGAGTGATTCACTAAATCCTGTCCTAGAACTAAACTTCAGCCTGTCTCTATCCAAAGCTATAGATCTCAACATGCACTTCTGAGAGGGGAATGAAGGTCAGACAATGAGTGTGCCATGGAAAAGATATGGATGGACCCTGAGCATAGAAACTCAGAGAAAAACAGAACAACAGCAACCACACACTACTGAGTTAAGGAGAAAGCACATTGAAGAACAAAATAAACTAAATATTTTTTCATGGTGTCAATAAAAAGATTCAAGTGATTTTAAGCAAAGAAGTTATATCCTTGGGCACAAGACTGGCTTTAAAAAAATAACATGAGATACACAGGAGGTCATCAAAGCATGTTCAGATAAACTGATCCACTATAAGAATATTCAAACCAGAGGAAAAACTTCCTAACTAATGATCTTTAGCTAGTAGTTGAAATGTAGTATCAATTTTCTTGTTCAGTTTTATGCTTATAGCCCTGAGCTATAGGAACTAAAGTTGTTCCCTGCCCCTCCAAATCAAGGATTCAGATGTTGTCCCCAAATTGAACTGGGGCTTAATAAATCTGTGAACTTGAGAACTGATCATATTATTAGAGGCCAGCATGGTGTTTAATGGAGTCAAAATGAACAGTACGGTGACTAAGGTTGACAAACCCATCACTCAAGTCAGTCTTTACCAGTATGGCTCTGCCCAGGTGAGGATATTTTATGCTATAGTGTTGTCTTGAATTTAATTCTTACTCCCCTGGTTGATGATATTGGGAAATATTTAAGAGTAAAGCCTAGTGGGATGTGTTCTGACTGAAGAAAAGGGTCCCCAGCCTTTCCTCTTCCCTCTTTTTGCATCCTGGCAATGAGATGAGCAGCCCACAATCAATATATCCAACTGACCATGGACTAAAACCTCCAAACCTATGAATAAAAACAAACCTTTCATCTCCATAAGTTGATTTTACAGTTGATGACAAGCATGCCTTATAAGCTAGGAAGTCACCCCAAAAAGGGGCAAGAGTCAGCTATCAGGAATTAACTGGAAAACACACCAAAACTGGGTGATGGGGATCTAGGGACACAGCCATGGACCAGCTGAGGATAGGTAATATGAGAAAGTAGGTTCCAAAAAGGAGTGGGTGGGAAGGAAGCGGACAAATATGAGCACACATGGAATCAGGCTGGGCCCTCTGTTTCTCCCACTAGCCAGGCTATAGCATCTGGTTCAGCAGGGCATCTTCACACATAGCCTTGTCTCCTGACCTTGCCTGAGCAAGATTTCTCAGAATACCTTCCCCAACTATGTCACTGATGTTGCTGGAACTATAGCCTCCAAACTGTGGTTTGTATCACTCTTCATGTGCCTACCCTGAGCAAAGCAAGAGCTTCTGGCCTTCTGAGAATGCTCAGTTTACAACCGTGTTTTTCTTCCACAAAAGACAAACATCTTTGAGGCATGTAAGTACCTCTAGTGGCATTGGATCCATCATCAAAGGGACTTATGAGGCCGACAAGCACTTATTGATTTCTGAGCCTCTGCTGGATGATGAAGCACTCTTCCTTCACAGACACTTCACTGTCTATTGTCGGAGCAGTTACCACCTGCTTGATGCCAGCCAGGCAGTTGCATGCAGCTGGTCGGGCTGTCTGATTTACCCCTTGATGTGAAATGATTGGTCAGTAGGAAACCATCTCAGAAACGTGGTGTCAGAAGTTGCATAATGCTTTTGAGGATCCTAACACCAACCACAGCAGGGACATTTATACCATTTTCCAAAAGAATCTGCATGAGTCTCCCATTAGTTAGTTCTCTCTTCCTGTCTGCGATTGCTCATTGTTCATTTTGGTCCCCAATCCAGCTTTTATCCAAAGACTTTTGATCTGTCCTTGCCCCCCT
Source organism: Cricetulus griseus (assembly GCF_003668045.3). Lineage (NCBI taxonomy): Eukaryota > Metazoa > Chordata > Mammalia > Rodentia > Cricetidae > Cricetulus > Cricetulus griseus. The sequence goes on from NC_048598.1 coordinate 142,955,237, forward strand.
GTTTCATTTTGTAATACCTAACTCAGCTGTTCACTTTATAATCTGGACATAATTTAGTCAAAAACTCAGCCCTGAGCTGAGAAGATAGCTCAGTAGGTAAGTACTTGACATGTAAGTACTTTAAAACCTGAGTTCCATGCCCAGAACCCACATAACAAAGCTGAGCAGGGCAGTGCAGACTTGCAATCCCAATACTGCAGCACTAGAGACAGGCAAACTCCTGGGGCTTCATAAACAGGCACCCTAGACTTACTTAGTGATCCAGGCTAGTAAGAAATCATGTTCCAAGTATGCCTGAGTAGAGGTTGGAGAGATGGCTCATCTACTAAGAGCTCTTGTGACTTTGTTACAAGGCCAGGTCTGTGCTTCATGGATCCACATGAGGGTTACAACTGCCTATATAATTCTAGTTCCAGAGGAACAGATACCCTCATCTAGCATCTGAGGGCACTGACAGCATTTAGTGCACAATTATAAATACAGACAAAACATCTATAAAATAGAAATATCTTTTTTTAAAGCCCACTTACTTCTACAAGGTCTGGCATGGTGAATCTCCCTCCCCAACCACAACATCTCCTAAGCCCACCAGATCTAGTCCAGATCCTACATTCAGTTCTCCGGCCTTCTCTGGCATACTGTATCTGCACCATAAATGATCTCTAGGCTTTGGCAAGGACCCTTCCTCCTATCCCCCAACCCTCAGGGACCCTCACACACCATATGGAGTTCAACAAGATCTTCTCCAGCACTCCAGGGTTGAACCAGGAAACACATCCAGTCCCCACAGTCCACATGACTTCATTTCACCCAAGCCATTGCCATACTTTAAACCCAACCTACCCTCCCTCTTCTGCCCATATCAGACTTAGAACAGAGAAGGCCACCTGCCCAGATTTCATCACAAAAATGCCAACAAGATGAAAGACCAAGAAACTATCATATCTCCAAACCTTCCAGCCCTGTAGAAATTATTGCAATCATTATCTAGATGAACCACATGACAGAATTTAAAAAAAAAAAAAAAACGTAAACCTCATCAAATAATTCAAACAGTTTAAAGAAAAGGATTAAGCTTAGGAGAAAGAGCTAAAGCAGACTAAATAACTGGGTGATAAGAAGAACAAACTTAGGCTGACTGAAATGACAAAGACAATCCAGGATTTGAGAATGGAGTTCAATAGGGAGATAGAAACATTGAAAAAAATTCAAGCTAACATGAGGATGGAATTGAAAGACCCAGTTTTCTCAACTAGAAAAGTCAAAGGAAAGCCTTGTAAGTAGAATGGATCAAGCAGAAGACAGAAAGTAAAGACTTGGAGATAAAAAAAAAAAAAAAAAGAAAAGCAGACCTAGACCAAATAAGCAAGGTAGATGAAAAATTTTAAAAACACAGAAAGAAATATATGGGAAATGGGAGACACTGTAAATAAAAGCAGTTCTTCAAATTCTAGGTATAGATTAGAGAGAAGAATGCAAAGTCCATGGCACATACCATGTAAGCATTACAGTTTGGATGGAAAGGTAGCCTGGCAGCCAGGAGCCAAAGATTACCACAGTCACACTACACAACAAACCTCACACAAGAGATTTACTGGGTGGGAAAATAACAGGAGGGTGGCTTCCATTTCTCGGGAGAGAAAAAGCAGCAAACTGAACAGGGTACAGGGTCTATATAAAGTTTCTTGGGAAGGGGGTGGTGTTTTGCATTTGTCTCCACAGGAGAAGAAAATCTTTGGATACCATCAAAATTGATCAAGATTTGAGTTGAGGGAGACAACCCCCTCGACAAGGATGACTGACAGGTATTTTCTGAGGAACCCCCCTCTATAAGTCAAAGGACACTACATGTATGGATACTCAAGGAAAGAACATAGCTATAACCATCAAACAAAAGGAACGTGCTATACGGTAAAATTTACAGCTGTCTCTCAAATAACTCTGTGTCTATTCATTTCCTAGTCCCTATTCAACTAAATTGAGACTGGATTTAGAGTTGGATTTGGCTTTCCTACTCTAAAATCCAAACACGTTATTTAACAACATTTAAAAGTTTCTGTGTTATATCAAGAAGCCAATTGCTATAATACAAAATAAATAAAGAATAAGAGGACTATCTTTGTCTTTTCTTGGCTTTTTCTTTCACACCCTCTCATAATTGTTGTTCATCAAGTTTCGTCAAGGTTCATCAAGGTACCTTTCCCGGTACACATACATAAACAAGCGAACATTTCTCTGATGACACTTATGTTTGAGTCCCATACAGCCATCAAGACCCAGCCTGACAGCAATCCCTACATGCTCCGGAAAAGGAATTGGACTAAACCTCCCCGACTACACTGGATTCAACTCACTCCGTTTCGACTGACACTCCAACCAGAACCTCGAGTAACGACTTCAATCAAGTTAAGGATTTCAACGTAGATCTTCAATCAAACAAATCTCATCTAACATGGACTAGACATAACTCATTAGAGACTTTCCCTGTACTGGCATTTTTTTTCCACAGGGCCCCCACATGACCATCATCGTCCCATTTCAGCAGGAAGTAACCTAGAAGATGCTACGCCCCCGTTCCCCATTATTGTGTATTAGGGTAGTGTAAGCCTAGTTAAGAATGACCTTCTTATTGTTTAGAGTTGGGATTGGAAGAAGGTGTTCAAGTTAGACACTTTTTCCACATGACTTTAAGACTTAGCTAGAATAGACATAGGATGTACCATAGCAGATTATAGTATCTTCTTGTATTTCACCCTTATGATTGTTAGTTTTGGATATTTTACACTATTAAGTTTTAATCCTCTCTTAGACTAAAAGGGGAATTGTAGGGAATCACCCTAGCCCCGCCCAATAGTCCTGGGGCAGGTACCAGGTGGATCCGGGGACTCGCCCAGAAGGGCGTGGTGAAGGAAAGCCGGGGTGATGTAAGGGAGCTTCTTAAGGGGCTGCACGTGGGGACCCTCGCCCCCTTTTGTTCTGGCTGCGCTGGCTGGGTTCTATAACCTAGCTCTGGCCTGTGTTTTACCCTTGCTATCTTCTGAAATAAAGAGACCTTAATCCAATAGGGTGGAACTTTTCAGGATGGAGCTTTCCAAGGTGGAGATCGGTGGGATTTTATGTCCCGAGATCAGGCTTTATGCTATCTAGGATGGGGACAATGTCCAGTGGTTACAGCAGTTAGTATTATGTGAGTGGAACCTGGCAGTGAGAGGTTCCCTAGGGAGGGGTTTGGCCACTCATGTGGCTGGAGTAGCTTATAGACCATATCTTCTACAAGATCGCAGAAGGAAAGATAAACCCTTACCGATAGATACAAGAAGCACACAGAACACCAAATAAACAAGACAATAAAAGAAAATTCCCATGACGTGTCATAGTTAAAACACTAAGTTGACATCACATAGAAGGTGTATTGAAAACTGCCAGAAGGGGGAAAATCATCACATTAAAGAAAATCCATTCAGAATGACAGCCAATTTCTCAATAAAAACTTTGACGCAAAAGATCCTGAAGCAATGCATTCCAAGCCCTAAAACACTATGGCCAACCTCAACTTAAAGGAACCAGAAAAACTATCTTCCATAAATGAAGGAGAAAGAAAAAAACTTTCCATGACATAAATAGTCTCAAAAATCATAAGCAACAAACCAAACCTAAAGAAAATGCAGGAAGCAGTGTTTCTTACTGAAGAGAGGAACTCCGCATAGTTGAGAGACTATGAAAATAAATACAAGGCCATAATTATTAAGATACAAAATACCCCTGAGATCACAAACAACAAAACCAAAGATCAGCAATATAGTGTCCAAAAATAGCATACATATTTCAATAGTAACAACTTTAAATATCAGTGGTCTCAACCCTCCAATCAAAAGGCAGAGGTTGCCTGAATGGATCAGGAAACAAAAATCTGTTGACTGCAAGAAACACATCTTAGAAATCCAAGCACCCACTCGAGGACTCGTGGATGCCACTACAATGAGCAAATATGTGATGAAGAAACAGGAAAAATAGTGTATTGGAGAGATGGAAGAGAAAGAAAAGCATAGCAGATTGTGCACTGTGGAGGGAGATGGAATGGGAAACAGGGCAGAGGTGAGGCCATCAGTCACTGTATTGCTACCAAATGGATGTTGTTGGCAGAAGTCAAAGGCCTTGAACCAGACCAATGACTCATGGCAATGAACATTTACAAGTCAAGCTGCTTGGGCAAAAATGTATACTTCATGACATGCCACAGCCTCCAATGCCATTACAGTGTACAAGCATGTGATGGAGAGGCAGAACTGGAGACACAACATCTGTGACTGGTATGAGAGAAGGCTGCAATTGACAGAGGAGCAGGTCGGGTCATTGTCTAGAGGGTCAGCAAGATATTTTTATTTTGTATTGTTGTTTGGGTTTTGGGGGTTTTGTGGGGGTCTGTTTTGTTTTATTTTATTTTTTATTTTCTTTTGAGGAGAGGTTTCAAGAGTGGAGGGCTGATATGGAAGAATTGGGAAATGAGTGGGATTAGGGTGCATAATGTGAAATTCCCAAACAATCAATAAAAAAATAAGCTTAAAAAAAGGAAGAAGCACATCTGAACTTTGTTTTGTTTTGTTTTATTTCTCAAGATGGGGTTTCTCTACGTAGCCATGGCTGTCCCTGAATACTCTCTGTAAACCAGGCTGGTCTCTGCCTCCCAAGTGATAGGATTAAAGGCATGTACCACCACTTCAGGCTGAGACACACCTTAGCTTTAAAGATCTGCACCTCCTTAAATTAAAAGGATGGACTCCAATCATCCAATAAAATGAGACCAGAAATCAAGAAGGGATCACTAACCTAATATCTAACAAAATAGTCTTCAAACTAAAACCAGTTACAAGAGATAAAGAGAGACACTCCATTCTAATCAGGGAACAGTTAACCAAGAAGATATGATAATACTAAACATATACACACCAACTCTGTGTCATCCAATTTCATTTTTTAAAAAAATGAAAAAGATTTAAAACCACATACTAACATCAATCCAATAATAGTAGGTAATTTCAAAACACCATTTTCTCCAATAGACAGGTAATAGACAACAAATATACAGAGAAATATCAGAAGTAGTCGACATCGTGCATCAAATGAACTTAACAGATATCTGCAGAAAATTCCACCCAAACACCAAAGAATACACTTTCTACTCAATAGAACATGGAAGCTTCTCTAAAGTAGACCACACCTTGGGACACAAAACAAATCTTTACAATTTCAGAAAGACCAAACTCACTCTTTGTATTCTGTCTGATCACAATGCAAACAAAATAGATAGCAAAAAAAAAAAAACTATAGTAAATGCACAAACTTGTGGAGATTAAACAACTCATTACTGAACAGTGCATGTGTCAAAGAAGAAATTAAGAAAGAAATTCTTTTTTAAAAATTCCTGGAAATAAATGAAAATGGTAACACAACAAAAATTCTGGGACATACTGAAAGCCTGCTTTCTTTTACATTATGAGTCTCATGTACCTTTGATCCCATTCATTTCCCCATCTCCCCAACCCGGCCTCTACACCTCCCCCCAAAAAATAAAACAAAATTTAAGGGGGAGACTGGAGGATTAAGAATCTCATCATGGCCCTTTTCCCCTCTGCTCTTCCTCCAGCGGCACAATGTGATCCACTGGCAAGGAGGGACGCCAATGGAAGGTGTCCGATAAGTCTTATAAAATATAGAGATTTATGATAATTAAGACTGAGCTAACAGATGAGAATCCTAGTCATTGGCCAAGCAGAAATTGAACCTAAAAACAAACAAACAAAAAAAAAAAAAACAAACAACAAAAAAAAAGAATCTCATCATGGAAGTTGCAGCTTAACACAGTGAGTCATACTCATTGCAAAGAGTCGCTGGTCTGGTTTCAGGTCTCTGGTTTCTGCTACACAATAGAAGCTGGGTCCTCATTAGGACTCTTCCTGGATAGCTTGTTGTTGCCCTGTGTTGTGGAGATCCTTCTGCTTTGGGTCTTCAGATCAGGTTCCTTCAGGTGCTCCAGCAGATCGTAGATGGGGTGGATGTTGGGGTGAACCAAGTCATAACCTGGGTGGACCTGGGCAGCTGTACAGTTGGTCTGCCAGCCAGTTCTCCCCTGTCCTCACCACCAGGTTTTTCTCTCCAACATTGCCCCAGCTAATTGACTTCTTGCAGCAATGAGTGAGGGGTGGGGCCAGTTCTCCTGCTTTCACACCCTCAGAACTGTCCCCATCACCCATCTGTCCTGTAACAGCATGGGCGGGAAAGAGTTGCCCCTTGCCCCCATCTATCAATCCCTGAGGCAGGTATGAGAACTGTCCCTGAGGTGACAAGAGCAGGAGAACTGTCCTGTCCCACACCAGCAGCAACACTTGGGAGAACAGACCCTGCATCTCACTTGGATAATACAACACAACCAACCTTGCTTATGGAGATGTGAATGAGCCAGACCCAAAGTTGTAATAGTGGAAGAGCTGTCCCCACTGCTCATAAGTCATGTTGTGGTATGGGAGGCTGAGACATGCCCCCCTTACCTCTCACGCCTTACTAGCTGCAACAGACAAAAGAGCTGACCCTCCCCCTTACCAGCTGCAGGACTCGGGAAACAGGCCCTGCCCCTCAATTAGGCAGCACAGCAGAGCTGCCTGGTGGTTGGAGATGAGAGTGACCCAGCCCCAAAGTTATGAGCGAAGGAGAGCTGTCCCTGCTACTCATCAGACATGTGGAGGAGATATGCTCTCCCCACCACCTCCTACTCATCACTGCCTGAGACAGGTGGAGGAGCTGGCCCTGGAGTCATAAGAGCAGGAGGGCTGACCTTACCCCTCAGCAGATGCAGCACTCAGAAGAGTGTCCCCTGTACCTCACCTAGGCAAAGCATTAGAAGTGGCGCACACCTAGTGGTGTAGGTATAGGAGAGCCAACCCTGAAAGCCTGTTTTCTTATAGCACTCTGGACCACCCATCCCACAAGTGGCCCCAGTCACCATGAGCTGGGACCCTGACATCAATTAAGAATCAAGAAAACGAACCATAGAGTTGCCAATCTCTGGTCCCATTATGTCTGCAACCTTCTTATAATCCTTCTGCTTCCAAAGCCTGATATTAACTTTGAATTCTTCCTCTTCCATAACAGCTCCCAAAACACACACCCATACAATTAATTAATCAATCACCCATCTCCAGGAAATACAAAATTAGTCTTCAGATTTTCACGGATTTTTCTATTCCCATGGACACCCTCATGGCTTACATTTGGTTTTTATAGTGTTGCTTTGTAACTTGCACCTCTCTGATCCATACTATTGCAGCAACCTCAGCTTCCAGTCCCTTTCCATTTAAACGCTACAAGACGCTGCCAAAGTAATCTTCTAAAATCTGTGTTTACAATGTGCAGTTCTGATTGTGTCATTCTGTTCTGCTTTTAAGAATATCAGATGGAGATAAACTGTCACAACAGAAGACATTTTTGAGAAACTCGCCGTTTTTTTACTTAATAAAACCCAAGTACCTTGTCATAGCATCCAGATAATGCTATGGTCAAAGAGTTGTTTGTTGAAAGGCACTCAAACACATCTTGCACTAGCATCCTCAAGCTCTGTCCCCACGTGTCCTTTCCTGTCTTATCTCCCTCACTACTGTTAGCACATCCTGGGCTTAAACAGACTAAGCTAATCATATCTTTGTCATTTCTGCCTTGGTGAATATTCTCAAACACTTTCCTCCAGCTGGAGATTCTATCCTTAAAGTCTGTCAAAATGTGTTCATTTTTCTAAGTTCCAGGTCAAATGTCCCCTCCTTCATGAATGCTTCCCTGATCCTTGCAAATTAAAACTCATCGCTCCTTAAATTTTAATAACTCGGCTGTAATCCTTTCTTCAGAAATGGGAGCATCCTACCCTGTGGTATAAACAGTTGGCCATCACCTGCTGTTTTCCCTACTGCAGACTCCTGAAGGAGGGGTCTTGGCTCTTTCAAATTACTTGGCTAATTTTTTGTGTTCCTTCTGTGTTGTTTTGTTCTACACTTTAAGGGAAAAAGAAAGACTATTTCTAAACTATTCTTTTCTTCGTGGCTTAAAAAGACGGCGATGATAGAAGTGAAATTCTGAAATTCCAACTGAAACCTCACTTTTTTAAACTACCAACCATGAGCATTGCTTTAGAGAAGAATAGATTTCACCTTAGATTGCTATCAAGTGGGAAACCAGGTCGGATTATAGCTAATTTTACTCAATAAATATTTGTAAAGTATCGACCACATGCTAGGGACATTCTGCCAGGTTCTTTGGAAGCACATAAAAATCTACTCATTAAGACGGACATAGTCTAAGGAGATGAAACTAAATTTTGCATGGCTGTAACAGCATAAGTGCCATATGAGGAAAAATCTGCTATGGGGATTTAAATAAGCAAAAAACTAGGGGGAAATCTTCAAGGAAATGAAGAAGCATATGGGCCTCAAAACCACTCAGGCTAGTTTGAATCCTCCCTGACTCCTTACACATGGCAGAGCCTTGAGCACAACCCTGAGCTACTCCAGGTCTCATGCTCTTCATCCACAAAAAGAGACCAACCATACGTACATTTGGCTGGCTTTCCTAAAACGTAAGTGCTCAAAAGATCATATAATGCCTTCCCTCCTCTGTCTTTTTCTGATTTGCAAAGAAACCAAAAACTTAGCCACAGCTCCGCATTCACTCTAGTTCTAAGTGAGATGGTTTTAATATTTTTACCACATTTCAAAACGAGAACCCTAGAAGAAGGGAAACTGAAATCAGCATTAAATAAAGCCTACCATTCCTGGGTTTCTCACAGTCACAAATGAGTCCCTGAAAGGATATTAATGTTTTCCTGGAGGTGATGGTTTGGGTTTGGGGTAGTAAAATCAAGGGCAATTGTTCTCACTCCTCTTCCTTACATGATGGTCATTAATGAAGGCCACACCTCATGGTTATAAGTATGCTCCAGCCTCTAATGATCTCAATAAATGTACCATCTTTCTCAAATGAGTATTTTACTATCATAACACAGTTTCTTATTCCTCCTACACTGGAGCAGAGCATCAAGGATTTCAGACAAGTGTAATAAAAGCACTAAAATTGGTGTTTTACAGGGCTTTGATGTGTCATCACCAGGAAAGTCCATTTCCAATGAGAAATGCATCTTCTTGCTTCCTGGTTCCAAGTTCCATGGAACCCATTTTGTGGCACAGATGTCTCCCAGCAAAGGAGGCTAGCATCTCTCCGGCTGCAAAAACATGCTCAAGCCAACCAAGTTTAACTACAAACTTAGCTGCTGTTACCGGTATGTCACTACAGTCCTGAGGTACATGTATTCCTTCACAAACACAGACTCTGGGTGGCAAAGACACATTAGAATTCACTGCTCTCTGAAGGCACACAGAAAGAAACCTAGATTCTATATCTCCTTTAATTATCTTACCACATTTTGTTGCTTTCTATGCTTTAAAATCATTTACAGGTGGTCATGGTGGCAAAACCCTATAACTGCAGCATTCTGGAGGCTGAGAAAGGGAGACAGGGTTTTGGAGGACAGCTTTGGCTACATTCCAAGGCCTTTCTTAAAAAACACAACCAACCCAAAACCCACAAAATCAAATTGCTTATATCTGTTATTATGGGGAAAGGGCACTAGTGACATGCTACTGTTTTTTTTTTTTTTTTGGTGGAGTTTTTTATATTTTGTTGTTTCTAATTATTCCCCATGGAAGGTACCACAAACTTAATCTAATTCAACAAAAATCTATGATTCTTGTATGCCAGAAATTCTTCTAGGTATTTAGTACAAAAACCCAAATGAGATGAACTATATTTTAAGAACTTACATTGGCATGTTTGGGAAATAGGAGTAGGGAAGTTACATTGCAGGCACATGTTTTCCAAGGAAAAACAAGACTTCCTAACAAGGGGGGAATAGCTTCTGTGAGGGAGTCAAAGAAGAAGCTCTGAAAAGAGCAAGCACATCTCTCAGCCCATGCTGTTGAGACCAGAAGCCAGGTCACTCATTGGTGCTCATCGCCACCCTTTATTACGTGGGCAGCTCTCTCCTGTGCCCTTCTCAGAACATAACATAACAACATGCTCTCTGCCCTGCAGGCTCACAATTCAGGCTCGGGAGACAACTTGTTCCGACACACTCCTAAATAAGCTTCAAATGTACAAGAGGGAAACCAGATGGAAGCTAAGGAAACAGCATCTGAAATACAGTAAATCTGTAATGGCTAACTGACCTAACTTATGACCTATAAAAATCATTTTTCTTCCAGAGACAACTAATATACTCATAGCCAGCTCTGTGCCAAATCTACAGCCTGATGAATCAGCTCCTTCGAAACTGGTGCATGCTTCACACTGAATGTGGTTTTAAATCACTTTGAAAGGGAGTTCTGGTCTCTAAGAGAATTTCAATACATTAGTTCAAGTTTGCACAGAGTCTTAAAGATACTTCATTAATTCAATGAGTAACTACTGAATTCCTTCCACAAGTACAACATGGTTCAGGTAAAGGTGGGATGAATAAAAGAGTTAGGAGGCATTTACTATCAAAAACAAAATTTGCAGTTAGAACCTAATATTTATCATTTGCTTCTGATTGCATGTATTTATCCTAATTACATAATAAGATGCAATCATTCTGAAAACAAAGAGAAACTGGATTTTTTTATTTTAAGCAAGCTCTCTTGAAGCACAAGATTGGAAAAAAAAAATCAGTGTGTGAGCCAAGTGCCAGAAGCTGAGAATTCAATCTAAGCTACCAATACCAAAAATGGCCAAACATAAAAAGAGGTGGTTATCACTGACTACCTGGAAAGAAACTGAAATGCATGAAGAACGAACCCTTAAGTCTTGTGTGTGAAGGAAGCTTGACCGCCTAATGAACCCCTGGATCTGTTTGTTTGGGTTTTTTTAAGTTTGAAATTTATTTTTTACTTGTAGCTGATAAAGAAAACAAATAAGTATGTTTTAATGCACTTACACATTACATATAACACTTAAATCAGGGTATAAATGTCTACCTCAAGTATTTATCACTTTGTCATGGTAAAAGCATGGTGGCACTTTCTTCTAGCTTCTTTGGCATAGGCAGCCCATTATGCACGCCCACTGCAAAGTACCCTTCAGTACTTTGCTCCCATTTAAGTAGGACTTACGTGCGTTTATCACCCTTGTGCTGTAACTTCCTGGATTTCGATAATTATAATGTTTTTAAACAAAGTATTTTATTAATGAGACTCTAATCCTTTGACATACAATTAAATAGTTGGTCTCTCCCTTACATATGCCAAAACACCAAGATTTTCTTGCTTTGTAAATTTTGTGCAATTTCGCACAGGTGTGTAATCTATTAGGAATCTATTCACGCCATTACCCGTCCATATCCCACTCCAACTCCTACAGCCCTCCCCCACCTTCTTCCCAACTGGTTCCCCTCCTACTTTTATTCTCATTTTTTTGTACAGATCTCATACAGACATCCCTATTACACTGACTGTATCATATCCAGAAGACAGCATTTTACAGAACTCCTCCTATCCTACCCTCCACCCCATGCATTCTTTCCATTCCCCTTTTCAAGATGTTCTCCTGGAGGGTGTATTACAGATGTCCTGTTTAGAACTAAGCCTTCAACAGCCATTCATTCTTAGTCTTTGACCAATTATGAGTCCCTCTATTAACCATTACCAAGTGCAAAAAGAAGCCACTCTGGCTGAGTGCTAGTGTCAGCGAGTAAATATAAACATTGAGAAGGCATCTTGAATACATATATCTAGTTAGCTTAATATCAGCAGTAAATTCCACCTGTGACATCTCCAGCCATAGGTCTTTTGCCAAGGTTGACTGCACTACACATCAGACCTCAAATAAATCCAATCAAAAATTAGTTAGTTACCCCCAAAAAAATCATACCACTATTATGCCTGGAAGGTCAGTGTTATAGGATTCAGGATCCATAGCAGGGTGAAACTCACTGGCACCTTTTCTCTCCCAGCAGCCAGCATAGCACCTTCCTGGCTCTATGAATGGCATCCAACTTGGTGACGTAGTGGAAGCTTCAACTTAGTTCTAGCTTGATTAATATGTGCAGAATCCCAAGTGCGTGTTGCCTTCAACAATAGTGCCTTACCATATAGTTCTGGTGAGTGACCAGGATCAGAGACAATAGTCTTCATCAACCCATAATGAAAAATTTCACACCTGGCACTGGGATTTTGTTTAGTCATAACTTCTGAGAGCAGCATTATCCACTCACATATGGTACCTCCATTTGAAATTTAATTAATTACATTTTTAGTTACCTTATAATTGAGTTGGTTTCTATGTGGCATTTTCCTATCCCTACTTTTTTCCATTCCCCTCATCCCTGTTTAAACCTCTCCAGCTCTACTATCCCCCACACTCTACTTTCATAACACATGAAAATGCTAACATTTTTAATCCCCAACATATGTCTTCTGTTTACACAGTGTGAACCCCTTAGCTGTAAATGCAGGCATGACTAAAACCCATGATCCTCAATACCCAATGTGCTGACAGTAATCTGCTTCATTATCACCTTCAGGGGATGACAGATTTCTTTAACTTTGAGAATAGGCATGGAGAACACTCAGCCTAGCTGATTCACTGGTACCCTTCCATACACATCCAATTCTCTATTTTGCTTAAGGAAAGAAGCACAGTGTGACTCTTGCTGTGTTGCACTAACTTTTCCTCAAGCACTTGGGCAAAGTGATGTCAACCAATCAACCAATCCCAGTGAAGGCTGAGAGGCCAGCCTGGATGTCCACAGACTCACTGCCATCTGTGATGACCTATCTTGGTCATCAACTTGATTACATCTATAAGCAACTGAGCACACCTATGGAGGATTTTTTTTTTTGGTGGAATCATTTCAAATTGGATCACTTGCCCTGAATATGCATTAGTTGAAATCAGAAAACCAACCCTAAATCTGGGCCACACCTTCTGGTGGCAGTCCATATAAAAGAAAATGGAAGAAGGAAGCTGTTGTTTTCTGTCTGCTCGCCCTCACTCTCACTTCCATGCTCATCTACCCTGCTGCTTAGGCATTCCTTCACTGTCATTAGAACCTACTTCTTTGGGTCTCCAACAAACAAACAACCAACTGAAACATCCAGACTTCCAAACTGAACAACTGTCTGATTTTTGGCCTTTTTTTCAAGAGACAGCCATTGTTGGGCTAACCTGACCACAGCCTGTAAGCTACTCTAATAAATCCCTTTTCAATACATATAAATTTATTCTATTGGTTATTGGTTAGAATCCTGGCTTATGAGCCATCTCTTCAGCCCCCAGGCCCAGTTCCTGTACAGCTGTCTCCATGTCAGAGTGCCCTTCTGTGTGGGGACATCCTTTCTGATCTTTCCTTTAAGTACCTGTCAAACTCCTTCTGAGTTTCTAGACAAAAGGGCATTTACTGAAGTCTTAAAATAGGGATAATGGCAGATTCTAAGGAAGAAAACCTCTGCCTGCCTTCTGCTCCCCTCACATTCCAGAATATTCTCCTGGAACTACCCCCTTGCAATACATTCTCAAACAAACAAACAAACAAAACAGTCTTTTCCCATCAATATTCTTGCCAGCCTCCTCACTCTGCCTGAGCAACTGCAGTCTTGTATTTCTCTTCTAATTCTGTCAAAGTAGATTTTCAGACTTGCTAGGATAGAGAAAAGGTACAAAGCAAACCAAAGTATTCTTCATACCAGTACACAGACAACTATTACTACTCTTTGTGTGGTTAATGACACCAATCGCCTCATTCCCACACATGAAAGGACACTTTGGAACAGTGGGAAACTTTTAATTTTATAATTTCCAACCATTCGGTGATGGATGGAATCTTCCCAAAGTCTTACAGAACAAGAAACCCACTGTTTGAGGACTTGAGATAAAGACACATAATAAGAAGGGGTAATTCCCAATGTATATTGCATAGTTATATTGAATTATGTAAACAAGAAATTGAATCAAAGAAATAACTCTAAATCTGACTCATGGATTACTAGCTTTAATGTTATCCTAAAATCATATCCATTCATTTTCCCAGCTGAGGTTAGATAAAAAGAAAAGTATGGAGTGGTACTAGGGTTACTCCACTATCACTGACCAGTGCACTAACTGCTTTAATGAGGAATCATTAGGAAGAACCGTCTTTCAGAGATGATGCTATGGAGAGCATCTTCTGAGTGCTGCTCTCCTTGAGCAATTCAAAGAGGTAAAGTCAACCAGAAGACAACAGTTTAATCCACAGGTGTATTCTCTGCACCCAGAAAACTTGGAGTTAGTCCCAACTCAGCCCCCTCCAAGGTTTGAAACACCTGACCACACAAAGGATCACCTACAGAGCTTCCTGCACCTTCATTTTCTCATCTTAAAATTAGAGGTGACAATAATAGCTCCTAGACTGTGTAAGAAATACTACCAATTGTAAATCACTTAAATCAGTATTTAGCACTTAGTAAACATCCAAGTTTTGTGGAGACATGAATATTATGGTAGGAAGTGACTTGAAGAAATTTTCTACATTTTAGGCATTTCCCCTCACTTGAGAGATGCACAGTACTTAACCACTTTGTTCAGGACTTCCATGAAAACATTAAGCATATGAGCTAGTAGCATTCAATAAGTTATTTGTATTAGTATGTTTTATAGACAGTACACACATATATAAAAATACATCTTTTACTTCTGCTGCCTAAGTGGGAGCCTACAAAATACTTGCTAACATACCAACAATAGATGAACATTTGTTAAATGCAGTCAATACTAATCAATGATAACCAAGACGTGATTCACACTAGATGTCAATCAGCAACTAAATGGAATAATAAACTGAAGTATATATGCACCATGGAGTCCTACTCAGTCAGAGATAATAAGCTTGTTCATTTGCAAAGGAGTGAGTGGAACTGGAAAATGGGTGTTGAGTGAAATAAGCTGTTCAGAAAAACATATCATGTTTTCTTTCTGTGATGAATCCAGATTTTTTAATTATATATACATGTATGAATACATATACATATATATACATATATATATATATATATATATATATATATATATCATGAATGTAAAAAGGAGATAAGTTGTAGGTGAAAGAGACTTACCTGTTTTCCATTGCTGAGATAAAACACTGTCTTCAAAAGCAACTTCACAGTCCAGTGAAAGAAACTAAGGAAGGAACTGAAGAAGAAACCACAGAGGAGTGCTGCTTATGACTTGCTCCCCATGGCTTTCTCAGCCTGCTTTCTTTAAAGACTACTTTCCCAGGGATGGTATCACCCACAGTGGACTGGGCTCTCCCACTTCAATCATTAATTAAAAAAAAAAAAGCTCCCACAGAATCTTGCCTACAGGTAATCTGATGGAGATACTTTTTCAACTGACAACTGAGGCTCCTATTCCCAGATATCACCAGCTTGTATCAAGCTGATTAAAAAAAAAAAAAAACACAGGACAGGGACCAACAAGGGAGAGGTAACAGGTTGTATAATTGGATTTAGGATAAACAAAGTATCAAAGACACAGAAGTACAAAAACATCATCATAAAACCCATTGAAAACTAACTATATGTAGATCTGGCTGTCCTGGAACTCACTATGTAGACCAACCTGGCCTATCTATATTTTTTAAAGAAACCGATTCCTTTCAATCCAACTAATTTCTTTTTGGTTTTTCCAGACAGGGTTTCTCTGTGGCTTTGGAGGCTGTCCTGGAACTAGCACTTATAGACCAGGATGGTCTCGAACTCACAGAGATCCACCTGCCTCTGCCTCTGCCTCCCAAGTGCTGGGATTAAAGGTGTGCGCCACCAACGCCCGGCTCAATCCAACTAATTTTTATATCAGATTTTCCTTCCACTAATTGTTAGTTAGAGTAATTTTTGCAGTGATGTGTCATCCAAGTACAACAATTTCAACACTAGAAACATACAGGCAGTGAAAAATAAATTATAAAACCCACAGGGTGGGAAAGAACACTAGTTACAATTGTTACTGAGAAGGGAGGCAGTGAGAACAACCAACAATAAATGAACTACAGTTGCTTGACACAATGGTCCAGGCAGGGAGCCAGGGAACAGAGAAGGTGACACCCTACAGAGCCAATAAGCATCCAGCCTACCTTGGCCTGAGAGCTGGGTCCAGATTCTGAATTTATAACGGTTGACTTCCGTATCATAAGTTTGTCTATTTTAGCTGAAGCAGTAAGCCAGCTACACCAATGTGCACTAAGTACATTTCCACCTTGCTGTTTCACAAAGTGCACCCTCAGAGCACCCCCACCAGAAAGCAATGTAAAAGAACCAACTCTACTCTTCACATACACCCTAAAATGCAGATGGCACTATTCTTTCTTCATAAGAAAATTCATTCCTGAAACACTAGATATTTTAACCAGGGCAACACAGATTAAAAATAACAAAGCCTTGTTGTGCCTATCTTAAAGGCTCAATAGCTGAAAAGGAATAACCTAGGAACAGCTGTAGAAATGATGTGTCTCTGAACACCAAAGATTTACCGGTGACTAATGAGAGCCTGTTTTTAAGTTTCTCTTTAGGATGCTTGCTGAGTTATGCGCACAAGGCCAAACCCAGAGAACCCATATTCCAAGTCATCAATGCTGAAGACTGTTCATGCCAGCAATTGCAAATACAGTCTTCAGAGTGCATTTGAACATGGCGCTGGTGTTTAGTGCTGACATACATAGAACTCAGGATAGTGCACTGAGTGCCATCTGCTTTCTCTCCCTAACCCATGTGTTCATTAACAAAGAGTCAAAATCAGAAACTCTTCTATCATTTATTTGAGTTTTCTCAACATACACACCCTGTCAAATTTAGAGTTAATGCCATTGAATTTGAGTTGTAAATAAATTATGCCAGATTTTATCAATTTTACAAATTGGACTTTGTCATGTAGTAGTTTTCATTATTTTTCTGTTACTCTGCAAATCTCAACTTCTGAATAAATGCTTAAAAACACAACTACATCAAAGACACATTTAACATTTAACAATCAAAGACACATTTAAAAAAAATGTATAAACTGAAAAAGTCTTTTTAAGTGAAACAGGCAATATTCTCTGGTGATTCCCACTGAATCATCAGTTTGTTTTAATGAAAAGCACATTATTTAAATTTCTTATTTTGCATATTTGAAAAAAGAAAACAGGGTCAACATATCCACAATATAATAATAAAATTGTACACTGAGTAAAGGACAGCAAGATTCAACTTTATAAAAAGGCAGTTCTTGTGTACTCTGATTGCATTGTTAACTGGTTCTTGCTACATTACTACCACTCAGAATGAAGGTTCCATTTTTCATGGCAAAAAGAAGCCTCATGGGAACCAAGAAATCACCCCAATTCTTCCTCATACAAAAATGTACATGTGTCACATGCTTCAGCTGTGTGCTGTGCAGCTTAAAGTTTGTGACAGAAATGCAAAATTAATTTTAGAGTCAATAAGAGCTGGCAAGTGTTCATAGAGAGATGGAAAACTGGGGTTAGAGCATCCTAGAGAATAGCTTGAAAAAGAAATATTACAATCAAAAATTCAAATCTACGCAGGAGAGAAAATGGGATGGGAAAAATAGTATTCCGAAAGTTTGTGACAACCACATTTCCCAGATATTTTCCACATGATGCTTGATGGTCACATTCACATGGTTTAAAAAAAGAAAAGGGAAAAAAAAACTCCAAAATCATCACCACAAACAAGATTTGGCACTACTCATGTCAGCATTTAAGAGGAAGAGAAGAAATGACTGGTTGTATAAAAGATCATCAATACAAATTTATCTTCAAGGTTATTGATGCTTTTTATCAGAAGCCATTAGGAATCAGGTGATTGTCATTATAAAATTACTTAACAAAAAATTCGTCAGAAAACCAATATAGTACCTTCTTCGTAAGTATATATGTAAGGTTTATAGTTACATCCTTAGATAAATATACAATTCAAAACCAAATCTCAGTATATATGCATTTGTTCAGCCTGGTGTAGTTCTCAAATAAGATAAAAAATACCATTAACTAGGAACAAATCACCCTCCAAGAAATGAGGTTAAGGATAATGAAAAAGCAACAGTGCCACCTGCTGTATGTTTCTGTAGTTTCTTTACATCTCTCTTCCTTTAATTTTTAAAGTCTAATTATCATTGAACTATCGTCTATGGTATGAGAAATCCTTTGCTGACAAGATACTCCATTGCTTTAAGAGAATAATCTGGGATCAAACTAATTTTAATATATGATATGGGTCACTTGTACACAGCTTTAAATGATCTCTTCAGAGACTTCACCAAAATTGAGACTATATAAAAATGCTACTAATGAGCTATTATCACATCAACTGTCTTGCTGTTCCAATTCTTTTTTGATACCAGTAACATTTGTTTGTTCATTAGTTTGCTTTTGTTTGTTTGTATTACTGAAGGTTGATTCTAGGGCTCTTTGCATGTTCAAAAAGAGCTCTACTATTCAGCTACACCCCAGGCCCAACCAGTAAATGTTTCACACACACACACACACACACACACACAAAAATGATTTGACTTTTAGTTTATGAAAATGTGCAAAGTACAATGAGGCTGTCATATCATAATAGCATTCAGACTTCTTTTCAGAAAAAGAACAGAAATGTACAACACTGGAACCAAAATTTCTTAGCTTGATCCAGGACCATCAGTACCAACCTTACAAACAAGGAGGGCAGACAGTAGATACCATGTCACTTCCCAGTCCATTCCAGCATTCCATCTCATGATGTCTGAAACATAGGGTCAAAACCTTACCTAATGAAGTAATCAGATGAATCCCTTACTTTTTTCACAATGTTAAATTTCACCCTAGAAGAAGAAGACATTGGGTCATTAATATTCAATAGTTCCTTGTAAAGAAAGGGGCTGATTAGGTAATGTCTTTTGTTGGCTATCTGGTGAGTTTTCACCTGAAGAAGAAGAGAGGTCTTGACACGTAGACACTGCCTCCAAAGAAGGCAGGCAGAGTTGGTGAGTAATGGGGAAAATTGAGGAGTCAGGGCAGAAAGACAGTAAGAACTCAGAGAAAAGAAAGACAGCACAGCAAAGAGAGATGGAAATCAGAAAGACAGCACAGCAAAGAGAGATGGAAATCACCACAGACAGACAGGAACTTACTCAGTTACTAAAAGGCCCTGCCCATACTATGCCCTTTATTTACAAAGATAGTAAGTACACAGGGGAAATGTGTGGAACAATGAAATCTGTAGAGCCAAGATGACTAACTCTTTTTTTTTCTTTTTTTTTTTTTTTTTTTTTTGAGACAGGGTTTCTCTGTGTAGCTTTGGAGCCTATCACTCTGGAGACCAGGCTGGCCTCGAACTCCCAGAGATCTGCCTGCCGAGTGCTGGGATTAAAGGTGTGCACCACCAATGCCCAGTGGCTAACTCTTAATCAATGATTCTAGTCCAGAAAAATTCCAGGAAAGATTAAGTTTCCTAGGTACATCAGTGGCCTTTGGGAAGCAGAACATGTTTTCCTTAGGCTGTTGAAGGAAGGCATGTGCTCAGTCTCTAAGGTGTGATGAATGACCCCCTTCCGAGACTGATAGCACTAGCCACAAAACCGAACCTATGAAAGCTGATCTCAAAGCTCCATAGGAGAGAAAACAATGTATATATAAAGGTTACTGGTTTGATAAAAGGAAATCCATTTTTTCAATGACAGCATAAAAAATCCTCTATTGGCAAGAAGCAATTTTCATTCTGGGGGAAAGTGAAATTCAAGAGCTCATACGGGAGAAAGAGATCATTTGCTCTGTTTATTCTTGCCTGAGCAGACACATTCTAAATTGATCATCAGTGAAGAATGGGATAACATTCAAGAGCAAATGTGCCTATGCTCTTGAACCTGCCATTTGAAGAAATTTATAAAGAAACTTTATTTAAAAACAAACCTCTCCGGCTTCCCGGTGAGGGTAAAATGGTATAGCAATCTTAGATTGTGATGAAAGTAACAAACCAATGAGGATATGTTTCAATGAAATTATTATTTGATCGCTTAACCTCTAAAGGCAGCATTATCAAGCAGATGAAAACTGGCCCTAGGGAGAGCACTGGGTACACAAAGATGAGTAAGCCATAAGTTCTGAACCAGAGCCTTCAGCCTCCTAAATAGGGCATGAACATGTGCAAAAGGGGGAAAAAGTCTTTCCTGTGATTTTGCAGTCATCTGTAGGTGGTTAAGATTTAAGGACTTTTTGTTCTTTTTCTTGTTTCACTGTCTCTATTCAATGTTACTTTTCTAAACAGTGTAATTCCCAAATGCCTTCTAAATACGTATCCTTATATCTACAGATAGCTGTAGCTCTCATCACTCTTCAAAGAATTTCCTTTTGTAGCAGAGAGCATTACAGAAATTTACAAATGGTAAAAATGCAAAGTACTGTGTGGTACCCATCTCCAACTGCTACTTCTGTAATATAATCCCTCTACATCACAAAAGAGGGGACAGAAAGATTCTAAGAGCCAAAGGACACAGATGTCTGCTACGAGATAGTGTTTTGTATATATGACAGCGAACTCTACCCACAAAAATCTCAAAAATATGGCTACCTATACAAGCCCTGAACAAATGATAACACCTGTTGATATGCCAGTATAGATGGGGGAAATCTCACACGTTTCACCCTAAATGAAGAGCTACAAACAAATTAATTTCTGTGAAGAGAGAGTCATTCTTTTCCAGTGACAAGTGCCTTCTCCAATCCCAAGTATCCATAAAATCATATACATACAAACAACACTAAGTTAACTCTGTGGCTTGTATTTCTATATATGTATTTGAAAAAGAGATCATATATTTGAGGGGGAATTGGGAGGACATAGGAGTTGGGGCAGGGATAGAAACATGTAAATATAGTACTCAAGTATGAAATTATTGTTAAAGTAAAATTAAAGTTTTTAAAGAGCTAAGAACTTTTTGTATTCCTTTCATTTATTCATTCTGTTTCTAGTTTTTCAATGTCCAAGTAAAGATTGTTTCATAGGAACTTGATGTCCAGGATAGGTTTATAAACAGCATGGTATGGTAGGGGAGTCTAGTTCATCATGGTTGAGCATGGCACTCAAATGTTAAGAGCAAGCAGGAGTCAGAGCCTGTAGGAGTCATTGTGACATGGCTCAATTAAGATCAACACTAGCTTTATATTATTTTGTTTTGAAAATATGAAACTGCAAGCTTATTTATTCATAAGAGAGGGGATGGAAGATAAAAGCAATTTTCAAAGTAAATTATGATAAATGAGTTAGTAAAATAAATTAAAACATGAGTAAAGATGATATACTGTTAAATAGTAGGAGTTTATTGTTTTAAGTACATTCTGAGTATCTGCAATTCACAGCTTTAAGAATAATTATGAAGCACTCCATGCAGGGACACCAGTTGTCTTCATTACGCATTCTTGGGCATACAGCTGTGGACTTTCCATTCATTTCAGCACTTGCTCATGAGTTAGGCAGAC
Source organism: Cricetulus griseus (assembly GCF_003668045.3). NCBI lineage: Eukaryota > Metazoa > Chordata > Mammalia > Rodentia > Cricetidae > Cricetulus > Cricetulus griseus. Next base: position 142,976,793 of record NC_048598.1, read on the forward strand.
TTAGTTCTTCCCCCAAGAGCATGTTGCCAAGACTTAATGGCTCTGGACATACATCTGGTAAGGGCTCTGAAAGCCACCTGGACTATAGAAAAAGGGTTTTGGATTCCACAGGAGAACTTTGTGTGTTCCTTTCTCATGGTTGCATCTGTGACTGGCAGGTACCTACTGAAATAAGTGGTTATTGCAAGGCAAGTCCACGCCACTCCACTCCAAGTCCTGACATATAAATGATGCAAAGACAAGATACTAGCATTCTATACCTAATACTTGCATGTTGAATAACTAGGACAATGCTCTGCTGTCACAATCACCAGCTGCAAATATGCATACCCCATGCATACTAATCTTTACTTTTTCTTAAAATACTGGGTAAGTATTAACACCTATAATCTCTAATCATATTTTGAAAAAAAGAACAATTTATGATTTATAGCCATCTACCTCCTCAGATTTTTTAGTCAGAACTTTTACCCACAAACAGAACTAAGTTGAACACGTTTGAGCAAAAAAAAAAAAAAAAAAAAAAAAAAAAAAAAAAAAAAAAAGATTTATAGAAAGACATTAACTAGGCTGTGTAATCCCTGAGGTGAAAAAATAGAGGATAAGTGGGCAGGGTCAATGAAATAAAACCACACAATAAAAAAAAAAAGAAGCATAGCAACCACATGTCTTTTACAAACCTACTTACACTACAGTTGGTTGAGTCTTTCATTTACTTTCCAAATCTAATGAAATTTCACTCACTGGCTTCAACACTATTTTATTTTACTTTTAAGATATGCTAGGATCTTTTATGTCAGTATACTTCTGCTTGATCTGTTTCATGAAAATTGCAAATTACACAAAAAATTAAATGAAAAGTACCTAAAGTTCTCTTCCCCTCTCCCATTGCCACTTTCAGCGTCCCTGTTTTTGTGTAGTTGATACATAATAATTGTAAAAATTTATGGGATATAGGTACAAGTGAATCTGAATTCCAGAAACCCCTGAGTCATTTTAATTGACATCACTTTCTCAGCATGCTTATAAAAGACCAGGTCCCCTGCATAAAATCACCACTTCAGGTGACATGGCTCTATATCCCAATCATGTACGTCTCTGCAGTTGCAATGGTGCCTAGGAGTGTAATTCATCACTTCCTAGATGAAGACTTGCTGAGAAGAGGTTAAAATGAATGATGAGTGAATTAAACTATACTGTTCATCACAAGCTCCTGCTATATTTTAGGAATTTTCTCCCTTGGTATGAGCTAGGTAGTAGAGCCTCTCACACACAAAGAAAAAGAAAATGGCAGATAGTTATTTCCTTGGTGGCTCTTCAACTGGAGCATGAACTGTGACGTTGGCTCCTTCCATCACTTGCATCCATTTTTAGACCTTGAATTTTAATCCAGTAAGTGGTGTAAAGAAGAGCAGAACATAAGTGGTTTATTCTAGCAACAGGAGCTGGAGCCCAATAATATTCCTGGAGCAGGGATCTCAGTAATGCTAGCAAACCTGTTCCAAGATCCACTGCAGCTCCAGTCAGCACTAAGCTCAGTGGCATCAACAATGACACCTACAGGATATGATTTGGGCCATTGTCTCTAACCCATAGCCTCAGTAAGTCTGTGTAAATAAGCACCTTTAAATGAATTCATGCAGAGTTGCTTTAATTAAAATCACTGACTGACAGATAAACTGTTACCAGATGTAGCCTGAAACAGCAGTCCTCTTAAAAGATTCCATTGGATTAAAAAAAAAAAAACAAAAAACAAAAAACAAAACAAAAACAATGAAAATCAAGGCAATGTCCGAAGATGGGCATCTGGAAGCCCATCACATGAACTTTCATCTTAACGGAATCCTCAGTCTCACAAGGATATGGAAACATTATGAAAGGCATGAGGAATGTGAGAACTGTGGGCCTGGAGTGCTCCCTAACAGGGCTATGCTGCTTAAAGGAAGAGAATGACAAGCTGAAATCACAAATTCTTGGCTAGAGGCATGAAGTGAAATCCTGTGTTTCTCTGACTGCTAAAAGAATCTCTTATCACTTCCAGCCGCAGGGCTAAGATAACTGAAAATCAAACTCAAACTTTGATCCTGCAGGTTTCTAAATTATAACGTCAGTTGAATTCACAGCCCACTGAGATCACTTAAGTGAAAGCAAAAGCATTGATCAGGGTAGAACAAAACTGAGATACAGAATGGGGGACAATAGATGGATTGGATTCCAATGTCATAAGTACTCTAAACCTACCAAATCCCCTGACAGTCCCTGGATGGCCAACTAGTCAGTCTTCCTCCTTTGTCTGATGAGATGCAGAAGGAATAAATTATCTATGGTAATGGAAGTGGCTGTCACAAAAATCAAGGTTTTAGGTAGCAGGGACAGCAGAGCTGATGGCAGCTATGAAGGGCCATTCCAAGTGATGTCAACAGTGTAAACCATAGTTCTTAGTAGCAGTGACAGCAGTGTCCCTATTGAGCCAGGTCTGTCTCATGATTTAGACTGTCATTTCTGCCAGCACAATCCCAAGACTGGTTCTCTAGCCCAATGGCATTTGAATAAATAATTTTCTTCTCAAATTAGCTAAATTTGGTTGTCATGGATAGCTATGAACTATCTATGAACTATACATTTAGAAATGTTTGCATTGGCTTTGTAGCTTACCTTTGGCCCTCCTACCACTAGCCAAATGTTGCCAATGTTTAAGACATTTCAACTCATTTGTTTGCTTTGGTACAATGATTTCATAACCAGTCTAAATTCCCCAACAGTGAGACCCACGCTCTGCCTTGCAAGTTCCCTGTCTGTAAAATTTAATAAGAGATTCAGGTCTGTTTGCCAATTCTACATTTATCCATCTTTGTCTCTTTTATATGTGATATTATTATTCCATTTTCCAGTGGATTGTCAAAGATCGGGCAAACACAAACCACTCCCCACCTAGATGTAGTCATCTAATGTATCAAATTATAACCCACAAATTACGACATGACCTATTGCCTGGTTAATCTAAAGCCATGACAAAGTAAATGCATGATAAACAGTCACAGTCACTTAGGAAACTGATGGCCAAGCCTTTTAAAACCCCAGGAAAGGCATTATTGGAGCAATGACAAAAAACATAGATCAAGCACAGCTCATAACCTGCTGATAAGGCTATTCAAGTCCCTGGCTGTGGGTCTCTGCATCTGGTCCTGTAAATTGCTGGATGAAACCTCTTTGATGATGATTGTGCTGAGCTCTTGTCTATGAGTCTAGCAGAGTACAATTAGGAATCATTTTGTTGACTTTCTTTTTCTGGTCATGTTTTGGGTCTGTCCTAGGTCTCTGGGCTAACCAGACTCTGGTTCCTGACCCTCCTGGTAGTGTCAGGTGTGTGCTTCCTCTCGTGACATAGGTCTCAAGATGGACCAGTTGCTGGTTGGCCACTCCTACAAGTTCTTTGCCACCTTTACCCCAGCACATCTTGCAGGCAGGACAAATTGTAGGTGAAAGGTTTTGTGACTGGGTTGGTGTCCCAGTCCCATCTCCAATATGTGGCATCCTGAACTACCCAATCACTAGCTAAAAACTAACTGTGGGAACCTTAAGAGTTATGAGATTATTATATGATGGGAGGCTTTCTGGGAAAAAAATGGATGCATACCATTTCCCCTTCCTACAAGAGTTACTTATTGTCGGGTGTTGGTGGTGCACACCTTTAATCCCAGCACTTGGGAAGCAGAGGCAGGCAGATCTCTGTGAGTTCGAGGCCAGCCTGGTCTACAAGAGCTAGTTCCAGGACAGTCTCCAAAGCCACAGAGAAACCCTGTCTCAAAAAACAAAAACAAACAAAAAAGAAGTTACTTATTCTAGAAACTTCAGAAATGACAGATAACCTGCCTGAAATGTGGACCAAAATGTAGATTGCGGTGATGGTCCCTTGGGCCATTGTCATCTCTCACCCCTTACCTGTTCTCTACTTTACTCTGTGATAAACTACATTTAAAAAGAAAATGAAATGAAAGTATAGCTGTTGAAACAGAAGGCCAAGAATGATAACTCTAGCAAATATTAAAACCTACATAGGAAGTATAAAAATACTGCTAACTTTTCAAATTAATAAAAAGGTTTGTGGAATATGACCACACAAGAAGCTGCCCGAGTTTTTAATGTAGAGATTTTATTAGTAATCACCAAAACTTAAGATTACCCTCAATATATTAATAAACAAACTGGTACATCTAGACAATGTAATATCATTCAGAACAAAAAAATGAGCTACAAAGCCATGAAGAAACGTGGAGAAAATTTAATGCATCTTACTAAGCACAAGAAGCCAATTTTGAAGGACTATATATGGTTTCATTTTAACTCTAACGTTGTGGAAAGGGCAACACTAATGTGACAAAGTGTGGGAAGGTTTGGAATGAATAGATGAAATATGAAGAAAGCAGTATAATTACTCTGTGTGACACTATGGTGGGGAAGACAAGTCATTATGCTATTGTCTAAACGTACAGAATATAGAACAACAAGAATAGACTATATATCATCCAGTGATGACATGTCAGTGTAAATTTAATAATTGTGAAAATGGTACCCTCTGGTAGGGATTTGGGGGCTGTGCATATATGGGGAAAGGGATGTATGGAAATCTCTGTGCCTAGTGGTCAGTTTTGCCAGACACTTAAACCTAATCTAACAAAATAAGTCTTTTTTATTTCAGCAAGGCTTCTAGGTATTAGAAAAATATAAGAGAATAGATCATCTTCTAGAATACAGATGATTTAGAAATAACTTTTAAGACAACATTTATGATAGGACTGAATCTAAAAGTTGTCACAGAATAAGCACACACTAGTTTATAATAAAACAAAGGCAAGAAACTGGAGGCAAGAGCTGAAGCAGAGACTAAAAGACAATCCTATGCCTTGCCCAGTCTAGACACAGGGGTGTGGGGGTGGAAAGGTGCCTTAGTCCTGCCTCAACTAGATGATGGGACAGACTTAGTAGACTTCCTATGGGAGGCCTTACCCTCTCCGTGGAGCAGATGGGAGGAGGATCATGGAGTGGAGGGAGTGGGAGAAAAGGAGGGAGGGAGAACTGGGATTCAAATTTTAAAAAAAATTAATAAAAAAGAGAAAAAAGATAATCCTGAACAAGATTATTGATGCATTCTTTTCTATTTAGGAATTTAAAAGTGATCATCCTCTCGAAAGTATAAATTTGACTCAATGTTAAATCTGCAAAGACTTTGACAAGGCAAAACTAAACTCACTTTGAAGTGTGAAGTTGAGAATTCTCAAGATTATTTTAAAAGAGGAAAACAGGTAGGAGAAGGAGATGACCTGAAAAATTCCTATCAGATGTCATGGTTTGCCCTACCATCTATCAAAAACATATAACCACACTGGTTATGGTAGTAAATCACTGGTATTTAGAGGAAGCAATAGTAAATGAACATATTACAGTCCTTACAAAGGGACTTAAACAATAAATGATTCATATGATAGAGATAATAGGATAGAAGGGATTCTTCAACAAATAGTGTTGGTGCCATAGGCTATGAAAATCAGATACTCAACATAAAGGATACAAAAAAGTATCACCAGGCCACTAAGATTAGAAAAGACATGTCAAAGCACAAAGTCAAGACTGACAAATCTGAGTGCATTAAAATAAAAAACACTGTGTTGGGCATAGAAACAATATGTCTAATATGCATTCCAAAAAGGAGTAATAAAGTATATTTTTATCATATAGATACACAATTTTCATAAGTCAATAAAAAATAATTCAGTGAAACCATATTACAGAATATACAATCAATTTGTAGAAGAGGAAATTCAAATACATAATAGATATATAAAAATAATTCTCTGTATCAGATAATACAATATAGTTTAAGTTCTGTCACATTGGAAAATGGGATATGTTTCACTATACAACTTCACTATTGTGTGACTTATACAAAGGTAGCTACAGCATCACTAGGCAATATACTTTTATGAGACTACCATGATATACACAGTCTGTCAGTGAATAAAACATTATTCTGTGGCATGTTATTGTATTTGAAAGACTATTAGCATCAAATATTGACAAGGACATGGGGTACACCAGAAATTCAAACATTGCTGATAGTGTAGAGAAGAGGCCAGCACAAACTACAAAGGTGATGATGCCCCTTACCCCTTCAAATTCAATTCCAGAGAAACCCTCGCAAGTGAGAGACACGATATAGCATCGATAAATAAGAAATTGTCAACCAGTTGCTAAGAAAATAGATATGTGAACTCCATAGGGTCATTCGGGAAAACTAATTCTTACTTGTTTTTCATAGTGCTATAATTTAAAAAATAAACAACATAAGGGAAGAGCGTTTATTTTGACTCACAGACCAAGGGTACAGGACATCATGGTAGGAAAGTCAAGGTAACAGTAGCTTGAAGTAACTCGTCATATTGCTCCTAAAAAGTGCTCAGTTCACTCTCTCCATTTTATTCATTCCAGGATCCCAGCCCAGAGAATGGGTGCCACTCACAGTGGCATGACTTTCTATCTCAAATAACTTAACCAAGACAAACCCCACAGGCATACTCAGAAGCCAATCGCCTAGGATCATATCGTCTATAGCTCATCAAACTGACAACTGAGATGAACCATCACACATAATATGTAGTATTCTAGGTCATAGGATTTTTTCCAGCTTTTTTTATTTGAATTAGAACAGGATTGTTTTACATGACAGTCCCAGTTCCCTTCTCCCTCCTGTCCTCCCCTACAATCCCACCCAACTAAAACCCTATCTATCAAATATGCTTTCTGCTCCCCATGGATGGTGAGGCCTTCGATAGGATGTCATCAGTGTCTATTATATCCTTTGGGATAGGGCCTAGGTCCACCCCATGTGTGTGCTCAGGGAGTATTTCTCTATATGGAATGAGCTCCCAAAGTCCACACCTATGCTAGGGATAAGTACTGAACTTCGACAGGAGGTCCCATAGTTTTCTGAGGTTTCCTCACAGAAACCCATGTTCCTGGGATCTGGATCAGTCCCGTGCTGGTATTCCAGATTTCAGTCTGGGGAGCAAGAGTTCCCGGATGTTAGCTGTTATTGTGGGTTTAACCAGCCTGGTCTGGACCCCTGTGCTCTTCACTCATCCTTCTCTACATCTGGGTTCTAGTTCAGTTCGGTGAATGTTTGTGGGTGTCTGCTTTTACTTCTACCAGCTGTTGGATGAAGGCTATAGGATGGCATGTAAGTCAGTAATCAATCTAATAATCAGGGGAGAGCATTTAAGATATTTAAGCTCCTCCATTGCTTAGATTGTTACCTGGTGTCATCTTTGTAGATCTCCAGACATTTCCCTAGTGCCTGATTTCTCGGTAAACCAAAAATGTCTCCCTCTATTATGATATCTCCATTCTTCTTCTGATATCTCCATTCTTCCCCTGACTCAACCTTTCTGCTCCCTCATGTCCTCTGCATCCCTCTTCTTCTCTCCCCTTCTCATTTTCCTAGCTCCCTCCCTCCTCTTCCCGTGCTCCCAATATTCCTTAGCAGATCTTGACACGGATGAGCAGATGCCAGGAAATAATCAAACTGAGGGCAGAAATCAATAAATTCAAAACAAAGAAAACAATTCAAAGAATCAATATAACAAAGAGTTGGCTCTTTGAGAAAATCAACAAGATAGACAAACTATTATCCAAACTAACCAAAATGCAGAGAGAGATCATGCAAATTAACAAAATCAGAAATGAAAAGGGGGACACAACATCAGACACTAAGAAGATCCAGAGAATCTTCAGTTCATACTTTGAAAACCTGTACTCCACAAAATTGGAAATTTCAAAGGAAAGGGACAATTTTCTGGACAGTTATCACTTACCAAAATTGAATCAAGAACAGATAAGCAACTTAAACAGACCTATAACCTCTAAGGAAATAGAAGCAGTCATCAAAAGTCTCACAACCAAAAAAAAAAAAGCCCAAGGCCAGATGAATTCACTGCAGAATTCTACCAGAAATTCAAAGAAGTGCTAATACCAATACTCCTCGAGTTATTCCACACAATAGAAACAGAAGGGTCATTGCCAAACTCTTTTTACGAAGCTAAAATAAACTTGATACCCAAGCCACACAAAGACACAACTAAGAAAGAGAACTACAGACCAATATCCCTCATGAACACTGATGAAAACTTCTCAATAAAATACTGGCAAATCGAATACAAGAACACATCAGAGAAATCATCCACCATGATCAAGTAAGCTTCATCCCAGGGATGCAAGGATGGTTCAACATATGAAAATCCATCAATGTAATCCACCATATAAACAGACTGAGGAAAAAAACACATGATCATCTCACTAGATTCCAAAAAAGCCTTTGACAAAATCCAACACCCCTTCATGATAAAGGTCTTGGAGAGATTAGGAATAACAGAAATATACCTCAACATAATAAAAACTATATACAGCAAGCTAACAGCCAACATCAAATTACATGGAGAGTAACTCAATGCAATTCCTCCAAAATCAGGAACAAGACAGGGCTGTCCACTGTCTCCATATCTCTTCAATATTGTCCTTGAATTTCTAGCTAGAGCAATAAGACAACAAAAGGAGATCAAGGGAATACAAATCAGAAAGGAAGAAGTCAAACTCTCACTATTTGCAGATGATATGATAGTCTACATAAGTGACCCAAAAAACTCTACCAGGGAACTACTACAGCTGATAAACACTTTCAGCAAAATGGCAGGATACAAAATTAACTCAAAAACATCAGTAGCCCTACTATATACCAATGACACATTGGTGGAGAAACAAATCAGAGAAACATCACCCTTTAAAATTGCCACAAACAACATAAAATACCTTGGGGTAACACTAACAAAAAAACGTGAAAGACCTGTACCATAAGAATTTTGAGTATCTAAAGAAAAAAATTAAAGAAGCAAACGGAAAATGGAAAGATGTCCCATGCTCTTGGATAGGAAGGATCAACATAGCAAAAATGGCAATCTTGCCAAAAGCAATCTACAGATTCAATGCAATCCCCATCAAAATCCCAACAAAATTCTTCACAGACCTCAAAAGAACAATTCTCAACTTTATATGGAGAAACAAAAGACCCTGCATAGCCAAAACATCCCTGTACAATAAAGGAACTTCTGGAGGCATCACAATCCCTGACTTCAAGCTCTATTACACAGCTTTATCCCTGAAAACTGCTTGGTATTGGCACAAAAATAGACAGGTAGACCAATGGAATAGAGTTGAAAACCCTGATATTAACCCACACACCTATGAACACCTGATTTTTGATAAACAATCCAAATTTATACGATGAAACAAAGACAACATCTTCAAAAAATGGTTCTGGCATAACTGGATGCAGACATGTAGAAGACTGAAGTTAGACCCAAGCCTATCGCCATGCACAAAACTTAAGTCAAAATGTATCAAAGATCTCAACATAAATCCAGCTACACATAATCTATTAGAAGACAAAGTGGGAAATACCCTTGAATTAACTGGTACAGGAGACCTCTTCCTGAACATTACACCAGTAGCACAGACACTGGGGTCAACAATTGATAAATGGGACCTCCTGAAACTGAGAAGCTTCTGTAAGGCAAAGGACATAGTCAGCAAGACAAAACAGCAGCCCACAGATTGGGAAAAGATATTCACCAACCCCACATCTGACAGACGGCTGATCTCCAAAATATACAATGAACTCAAGAAGCTAGTCTCTAAAACACCAAACAATCCAATTAAAAAGTGGGGTACAGAACTAAATAGAAAATCCTCAATAGAGGAATCCAAAATGGCTGAAAGACACATAAGACAGTGCTCAACATCCTTAGCCATCAGGGAAATGCAAATCAAAACAACTCTGAGATACCATCTTACTCCTGTCAGAATGGACAAAATCAAAAACACCAATGACAGTTCATGTTGCAGAGGATGTGGGGAAAGGGGAACACTTCTCCACTGCTGGTGGGAGTGCCAACTTGTATAGCCACTTTGGAAATCAGGTCATAGGATTTTTTAATTGATGAGAACTATATATAAAAACACATCAAATATTCCAAAACACACAGCTGAAAAAATAAAGCATGTTGCAGAAAGAGATATTCAATAAGGTACCATCCATTAAAGTCTGAAAACAATCACAAATCAGTATTGGAAACAATGCTAACCACTTCAAACATATATGGAACATATTTGCCACAAGAACCACACAGAAGCTCAAGATAGAACTCACAGCTACAAAGAGAGGATGAGAATTTTTTGCACATCTTAACTGGTTGACAGATACATAGCTATTTTATGTATTTCTTGGTACATTTGAAATTTTCCAAAAATAAATTTTTAGTGTGGAAACACATAAGCATGCCATTTATCTAAGTATGATTTGCCATTAGGTTTGCATATGAATAGAAATCTTTTTGGAATATGACTTTCTATCTCTTATAGATCAATTTCAGATAGGTGTAGGTGGGTAAAGCTAATTGGACGGATGGATTGATGGACATACAGATAGAAACATGGGTTAACATAAATCAATTAAAACATAATATCCTTGATGCTTGTGTTAGCAAGAATCCATTCAAGAAGATAAAAATATACATCACATAGGGAGAAAATCTAGTGCAAGGATTAGTTACCAGGCCACTGAGAGCATGGAAATCCAAACACTAGCAAGTGCAAGAAGTTATTGTCTCCACCAGACCATTGAGGAGGAGATAACATTAAAAAATCCAGCAATTGAATAAATTTGGCAAGGAGTCCAATCACAGAGCCAGCTGCTCAATGGAAACAGGAGCAAAATGACAAGACTTCAGGGGACCATACTACATGCAAGAATGGGAAGATATCCCCAGTTCTTGCTTTCTCCTGCCAAACATAAGCAGACACCACGTAGCAAACATGACTAGAAAATATACTTTGTATGAGTTGATCTCTTGAAATGCAGAGTGAAGCAACAGAGGAGCAAGGAAAACACTGTAGAACCAGAAAATGATTGGCTCATTTGTTGATAGGCAAAATACAGTGATCCTCTTGTTATTTGCGGTAGAACAGAGTCATAGATGCCAGTCTAAAATTTTCACATGTGGGGTTAAAGAGATGGCTCGGTGAGTAAGAGTACTAGCTGCTTTTCCAGAGAACCTGGGTTCAATTCCCAGCACCCACATGGTGGCTCACAACCATTTGTAACTCTAGCCCCAGGGGATCTGATATCCTCTTCTGGCTTCCAACGTCATCAGGCATGAACGTGGTGCTCAGATAAATATTTATTGAGGCAAAACACATATAACAAATTAAGAAATTTTAATTGGCATATATGTTTTTCTGAAAAGTAGTCCCTTTATGCAGATGTTGATTTATTTAGGCAGAAGTGGTCATATGTACACCAGAGTGAAAAGTCTTTGTAATATGAATATGACCTTTTGCTTATATAGGCACATTTTAGACAAATCAAGGAGGATGATACCAATTGATTGAATGGGTTGATGGATAGATGGGTGTTTGTTCAAGAATATGGAATGAGGAAGACCAGAATTTCAAGATTTAGCTAATGAAGAAGAAAAGAAACTTACAAAACAAAGTCAGTGGAGATCGCAAGAGAAGACTAGGAAATCTGAACTGTGTGCTCCTCAGAGGGGCCCTTTTAAGAGATGGATGTGGGTGAGAAGTCCAGAGCTGCTGCTGACTAAGATGAGGCCCTTCATGGTAGCTCAACATCAACTCAGCATTTATCTCCTAGAAAGAGCATTCTGAGCCATACAACTGAAAGGACACCTTAGTCATTCTCTCTTACCTCCATTCCTTATTTCCATGATCAGCACTTTCATGCTCATTTGGTCTCCATGACAATGGGAATTACATGCGTCTTATTTAACACTACATCTTAATACCTAGAACAGTGCCCAGAGCACATGAGTTCTATTCATGCATAGGTTGGGATTCCCCTGTCTCATTTTTTTTATTATTAAAGATTGACTGGTTGGCCTTAGCAACTGTGGTGTCATTCTGATGTAGGAGACTAATACAGAAGAATGGGAGGTGAGAACAAGGTCAGAGAACAGCTAGTACTTTAAAGGTGGACAGCTATGGATGGAGAATTGCTTTGAAGGAGGGGAGATATAGAGGCTCCTCAATGTGGGCAGATCAGGCCATGAAAGTGATGTTGTGAAGGTAGAATTCACAATTCAGCCACTTCTCTGCTGCTGCTCTGACCTCATTTGTTCACTCTTGGGCTATGAAGCTAAGTGAAGCCAATAAAGCAGTTAGCAGGCTCTCCTCTGGGAAAGCACATACTGTGGGAAATAGTTTGTGTGACATCACCATTTATGAATGCAGTGAGGTGAGTAAATGAGCTGAATTTCTTATCAATAGCCCTCAATAGAATAGCAGTTTTCCAGACAAATTTGATATTTTCTGACACTCAAAAAATAATTTTATGTTCCTCTTAAACAGAGGAGACTACAATGGCTGCCTCCGAAGGAGTAAAACAAACAAACAAAACCACAGAAGTAATAATTACTTCATGGTGTAAAATGCCACCTAAAGGCAAAAAGGGTAAATGCAGCTACAGAGGAAAGCATTTAAGTGGTGACAATTTTTAGTTCTTTCACCCACTCCATACTGAGAAAATATTCATTTGTAGTGTAATAATAGTCATCTAAAGTGGACCTTGTAATCGATCATCCTAAAGGAAATTGAAATGCAAATGAGCTAGGAATTTGTTATGAAATTATTTTAAAACACTTTAACTTAGACCTTAAATTAGAACTTCTATTTATGAAGCAATATAAATAAGATGACACACCAAGAATGTGGTCCTGATTCCTATTCCTGCCTAAAAAACAAAAGTCTATAATTTTTTAAATTTATTTTTATTACATTTATTTATGTGTGCATGTATATGGTGAAGAAGTACACATCTGCTACAGCACACATGTGGAAATAGGAGGATAACTTGGGGAATCAGTTTTCTCCTTCCACCATGGAGGTCCAAGGGATCAGACTTAGGGATCAAGTCTAAGATGCTGGTCCATCTTGTTGGCCCAATATTTGATTTAAAAAAAATAAAATCCAAGGAGAAAGATTGTAAGAACCAGTGGAGACAGAAGATATCAAGGAAACAAGTCCTTCTAGACATAACTCAATTGACTTATGAACTCTCAGAGACTGTGGTAACATGCATCAGTCTAAGCCAGATGGTGTCCCAGTGCTGAGAGTGATAGTGGACATGAGCCTTTAACCCAGAAGTTATTTCCAATTGGTAACCATTCACAATGAAAAATTAGTTTTCTCCAGGGGTTTCACTGGGTATGCAAACAACCCTTAAGGGCAGACCCTATGCTGAGCAGTATATGGCCAACACAAAATGAACTCAATAGTATTTCTGAAGGACTTTTTTTGCATGTGTCTTGTAGATGATTGATAGATAGATAGATAGATAGATAGATAGATAGATAGATAGATAGATAGATAGATGGATAGACAGACAGACAGACAGACAGAAGGACAGATAGATAGATAGATCTTATTCTAAGGAAATACAAACTAAAATATTGATATATAATAGTGAATTAACTCTATGAATTACTCTCAAATGCTGTGAGGGAAGAATATATTGCTTCTAATACTGTTATTCCTTTAACTTGAAGTTATTTCCACATAAATAATACGAAAATATTAATTCATGGTATATTATCCCAGAAGATTCAGGCATTATTGCTCAAATTTCCAAAATAAATTATAATAAGGGAACAAATAAAAGAATCAAAAAATAATAATGCATGACATTCCCAAAGCCAGTGTTATAACTGAAGGTTGATGGAAAGTGAATAAAAAGAACCTGTGCCTGGAAACACACTCACATAATCTCCGAGAATAAAGCCAAACTGTAAAACTATTCCAAAGAAAATGGGGTTATGCACATTTTTAATTAATTGCTATCAACTTAGATCAGCAACTCTAGATTTATGAATATTAGAAAATACAATTGAAGTGTTTGTTATGTGAGAGGTAAAAGGAAATAATGGAACATGAAGGGTTAATACAGTAGGAGACGGGAGAACATGGTAGAGGACAGAATATAGGTAGGGATATCTAACACTAAATGTATTTTCAAAGAGTCATGTGGAAAACAACTACAATAGAAGTTTTCTAAAACACAGACACACACACACACACATAAATAACAGAGTTTAAACAGTTACTCTGTAATACGATGACAAAGCCTCTATTAGACACAACAAGCTAACAAATAAAAAAATCTATTGCCTTTTTTAGAGCTGTTGGCTAGTGCAATCCCACAGACCCCACAAATATCACAGGCTATTCTCAATGTTCTTGGTTACCCTACAGAATTCGATAAGACCCCATTGCTGAAGATGCCACATATTTGACTCATAGAACACAGCGAAATCAAACTAATACCTGTCTAGAAGCTTCAACCCTACTAGCTAACTATCATGGTGCTGGCAGAGAAAAGTAATTATGAGTCTCACCCAGGTGTGAACCATGAAAGCTACAGTGACAACTGGCCTGCCAAGATATGCTCACTGGTGCAATAGTGGCATATGTATCATAGGAGTTACCAGCTACATTCTGATTAGATTTAAGTCCCAATCCACAAGATGAACCCTATAGCTGACACTGTTGTGGGACAAAGAACCTGTCCCTAGACAGGTCATAGGTCTTAGGGGAGAACCTAATACTATTGTTTTGCTGAATGGACATAGCATGAAACCAATCCTAATGACTTACCACTATACCTATCAAAGAAAATGTCTCAGAATAAAAATAAGAAGCTATCAAAGTACACTCAGTAAGTCAGAAAACTTGGAATTAAAAGTCAAGACCTATAAAATGGCCAAGTGTATATAATTAGGATATCTCATATGACAGAACATGTAGCCAATTACATCTCCAAATTATTGGCAGCATCTCAAATATTTAAATCTATAAGATATGCAAAGGGGTCAAGACCAGGGAGAGACCCACAGAAACAGCTGTCCTGAAAAGGGGGAGCTCATGGACCCCAGACTGATAGCTGGGAAACCAGCATAGAACTGTTCCAGAACCCCTGAACATGGATGCCAGTTTGGAGGTCTGGCCAATCTATGGAGCCTCTGGCAGTGGATCAGTATTTATACCTAGTATACGAATGGACTTTGGGGGCCACTCCACATAGAGATTCTCTCTCAGTCTAGACAAGACAGGGGAGGGTCTATGCCCTGCTCCAAATGATATGACAGATTTGAAGATCCCCATGGAAGGCCTCGTCCTCCCTGGGGAGCAGAAAGGAGAAGGGATAGGGGTTTGGTAGGGGGCAGGGGAGGAGGGGTGGGAGAAGGAACTGGGATTGACATGTAAAACAAGCTTGTTTCTAATTTAAATTAAAAAAGGGGGAAATAACCTATATACACAGTAGGAGACTACAACATTCTTCTTTCAGTTAATGAAAAATCAAGTGCACAGTATAAGTGGAGATAAAAATTTTGAATAAAACAGCAGAGTTCTGACCTAATTAACAATCAGTAAAAGAATAAAGTGTTTACTCAGTCATGCTGGCCGGCATCCTAATCATGATCTCACCGTTCATGTAATTTTTTTTTAAATTAGCTTTTTTTTTATGAAGGCTATTTCAAGTCAATCATCCATAACACTGTTAGCCAAATACTAGGAAACAGCTCCATCCTAGAGCCTTAACAATTACACCTCTAGAAGATTAATAAACACATAAGGAGAAGGAGAGACTTGAGACTGAAGGGATGGCGTAAACAGTGGCAGATGGTAAAGCCATTCTTTAACGTGAAAACTGGGAAGCAAGTGCCTTCACCGTGGGAAGTAGACCACATGTCCTGCTTTATTGCCAGTTTAAAAGGTGGGACATAAATTAGTATGACCTTTTAAAGTCATTGGCTCACTGAAAGCTTCCACATTTGTACTCACAGCATCTGTTACAAGCCATTCATTCTTTCTGTTACTATTTTGTGCACAAGTAACTACATTATCTTGCTCAGCACATTTGATATGGCCTGAACATGAGTGACTGGAAGCCATAGTGTCCCAAATTGCGAAACACTTTCTGAGGGAAATGTCTTGGTTGACTCATAAAACACATTTAAGAAAGCAAATTTTTAAGAAAGTAAAAAATAGAGCCAGATCTATTTTGTGGGCACAGTTCTTTTTGTTCACAACAGTAATTTATCTTCTAAGATTATCCTTTGAAAAATGCTAAGGGTGTATTGGGCCTAACCAAACACCCCCAAGGGAAACACAGAGGCAGCAGGGACACAGAAAGACCTGTTATGCTAACACTCAATGCACTTTCACTGGCTTTTACCTGTGCATTCAAAAGAAAAGACTTTCAACTTTTAAAATCATTTTGCCTTAAGATATTATTTCATACATTTCAATACAATCATTGCTTGGAGGATCATTTTTCTCCCAAAACTTCAGCTCAGAGCATTGAGAGTTAATGACACAGGATGTAATTGAATCAGTTTTTGGAGAAACTTCTAGAAGTATTGTAGAGACCTCAACATACTTTCCCCAGAAAAACTAATTGATTAAAATTAGTTTTTGGGTTTTTTTCTAAGTAAAACAAAAAGTATGTTTACATATAATTAAGCACTCTGGTAATTATCCTAAGAGCACAGAAAAAAGTATAAAATACTACTACATTTTTCTAAGAACATTGAAAGTCTGTGACATGTAGTCTCAAAGGAAGGGGTTCCTTCTCACTCTTTAGTCTCTAGTCAGCCTCTCCCCTCATCTCTATAAACTTCTGGTCTACAACTGTCATTTCATCCCACTAGTATCTTTCAGCCAACCATACCCAGATTATGGAAGTATTAAGGAAGATACTGTTGAATAATGGGATTCCTCTCCCCTATTCAGCTAATGGCTTAGAGTGAGGGATGTACAGAAGGTATGACAGGCTTAGAGGGCAAGAAAAGGAGGGGAGAGGAGGAAATGAAGGAGCAGGAAGCTTGAGTCGGGGGAAGAATAGAGGAGAGCAGGATGAGAGATACCATAACAGAGGGAGCCATTATAGGTTCAAAGAGAAATCTGACACTAGGGAGATTTCCAGAGATCTACAAGGATGACAGGAACCGACAATCTAGGCAATGGTGGAGAGGCTACCTTAAATTCCCTTCCCCTATAATGAGACTGATAACTGCCTCATATGCCATCTTAGAGTCCTCATCTGGTAGCTGATGGAAACAGAGGCAGACACTCACAGCTAAACACTGAGCTGAACTCTGGAACCCAGTGGCAGAGAGGGGGGAGTGAAGAACAAAGAAGTCCGGACCAGGCTGATGAAACCCACAGAAACAGCTGACCTGAACAAGGGGGAGCACATGGACCCCAGACTGATGTCTGGGAGGCCAGCACAGGACTGATCCAGACTTCTGAACTTGGATGTCAATGAGGAGGCCCTGGCACTCTATGGGGCTCCTGGTGGTGGATCAGTATTTACCCCTATAGTAAGATGGGACTTTGGGAGCCCATCCCACATGGAGGGATGCTGTCTCAGCCTGGACACATCGAGGAGGGCCTAGGCCCTGCCCAGGAGGATATGACTGACTTTGGGGATCCCCCATGGAGGGCCTCACCCTCCCTGGGAACAGAAGGGGTATGAGGTGGGGGACTGGTGAGGGTCTGGGGGAGGGGAAGGAGAGGAAAAAGGGATTGACATGTGGAGCAAACGTTTCTAATTTGAACTAATAAAAAAATCTCTTGGAGAAAAAGAAGATATACAAGAAAAAGAAGATATACAATTCCACTTTGCACCTATTAGAGTGACAATGAAACAGAGGTAATAGCAAAGTACTAAACATTGTACTTTTAAAAAGTGATCATTCTATTGTTGTTTAATTGCATCAGAGTACAGCTACGTAAGTAAACATGCAGACTGGTACAGTAGTGGAAGACAGATATCTGGATTTTGAGATGCATTTGAAAGTAGGTTAAAGCCACTTCCTAGCAATATGACACAGGATCTCAGTTGACTTCCATATCTAATGAGAAATGGGACTTTTTAAAACAGAACATTATCACTGAGAGTTAACTCTTTAGAGCCTCAAATCATGCCAACCACTGAAACTGTGTCATTTTTTAACCCTTATTCCCATCAGTGCTCCTATCAACAAATAAACTGAAAATTGTTTTTGATAAAAAAGAAGAGAACAGAAAATGTAAGAGCTCAACAATGAGAAACAGCACAGTGATGTGTCATCTTCTGGACCTGCTATGGCTGTGGAATTCATGAATTCATTGAAGTTTTGGTAAGGAAGATAAAAGGCCTGTATAAGCTCAGTCAGTCAGCATTACAGTATGAGTGTCAGATATGTTTATGTGGCTTCACCCATTGTGAGGCGCTATTATCAACTGATGCCTTCATGAGAAATGGGCCCTTACAATGTGGCTCCTCATAGGCTGCCCACATTTCAGTGGATGTTCCCCACCCATCTACATGTAGGCAGCATGAATTGGACTCTGTGGGATACAGCAAAAAGAAGAAAGGAAAGGATGTGATTATTGGAGAGGGGGGTATTAAAGAGGTAAAAGAAAGAGTAAAGGGGATAGGGCTGGATATGAACAAGATACATTGTATATGTGCATGAAATCATTAAAGAACAAATTAAAAATATTCTATAAAAAAAGAACTGCCATTCCCATTCCATGGTCACAAGGACCAGGTAAGATCAGGGGCTGCCAGTCATTCAGCAGGCATAGGGATACACACTGAATAATCTCAGCATTCAAAAGGTTCAAGCCAGAGGTCATGAGTTTGAGAACAACATGACCTACATGGTGAGTCCCAGGCCAACCAGAGACACAAAATGCCAAAATATGAGAAGAGGTGGGAAGGGGAAAGAAGGGGTAGAGAAAGCAAGAGAGAAATGAGGAAGGGAGGGGAGGAATAACTAAAATGGAAAACACACTAAAGGGGTCAAAATGCTTGAGCTGATTGTTAAAATAATCTTTAATTTTGAATGTAAAACAATAGAGATTATGTACTCTGAGGAGATTAAGAACAGAAAGAAAAAAGAATGAAAAACAGAGCCCCAGAAATGTGTAATATTATCAGCCCCACTAACAATATATAATTGAAAGTACCAGAAAGAAAGGAAGGTGGAGGAAGGAAGGAGACCAAAAGAATTTAAACATAAAATGGCTATTCCTACAGTTAAAGAAAAATGCTACCCTACATACTCAAGAGGGGCAACAAGTTCCAGGTAGTATAAAGACAAAAATCCCTCCTTCAGATTCATCATAGCAAAATGCTGATGGACAATGTTTTCAACATGGTAAGAGAAAAATGACACAGTAGGACAGAATCGATATAACATCAAGAGCTGACTTTGCAGTCTAAACAGTGTCAGCTGACGGCAGAGAACTGATACAAAGTCATGAAGTAAAGACTGTCAGCCAAGAATCCTTCGGACAGTGAAATGATTTTTCAAAAATGAAGGTAAATTTGATAATATCAGGAAACAGAAACTGAGTTTGTTGCTCGTATGCCCGCCACACAAGAAATACTAAAAGGAAGTTTGCAAATAACTCAGAAGATACCTGGTGAGTACTTGGAAAATGAAAGAAGATCAGTGTGTGCAATGACACTGTTTGGTTTAATGAACTATGCAAAGGATAATGTACTATCCAAATGTGCTTTAAAAAGTTATTTAAGGTGATTATTTGATTAACTATTTCATGTTTATAAAATAGATTTTAAAGTGTTATTTTAAAATGTTTAAAAACATTTAAAGTGTTATTCCAAAAATAAAGCATTATTTTTGGAACCTTAAATTCTAAAGCATACCAATTGTCATGGGATAACGTCCCCCTAAAATTCATATATTGTAGACTAAGCCATCTCACCAATCCCCAGGTACCACAGTCTTTTAAGGGCTACAGAGAACAACCAAATGCCATCCAGTGTCTCTGGAATGTGACCATATTTGGAGATAATCTTCAAAGAGATTTGAAACTAAACTGAGTCTTCAGGGTGAGAACCCAGATCCAGTGATTCACAAATAGTTATCTTTCTAGATCATGCTTCACCTTGTATATTGAAGCAGGGTCTCTCCCTTGAAAATTCAGGGCTCACCTGTTCAGCCAGCCACCTTGCTCTCAGGATCCTCTGGCTCTGCTTCCTCAGTGCTGCAAACACAGGCAGGCACCATTCTCACAAGGCATTTATATGGATGATGGTGATCTAAACCCTTTTTCTCATGCTGAACCATCTCCGTGCCCCTATTCATGACAAATTTTTGTCCAAGAAATGTTTATGTAATCCCATTCTTATAAGATAGTTATATAAATCATTTACTGGTATAATTCATAAAATACTTTACAATTCTTTGGTGCACACATGATCTTAGCAATTATTGCACATAAAAGTTTTATACTAGTGCAATGGGCATGCTTGTATATCTAATATAACTCAAAGCTAAACTAATATGATACCTACATGTTGAGGAATTAATAGTCTTTTTCATAATCAACCCTTTATATTTATGTAAGCATTAGTTAAAAAAAAAACATCACAGACCCTAACATACAATAGTTTCAGACGTGAGCTGAAGTGTTTTAGGACTTGTCTGGTGACCACTGGTGTACTGACATGCTCAGCTGAAGTCTATATGCCAGGTGTTGAGAACCAAGGTTACAGTGAAGTCGAGCAATACAGCATAGGCAATTGCTCCTGGAAACACATAAGATTCATTAGACACGAAATTTCCAATTAAGTTTTGGTCACTGCATCCAAAAACCTTTTACTGTTGTCAGTGTTTTATGATCCCATGCACATTCACATTTAGTTACACACCCCATATGGGGGACAATACCCACAGGTCAAGAAGCCCTCAGCTACCTAGCCTATGGCACTTTGCTCTGGCATCCCTAGCAAACTAACATGCCCATAAATCAAAATTTGAAGATAATTCAAATTTTTCTGAATCAGGAATTACAAATGTTCAAGGTACTTTAAAATTTGATCAAGTGCTTTGATTTGCTCAAAGTGGTCAGAGATTCTAAGTGAATATGAACAGTAAAAACATACAATACTCACAGTAAATAACAAAATGAATAATTAGCATAGACCAATGTTTATTGTTTTAATTCTTTGTATTATTACTAAAGATATATGAAATCTTGAGTGTTCATCCCTGTTCATGTATAAGCATGTGTACATGTGGGAGCCAGAGTTTAATGTTGGGTATCTTCCTCTATCACTTTCGACTTTACTTTGAAGGCAAAGTCTCTCAGTGATCTGGACCTCACCGATTTGGCTAGAGTGGCTAGCCAGCAAGCCCTAATGGACTTATCTCCACTTCCCCAATAGTGGGATTGCAGTTGTGCTATCAGCATCAGATACTATGGTAGTGAGGATCTGAACTCAGGTTCTTTGCTTGTGTGGCAGCCACTTTATCAACTGATCCATCTCCCCATTCCCCAGTGTCCTTTAGGAGCTGTAGAGAACAGCCAAATACAATCACCATCAACCAAAAAAAAAAAAAAAAACAGTTCTGAAAGGAAATATGCAAAACACTCCTCTAGACGCACTTAATATACTAATCAATTTAATCAGATATAACTATATTCCTACTTAACTGGGGAACAAAGAGACTATGAAATGTGTTTAGTGTCACACAACAAAAGTATTAGCCTAGTGCACACTCTTGCATACTTGTTCTTTTACCACTATGCTATGCATCTATCTATTCTAACAGTGATTAAGAATACATGTCAATCTTCAAGAGGACCAGGATTTGATTCCAAGCACCCACATTGCAGCTCACTGCTTTCTATAACTCCAGTTCCAAGGGATCTAATACCATCTTTTAGGATAAAGGTTGAGTTTTTCAGAGAAAAATACATTGTGTCCAGTTATGTGCTATTTTAATTCCCAACTTTTAAAACAATTTTCTACTCATCAAGTTTTCTATAAAGGGAGGGGAGGACTCATTTGTCTTCTTCTCCTTATAAATATATAAAACATATTTACAAACAAATAAAATACTAGACTCCACCACTCATTGCCAAGATGGTTTTGACAGCACTACAGAACTACTGCAGACAACACATGCTCACAGAATCCCACAAACTCATTCCACAGTTTCTTGATCTGCTTATTGTGATTCGACAGATGCATATAGTCTTTAATGATATGCTTAACTTTTAAAAAGGAAAAAAAGCCCCGAGGAAAGTACATTTGGATGCTATTGCATTTGTGCATCAACATCTTTTATGTTTTAAGTAAGTTTTGTGTGAGACAGAACTTTCTGTTTGTTTCATAAATAACAGTGAATATAAAATGAAGTCTATTGCTGTAGTTTGACCATATGCTGGTTGGAGCCATGCTATGCAGATTTAACTAGAATTTTACCTTGCCAGGGGTGGTTGGATGTGTAATCCCAGCATTCAGGAGAAGGATCAAGGGGTAAAGGCCAGCCTGAATTACACAGCAAAATCCTATCTCCAAAAACAAGGTAAAAATGATGGGTTGTTTTTTTTAGAGCAAGAGATCTTGTTTTAAACAATCTATGTGTATATCTATTCTGCTCACCAGCAGATTATACACAATGTTAGAAAAATGTTGGTAGAGTCAACATTACGTTACTCTAAGTTCTGCCATCATCACACTTTCTCAGAATTAGCTTTCTAACAATTTTGTTACATTTATTTGTGTGTATATATGTATAAATGCACACAAGCCCACCACACACATATGGTAGTCCTAGGGAAACTTATAGGAGTTAGTTCTTGCCTTCCACCTGAAAGTCTGAGGGATCTAACTCAGGTCATAAGGATTAAAGGCCAGGACCAGATGAGGTTTTTGGTTATTCAAGACAAGGTTTTTCTACCTTCTTTGGCTGCCCTGAAACTCACTCTGTAGACCAGTCTGGCCTTGAATTCACAGAGATCCTCCTGCCTCTACCTCCTGAGTGTTGGGATTAAAGGCATATGCCACCACACCCAGCATCTTGAGATTTCTAATCTATTTTAAATATTTTGTTTCTAAAGTTCTTTCCAAGATAAACAGAACCTATGTTATACAATGGGATCTATAAAGAAATAAAAAATCCTATTCACTTATAACTCTAAATCTTAACCTCATATAAGCTTCCTCACCCCTCTTTATGGTGTGAATTTTGCCTCTTAACAGTTGAAAGTTTTCACTTATTTTATGCAATTGGCACACTCCAGGGGAAGTCCAGTATTAACACTCCTGTGGCATCCTCTCCCTTTGAATGTGACTAGAGTACTGGCTGACTTAGAATAGAATATAGAAGATGTAATGGATATCACTTCAAAGTTAATTTTATAAGACTATGACTTCTGCCATGGGTGCACATTCACTTTTTTTTTCTTCCCTTTGATAGTCTGAGGGAAGACAACCACAAGACAAAAGCAGCCCAATACAGAGACTTAATTGGCAGGACAATGGAGGAAACCTCCAGAGAAGTGGCTGATCCAAAAGTCTTATGGGTATTAGAACCTGCCAACAATGTAGCTTGAATGTGGACTACAGCTCAGCCTACAGCTTGAAGCTTCACAGAGACTTTGAGCTCCCAACTAAACTGCCCAAATTTCTGACCTCAAAGACTGTGAGATAAGGAGGGAATATATATGCACAAGGGAGGTCAAGATCATGATGGAGAAATCTACAGAGACAGCTAAACCAAGCTCATGGAAACTCTAGACCAACAGCTGCAGAGCCTCCAAGGGACTGAAGGAGGCCCTCCATATGTGGAAGACAGTTGTGAAGCTTGGAATACATGAGGGTACCCTGGCAGTAGGGTCAGAATCTATCGCTGGTATATGATCTAGCTTGTTGAAGCCCATTCCCTATGAGGTGATGCCATGATCAGCCTTACTGCTGGGGGTGAGGGCATGATCCTGTCCCAACTTAATGTGCCAGACTTTGTTGACTCCCCATGGGAGACCTTACTCATTGGGAAAAGTGGATGGGGGGTGAGCTGAGAAGGAGGGGAGGAGAGGCTGAAGGAGGGGCAGGAGGGAAAATAAAATTCAAAAGAATTAATACATATTTTAAAAGATTGTTAGAAATGGGCTTTTTTAAGCTACAAAATATGGGATTCATTTTTTATGCAACATAAGGTTAACTCCTGTTTTGATTTATTTTTTATTAGTTCAAATTAGAAACAAGCTTGTTTCACATGTCAATCCCTTCTCCCTCACCCTCCCCTCACCCCTATCCCTCCTCCCCCACCCCCAACCTAGCCCCCCAACTACCCTCTACTCCCCAGGCAGGGTAGGGCCCCGGGGCTCGCCAAAGTCCACCACATCATCCTGGGCTGGGCCTAGGCCCTTCCCCATGTGTCCAGGCCAAGAGTGCATCCCTTCACATGGGATGGGCTCTCAAAGTCCCTTCTTGTAGCAGGGAAAAATACTAATCCACTACCAGGGGCCCCCTAGAGTGCAGAGGCCTCCTCATTGACATCCATGTTCAGGGGTCTGGATCGGTCCTGTGCTGGCCTCCCAGTACAGCATCTGGGGTTGATGTGCTCCCCCTTGTTCAGGCAAGCTGTTTCTGTCGGTTTCACCAGCCTGGTACCAACCCCTTTGATCTTCATTCCTCCCTCTCTGCAACTAAGTTCCAGAGTTCAGTTCAGTGTATGTCTGTGGATGTCTGCCTCTGCTTTCATCAGCCACTGGATGAGGGCTCTAGGATGGCATAAAAAGTAGTCATCAATATCATTATAGGGGAAGGGCATTTAGGTTATCCTCTCCACCATTACCTGGATTGTCAGTTCGTGTCATCCATGTAGGTCTCTGAAAATCTCCCTAGTGCCAGATCTCTCTTAGGACCTATAATGGCTCCCTCTAATATGGTAAGATTAACTCTTTAATAGGCATAATCTGGTAGGTTGTAGAGTTGCAGAGCAGGGTCTGGTTGGAGGAAACAGATCCTTTGGGATTGTGTGTGAAGGGTCTGGAGAATATCTTTTCTCCTCAGTTTCCGGGATTACCCTCACAGACTCATCTGAAGTGTGCCTCTTAGTTAATTCTAGATTCAATCAAATTGACAACTAAAGATAACCATCACACACTAAAAAACTAAATTGTGAACGCAGATCCTGTGGTGGCACATGCCTTTAATCCCAGGACTTGGGATTTAATCCCAGAAACAAGTGGATCTCTATGAATTTGAGACCAACTGAGTCTACAAAATGAGTTCTAAGAAAATCAGGGCTACTCACAGAGACACCCTGTATTGGAAAAAAACAACAAAAAATTGTGATACTGACAAACTTAGAACATTAAAATCAGGATAGATATTATTTTACAAAGCTTTCACTTATTTTTAACTGAGCATGGTTGGATAAAAACAGGTTTCTGCCTCTAAACTTATAATTGGCTAAAGGAATCACAATGGCTTAATTTTTCTCCTGAGCGATTATGAAACATTTCCATTTTTAAATGGGAAGAAAACCTAATTTGAGAATAT
This sequence comes from Cricetulus griseus, assembly GCF_003668045.3. NCBI lineage: Eukaryota > Metazoa > Chordata > Mammalia > Rodentia > Cricetidae > Cricetulus > Cricetulus griseus. Next base: position 143,002,288 of record NC_048598.1, read on the forward strand.
TCTGTGTGTTGGTTTAAATGAAAATGCCCACCATAGGCTCATAGGGAGTGACAATATTAAAAGGTGTAGCCTTGTTAAAGAAGAAGTGTGTCACTGGGAGTGAACTTTGAGGTTTCAGAAGCTCAAGCCAGGTCCAATGTTACTCTGTCTCCCTGCTCCAGGCTAATCCAGTTATAGAACTCTCCACTCCTTCACCAATATCATGTCTGCCTGCATGCTATCATGCTTTCTGCCATAACGATAATGGACTAAACCTCTGAACTTTAAGCCACCCCAATGAAATATTTTCCTTCATAAGTGATTCCATGATTATGGTGTCTCTTCACAGCAATAGAAACCCTAACTAAGATATGTTGTTTCCTCACAATGTGGTTGAAGACATAATTATTTTTAAGGTGATGATCAGATCATACTATAGAACCATGTTCTCTGGCTTACCCCATAACCACATTCCAAGTTCATGTTCAGAAGGTTTCTCTAACCTCAGTGCCTATCTTCTAAAGAATCTCATTCCAAAGCCCTAATACAACAGAGCTAACCAAATTATAGCCAAGAAATCTGGATTATCAAATGCATGAAAGTTTTCCTACTGAAATACCAAAGCAATTACTAACCTTTGGCTTCAGTTGTTCCAGTGAAGGCCCAATCACAAAACAAGTTTTTAGAATCAGCAGGTGGCTTCTTCTATATTTTATAAGTTGAAGAATAGGATTTCAAGGTTTAAATTGCTCTTCCAGCAAACCCTAAAACAGTTGGAAGGAGTCACATGGTTGCAGATCATGAGGACAATGTGCCCTCTGCCTGGCTTCTGGTCAGAGAACAGTGGTAAATAACAAGAGGTGACCCCCTCTTCTGCAATATTCCATAAGCCTTTGGTGTGGGAGTGTTTTGTCGATGTATTCATTGGGCCTGGGCCCCACAACACTGCATTTTGATTGGGTGTGGTTTTCTGTAGTGGTGCCCATCTGTTGCAAAGAGAAGTATCCTTGATGAGGGGTGAGGACTACACTTATCTGTGGGTAAAAGGAAAAATGTTTGGATTGACATTAGTGATTATGCTAACTCAATAAACTAGTCATTATAGACTCTATTCAAATTTCCACGACTTCCCTAGCACTGAGTAGTTAGCTGGGTTTCCAGTAGCAGACCTTGTTTCTATCTTGTTGAACATGTCTTAAGTTCAGCTACCATGGACAACATGAATGGGCTTGCCAAAGTGGACAGAGGAAAGCCCAAAAGGCCTCAACCATACAGAAAGAACTACAGATAACTGAAGAATGCTGGAACTGGGAGAAATAATCTTTGCTAGGGAAAAGCACAACAACCAGTTATCCAATACCGAATGTTCAGCCCTAAAAACATCTGTAGAAGTAACATTATACAGACTAAGCAAGTTACATTTCGGAATATATATGTATATACATATATATGTTTAGAATAACTATTAATGAAAAGAGAAACCATGAATCTGAAAGAGACCAAGGAGAATTCCAGCCCCCACAGAGTTCAGAGGTGAGCTGCTTTGGCCCCTGCCTTGGGTCCAACTTCTGCCTGTCCACTCTGGGAAATCCCACCCCGGGATCTGCATGCAGACTGAATCAGTGCCTGAGGACCCAGGGACCCTGACTCTGCTGAGATCACTGAACTACTCTGTCCCCAGACAGTACAGAGTGCAGAGTACAGAGAGTGCAGAGGTGAGCTGCTTTGGCCCCTCACTTGGGCCCAACTTCAGCCTGTCCAATCTGGGAACTCCTGCCCAGGGTCTCTAGGTAGGTCAACTTGGCCCCTGAGGGAGTGCAGAGGTGAGCTGCTTTGGCCCCTCACTTGGGCCCAACTTCAGCCTGTCCAATCTGGGAACTCCTGCCCAGGGTCTCTAGGTAGGTCAACTTGGCCCCTGAGGACCAAGCAACCGAGAGTCTGCTGACATGTTTGTGCTAGTCCTGCTCTCACCCACCTGGAGAGCAAGAGCCTCAGACCTGCCTGCACCCACCTTGAGACCCATCAGAGTATCCAAGCCAATTGCACCCAGCTGAAGAGAACCCTGGACCCATACACATCAGGAAAGGAAGAGACATCACCTGTACCCACTGGATGGGAATACGACAATATAAGAACACATCCAACAACAGGAAAAACAATATTACACTACCAGAGTCTAGGTACTCTACACCAGCAAGACATGAACATCCCAACACAGATGAAGCAAAAGGGAGAAACCATAAAAACAACTTCATGAAGATGATAGAGACCCTAAGAGAGGAAATCAGAAAATATTCCAGAGAAATGGAAGAAAAGACCAACCAAAAGATGTAAGAAATCAAGGAAAGCCAAGAAAATGCAATTAAACAGCTGAAGGAAACAGTTCAGGACTTGAAAACTGAAATAGAGACAATAAATAAAACACAAACTGAGGGAATTCTGGAAGTGGAAAAGCAGATCAGGAACCACAGATGCAAGCATAACCAATAGAATACAAGAGATGGAAGACAGAATCTCAGATGCTGAAGATAAACTAGAGGAAATAAATTCATCAATCAAAGAAAATCTTAAGTCCAACAAATCCTTAACATAAAATATCCATGAAATGTGGGACACCGTGAAAACTCCAAACCTAAGGATAATTGGTATAGAAGAAGGTAAAGAAACCCAACTCAAAGGAGCAGAAAATAGATTCAACAAAATCATAGAAGAAAACTTTCCCAACCTAAAGAAAGACATGCCAATGAAAGTACAAGAAGCCTACCGAACGCCAAACAGAGTGTACCACAAAAGAAAGTCCCCTCATCACATAATAATTAAAACACCAAACATACAGAATAAAGAAAGAATATTAAGGGCAGCAAAAGAAAAACGCCAAGTAACATAAAGGGCAAACCAATCAGAATTACACAGGACTTCTTCATGGAAACTCTGAAAGTTAGAAGGACCTGGATAGATATTCTACCAACTCTGAGAGACCATGGATGCCAGCCCAGACTACTATACCCAGCAAAGCTTGCACTATAAATTGAGAAAACAAGGTATTCCATGACAAACCCAGACATAAACAATATGTAAACATAAATCCAGCCCCACAGAAAGTACTGGAAGGAAAATTCCAACCTAAGGAATAAACTACACTCACAAAAACATAGGCAATAGATAAACCCACTATATGAAAACCCAAAAGAAAAATCAGGGTAAATCTACATACAATACCACTACCAACAACAAATCAAAAACAAACAAGAATAAACACTCAATGTGCCTTAATTTCCCTCAATAATGATGGTCTTAACTCGCCTATAAAAAAGACACAGGCTAACAGATTGGATACAAAGACAGAATCCATCCTTCTGCTGCATACAAGCAACACACCTCGAATTCAAAGATAGACATTACCTCAGAGTAAAAGGTTTGGATAAGATATTCCAATCAAATGGACCCAAGAAACGAGCTGGGGTAGTTATTCTAGTATCAAACAAGTTAGACTTCAAACTAAAATCAATCAAAAGAGATGAAGAAGGTCATTTCATATTCATCACAGGAAAAATCCATCAGGAAGAAGTCTCAATTCTAAACATCAATGGCCCAAATACAAAGGGACCAAATTCTTAAAAGAAACATTATTAAAACTCAAATCACAAATAAGAACTCACACAGTTATAGTGGGAAAATTCAACACCCCACCTCACCACTGGACAGGACCACCAGACAGAAACTCAACAAAGAGGCAAAAGAACTAACAGAAGTTATGACCCAATTGGGATTAACAGACATCTATAGAACTTTCCATCCAAACACAAAAGAATATACCTTCTTTTCAGCATCACATGGAACCTTCTCAAAATGACCACATACTCGGCAACATAACAAACATCAACAGGTACAAAAAAAATGGAATAATCCCTTGTGTCTTATCAGACCACCATCCTTTAAGTTAGAATTCAAAAACATCACAAATTGCAGAAAACCTACCAACTCATGGAAATTGAACAACATGCAATTGCACCATTCCTGGGTCAATGAAGAAATAAAGAAAGAAATTAAAGACATCCTAGAATACAATGAAAATGAAGACACAAGATACCCAAACTTATAGGGTACTTTGAAAGCAGTACTAAGAGGAAAGTTCATAGCTCTAAGTGCTCACATGAAGAAACTAGAGAATAGTCACACCAGAGAGTTGACATCACACCTGAAAGCTCTAGAACAAATGGAAGCAAATTCAACCCAGAGGAGTAGACACCAGGAAATAATCAAATCAAGGAAGGCAGAAATCAATAAAGTTGAAACAAAGAAAACAATATAAAAAAGAGTTGGTTCTTTCAGAAAATCAACAAGATAGACAACCCTTTATCCAAACTAACCAAAAGGCAGAGAGAGAAAATGCAAATTAACAAAGGCAGGACATAACAAGACACACTGAGGAAATCCTGAGAATATTCAGGTCATACTTTGAAAAACTGTACACCACAAAATTTGAAAATTTAAAGGAAATGGACAGTTTTCTGGAGAGATATCACTACCAAAATTGAATCAAGAACATATAAGCAATTTAAACAGACCTATAAACTCTAAGGAAATACAAGCAGTCATCAAAAGTCTCCCAACCAAAAAAGTTCAGGGCCAGATTGCTTCAGTGCAGACTTCTACCAGAAATTCAAAGAAGTGCTAATACCAATAATCCTCAAATTTTTCCACACAATAGAAGCAGAAGGGTCATTGCCAAACTCTTTTTATGAAGCTAAAATCACCTTGGTACCCAAGCCACACAAAGACACAACTAAGAAAGAGAAGTACAGACCAATATCCCTCATGAACACAAATGCAAAAATACTCCATAAATCACTGGCAAACCGAATTCAAGAAAATATCAGAAAAATCATCCACCATGATCAAGTAGACTTCATCCCAGCGATGCAGGGTTGGTTCAAAATTCGAAATCTGTCGATGTAATCTGCCATAAAAACCAACTAAAGAAAAAAAAATGATCATCTCACTAGATTCTGAAAAAGCTTGTGACAGAATCCAACATCCCTTCATGATAAAGGTCCTGGAGAGATCAGGAATAACAGGAACATACCTGAAGATAATAAAAACAATATAGAGTAAGCCAACATCCAACATCAAATTAAATGGAGAGAAACTCAATACAATTCCTCTAAAATCCAGGACAAGACAAGGCTGTCCACTCTCTCCATACCTCTTCAACATTGTCCTTGAAGTTCTAGCTAGAGCAATAAGACAACAAAAGGAGATCAAAGGGATACAAATTGGAAAGGAAAAAGTCAAACTTTCACTGTTTGCAGATGATATGATAGTCTACATAAGTGACCCAAAAAAACTCTACCAGGGAACTCCTACAGCTGATAAACACCTTCAGCAAAGTGGCAAGATACAAGATGAACTCAAAAAAAATCTGTAGCCCTACTATATACCAATGACACATTGGTGGAGAAAGAAATCAGAGAAGCATCACCCTTTACAATTGCCACAAACAACATAAAATACCTTGGGGTAATGCAAACCAAAAAAGTGAAAGACCTGTTTTACAAAAATTTTGAGTGTTTAAAGAAAGAAATTAAAGAATATACCAGAAAATGGAAGGATCTCCCATGTTCTTGGATAGATAGGGTCAACATAGTAAAAATGGCAATCCTGACAAAAGCAATCTACAGATTCAATGCAATCCCCATCAAAATCCCAGCACAATTCTTCACAGACATTGAAAAAAAAATTACCAACTTTTTTTGGAAAAACAAAAGACCCAGGATAGCCAAAATAATCCTGTACAATAACAGAACTTCCAGAGGCATCACCATCCCTTATTTCAAGTTCTATTATAGAGCTATAGCCCTGAAAACAGCTTGGGTTTGACACAAAAGTAGACAGGTAGACCAATGCAATAGAGTTGAAACCCTGATATTAAACCACACACCTATGAACACCTGATTTTTGACAAAGAAGCCAAAACTATACAATGGAATGAAGAAAGCATCTTCAAAAATGGTGCTGGCATAATTGGATGCTGGCATGTAGAAGACTGCAAATAGATCCATGTCTATCGCAATGCACAAAACTTATGTCAATATGGATCAAAGACCTCAACTTAAACCCAGCCACATTGAACCTACTGGAAGACGAAGTGGGAAATACCCTTGAATTAATTGGTACAGGAGACTGCTTCCTGAACATAACACCAGTAGCACAGACAATGGGATCAACAATTAATAAATGGGACCTCCTGAAACTGAGATGCTTCTGTAAGGCAAAGGACACAGCAAGACAAAATGGCAGACCACGGATTGGGAAAAGATATTCACCAACCCCACATCTGACAGAGGGCTGATCTCCAAAATTTACAAAGAACTCAAGAAGCTAGTCTCCAAAACATGAAATAATCCAATTAAAAAGTGGGGTACATTCTATATGACTGTGTTTTTTATTGTAGCCACTCTAGTGGATGTTAAGTATGCCATTGTGGATTTCTGTTTTGTTTTCTTTTGTTTTGTTCTGATCTTTTTAAGTTTTAATTTAAATTTTATTGTATGTATATGAGTGTTTTGCCTGCATTTATGTCTCTGCATCACTTGCATGCCTGGTGCCCTTGGAAGCCAGAAGGAGGCTTCTGGTCCCTTGACCTGGGAGTTACATTTGGTTGTGGTTCTGAGCCACATGTAGATGCCCTGGCTCCTATAATCTTTTTTTTTCCATTTTTTTTGCATTTTTTTATTAAATTATTAATATTTTCACATGTACTTTCCCTCTCCCTCTCCCTCCCCCCACCCCCATTCCTTCTCCCCCACCTCCAACCTACCCCCCACCCCATCCACCCGCCACTCCCCAGGCAGGGTAGGGCCCCCAACCAGGGCTCCACCAAGTCCACCAAATCTTCCTGTGCTGGGCCTAGGCCCCTCCCCATGTGTTCAGAGACAGAGCGAATCCCTTCAAGTGGGATGGGCTCTCGAAGTCCCTCCCACCCACCAGGGCAAAACGCCAGTCCACCTCCAGAGGCTCCCAGGAGTGCAGGGGCCTCCCCATTGGCATCCATGATCAGGGGGCTGGATTAGTCCTGTACTGTCCTCCCAAAGAGCATCTGGGGTCGATATGCTTTCCCTTTTTCAGGCCAACTGTTTCTGTGGGTTTCTCCAACCAGGTACAGACCCCTTCGTTCTTCATTCCTCCCTCTCTTCAACTGAGTTCCAGATTTCAGCTCAGTGTATTTCTGTGGATGTCTGTCTCTGCTCTCATCAGCCACTGGATGAGGAGAATGTAAAGAAACTTGAATCTTTAGACACTACGCTACTCATAGGAATGTGAAATGGCATGGCAGTTTGAAAAACTTTGGGGGAGATGTAGGGGACAGTAAGCCATGCCTGTTAAGAGGCTGGCTACAGGTGTGCTTGACCACGCCTGTCAGGGCGTGGTCAAGGTGAGGTCAGGATGAAAAGCACATGGGAGCCCCTTTTTCTCTCTGGCTTCCCTGCCTTGCTGCTCCTGGCACACTCTGGCTTTCGTTTAGCTGGTGTTTTTCTAATAAAGGATATCTTTATCCCAAGCTCCTTTTATTTCTTAATAGGGAGATACCTCAAAAAGTCAAACACAGAATTAATACACTTAAAAAACTTAAAAAGAATTATATGACCCATCAATTCCATTCCCAGGTGTTTGCCAAGGAAAATGAGTACATGACATACAATACTTTTTACACGAGTACCTATAATAATCTCTAATTGCAAACCTAAGTGAACAACTCAAACCTATGCATATGTGTATGTTTACTTACCACATGGAATATTATTTGGGAATAAAAAGATGTACTGATATATGCTACAGCACTAACTACCTTCGAAAACACTGTCCTAAGTCAAAGAAGTCAATCACAAAAGGCCCCATGTTGTATGAGTTCAATTATATGAAATGTCAATAGCTAGCCAAACTTATAAAGAAAACAGTAGATTAGTGGTTAAGCCCGAAGGGCAGGTTAGAAAAGGAATGTGATCCCACTGCTAATGGGTACAGAGCTTCCTTAGAGAAACAAATGTTCTAAAACAGATTGCTGTAATGATTGCCAAGAAAGCTCTGTATGCACTAAAAGAACGCTGAATTATATCATTTCAATGGACTAATTACAAGGTCTATAATATATATATACAGTAACTGAGACATAGCATTGCTTAAAGGACAGGAAGGAAGGTAGAATAGAATCCCTGAGACCCAAAGGAAGAAGTAAAGCCTGAAAAAAGTTTTGTTAGAAATAATCTACAAAATGCACAAATCACATGCATGGAGCAATACTTTACAGCAGGATAGTCCAAATAAATCTGACGTACCTACATCCCTGATGAAATTCTGAGGTCTATGTCCAGTGTCTACAAAATGTTGGCAGTAATCATTATGGGGATTTAAGCTCTGCGTTCCCTAAAGAAATGGTCAAAATTAAATACACAGTATGCACTCTGATGGCAGATACACTAACTTTGTGTGTTTTTATTATGAAGCTGCACAAATTATGACAGATTGAAAACACAACTAAAACATTACTTATCAACAGTTACTGTGTGAATACACCATTATCACAGCGAAGCATCTAAATACCAGAAGACTATTTCATGAGTAATTTAAGATCTTTATTTTAATACTGAGATCTCTCAAAAATTGAAAATGTACTAAGGCAAACTAGATCCTTTCAGGCACAGAGCTTAACAATCAACAGCCTTAAGACTGAAAAAATCTTAATTTACCTTAAGAAAGGTACTGGAATCTTTGTAAATCTCTTCTTCATATGGCAAATTTTCTTCCTCCTGCTGCAATTCTAGTTCATCCTTGAAAAGGGAAGATTAACATTTAAAATATGTACGTTCAGCTGGTGTGGTGGCACATTCCTTTAATCCTAGCACTCAGGAGGCAGAGGCGGGCAGGTCTCTGAGCTGAAGGCCAGCCTGGTCTATATTTAATTATTGTATCTTAAGGCTCAGTGTGTTTTATTTGCCTAGGATATATTTATACTAGCACTGCATTAAAGTCTTTAGATTTACTTTAAAAAAAAAGTGGGGTACAAAACTAAGTAGACAATTCTCAATAGAGGAATCTAAAAGACACATAAGAAAGTGTTCAATATCCTTTTCCATCAGGAAAATGCAAATCAAAACAACTCTAGATACCATCTTACACCTGTCAGAATGGTTAAAATCAAAAACACCAATGACAGTTTACTCTGGAGAGGTTGTGGAGAAAGGGGAACACTCATCCACTGCTGGTGGGCGTGCCAACTCACACAGCCACTTTGGAAATCTGTATGGTGATTCTTCAGGAAGATGGGAATGAGTCTACCACAAGATCCAGCAATTCCACTCTTAGGCATATACCCAAAATAAGCACATTCCTACAAGGACATCTGTTCAAGGATGTTCATAGCAGCATTATTTGTAATAGCCAGAACCTGGAAACAACCTACATGCCCCTCAACTGAAGAATGGATAGAGAAAATGTGGTACATTTACACAATGGAGTGCTACTCAGCAGAAAGAAAAGGCAATGACATCTTGAAATTCAAAGGCAAATGGATGGAACTAGAAGAAACCATTCTGAGTGAGGTAACCCAGTCACAAAAAGACAGGCATTGTATGTACTCACTCATATATGGATTTTAGACATAGAGTAAAGGATTGCCAGCCTGCAGCCCAGGCTGCCAGAGAGGCTTGTAAACAAGGAGGACTCTAAGAGAGACATACATGGGGAAAGGGTTAAGATTTTCTGAGCAAATTGGGAGTATGGGGGGAAGAGAGAGGGAACTAGGAGAATAAGAAGGGGAGAAGAGGAGAGGTGAGGAAGACAATATGGGACAGTAAGAGGGAAGAACTGAAGAGAGCAAGATAAGAGATAATATAATAGAGGGAGACATTATAAGTTCAAAGGGAAATCAAGCACTAGGGAAATGTCTGGATAGCTACAAAGATGACACCAACTAACAATTTAAGCAACAGAGGAGAGGCTACCTTAAATACCCTCTCCTGATAATGAGATTGATGAGTAATTCATATGCCATCATATTGCCTTCATCCATCAGCTGGTGGAAGAAGAAGCAGACACCCACATCTAAACCTTGAACTGAACTGAAATCCAGATGCAGAGAAGGAGGACTGATGAGCAAAGGGGTCCATACCAGGCTGGTGAAACCCATAGAAACAGCTGACCTGAACAAGGGGAAACTTTTGTTCCCCAGACTGACAGCTGGGAAACCAGCATGGGACTGATCCAGGCTCCCTGAATGTGGGGGTCAGTGAGAAGAAATGGGGCACATTCCTTTAATCCTAGCACTTGGAAATCTATGGGGCCTCTTGTAGTGGATCAGTACTTATCAATACCATAGGAATGGAGTTTAGGAGCCTATGCCACATGGAGGGATACTCCCTGAGCCTAGACACAATGGGGTCAGCCTAGGCCCTATCCCAAAGAACAGGACAGACTTTGAAGACCCCTCTATGGAAGGCCTCACCCTCCCTGGGGAGCAGAAAGGGTATGAGATGGGCAGAGCATTAGTTGCAGGGGGCAGGGCAGGAGGAGAGGGAGAGGGACTTGGGATTGACATGTAAAATAATTTTCTTTTTAATAAAAAAAAAGAAAAGAAAAGAGACCAAGGAGGGAAATATGAGAGGATTTGAAAGAAGGAAAGGGAAATTAATTTTTAATTAAAATACAACTGGAGGCTAATTCCAATTTTATATCATCAGTGATGAGGAAGTTTTACTATGTAGGCACAGTAAGATAAAGAATATTTTAGCTACAACCTGAAATTCACCAAACAAGATGGGAAAATACTTCATAGGCAAGCAGACTTACTTTGAAATATTTTCCCATCTCCCTTTACCATTTGAAAACATATTTAATGGGTTTTGTAAAATACTACTATTTTAAAACAGAAAGGCCTAAATAGCCAGGTACCCCTCACAGGTGCTTTTCTGATCAGGAGTGGTCCTTTGAGGTTTAGCATCACTTCCATACTTAATGTCTATTTCCTTCCTCCTGGTAGAGACAGAAACACTAGGGAATTGGGGTGGGTTCCTGAGAAAAGTGACACAATGCAAGGAGGTTATTATGAAGCTCAGGGTTTATGGGAACTTACCAAACAGAAACGCTAGTGTGGGAGAAACTTACTAACAGGCACACTCCTATGGCAATGAACTTCACCTGCATCTGGCATAGGCTGACTGGGTAAGTGGCACTTAACTCTCTAGAGTGCTTTCTTCAGAAAGGGGACTTTGTAAGTTGATCACATGTGCAGCTGTTACCAGTGGTCGGGGACTGGACAATGTATTTTCAGGATTTTAGCCACTTAATCAAGGAACTGAAGTAAGTGCTCACACAGATCTCAAACTAGCAGGGAACTTATTCAAAAGCGAAATGTTCTTATAGAGCAGAATGAAATAACTACCAAGAGCAACAGTGGACCACAAGAATGAACCACAAGTACTTAAAAGTATTGTCTCAGATTTCCTTTCTTGGGCCTAGAGGAGGAAGAGTTTGGTTGACACGGGGTATAGTTTGATTGGCTCTCTATTTTGATTGACAGGCTTGTGTTTTATAATTTATTTCCATTGTTTAAAGCACGTATGCATACAGCTAATACAGGTAGAGGTCCCAGGTTGCTAACAAGCTGTGAAGTGCTTCATTAGCAGCCTAAACCAAGTGGAGTTCCATGTTGCTAAGCTATTCCTTACAAATTATACACAATGATGTCATCAGCTTGTGATGACATCACTTTTCCCTTAAATCAGCAGCATTCCAAAAGACAGCTGACTTAGCATATGTGCAGGAGGCAGGGTCCCTCTACAGATGATGCAAGCTTGCTCTGTTTCCACCCTATTCTAATGAATAACTGTATCTTTACATTCAGTCTTGGTCTGCTCTCTTCATTTCTTGCTTGGAAGGGGCCTTGGAAAATGGAAAGGGCAATTTCAGAGACATGGTATTTGAGGTCTCAGAGATCATACACATCCTTATCCCTTTTTAGACAAACTTTTTCTTGGCCATAAAAGGCCTAACCTTGCCTAGTTTCAGACAGCATGTGCTCCTCAGCACTTTGTTTCCATATCTGGCATCCTTCCTAGAAATTCTTCCCTTCCTTATGGAAATGTAGCCAAAGTATGCTTCCCAAACCTTCTATGGAAATTACAGAAATTCCTACAGCATCCCTCTGAGAGACTAGTTTCTTCCTCTACCTACCCCACTGCTTAATTCTACTGTGCTTTAATAATGGCACCATGATTCTCACTCTAGTTCTATAACCTCCATCAGTTCCCATGGTTCCCTTCAAAATCTCTTTCCCTTAAATCATCTAGTGTTATTTTCTTCTATGTGAGATTTTAAAACAATGCTAAATTTACACCTATGGAAATGTTAGTTGTGGTTTTTCAATTTTTAAAATCAACCTAAACCAAAACACAATTTTGAGCACCAAAATTATTTTTAATGACAGGACCCTGGCAACCACAGAAGGTAGTGTTGCTGGACATTGTAATTTCAAAGACTTCTGTAAATGGCAACTTCCCCAAAAGAAAATGAAATATGACATTTTCAGAAAAATACCCCAGAACTGGTAATCCTTTTGTTAAGCAGAATAAGGCAGGCAGAGAAAGATGAATGCTGCATGTTTTCTCTCATAAACAGAAACCAAGAGCAGGGGTGGGGGTTGTCATGACATGCCAAAGGGACAGTGAGAGGAAGATGTATTTAGGGCTGTGAGCTGTAGAACACATGTGACATAAAAAGAAAAGACAGACTGTACACAGGAGGAAGAGGACCAGGGCAGAAGAATGAGCAGAGAAGGAAGAATGAAATGTGTGTATGAAATGTCTTGGTGAGGAGCTAGAGAAATGGCTCATCAGTTGGGAACTCTTGTTTTTACAGACCACCAGGGTTTGGCTCCCAGCATCCATGTAGTGTCTTAAGCCATCCGTAACTCCAGTCCCAGGAAGATCCAATTCCCTCTTCTAGCTGCCTTGGGTACCAGGCATGCATATAATGAATATGCATTAATGCAAACAAAACACTTATATACATAAAATTAAATTCAATTAAATTTTAAAGCCCACAATATGCTTTCTTAAAAACATATAAATGGAGAGATATCTGACACCAGGGATCTGCTCACTGGATCTGAACTCCACAGCGGGATCCAACACACCCAGACACTGACGAGGCCCCAGTGGCAGTTCTGCCTCCATCCACCAGCCCAGGTAGGCCAGGGTCTGTTTCCAGTTCTGGTTCGGCAGCCCTGCTCAGAGACATCTGATGCCAAGTAGCTGCTCACTGGATCCGAACTCGGCAGCAGGATCCAACACACCTGGACACTGCCGAGGCCCCAGTTACAGTGCCACCTCCATACATGAGAAGAGGACAGACATCAGCATATTGGATCTATTTGCATATACCAGAAGAGAACCTTGGTCCCATACCCACCAGGAGAGGAAGAGACTACTGCTACACACACCAGAAGAAAGGATGAGAAGAGGACAATGTAAAAGCACATTCAACAACAGAAAACCCAATATAACACCATCGGGGACTAGGAACCACACACCAGCAAGACCAGAACCTCACAATGCAGATGAACCAGAAGAGAATGACCTTAATAAGATCTTCATGAAAATGATAGAGGACCTCAAAGGGGACATGAGAAAATCCAATAAAGAAATGAAAGAAAAAACAAACCAAAAAATACAAGATATCAACAAATCTCTCAATAAAACAGTTCAAGACCTAAAAACTGAAATAGAGACAATAAAGAAAGCACAATCTGAAGGAATGCTGGAAATAGAAAAGCTGGGTAAATGATAAGGAACTACAGACATAAGCATAACCAAAAGAATAAAAGAGATGGAAGAAAGAATCTCAGGAGATGAAGACACACTAGCAGAAATAGACTCATCAATCAAATAAAATGTTGAGTCAAACAAATCCCTAACACAAAATATCCAGGAAATATGGGATACAATGAAAAGACCAAACCTAAGAATAATAGGTATAAAAGAAGGTGAAGAAATCCAACACAAAGGCACAGAAAACATATTCAACAAAATCATAGGAAAAAATCCCAACCTAAAGAAAGACATGCCAATGAAAATACAGAAGCCTACAGAACACCAAATACATGGAACCAAAAAAAGGTCTCCTCGACACATAATAATCAAACCACCAAACATACAGAATAAAGAGAAAATATTAAGAGCAGCAAAGCAAAAAAGTCAAGTAACTTATAAAGGCAAACCTAACGGAATTACACCTGATTTTTTTCATGGATACTCTGAAAGACAGAAGGTCCTGCATAGATATGGTACCTACACTAAGAAACCATGGAAGCCAGCCCAGACTACTATACCCAGCAAAGCTTTCAATCAATATAGATGGAGAAAACAAGATATTCCATGACAAAACCAGATTCAAGCAAAACAGATCCACCAATCCAGCCCTACAGAAAGTGCTGGAAGGATAACTGTAACCCAAGGAAGTAAACTAAAACCAGAAAAATATAGGCAATAGATAATCCCACTTTACCAACAGCCAAAAGGAAAAAGGGATAGAATCCCTCACATAATTTCGACACAATTACCAAATCAAAACCAAACCAGAATGAACAATAAATGGTCATTAATATCCATCAACATTAATGGTTTTACTTACCTATAAAAGGGCACAGATTAGCAGAATAGATAAGAAGACAGAATCCATTCTGCTGCATACAAGAAACACACCTCAACCTCAAAGACAGATGGTACCTAAGAATTAAAGGTTGGGGAAAGACTTTCCAATCAAATGGACCCAAAAAACAAGCAGGAGTAGCAATCCTAATATCCAACAAATTGGAAAAAAAATAAAATCAATCAAAAGAGAAGAAGGGGGTCACTTCCTACTCATCAGAAGAGAAATCCATCAGGAGGAACTCTCAATTCTGAATATGTATGCTCCAAATACAAAGGCATCCAGGCTTGTAAAAGAAACATTACTAAAACTCAAATCACACATAAAACCGAACACACTTATATTGGGAGACTTCAACACTCCACTCTCACCACTAGACAGAAACACAAGACAGAAACTTAACAAAGAAACAAAGGAACTAATAGAGGTTATGGTACAATTGGAATTAACAGATATCTATACAACATTCTATCCAAATACAAAACAATATATCTTCTTCACAGCACCACATGGAACCTTCTCTAAAATCGACCACATACTTGGCAACAGAGCAAACCACAACAGGTACAAAAAAAATGAAATAATCCCCTATATCTGATCAGACCACCATACTTTAAAGTTAGAATTCAACAACAACATGAATTACAGAAAACCTACAAACTCATGGAAATTAAGTAACACCAAATTGTACAATTCCTGGGTCGAGGAAGAAATAAAAAAAGAAATTAAAGATTTCCTAGAATTCAATGAGAATGCAGACACAACATATCCAAACCTATGGGACACTTTGAAGCAGTGCTAAGAGGAAAATTCATAGCGCTAAGTGTCCACATGACGAAATAGGAGAATAATCACACTAGAGAATTAACAGCACAATTGAAAGCTATAGAACACAAAGAAGCCAATACACCCCAGAGGAGCAGATGCCAGGAAATAATCAAATTGAGGGCTGAAATCAATAAAATGGAAACTAGGAGAACATTACAAAGAATCAATATAATGAAGAGTTGATTCTTCCAGAAAATCAACAAGATAGACAAACCATTATCGAAACTTACCAAACAGCAGAGAGTGATCATGCAAATCAATAAAACAGAAAGGAAAAGGGGGACATAACAACAGACACAGAGGAATTCCAGAGAATCATCAGGTCATGCTTCGAAAACCTATATTCCTCAAAATACAAAAATCTAAAGGAAATGGACAATTTTCTGGACAGATTTCACTTACCAAAATTAAATCAAGAACAGATAAGCACCTTAAATAGATTTATAACCCCTACTGAAATAGAAACAGTCATCAGAAGTCTCCCAACAAAAAATAGCCCAGGGCCAGATGACTTCAGTACAGAATTCTACCAAAATTCAAGGAACAGCTAATAACAATTCTCAAATTATTCCACACAATAGAAGCAGAAGGGTCATTGCCAAGCTCTATGTGTGAGGCTTTAATAAACTTGATACCAAAGCAACACAAAGACACAACTCAGAAAGAGAACTATAGACCAATATCCCTCATGAGCATTGATGCATAAATACTCGATAAAATACTGGCAAATCGAATCCAAGAGCACGTCAGAGAAATCATCCACCATGATCAAGTAGGGTTCATCCGAGGGATGCAAGGATGGTTCAACAACGAATATCCATCAATGTAATCCACCATATAAACAGACTGAGGGGAAAAAAACCACATGATCATCTCACTAGATGTTGAAAAAGCCTTTGACAAAATCCAACACCCCTTCATGATAAAGGTCTTGGAGAAATCAGGATAACAGGAACATACCTCAACATAAAAAAAGCAATATACAGCAAGCTGACAGCCAACATCAAATTAAATGGGGAGAAACTCAATGCAATTCCTCTAAAATCAGGGACAAGACAAGGCCGTCCACTCTCTCCATACCTCTTGAATATTGCCCTTGAAGTTCTAGCTGGAGCAATGAGACAACAAAAGGAGATCAAGGGAATAAAAATCGGAAAGGATAAGTCAAATTTCACTATTTGGAGATGATATGATAGTCTACATTAGTGACCTGGAAAATTCTACCAGGGAACTACTAGGGCTGATAAACACTTTCAGCAAAGTGGCAGGATACAAGATTAACTGAAAAACATCTGTAGCCCTACTGTACACCAATGACACATTGGTGGAGAAACAAATCAGAGAAACATCACCCTTTACAATTGCCACAAACAACATAAAATACCTTGGGCTAACACTAACCAAAAAAGTGAGTTGCCTGTACCTTAAGAATTTTCAGGCTCTAAAGAAAGAAATTAAAGAAGATACCAGAAGACGGAAAGATCTCCCATGCTCTTGGATAGGTAGGATCAACATAATAAAAATGGCAATCTTGCCAAAAGCAATCTATAGATTCAATGCAATCCCCATCAAAATCCCAACACAACTCTTCAAAGACCTCAAAAGAACAATTTGCAACTTTATATGGAGAAACAAGATACCCTGCATAGCCAAAACAACCCTGCACAATAAACTTCTGGAGGCATCACCATCCTGGACTTCAAGCTCTATTACAGTGCTAATAGTCCTGAAAACAGCTTGGTATTGGCATAAAAATTGACAGGTAGACCAATGGAACAGAGTTGAAAACCCTGATATTAACCCACACACCTATGAACACCTGATTTTTGACAAACAATCCAAATATGTACATTGGAACAAAGAGAATATCTTCAACAAATGTTGCTGGCACACCTGGATGCGGACATGTAGAAGACTACAGATAGAACCAAGCCTATCGCCATGCACAAAACTTCAGTCAAAATGGATCAAAGACCTCAACATAAACCCAGCCATACTGACCCTATTAGAAGACAAAGTGGGAAATACCCTTGAATTAATTGGTACAGGGGACCGCATCCTGAACATAACACCAGTAGCACAGACACTGAGATCAACAATTAATAAATGGGACCTCCTGAAACTGAGAAGCTTCTGTAAGGCAAAGGACACAGTCTGCAAGACAAATCGACAGCGCATAGACTGGGAAAAGATATTCACCAACCCCACATCTGACAGAGGGCTGATCTCCAAAATATAAAATGAACTCAAAAAGCTAGTCTCCAAAACAGCAAACAATCCAATTAAAAAATGGGGTACAGAACTAAATAGACAATTCTCAATAGAGGAATCTAAAATGGCTTAAAGACAAATAAGGAAGTGTTCAACATCCTTAGCCATCAGGGAAATGCAAATCAAAACAACTCTGAGATACCATCTTACTCCTGTCAGAATGGACAAAATCAGAAACATCAATGACAGTTTATGCTGGAGAGAATGTGGAAAAAGAGGAACACTCCTCCACTCCTGGTGGGAGTTCCAACTTGTACAGTCACTTTGGAAATCAGTATAGCAACTCCTCAGGAAAATGGGAATCAGTCTACCACAAGATCCAGTAATTCTACTCGTAGGCATATACCCAAAAGAAGCACATTCATACAACAAGGACATCTCTTCAACTATGTTCATAGCAGCGCTATTTGTAATAGCCAGAAACTAGAAGCAGCCTAGATGCCCCTCAACCAAAGAATGGATAGAGAAAATGTGGTACATTTACATAATGGAGTACTACTCAGTGGAAAAAAAAAACAATGGAATCTTGAAATTTGCAGGAAAATGGATGGAACTAGAAGAAACCATTCTGAGCGAGGTAATCCAATCACAAAAAGACAAACATGATATGTATTCACTCATATGTGGATTTCAGACATAAAGGATTACCAGCCTACAATCCACACTGCCAGAGAAGCTAGTAAACAAGGAGCACCCTAAGAAAGACATACATGGTCCCCTGGAGAAGGGGAAAGGGTCAAGATCCCCTGGGCAAATTGATAGCATGGGAAGAGGGGGGAGGGAGCTACGAGAATGAGAAGGGAATAAGAGGAGGGATGCAGAGGACATGAGGGAGCAGAAAGGTTGAGTCGGGAAGAATAGAAGATAACAAGAATGAAGATACCATTATAGAAGGAGACATTTTAGCTTTACAGAGAAATCAGGCACTAGAGAAATGTCTGGAGATCTACAAAGATGTCACCAGCTAACAATCTAAGCAACAGAGCAGAGGCTACCTTAAATGCCCTCCCCTAGTTATTAGATTGATGAGTGACTTATATGCCACCCGATAGCCATCATCCAGTAGCTGGTGGAAGTAGAAGCCGACACCCACAACTTATCAATGAACTGAACGGGAATCAAGATGAGTGAAGAGCAATGGGGTCCAGACCAGGCTGGTGAAACCCACAGAAACAACTGACCTGGACATCGGGGAACTCGTGTTCCCCATACTGATAGCTGGGATACCAGCATGGGACTGATCCAGACCCCAGAAACATGGATTTCAGTGAGGAAACCTCTGAAATCTACAGGACCTCCTGTAGTAGTTCAGTACTTATCCCTAGCATAGGTGTGGACTTTGGGAGATCATTCCATGTAGAGGAATACTCCCTGAGCCAAGACACTCGGTGATAGGCCTAAGCCCTATCCCAAAGGACATGATAAGACTCTGGTGACATCCTATGGAAGGCCTCACCATCCAGTGGGAACAGAAAGGATACGTGATAGGTAGGGTTTTTGTTGGGGGGGGGTTGTAGGGGAGGAAGGGAGGGAGAAGGGAACTGGGACTGTCATGTAAAACATTCTTGTTTCTAATTCAAATAAAAAATATCTGAAAAAATATAAATAAATACATCCTAGCCCAATATATTAAGAATTATTGAACATCATCACTATTTATGTTATATTATCAATAATATGTGGGAAGAATTCTTCTGGTGAGAAGCAAAAGTCACAAGCCCAGGATCAGGACCAGGAAACTCAGTGACATCGTGAGTCCCAGTTGAATGAGTCTGTAGCTCCGTGCCTTCCCAGTGTTAAATGAAGCTTTACTGAGTCTCCTGCAGTCTGCTAAACCAATCCTGTCTCTTCGTCACCTGAAAGAAGTTCCTCCACATAATTTCCCATGGCCTTTCCTGGGAAGGTGATATCTTCACAGCCAGAGCAGCTGAGTTTCGTCAAGCAGCGAATGCATGTGCTCTATTTCAAGGTACCTCACATTGCACTTTTCCTAATGAGGATACACCCTGAGCAGATGTCTGCACTTCCAACACACAATTACTTCACTGAGTTATTTCCTACTCTTGCATTCCTGAGGTTGGCACTCAGTTTCTCCGAAAACACTGTGCAAAGCAAGCCAAAGGTGGCAACTGAAAGCAACAGAGTGGAGTTGCTAATGTCCCAATTCCTCACTAGCAGGAATGGGGATACTGACTTGCATTTACAGTAAATAAGAGCATGAAAGATTAAGTGAAGACATTAGCCATTTGAAGAGCTACAACTAGTATAATGTCTGAGTAATATGAGAAAGTATATGAATTAAATAAGTTAAAAGTTTTCTAGTTTGGGAGTAAAAGTCCTATTTATTGCTTTTCTATTGCTGCAACAATGTCTTATCTGGCCCTCTGTGGATGCTTTCTGTGTCTCATTGTGCTGAACTTGAACTGCCAGCCAGAGCTGCCGTCTCATCTGAGATGGGACTCTTTCCCAGCCTCGGCTCTTGGCAGAACTGCCTTGCAGTTGTGTGACTGAAGTTGGCAATTACTTGCTGTCAGCCCCAAATTGCTCTCTTCTCCAGAAGCCACCCTTGGGTCTTTATCATGTGACCCTCTTCTTTGAAGACATGGCAGCCTAATTCTTGAAGGCTAGTAAGTTTTTTCCAGAAGAGCCCATCAGTCCCTCTCTTGAAGGGTTCATCTGTAAAAGACAAGCACATCTGAAAAGATCTATCTTTTATTAATTAAAATCAAAAGAAGAATCAACTGAGTAGTGACCTAGGCACTAGAATACTACTCACATTATACACAGGTCCATCTGTCCGCAAAAGGAAGGGCTGACACAGACACCACAGAGATAAATTAACCAACACAGATAAATGTTAAGAGCAGAGGAACAGGCACACTACTTAGGCATGTATTTAATATTCTTACAACCAAAAAGACAGCTACATCACTTGCTTTTGAGGAATGCACCTGGGCAAAGAGACAGACTAACACCTATCAAGTTTTTATAAAATCTTGCTAAGTTTATTCATATTCTTCTGATAAGACCAAAGGACAAATGTGTTGGGAGCAAGTGAAGTCCTGAGTGAGTGTGGACTGTGTAACATGGGCACAGCCAAGTCAAGGACCCCCAAAGCCTCAACCTTGACATGAAAGTGACAAAGCCTAGGTAAGGCTCAGGGAGATAGTCCATGTGGGGATACTGACAGTGTGTGCAGAAAACGTCCACTGTAGCTTTCTCCCACTGGATGTCTACAGCCTGAAGACTGCTCCCTTACAGAGACTGCTCCTAGATAGATTAGCTAAGCTCACCTCCTATTCAGATGCACACCATAAACTAGACCTCCCTGTTCAGATGGATGCAGTTGCCCACCTCTGTGTTCAACGGTACATAATAAACACTGGGCTTCAGTGGTGCTACAGCTTCTCTATCAGAGAGCTCAGGCCACCAATCCAAGACTTTCTGTGTATCAATGTGTCGTTTCTTTCATGTCTATTATTTCTTCATTCCATTGATCCCATTGTTGCCCTTAGTCAGGGTTCTGGAACTTAAGCTAGGCAAGGAAGCAGCACAAAGAAAAGTCGTTCTAGAAACTATGTGTGTCAGTCAATAAACCATATGATTTACTTCTATTTTGTGTATCATCTGAAGCTCTGAACACTCTAAGGCTCCATCCGTTGTCCCCTTAACCTTCTAACAAGTCTCTCCTGGATTTCCTCCTACATTGTTAGCTGGGTTTTTTCCCATTTGTTTGTTTTGGGATTTGTTTATATTGCACAAGAAATTATGCTATTATTGAATTTTAATTGCAGAAAGAATAACCTTCCTAGATTTGTGCTGCTGGTCTCTGCTTTATGCAGATTATCATGATAGATAATTCTCCTTTTCCCCAGTGCTATCCTCCTGAGTGATTTCATCCATGGCTGTGGCTCACACTACCTTCTCAAACACAAGTTAATGAATCTCACATACACAGTTACTTCTCTGACATCCCTACTAAGTACCATACATAGGTTCAACCCTTCCTGGATATCTCCAACTACTGAAGCCTCAGCACATTTAACTTAGTAAATTCAAATTCTAATTTATTATTTGCAACAGTCAAGCCTTCTGTTTTCCCAAGTTTCCTTCAGTTGATGGCACTGCTATCCCCTTAGCAATAAAAGTTAAAGAGGGGAGGGGGACATGAGAAGGACTTTTCAACACACACAGAGTTGATCTGAAATTAGGGATGAGCCTTGGTAAACATAGGGGAAGCTGTTCTTGCTAAACCCATTTAGCAAGTTGTGATAAAACTGGATTTTTACAAAGATGTCCACAGATAAACCCACAAAAGATTCAGACACTGGATTAATGTTTGCTCACAGCAAGACTCTCAGCTGGACTCAGAGAATCCCTGATCAGAGATTGCTCTTTTACATAGCATGGTCAGGGAGGGGCTTTCTGTGAAAGAAAGAGTTGAGTCCTGAGCAATCCTAGTATATCTGAAACAAAAGCATTTCAACTAGAAAGGGAAATAGCAGAGGACCTGGGAAAAAAAGGGGCAGCCACCGTAGTAACACGCTTGAGGAAAGGGGAATTGGCACCCATCAGGTAACAGGGAGAGGGAGCAGATAGATCTTGCAAAGTGTTCCCAGAATTTTGTGTTTTACTTTGAATGAGAAAGGGAGCCAGAGTTTTAAGCAGGAGATAAGAATGTGGAGGGGGGTGTAATAGTGTTTTAAAATCTTCCTCTGGCTGCACTGTGGAGAGCATTGGAAGAAGCTGGGTGCGTATTCATTGGCACACTTCACAGTGACCCAGATGGCAATTAACAGTGGCTGGAACAAAGCTCCAGTTAGAGCCAGAGTAGCAGAGCTGGTAGCTAAAGCAAACTCCTGGAAGGCTTTCCACTGATAACCTTTTGGATGTGGTTCAGGGAATATATTGCCTACACAACAAAACTAAAGTTTTGTGAACTCCAAATGTCTTACATTACACTGGGTTGCTGTTTCTTCAGGTTCAGACCTTCAAAGCAACAACATTACAGTGCTTCAAGTATACATTTTCATAGATTTTTTTTTAAAAGCCAGACAGTATTTAGGTGATAAAAAGAAACTGCAATAGGAAAAAAATGAGATTTCAATACAGACATGAACTCAATTCCAATATATATCATGCTGGAGTTGGGGGACTGTAGATAAAAAATTACTGAAAGAAAGCATGGAGAGGGATAATCCTTGTTTAAAAAAAAAAAAAAAACAATTTAACGGGATTCCTGCAGAAAGCAGATAAAGCTAGGGAAATTTCCCCTGGGGAAGAGTGGCAAATAGGAAATTTGACCAAATGAACAGAACCATCAGAGATTAGGGGTGGCAGAATATTATAAAACTAACTTTAAAAGATTTTTTGCTGAAATTATCTAATGCAAACACAAAGCCCAAGAATCAAGACTTACTCAAGAAAGGGGCTTGGATATAGTAGCACACAACTATAATGTCAGCATTTGGTGGCAGAGGCAGGAGATTGTCACAAACTCAAGCCCAGCCTAGGCTACATGGGATTATAGACAAATTGGGGTTGTAGACTGAGTCCCTAACTAAGGGAGGGAACGGGAGGGTATAGAGCTAAGAGGGAGTGGTGGTGGCTCATACCTGCAATCGTACTACTCAGGAGTCTGATGCAGGAGGATGTCTCTAGATTCAAGGACAGCATGGGCTACCCTATGAGATTGTCTTAAAATATCAAAAACAAACAAGAAGGAATCAGAGAAACCTAACTAAAATATAGTCAAGGGCAGAGTCTTTGTCAAGGAGCATGTGAAAATTCTACTACCCAATGTTTTAAGATCATGTTGTCCAATATACAAAAATGATGATTGGCAATAACTCCTTCACAAAAGTTTGATGATTGTTAATATTGAATATCATTGATATGCATATGTAAGTAACTGAAAAGTTTATAGTTTACAGTAATCCTCCTCAAATCATATTCCTTTGTCTATAATCTATCCAAGAAGAGGACATATAGAATAAAATATCTCATATGTTCTGTTTCTCTTTTTTTCCTTTTATTGCAAATAAACATCTTTCTCTTGTAGTATATCCTAATTAAAATTTTTCCTCCCTATACTCCTTCCAGTTCCTCCCTTCCTCCCTTCCAATCTAGATCCACTCCCTTTCTGTCTCTCAGAAAACAAACAGGCTCCTAAGGGATAATAATAAAATAAAATAGAATGGAATGACAAAAACCAAAAACTAACACATCAAAATTGGGCAAATAAAACAAACAAAATGAAAAGAGCACAAGAGAAGGCACAAGAATCAGACCCAATTGTTCACACTCTCAGCAATCACATAGAAACACTAAACTGGAAGCCATACTTGTTCACACACTCAGCAATCACATAGAAACACTAAACTGAAAGCCATACTTGTTCATACACTCAGCAATCACATAGAAACACTAAACTGAAAGCCATACTTGTTCACACACTCAGGAATCCCATAGAAACACTAAACTGAAAGCCATAAATTCAAAGTACCTGGTGGAGATCTGTACAGACCTGATAATGCTGTCTCAGTCTCTGTGAGATTATATTATCTTTGAGTATTCTGATTGGAGGGCCTTTTTTCTTGGTGCCCTCCATACCCTCTGGCTCTTATATTCTTTCAGCCACCTCTTCCACAGGAATTGATGGAGACATGCTGTTTGGAGCTCAGTGTTCTGAGTTCTTTAAGTACTTTATATTCTGATGTCATCGTGTACTTTCCACATAGTGTCTAGCTGTGGATCTCTATATTTGTTCCCATGTGCTGCAGGAGGAAGCATCTCTGATGATGCCTGAGGAAGGCAATGATCTACAAATATATCATAATGTCATTAAGAGTCATTCTATTGCTATGTTGTTGTTTTCAGAACAGTAGTATTTGGTTTTACCCTAGGTCCCTGAGCTACCTAGTCTCAGGGTCTCTGTCACCCAAGCAGTGTCAGGTATAAGTTCCATAGACCTAAGTCAAATTATACATTAGTTAGTTACTCCCAAAACCTTTGTACTACCATTGTCCTAGCATATCTGGCAGGCAGAACACCATTATAAATCAAAGGATTTGTGAGTAGACTGTTGTTTACATTTCTCTTTCAGTAGCTTGCAGAGTACCTTCCTGCTGGAATGTAGAAGTAAAGGCTCTATGTGGGCACCAGCACAACATCTCCACGTTCAATAAATTGTGTAGACATTGGCTTCAGCAATGGGACCTTGAAGTTAGTTTATGGAGAACAAGCTATTGTCTTGGCAACAACCTGGGTTGTTTGGGGATTACCACGAGACCCCTTTGGCCAACAACTCAATTAGATGTAACCCAGTATCAGTACTGGAAGCTTCATTTGGTGAAATAGATGCCCAGTTGGGGCTCAATATACCCCATTCTTTGGTGTTTTCATCTAGATCGCCTTCAGATATGTATATATTTTCGGAAGCTTCTACTGTATTAGGTTTTTTTTACTACCCCTCAAATGGCCCATAATTTTAGCTGTCTCTCCTCATAGTCCCTCCTCATCCCCTTCTCTCCTCCACCTCCCCTCTTCATCCTCCAGCATCACCCTATCTATCCATAACTATCTATTCTATTTCCCTTCCTTAAGAAGATCTGTCTGCGATCTGACAATCCAGGCAATGGTGGAGAGGATAACCTAAAAACCCTCCCCCTAAAATGAGATTGATGACTTCTCTTTATGCCATCCTAGAGCCCTCATCCAGTGGCTGATGGAAGCAGAGACAGACATCCACAGATATACACTGAGCTGAAATCTGGAATTTAGTTGAAGAGAGGGAGGAATGAAGAGCAAAGGGGTCTGTACCAGGTTGGAGAAACCCACAGGAACAATTAGCCTGAACAAGGGAGATCACATTGACCCCAGATGCTGTCAGGGAGGCCAGTATAAGACTGATCCAGACCCCTGAACATGGATGTCAATAAGGAGGCCTCAGCACTCCAGGGAGCCTCTGGTGGTGGATTAGTATTTTTCCCTGGTGCAAGAAGGGACTTTGAGAGCCCATCTCATGTGAACGGTTATACTCTGGCCCTGCACACATGGGGAAGGGCCCAGGCCCAGCACAGGAAGATTTGGTGGACTTTGCAGAGCCCCTGTTGAGGGTCCTACCCTGCCTAGGGAGTGGTGGATGGATAGGGTGGGGGGTAGACTGGGGGTGGAGGAGGAGGGATGGGGTGAGGGGAAGGAGAGGGAGAAGGGACTTACATGTGAAACAAGCTTGTTCCCTAACTATAACTAATAAATAAATTTAAAAAAAAAGATACGAACTTCAAAAAAAAAAAGAAGAAGAAGATCTGTCTGTAACCCCTGGTCCCTTATTCTATACCTATACTCTCTGGTTCTATCAACTGTAGCTTGACTGTCATTAACTTAACAGCTAATATCCACATATAAGTAAATATATACCATATTTGTCTTTTGTGGTCTAAGATACCTCACTTAGTACGATTTTTCAGGTTCCATACATTTATCTGAAAATTTCATGATTTCATTCTTTTGAAAGGCTGAGTAAATTCTCTTGTACAAATGTACCACATTTCCTTTATCCATTCTTCTGTTGAGGGACATCTAGGTTGTTTCCAATTTCTGGTTATTATGAATAGAGCAGCAATGAACATAAGTTGATCAAGGGTCTATGTGGGAAGAGTCCTTGAGTGTATGCCCAAGAGCAGTATAGCTGGATCAAGGTAGTTTGATTCCCATCTTTCTGAGAAAGTGATTTCCACAGTGAATGTACAAGTTTGCACTCCCACCAGGAACAGATGAGTATTCCTCTTACTAAAGTATTCCATATCTTTACTAAATTAACTCATTTTAATTGTGTTATTTATTTTCCTAATATCTATTTTTAGTTATTTATATATTTTGGATATTGCTCTTCCATTGAATGTGGAGTTAGTCAAAAAAAAAGAAAATTTTTTCCAATTCTATAGGCTACTGCTTTATCCAAATCATGATGTCCTTTGCAGTACAGAAGCTTTTCAGTGCCACTTTTCATGTCCCATTTGCTTGTTACTAATCATAGTACATATGCTAATAGTGTTCTATTAGACTGTTTTTTCCTGTGTCATTGAGTTCAAGGGTATTCCCCCACTTTCTCTTCTATCAGGTTCCATGTATTTTGTTTTATGTTCAGGTCTTTGATCCATCTGGAGCTAAGTTTTATGCAGAGTGATAAGTGTGGATCTATTTGAATTCTTCTACATGTAGCTATCCAGTTTGACCAACTGTTGAAGTTGCTGTCTTTTATTCATGGTATATTTCTGGATTCTTTCATCAAAAATCAAGTAGCGCTGCCATTGTGTGTTCTTGGCTTTCATCACTAGAGCACTGAACTACAACTTGAAATCAAGGATGGTGATACCTCCTGAAATTCTTTGATTATTCAGGATTGCTTCAGCTCACCTGGATTTTTTGTGATTCCACAAGACACTGAAAAGTGTCCTTTCAAGATCTGTGAAGTCAAAAAAACAAACATGATAGGTACTCACTCACTCATATGTGGATTTTAGACATAGAGTAAGGGATTAACAGCCTACAATCCACACTGCCAGAGAAACTAGTAAACAAGACAGACCCTAAAAGAGACAAACATTGTCCCCTGGAGAAGGGGAAAGGGTCACGATCCCCTGAGAGCATGGGAAGAGGGAGAAGAGAGCTACGAGAATGAGAAGGGAACAAAAGGAAAGATGCAGAGGTGATGAGGGAGCAGAAAGTTTGAGTCAGGTGTAGATTAAAAGAAAGGATGTATGATAGGTAGGGTTTTTAGTTGGGGGGGTGGTAGAGTAGGAAGGGAGGGAGAAGGGAACTGGGATTGTCATGTAATTCAATCTTGTTTGTAATTCTAATGAAAAAAGAATCAGGAAAAAATCTGTGAAGAATTGCATTAGAATTTTGAAGGGAGTTACACTGAATCTGTAGATTGCTTTTGGTGGGATAGACATTATTACTATATTAATCCAACCAATCCATGAGCATGGGAAACCTTCCCATCTCTGATATCTTCTTCAATTTTTTCTTCAATGTCTTGAAGATTTTATCATACAAATCTGTTGTTACTTTCTTGGATAGAGTTATTCCCCAAGGTATTTTATATTATTTTAAGCTGTTGCAAAATGTGTTTCTTCCCTAATTTCTTTCTCAGTCCATTTGTTACTTTGTATATAGGAGGGCTACCAATTTTTGTGAGTTTATTGTGTATCTGGCTACTTTGCTAAAAGTGTTCATCAGATGTAGGAGTTTCCTGTAGGAAAATTTAGTGACACTTATATATACTATCATATCATCTGCAAATAAAGATTCTGATTAATTCCTTTCCAATTCATATCCCTTTGCTCTCCTTCAGTTGTCTTATTGAGCTAGGTAAACCTTCAAGTACTACATTGAGTAGATATGAAGAGAATGGACAACCCTGTCTTGTTCCTGATTTTAGTGGAATTCCTTTAAGTTTCTCTCCATTTAAGTTGATGTTGGCTATGGGCTTGCTGCAAACTGCCTTTATTATGTTAAGATATGTCTTTTGCATCCCTAATCTCTCCAAGACTTTTATCATGAAGGGGTGTTGGAGTTAGTCAAAGGCCTTTTCTGCATCTAAAGAGATGATCATGTAGATTTTTGTCTTTCAGTTTATTTATATGGTGGATAACATTGTTGGATTTATGTGTGTTGAACTATTCCTGAATCTCTGGGAAGAAGCCTATTTGATCATGGTTAATTTTTAATATTTTATTAGGTTTGGTTTGCAAGCATTTTATTATTTTTGCATCTATGTTCATAAGGAAAATTGCTCTGTAATTCTCTTTCTTTTCGGCTTTTTATGTAGTTTGAGTATCAGGATAACTGTGGACTCACAAAACAAACTGGGCAGTGTTTCTGTTTTGTTTTGTTTTGTTTTGTTTTTTAATTTATTTTCAAGACATGGTTTCTCTGTGTAGCTTTGGAGCCTGTCCTGAAACTCACTCTGTAGACCAGGCTGGCCTCAAACTCACAGAGATCCACCTGCCTCTGCCTCCCAAGTTCTGGGATTAAAGTTGGGCGTCACCACTGCCCATCCGATTCTTCTGCTTCTCTTTTGTGAAATAATTTGAAGAATGTTGGCATTAACTCTTCTTTGAAAGTCTGGTAGACTCTGCACCAAAACCATCTGGCCCTGGGCTTGTGATTGGGAAGCTCTTAATGACTGCTTCTGTTTCACTAGGAGTTATAGAATCTTGATTTAACTTTGTTAGAGAAACTTGTCCATTTCTTTGAGATTTTCCAATTTTATGGAGTACAGGTTTTCAAAATATGTCCTTATGATATTCTGGATTTCTTCAGTGTCTGTTGTTTCAGTTCCAGTTTTACTAATTTTGATATGTTCTCATTGCCTTTTAGTTAATTTGGATAGCACTTTGTCAATCTTACTGATTTTTCTCGAAGAACCATCTCTATTTTCATTATTCTTTATATTATTTTTATTTGTTTGCTTCTATATTCCCATTTTTATTTAAATTAGAAACAAGCTTGTTTTACATGTCAATCCCAGTTACCTCTCCCTTCCCTCCTCCCCTCCCCTGCAACGACCCCCTATCTCATCCTCTTTCTGCTCCCCAGGAAGGATGAGGCCTTCTATGGGGGGTCTTCAAAGTATGTCATATCATTTGGAGCAGGGCCTAGGCCCTCCCCCATGTGTCTAGGCTAAGAGAGTATCCATCTATGTGGTGTGGGTTCCCAAAGTCCATTCATGTACTAGGGATAAATACTGATCCACTGCCAGAGGTCCCATAGATTGAAAAGGCCTCCTCACTGTCACCCACGTTCATGGGGTCTGGATTCACAGCTATCAGTTTGGATGAGGCTTCTATGGGAAATCATCAAACTATGTCACATTATTTGGGGCATGGCCAAGGCCCCCTGTGTCCAGGATGAGAGAGTATCCTCTATGGGGAATGGGCTCCCAAAGTCCATTCATACATTAGGGTAAATACTGTTCCACTACCAGAGGCCCAGTAGACTGCCCAGGCCTCCTAACTGACACCCACTTTCAGGGGGCCTGGTTCAGTCCTGTGCCAGTTTCCCAACTATCAGTCTGGGGTCCATGAGCTTCCCCTTTTTCAGGTCAGTTGTTTCTATGGGTTTTCTCAGCTTGGTCTTGACCCCTTTGTTCAACACTCCTCCCTCTCTACAACCGGATTCCAGGAGTTCAGGTCAATGCTTAGCTGTGGGTATCTGCTTCTGCTTCCATCAGCTACTGCAAGAAGGCTCTAGGATGGCATTTAAGGCAGTCATCAATCTTATTATAGGGAAAGGGCATTTAAGGTAGCCTCTCCACTATGGCTTAAAATCTTAGCTGGGGTCATCCTTGTAGATCTCTAGACATTTCCTTAGTGCTAGATTTCTTTTAAACCTATAATGGCTCCCTCTAATAAGGTATCTCTTTTCTTGCTCTCCTCTATTCTTTCCCCAACTCAACCTTCCTGCTTCCTCATGTTCTCCACCCCCTCCTCTTCTCCCCTTCTCTATCTCCTAACTCCCTCTCCTCTCCCTCTGTGCCCTCAATTTGCTCAAGAGATCTTGTCCCTGTATGTCTCTCTTAGGATCCTCCTTGTTTTCTAACTTCTGGAGGTGTGGATTGTAGCCTGGTAATCCTTTGCTCTATATCTAATATCCATATATGAGTGGATACATGCCATGTTTGTCCTTTTGTGACTGTGTTACCTCACTCAGGATGCTTTCTTCCAGTTTCATCCATTTGCCTGCAGATTTCAATACTCCATTGTTTTCCCCCCACTGTGTAGTACTCCATTGTGTAAATGTACCACATTTTCTTTTTTTATTTGAATTAGAAACAAGATTGTTTTACATGTTGATCTCAGTGTCTGTGCTATTGGTATTATGCTCAGGAAGCCATCTCCTATACCAATTCATCCAAGGGTAGCTCCCACTTTCTCTTCTAAGAGGTTCAATGTTGCTGGATTTATGTTGAGGTCTTTGATCCATTTGAACTTAAGTTTTGTGCATGGTGATAGATATGGACAATCTTCTACATGCCAGCATCCAGTTATGCCAGCACCATTTATTGAAGATGCTTTCTTTTTTCCATTGTATAATTTTAGCTTCTTTGTCAAAAATCTGGTGTTCCTAGGTGTGTGAGTTAACGTCAGGGTTTTCAATTCGATTCCATTGGTCTACCTGTCTATTTTTGTGCCAATACCAAGCTATTTTCAGAAGTATAGCTCTATAATAGAGCTTGTAGTCAGGGATTGTGATGCCTCTGGAAATTCCTTTATTGTACAGGATTTGTACATTTTTATTCCATTCTAGAATGTCTTGAATTTCTTTCTAAATTCCTGTCTTGACACATTTTTTCATTCAATAGTAAGTTATTCAGTTTCTTTGAGTCTGTAAGCTTTTTGTTGTTTCTGTTGTTGTTGATTTCCAGGTTTAATCCATGATGGTCAGATAGTGTCAGAAGCCAGCCTTGGCGACCCCATACCTAGTTAGACGCCAGAAAGTCTAGCTTACCACAGGACATTCCGGATACCTGACTGAGAAACAACTAACACCTATCCCCTCCCCCATTTCCTTAGTTAGTGCCTGAGATAAACAATAGTAGGGGGAGATGTCAGAAGCCAGCCTTGGCGACCCCATACCTAGTTAGATGCCAGAAAGTCTAGCTTACCACAGGAGATTCCAGATACCTGACTGAGAAACAACTAACACCTATCCCCTCCCCCATTTCCTTAGCTAGTGCCTGAGATAAACACAGGAGATTCAGAATACCTGCCAGAGAACAATTAACTCATCCCTCCCCCCACTTCCTTTTTCTCTGCTTCCTCCTTTCTCTATAAAAACTCCTTGGATAAATCAATAAAGGGGCCTTGACAATGGAATCTGCTTGGTCCGGCTCTTTCTTTCCCGCCCATTATTTACAGGCGTGATCCACCTCGGACCCACGAATTACCGGAGCCCCGCGGGCCGGGGCAAGATAGGATGCAAGGTATTCAATTTTCTTGCATCTTTCAAGACTTGCTTTGTGACAGAGGTGGCGCCAAGTTTGAAGAAAATTTCATGAGGCAATAAAAAGAAGGTATATTCCTTTGTGTTTGGGTGAAATGTTCTGTACATACTTTTTAGGTCCACTTGGTTTGTAATATCAGTTAACTCCAGCATTTCTGTTTGCTTTATAACATTTGTTAGCTCTACTATTTCTCTGTTTAATTTTTGGTTGAATGAATTGTCCATCAGTGAAAGTGGATACTGAAGTCCCCCACTGTCAGTCTGTGAAGGTCAATATGTGATTTAAACTGTAGTAGTGTTTCTTTTATGAACTTGAGTGTCCTTGTGTTTGGTGCATAGATGTTAAGAATTACAATCTTCTCTTAGTTGATTTTTTTTTCTTCATCAAGTATGTAATGTCCTTCTCTATCTCTTTTGATTAGTTTTGGTTCAAAGTCCATTTTGTTAGGTATTAAAAAACCAGCTTCCTTCTTAGGTCCAATTACTTGAAATATCTTTTCCATCCTTTCACCATGTGGTGATGTCTCCTTGATCTTAAGTTGTATTTCTTGGTTGCAGTACATGGATGAATTTCACATATATTCTGTTATCTTTTTATTGAGGGATGGAGATTATTGATATTGAGAAATATCAATGTACAGTGTTTGTTGATTCCTGTTGATGGTGTGTGTGTGTGTGTGTGTGTGTGTGTGCTTCCCTCTTTAGGTTTGCTGATCTGAGATTGTTTATTCTCTGTGTTTTCCAGGGTGTGGTTAACCTCTGGTTTAGAATTTTCCTTCTAGCACATTCTGTAGAACTGGATTTTTTTTTAGGATTTTGGACCTTTATTCATGTGATAGTAAATGTGGTTTTTAAAAATCATTTAAAACAATTTTAAAGGCTGCACCTATTTTGATCATGCTCTTCCTCTCCCCCAAATTCATCCAGCACATTTCCCTGTCCCTATCCATGCAGCTTTAAGTTCTTCCTCAAAAAACAAACCCAAACCCACAAGTCAAATACAGCAACAAAGTGTCTGAAACCTAGAAAAACAACCAAATAAAAACTGTAACCAATATTAACTCTGACTCTCGAGACTGAAAAAAATGGGTCACTTTAAATCTCATGCCCTTCTTTAAATTTGATCTTATCATGGAATAACTTGTTTCCTCTAACTAAAGTTTTGCTTGGTATAGTAGTAGTATGGACTGGCATCTGTGATCTCTTATACTTAAAGCACATCTGTCCAATCCCATCTGACTTTTATAGTCCCCATTAAGAAGCCAGGTATAATTCTAATTGTTTTTTTTCCCTTGCAGTGTTTACTATTCTTCCTTTATCCTTTACATTTGGTGGTTTTACACTTAAGCACTGAGAGGACTTTCTTTACTAGTCCAGTCTATTTTGTGTTCTGTATGTTTCTTGTACCTTGGTAGGAATCGCCTTCATTAGGTTAAAAGAAATTTTCTATGATGTCATTGAAAATATTTTCTATGCTTTGACCTGGGTTTGTTCTCTTCCCTCTATTCCTGCTATTCTACTCTTTTTTTTGCAAATTTTTTATTTGAATTAAGAAACAAGATTGTTTTACATGACAATCCCAGTTACCACCTCCATTCTGTCCTCCCCTACCACCTACCAAATAAAACCCTACCTATCACATATCCTTTCTGATCTCCCTAAATGGGGAGGCTTTCCATAGGGTGTCATCAGAGTCTATCATGTACTTTGTGATAGGGCCTAGGCCCACACCCAAGTGTTTGGATCAGGGAGTACTCCTCTATGTAGAATGGGCTCCCAAAGTCCACACCTATGCTATGGGATAAGTACTGAACTTCGACAGGAGGTCCCATAGATTTCCAATGTTTCCTCAGTGAAACCCACGTTCCTGGGGTCTGGATCAGTCCCATGCTGGTTGGTATCCCAGATATCAGTCTGGGGAGCAAGAGTTCCCTGATGTTCAGGTCAGCTGTTTCTGTGGGTTTCACCAGCCTAGACTGGAACCTTTTACTCTTCAATCATCCTTCTCTGCAACTGGATTCCAGCTCAGTTCAGTGATAAGTTGGGGGTTTCTGCTTTTACTTCCACCAGATGCTGGATGATGGCTATCCAGTGGCATATAAGTCAGTCATCAATCTCATTATCATGGGAGGACATTTAAGGTAGCTTCTGCTCTGTTGCTTAGATTGTTAGCTGGTGTCATCTTTGCAGATCTCCAAACATATCCTAGTGCCTGATTTCTCTGTAAACCTAAAATGTCTCCCTCTATTATGGTATCTCCATTCTTGTTATCTTCTATTCTTTGCCTGACTCAACCTTTCTGCTCCCTCATGTCCTCTGCATCCCTGGACTTCTCCCCTTCTCATTCTCCTACCCCCCCACTATCTTTCCATGCTATCAATTTGCTCAGGGGATCATGACACTTTCCCCTTCTCCAGGGGACAATGTATGTCTCTCTTAGGGTCCTCCTTGTTTACTAGTTTCTCTGGAAGTGTGGATTATAGGCTGGTAATCATTTACTCTATGTCTAAAATCCACATACGAGTGAGTGCATACCAAGTTTGTCCTTGTGTGAAAGGGTTACCTCACTCAGAATGGTTTCTTCTAGTTCCATCCATTTTCCTGCAAATTTCAAGATTCCATTGTTTTTTTTTCTGCTGAGTAGTACTCCATTGTGTAGATGTACCACATTTTCTCTATCCATTCTTTGGTTGAGGGGCATCTAGGCTGCTTCCAGTTTCTGGCTATTACAAATAGTGCTGCTATGAACATAGTTGAAGAGATGTCCTTGTTGTATGAATGTGCTTCTTTTGGGTATATGCCTAAGAGTGGAATTGCTGGATCTTGTGGTAGACTGATTCTCATTTTCTTGAGGAGTTGCCATACTGATTTCCAAAGTGGCTGTACAAGTTGGAACTCCCACCAGTAGTGGAGGAGTGTTGCCCTTTCTCCACATCCTATCCAGCATAAATTGTCATTGGTGTTTTTTATTTTGTCCTTTTTGACAGGAGTAAGATGGTATCTCAGAGTTGTTTTGATTTGCATTTCCCTGATGGCTAAGGATGTTGAACACTTTCTTTTGTGTCTTTAAGCCATTTTAGATTCCTCTATTGAGAATTGTCTATTTAGTTCTGTGCCCAACTTTTTAATTGGATTGTTTGGTGTTTTGGAGACTAGCTTTTTGAGTTCTTTGTATATTTTGGAGATCAACCCTCTGTCAGATGTGGGGTTGGTGAATATCTTTTCCAAGTCTATGGGCTGTTGTTTTGTCTTGCTGACTGTGTCCTTTGCCTTACAGAAGCTTCTCAGTTTCAGGAGGTCCCATTTATTAATTGTTGATCTCAGTGTCTGTGCTACTGGTGCTATGTTCAGGATGCGGTCTCCTGTACCAATTAATTCAAGGGTATTCCCTACTTTGTCTTTTAGTAGGGTCAGTGTTGCTGGATTTACGTTGAGGTCTTTGATCCATTTGGACTGAAGTTTTGTGCATGGTGATAGGCTTGGGTCTATCTGCAGTCTTCTACATGTCTGCATCTAGTTATGCTAGCATCACTGGTTGAAGATGTTCTCTTTATTCCATCATATAAATTTGGAATATTTGTCAAAAATCAGGTGTTCTTAGGTGTCTGGGTTAATATCAGGGTTTTCAACTCTATTCCATTGGTGTACCTGTCTATTTTTGCGCCAATACCAAGCTGTTTTCAAGACTGTAGCTTTGTAATAGAGCTTGAAATCATGGATGTGATGCCTCCAGAAGTTCCTTTATTGTACACGGTTGTTTTGCCTATCTTGGGTCTTCTGTTTCTCCATATAAAGTTGAGAATTGTTATTTCAAAGTCTGTGAAGAATTGTGTTGGGATTTTGATGGGGATTGCATTGCACCTGTAGATTGCTTTTGGCAAGATTGCCATTTTACTATGTTGATTCTTCCATTTTCTGGTATCTTTTTAATTTCTTTCTTTAGAGAGTCAAAATTCTTATGGTACAGGTCTTTCACTTTTTTGGTTAGTGTTACCCCAAGGTATTTTATGTTGTTTGTGGCAATTGTAAAGTGTGATGTTTCTCTGATTTCTTTCTCCACCAATGTGTCATTGATATACAGTAGGGCTACAGATTTTTTTTGAGTTAATCTTGTATCCTGCCACTTTGCTGAAGGTGTTTATCAGGTGTAGGAGTTCCCTGGTAGAGTTTTTCAGGTCACTTATGTAGGCTATCATATCATCTGCAAATAGTGAGCATTTGACTTCTTCCTTTCTCATTTGTATTCCCTTGATCTCCTTTTGTTGTCTCATTTCTCTAGCTAGAACTTCAAGGACAATATTGCAGAGATATGGAGCGAGTGGACAGCCTTGTCTTGTCTCGGATTTTAGAGGAATTGCATTGAGTTTCTCTCCATTTAATTTGATGTCAACTGTCAGCTTATTGTATATTGCTTTTATTATGTTAAGATATGTTCCTATTAACCCTGATTCTCCAAGACCTTTATCATGAAAGGGTATTGGATTTTGTCAAAGCCTTTTTTGTTATCTAGTGAGATGATCATGTTTTTTTTTTTTCCTCAGACTGTTTATATGGTGGATTACATTGATGGATTTTTAATTGTTGAACCATCCTTGCATCCCTGGGATGAACCCTACTTGATCATGGTGGATGATTTCTCTGATGTGTTCTTAGATTCGATTTGCCAGTATTTTATTGAGTATTTATGCATCAATGTTCATGAGGGATATTGGTCTATAGTTCTCTTTCTTAGTTGTGTCTTTGTGTGGCTTGGGTATCAAGGTTATTGAAGCCTCATAAATCGAGTTTGGTAATGACCCTTCTGCTTCTATTGTATGGAATACTTTGAGCAGAATTGGTATTAGCTGTTCCTTAAATTTTTATAGAATTCTGCACTGAAGGTGTCTGGCCCTGGGCTTTTTTTCATTGGGAGACTTCTGAAGACAGCTTTTATTTCAATAGGGGTTATAAGTCTATTAAGTTGCTTATCTGTTCTTGATTTAATTTTGGTAAGTGAAATATGTCCAGAAAATTGTCCATTTCCTTTAGATTTTTGAAATTTGAGGAATAGAGATTTTCAAAGTATGATTCTCTGGATTTCCTCTGTGTCTGTTGTTATGTCCCCCTTTTCATTTCTGATTTTATTGATTTGCATGTTCACTCTCTGCTGTTTGGTAAGTTTGGATAATGGTTTGTCTATCTTATTGATTTTCTCGAAGAACCAACTCTTCGTTATATTGATTCTTTGTATTATTCTCCTAGTTTCCATTTTATTGATTTCAGCCCTCAATTTGATTATTTCCTGGTGTCTGCTCCTCCTGGGTCTGTTACAATAAATCTTTCTGCCAAAAGCCGCTGAGCCCCACCGCCACATGTAAGCTTTTCGCCAGCCGCCTGCCTGAGTTAGGGCCCAAATGAATACACAGAAACTTGGATTAGGTTTAAAGCTGCTAGGCCAATGACTAGCATTCTCATCTGTTAGCTCAGTCTTAATTATCATAAATCTATATATTTTATAAGACTTATCTTATCGGATGCCTTAATGGTGTCCCTCCTTGTAGGTGGATCACATTGTCCTGCTGGAGGAGGAAGGGGAAAAGAGGGCCCTTCCTGTTTCTCCTTCGCTTAAATATGAGTCTCCTTGCTATGTCATTTCCTGTCTGGATCATCACGTTTCTACTACATTTCCCAGAATCCTCTTTGACTCCTAGTCCTTCTTAACTTGTCGTTTCATTGGCCAAACAGTATTTTATTTATCAATAAGATAAACATACACAGTACATTCCCCATCAGGGGTCTATTGGCTTCTTTGTGTTCTAAAGCTTTCAGTTGTGCTGTTAATTCTCTAGTGTGATTATTCTCCTGTTTCTTCATTTGTGCTCTTAGTGCTATGAACTTTCCTCTTAGCCCTGCTTTTAAAGTGTCCCATAAATTTGGGTATGTTGTTCTGCATTCTCATTGAATTCTAGGAAATCTTCAATTTCTTTTTTTATTTCTTCCTTGACTCAGGAATTGTGCAATTGGGTGTTAATTTCCATGATATTTTAGGTTTACTGTAATTCGTGTTGTTGTTAAATTCTAACTTTAAAGCATGGTGTTCTGATAAGATACAGGGGGTTATTTCAATTTTTTGTACCTGTTGAGGTTTGCTATGTTGTCAGGTATGTGGTCGATTTTAGAGAAGGTTCCATGTGGCGCTGAGAAGAAGGTATATTGTTTTGTATTTCGATTGAATGTTCTATAGATGTCTGTTAAGCTCAATCGGGCCATAACTTCTGCTATTTCCTTTGTTTCTTTGTTAAGGTCCTGTCTGGTGTTCCTGTCTAATGGTGAGAGTGGGGTGCTGAAGTCTCCCACTATATGTGTGTGCAATTTTATGTGTGATTTGAGTTTTAGTAATGTTTCTTTTATAAATGTGGATGCCTTTGCATTTGGGGCATAAATGTTCAGAATTGAGACTTCATCCTGATGGATTTCTCCTGTGATAAGTAGGAAGTGACCTCCTTCATCTCTTTTGGTTGATTTTACTTTAAAGTCCATTTTTTGGGATATTAGAATTGCTACCCCTGCTATTCCTGTTATTATATTTTGTTTTTCTATGGTGTCCCAGATTTCCTGGATGCTTTGTGCCAGGAATTTTTTAGATTTAACCTTTTCTTGGATTGGGGTATCCATTTCTATTGTATCTTCCATGCCTGAGTTTCTGTCTTCCATCTCTTGTATCCTGATGGTGAGACTTGCCTCTAAGATTCCTGTTCTGCTTTCTAAATTCTTCATTTCCTGTTTTCCCTCAGTTTAGTTTTTCTTTTTTTATTGAGTCTACTTGCACTTTCAGGTCTTGAACTGTTTTATTCATTTCTTTCCACTGTTTTGTTTTTATAGCGTTCTGTAAGAAATTTATTCATTTACTCTTTAAGGACTCTATCATGTTCAAAAAGGCTGTTTTAAGGTCTTTTTCTTGCATTTCAGCTATGTTGGAATACACAGGACCTGCTGTGGTAGGGTTGCTAGCCTCCAGTGGAGACATATTGTCCTGGCTGTTATTGATTGTATTTAATGCTGATATCTAGGCATCTGACATTGGGACGATTGTAATTCTAGGTTCTGATATTGCCCTTGTCTTTTTGAGTGGGTTCCTTGGTTTCTGTTGCCCTGTCTGGTTGTTAGGAGGGTAATGTGTTTACTAGTAGAGAACTTTTCTGGGATCCTGCTAGTTGTGGACACTATGGTGCCACACCAAATCCAGTAGATTCTGTATGACAAGTTCCACAGACTGAGGCAGTAACTTCAAATAAAGGAGGTCTCCTGGAAACAGTTGTGGAACTCTCAGCTGGAGAAAAATATTGTGCCATAGTTCTTATAGTAATCTCTGCTCTTCTATTCTTTTCTTATACTAACAAAATATTCCTGAAAGCCTATGCTGACATTTTAAACAAAAGATATAAATGAGAAACTGTCCCCTGAGACATGGTCACTGACTATGACCATGTCTCCAGGAAAACCAGTGCTTTTGTAATCATTCATGTTATTCAAAAAAGTACAAATAAGTATTGATAAAAAAAACTTTCCCAACAAACTTCTACAGCTGATAAACACCTTCAGCAAAGTGGTAGGATACAACACAAGGAGGAGTGATGAGCAAAGGGGTCAAGACCAGGCTGGAGAAACCCACAGAAACAGCTGATCTGAACAAGGGGTAGCTCATGAACCCCAGACTGATAGCTGGGAAACCAGCATGGGACTGATCCAGACCCCATGAACATGGGTGACAGTGAGGAGGTCTGGTCAATCTATGGGACCTCTGGCAGTGGATCAGTATTTATCCCTAGTACATGAATGAACTTTGGGAGCCCACTCCACATAGAGGAATACTCTCTCAGCCTAGACACTTAGGGAGGGTCTAGGTCCTGCTCCAAATGATATGACAGACTTTGTAGATCCCCCCAATGGAAGGCCTCACCCTCCCTGGGGAGCAGTAAGGAAGGGGATGAGATAGGGGTCAGTGGGAGGCAGGGGAGGAGGGGAGGGAGAGGTAACTGGGATTGACATGTAAAACAAGCTTGTTTCTAATTTAAATTTTAAAAAGGGAAAAAAAGAGAAAAAATAAAACTTTCCCAACAATAAAAATTCATATGTCTGTACATGTATAATCAAGAATGAGTTTAAATGATTGTTTTTTAAAAAAAAAGGCTTTTTAATAAGAAAAGTCAAAATAGCTTAATATATCAAAGATTCACAAGAACTAGGTAACAGATATCAAACAATAACTAACCATAAAATTTATTAACCTGATCTTAGAAATAGGCAATTAGCTGCAGTTAGCTTTAAATGATTTTTTTGATTTATTGTTTTGATTAGTCCCTCATAAGTTGTGTGTTACTGTGCCTAGTAATGATGATGTCATCTGGGTATTGCTTCACTGAACACAAACTCTGAGAAGTTATTTGTTTTATTATAAAAGGCCTTGCTTGACAGCTACAAAATACACTCAGATTCAAACTGCCTCTGTGTTTTTCTGTTTGTCACTGCCAAATCCTTACTCACCCAGTCTTCAACACCTCATCCCAGGGACCCCCATACCCAGCTAGGGTGGTCCGTGGCACTATGAGTTCCAGGTAAAAGGTGTTTCTGGGTATTGGAAGTTGGCACTTAGGAATGAGGATGTCCTTAGAGAGTCCAGAGGAGGAAAGAAGGCAGGCTGTTCCACCAGAATTAGCTTAGTTCCCTGGGAGTGGCAGAAGAGTGAGGAGAGGTCAAAGCAGAAGCTCTGCTACAAAACTAGAGATGAGAATGGGGACTAAGACTTGAAGGAATGGAGGCAGAGGTGAAGATCTGCAATTTTTAACCTTCATGCTTCCATGTCTGGACCCAGGATGTGACTATTGGCGTTGGCATCTGGGATAAAGCAATGATGAGTTGGGTGAAGGAAACTTGAAGAGGAAGTTCCATGTGATCCACTGAAGATGGGGCAGAGAGGAAGGTAAGGTCTTAGTAAATGTCTGCCATGAGCTAGGGATAAATCTGGAGCATTGGAATTGGAGAAGAGGAGTAGGTGAAGGTCTGCAGTTAGCCTATCAGTTTCCCTGATCAAAGTGCAATATCTCATACTTTCAAACACATAATATAGTTCTATTAATATTTCTGTGTTTTGTTGATATTTTAATATAATTCTTCTGTCTCTCTCTCTGTCTCTCTGTCTCTCTCTGTCTCTCTCTGTCTCTCTCTGTCTCTCTCTGTCTCTCTCTCTCTCTCTCTCTCTCTCTCTCTCTCTCTCTCTGTGTGTGTGTGTGTGTGTGTGTGTGTGTGTGTGTGTGTGTGTGTGTGTGTACCACATGAGTGCAGGAGTCTGAAGAAATTGTAAGAGGGTGTTGGATCTCCTAGAACTGGAGTTACAAGATAGAGCTGTGATGTGGATGCCTAAACCCAAATCCTCTGCAAGAACAGTAAACATTTCTTAACCACTGAACTACCTCTCTGGCCTGTTTCATATAACCAAAATAAACTTACATGTGAAACTTCCCATTTCTACATTTTCTTGACCAGAAAGAAATAGCTTTTCCTTAATGGGCCTTTAATGCTTTTGTAAAATTACTCATTTTTTACAAACGTTTAATAAGTGAAGTAGACGCAACTATCAAATTTTAAAAATAGCCTATATAGAAAACAATAAAAATATTATAAACAAACCAAGATAAATGCATAAACTTCAAAAAAGATTTGTTATTATCTTAAGACTTAAACCTATTCATTATCAATTGCATAAAATGATTAATAGATATTTATTATAATGTATATACCAGTTTGTAATGAAGCATGCCATAGTTATTTAAGATCTTTAATTGGCAAATAAATTAACCTTAATGAATGGCAAGTGAGATCAATTATAAATGTGGATCAGAAGGATAATAATGTACCTTTTAATAAAGATGTTAAAAAAACAACTTGAGCAGCACTTGTTGCTCAGCTAGTGTGTTGGAAGTTTGTGACAATGACAAAGGATCCACATAATACTGTTTGAACATCCATGTCAGTATATTTAGAAAGTGATTCTTCAACAAGTCTGTAGGGAATGGGAGTATTCAGTAGAGAACTTTGTGATTCTCCCTTTGGCTACCAGACTATTGAAATGATGGCCCTCAAGAAATTGAAATTCCCTCAGAAATCTCATGTTAAGAGGAAGAAAAGACTGAAGCCCAGTGTCAGTCAGAGGAGGAATTTGTCTCCCAGGAAGACATCTTTATACAGTTGATAACCTAGAGCCAAGATAACAGTATGTCAATGATAGACAGACTACAACTGGACCAGTTCTGCTTAGTGATGCATATCTTTGCACTCTACTTAATCCTAAATTTTATGTCAGGACCCAAAAGATGGACTTGATGGTATAGAGGGTGAGATATCATGACTTCTTTAATTGTTCCT
Source organism: Cricetulus griseus (assembly GCF_003668045.3). Lineage (NCBI taxonomy): Eukaryota > Metazoa > Chordata > Mammalia > Rodentia > Cricetidae > Cricetulus > Cricetulus griseus. Next base: position 143,044,483 of record NC_048598.1, read on the forward strand.
TTTCCAAATGTGACCATATAGAATGATACTAATTCTCCTTTCTCTAATTTGCACTATCATTTTTCTCTTTAGTTGGCCTAATGAGGACAGATGAGTGGCTGAACCTCACCACCTTACCTGTCAGGGTATCAGAACAGGCTCTGACCCTAGCAACTCCAATAATAATTTTGAGTGTCATACACATTCAGCAAGTTGGCTAGAGGATGAGAGTAAAGATTGACCAGTCCCAAGCAACTGCTGGAATCATTATATTTCAGGGCCTTTTCTTATCTTCTCATCTGAGCTGGCATTGGCTATTTTCTAATCTCTATTAGGTAAAGCAGAGAAATGAATATTTACATTTCTTCTGGACTCTAAAGAAAGATGATGCTTGTAAAGTGTCTCCCCAATCAGTGCACCTCAGGTTATGCTTTCCTTTTGTATTGGGAACCCCTTTGACCAGATAATGCTGGACTTAGGATCATAGCCTGTGCCCCAATAAGCAAGGTTCAGGCCATATATCCTTGATAAGCCAATTTTAAAAAGTTAATAGTGAAAATCAGAAAGAGATTTATTCAATATGCCCACATTAGAAAGAGTGACAGAGATCTAGTGACATCTCTCCCAAGAAGTCCATCTTCGGGGTTCTGAAACAAAGTTGATGTTTAAGTAGATGCTCAGAGCTATGAACAGGCAAGCAATACTAGTCAAGGTACGGTTCTACTCACAACTGGCCTATGGCTGTCTCTTCAGTAGGTGGTTCACAGTTGAAAGTCTCTTTTAAAGATGGGTTTCACATCTGATTAGCCTTTCTCTTCTCACAGCATGAGGTTTGTAGTATAACTCCAGTTTCTTGGGGTCCATAGTTTCAACAGTCTTACAACTAAAGTGACACAAGTGCTTCTTTTTGTCTCCATTTTTATCTGAATTAGAAACAAGTTTTACATGTCAATCCCAGTTCCCCTCACTCCCCTCATCCCCTGCCCCCCCAACTAACACCTACCTATCCCATACCCTTTCTGCTCCCCAGGGAGGGTGAGGCCTTCCATAGGGCATCTTCAGGGTCTGTCATATCCTTTGGGATAGGGCCTAGGCCCACCCCTGGAAAAAAGTGCTTCTCATGTATATTTTCATCCCACATAGCCCTAGTCCTACACCATTGAGTTTACTGACAGCAATAGATAGGCTCGGTGGGTTTTTTAAAGCACATGAAGTTTGGAGGAAGACATGGTGGTGGAATGGCTAGGAGGGGTTGGAGGGGAGGGAATGGAGATGGATATAATCAAAATACATTGTATACAAGTATGAAATTCTCAAAAAGTAATTTTTTGTATAATATCTTCATCCCAGCCAGGCCAGTTACATTTCCCTACTTTCTCTCTCAGTGCCTCAATCTTGAGGTAGAATATGTCTAGGTCTGAAAGAAGTATCATAAATAATGCAATAGGACTAAGGTTTGAATGCATTCAATTAATGGCAGGTAGCCATGCATAAGTGCCATTTCTCTGGAACCTCTTGACTTTTGTTATTTTTTGAAGGACTGGCACAAGCAATTCTATCTTGTTGATTAGAGATAAAGTCTTGTCCTGAGGCTTAGGCTGGCCAAAAACTTATGATCCTCCTGCTTTTGCTACCTAACTGCAAGCACTACCATGACCAACATGACTTAATTTCAATTCTAATGACTTCTCCCACTCTGAACAATAGTCTCTGAAAACATCACTGACCGGCCATCTGATGATTTCTTCTCTACTGTCCTATTCTTAGTTGTCACCTTGACTACATCTAGAATTAACTAAACCCCAGCTGTGAGGGACTTTTCTTAATTAAATCATTTTAAATAGGAAGACCCATTCCTAATCCAGATCTTTTGAGGGGGGAAGATACACTTCAATCTGGTCCACACCTCCTGCTGACAGCCTCTATAAAGGACATTTAAGAGGGAAGCACTACTCTTTGCCTGCCCATTGCCCTTGCTCTTGTTGGCAAGTTCATTCCTTTAATAGCATTAGAGCCTACAAGCTGAGACATCCAGCCTCATGGACTGAACAACTTGGATTTTCCATTTGTAGACCTCCATTGTTGGACTAGCTGATCCACAGCCTGTAAGCCACTCTAATAGATACACTCTCTATAAATACATAGGTTCATACTGTTAGTTATGTTCCTATAGAGAGCCCTGACTAATACATGTCCTATGTCACTAGGATAACATACATACTGATTTGTCTGATTTGATTTCATATTGAGGGATTATAAGACAGATGTCAAGGAGTTAGTGCCAATGAACACTTTCTGGCCAATTCAAGCAAGTAAGAAATATAGAAGGGGTTGTTCTTAGGTCAGACATTATGCCATTGATCCATTCTGTCTTCCTGGTGAGAGACATCCTACTCTCTCAAAACTATCACCCAGTTCCCTTTGTCAGGAGCTATATTTCTGCAGAATGTTAACAGGCAACAGTTTGTCATAAGGCTTTACAAAAACACAACTATCAAGAGAAAATGTTCTTGTGGCATGTTAATAGACAGTAGCTATAAAGTGTTCCAGAAGCATAGCCAATAGAGTAAACATTTCAAAAGTTAAGTATCTGTTTACAGACTTATCTTTCAATTATCAGGAGGCATGGCTTAGGGTACCCAGAGTTAGAGTCTATCTAATTGCTTTGCAGAAGAAGACAGTCATAATGTAATTAGGAATACACAAACATAATACTTGACAATGTTTAACATCATTAACAGTTCTATTTTTGAGGGCCTGTCTCTGTAAAGTGTTTTCTTAAGCTTTGTTTCTAAGAAGGCTTATATAATACACAGAGAGAGAGAGAGAGAGACACACACACACACACATGAGTCAGTAACAATGATCATTGAATAGATGATTATATAGATATATATATATATATATATATATATATATATATATATATCATCTACTGCTGAAGTAGCAGATTCCTTGACTCAGTAAGATAATAGGGTTCCAGCACTCTAACAAAAAAAGGTTAATTAAATATCTTATATGGAAAAATATGGAACAGAGCATTAGCAATAAACTAGTTCTCTCCCAAGCTTGGGAAAGGAAGTCCTTCTGTTGGCCTGTAAGGAAAGAACTCACACCAGCAAGTAGATGCAGTGCCAACAGTGTGAGCAAAGGAGACCCAAACAAGCCACAGAGCAAAATGTCCTCATCAGCCTTTTTCATGCAGACCCGTGCTGGTAGGAGCACAAGAAGAAGCACCCTGACTCCTTGGTCCACTTCACCAAGCCCCCGAAGAAGTGCCCCAACAGATAGAAGACCATGTCTGAAAAGGAAAAGTCAAAGTCTGAAGATCTGTCCAAGAATGGCAAAGCTCGTTATGACAGGGAGATGAAGAATTGCATTCCTCCCAAAGGTGATAAGAAGCTAAAAAGATCCTAGTACTCCAAAAAGACCACCATCTGCCTTCTAACTGGTTTGCTCCGAACATCACCCAAAGATCAAAAGTGAACATCCAAGCCAGTCTATTGGAAATACAAAAAAAAAAAAAAAAAAAAAAAAAGCAGTCTGCCAAAGATAAACAACCATCTGAGCAGAAAGCAGCAAAACTAAAGGAGAAGTATGAAAAGGGTGTTGCTAAACCTTAGGGAAGAAGGAAGGTGGGGAAGAAGAGGAAGAAGAAGAAATGCTGTCCTAAAATATGTGGAGTATATGTGCTCAGGCAAGCATTTGCTAAAAATGTGAAATCCAAGTGCAGCTTAACCTGAATATAGCTTCAGTATAAAAACTATACAGATTTTGGTATAGCTGATGAGATCCTTTATAGAGAAAATCCTTTTTTAAAACAGGGGTTTGTAGCTTTTTCAAGGGCTACAATGGACAGTTAGACTTAAAGCTGTTGATATTGAATGTTCCTAAATATTTAATGATTTCTTTACTTTCTTATGGTAGGCCAGCAAATTTCATAGGAATTTTGTATTACCAGTAAATTTTGTGGTTTTGTTTTTTTAGGATGTTACATTTTCTTTTGCTTCTTTTTAAAAAGTAACAAAATAATGTATTTTTATTTTATTTTAATTTTAGCACCCCTGCCTCACTTCCTGCAAAGTGCTAGAAACCTTAAGCTCTTATGAGTTCTGGGATCCAGTTTTGCTTTTCCAAACACATGGAGTAATGCAATAGACTCATTAAGCTCACACTGTAAACATACTTTATTGATATACAACCTTACAAAAGCTATGACACTTTAGTTTATGGAAGTTTTACAATGGGGCTGAAGAGACATGCTCAGCAGTTAAGTGCAGGTATTGCTCTTGCAGAGGAACCAACTTTGTTATCCAATACTCACTTAATGCAGCCTGTAGCATGTGTAACTATAGCTTTAGGGGATATGACACACTCTTCTGGCCTTTGAGTGTACCTGAAATCAAGGAGTCCATAATTTCTACAGACAAACACACACACACACACACACACACACACACACACACACACACACACACACACACACGGTAAATAATATCTCAGTTTTTAAAAAGAAATCTATTGGCTCCCACACAGAGAAATTTTTTCCTCCACTTTTTAATTTTAATTAGAAACAAAATTGTTTTACATGTCAATCCCAGTTCCCTCTCCCTCCCTTCCTCCCCTGCCCCCCTCAACTAACACCCTACCTATCCCATACCCTTTCTACTTCCCAGGGAATGTGAGGCCTTCCATAGGGAGGTCTTCAGAGTCTGTCATATCCTTTGGGATAGGGCCTGGGCCCACCCCCATGTATCCCTCAGGGAGTATCCCTCTATGTGGAATTGGCTCCCAAGTCCATTCCCATGCTAGGGATAAGTACTGATCTACTACAAGAGGCCCCGTGGATTTTCAAGTTCTCCTCACTGACATCCCAGGTTCATGGGATCTAGAACAGTCCCATGCTGGTTTCCCAGCTATCAGTCTGGGGACCAAGAGCTCCCCCTTGTTCAGGTCAGATGTTTCTGTGGGTTTCACCAGCCTGGTCATGACCACTGTGCTCATCATTCCTCCTTCTCTGCATCTGGATTTCAATTCAGTTCAGTGTTAGCTGTGCCTGTCTGCTTCTACTTCCATCACCTGCTGGATGAAGGCTCTAGGATGGAATATAAATTAGTCATCAATCTCATTATCAGGGGAGGACCTTTAAGGTAGCCTCTCCTCTGTTTCTTGGATTGTTAGTTGGTGTCATAGTTGTAGATCTCCAGACATTTCCCTAGTGCCTGATTTCTCTTTAAACCTATAATGGCTCTCTCTATTATGGTATCTCTTATCTTGATCTCCTCTATTCTTCCTCCAACTCAACCTTCTTGCTCCCTCAAGTCCTCCTCACCCCTCCTCTTCTCCCCTTCTCCTTCTCCTCGATCTCCCCTGCCCCCATGCTCCCAATTTGTTCAGGAGTTAAAAGTAATAAAATAATGTATATTTAATGGAACAATGAATGGTACTATAAATAGATCTTCAACTGTATCTCATAAACACAATAACAAAATTCTTTTGTCAATGTAAACAAATACATACCAGGGCTTCAAATACATACCATGGGGAAGATTTTTTTTCTCCAGTGCCCTTTTAAGTCTGGAAGACACTAAGAGGTGAGAATTATACCACATACGTATTACAACCTCTTCAAAGAGAAAGGGAAGGTGCTCCAAACCCACATTTCCCATTATAAGTAGATCCCATTGGTTTCAGGAATCTGTAGCTGCAGGGACTTAAATTAACAAAGTCCCATGCAATGTAAACACATTCCATAATTTGAATCAGTTGTTCCTTTAAAAGAGCAAGCGAAGTTAGGTACAGCTGTGTGGATGAATTTTCTTGTTCGTTCTCTACAGTTCACAGTCTCCATGATTTGTCCTAGTTCTCATCCAGAATGCTATTCTGAGTATGCCTTGCATTTCTCCATATTCACTGGAGTAGAAAGCAAGCTATTCAACCTGGCTGAAAGCCAATGAGATGCAGGGCCATGCTCCAGCCGGCTGTGCCCATTGCTCAGGCCAGCTCCAGTCAGTCACTGTTGTTCCCCGCTCCTTCAACCATACCCAGCTGCTGAGAAACCAGTGCTGAGCAGAAGCACTTGCTGATTACTCTTTTTTTTGTGTGTGAAGCCCACACTCCTTTAACGTTGTCAGCTTCTGTACACTATGTGAAGCATGTAGCTTTTCACCCATGTAAACTGCTTTGCATTATTCCCATTTCTCTAACAGGGAAATACTGTACAAGGCACACAAACTATTATTTTTTAAAAAAATTAGTCATCCATGTGTATCTATTACACACTTTAAGAGCCATGAATCTAAACAGTCAATTTTCTCAGCATCCATTCATTTTGAACTGGTGATGATATAGTTAATGGGCGACTAGAAAAGAAAGCAAATAGTAAATGTATTTTGAGACACCCATTACTCACAGTCTGAATTCTTGAAAGTTTGAATTGTATCTGAATTTTAACTAATATTTTTGAGAATTTCACAAAGATCAAAAAGTTAAAAGAAAAGTACTAAGGGTTTTTTCCCTGTAGCAATAATCAAATGAAGTTCTTGAGTGATAAACTTGCTATAGTTTGGCAAAATCAGTGTTTGCAAAATTGGTTGACTGGGAAATGACTTTATTCATAGTACTTGGGAGACAGAGGCAGGCGAACCTTTTTGAGCTCAAGGCCAGTCTGGTCTATAAAGAGAGTTCCAGGCCAGCCATGGCTTCACAACAAGACCCTGTCTCCAAAAAGCAGAGATAGGCAGGTATGGGACTGGAGAGATAGCTCAGAAGTTAAGGGGCTCCTCATTCAATTTCTAGCACCCATGTGTCTACCCACAACCTCCTGTAACTCCAGGTCCAGGGAATACTCCTTGGGCACTAGGCACTCATGTAGGACACATACATTCATGCAGGTAAAACATCAAAACATAAACACACACACACACACACACACACACACACACACACACACACACACACACACGTGCACACAGACTCAGGGTAGGGAAGTAATTGCTGCCCTTTCAGGGTCTCTGAATTTGGTTCCTAGTTCCACGTGATGGCTTACAGCCATCTTTAACTCCGATTCTAGGGGATCTGATGCCCACTTCTGGCATCAAGTCTGATGTGATATGTCCTGTAGGCTGCCAATGTGTGTTGCTTTTATTGGTTGATGAATAAAGCCCATTTTGGCTGATGGCAGGGCAGAATATTCTAGGCAGGAAATCCAGAGATACAGAAAGAAAGAAGGCGGAGTCAGGGAGATGGCATGTAGCCACTGAAGGAGTAACATGCCAGAACTTTACCAGTAAACCACAGTCATGTGATGATACACACATTAGTAAAACCAGTTAATTGTAAGAGTTAGTCAGGATTATAATTAATTTAATTAATATAATTATTTTAACAAATAATACAATTGAACCACCATCACTGGTTGTGGGTGGACACATGGCATTCAAATTTGACCCAATGATTATAATGCCACGTGTTATTTTCCCTTTTCTTGACATATACCCTTGTCAAGCATGTATACATTTCTTGAGTTCTAGTCAAAATTTCTCCTTTTCTATTTATTCTCTGGATGCAAGCCAAATCCTAAGAAGATCTGCCATACACTCTGAGCATTCTCTCTCACAAGAGCCCTATTCCTCCAGGCAGTCATATAGACCACTATCACCAACTGGCTGCCTCTAAAAGGGTCTGTGAGTGTCCTTATGAGTCTATTTCCAAACTCCTCTACCAACAAGAACTTACAAAAGGGAAGTCCAATTCCTAATGACTTATTTAGATGCATTCTTGGTTAGGTTTTCTATTGCTATGAAAAGACGCCATGACCATGTTAAATCTTATTGGATGGCTCACAGTTTCAGAGGTTTAGTCCATCATCATCATGGTGGGGCATGGCAGCATGAAGGCAGACATGGTACTGGAGAAGGAACTGAGAGTTCCACATCTTGATCTGTAGGAAACAGGAAGTGAACTGTGAGAATAGCTTGAGCATAGGAGACCTCAAAGCCCACCCCGACAGTGACACACTTTCTCCAAGAAGGCATACCTACTCGAACAAAGCTATACTTCCTAATAGCGTAGTCTTAGCACTTGGGAGACAGAGGCAAGCAGATCTCTGTGAGTTGGAGGCCACCCTGGTCTACATAGTGAGTTTCAGCACAGCCAGGGCTTCATGGTGAGGCTACCTCAAAAATAACCAAAAAAAAAAAAAAAAAACAAATGAAATAAAGAAAGGGAGGAAGGAAGGGGGGAGGAGGAAGGAAAGAGAGAGGTACCTGGAATAAAATTATTCCAGCAGCTGCCAGGGCATCCAATATTTTCTCTCCACATGTGGTTAAATTTCTGCAGATAGCAGATACTCAAGCTGTACATTTTAATCACTTCAAGGTTACATAACTTTGGGTCACAGTCTGTGCTCCAACAAGCCAAGTACAGCCATCTATCCTCAATAAGTCATTAAGATGGATAAATTCATGGTGAACATCATCACAAAGAGGAGAATTATCCCATGTGGCCACATCATGAAGAGAGACAATGAGATCTATTATCCCCCAAGTCCATCTTTGGGGTCCTGAGGTGAAGTTAAAATTCAAGTAGTAGACTAGAGTTATAGATATCTAGACATCCCTGGTCAAAGTGTATTCATAGCCACATTGACCCAACACTGTCTCTCCTGAAAAAAAGTTTAAGTCTCTTTTAGGGGGAAAAGTTTCTTCTCTGGATGGCCTCAGCTTTAGGTTTTCTCTTTTCCCCAAATGAGATGACTAGGGGAACTGCAGTCTCTGAGGTCTATGGTTTCCACAGTCTGTTTCCTTAAGTGAAGGACACAGTGTCTCTTTAGAATATCTTCTCTGGGAATGTTTATAGTTTGAGTACCATTTGAACTAGTTTAATGACTGCTATTTGGTGACTAGCCTTGTCTTTCAGAGATCTTCTACATTGTTTCAGTGCCTTGGAACTATTGGGGATATTGTGTCCTTTATGCTGTAGACCTTGCCAATTTGGATGCTGTTTTGGAGAAACTGGAGTTTGATGAACTGTCTGCCCTGTGTTGGTCCTTTGAGACTCTGATGAGCCATTGTGGTTCTGTTAAACCTTTTGAGACACAGAAGCAAGGATGTTGAGAAGACCCCATTGTAACTGCGTAACCAAAAATCGATAAATAAATAAATAAATAAATAAATAAATAAATAAATAAATAAAACTGTATTACATTTGTGCTGTGTTGGTGTCTATACTGGATAGTGTTATGTTACCTTGACACAAGCTCAAGTCATCTGAAAGGAAGGAACCTCAATTGAGAAAACTCCTACATACAATCCAGCTGTAAGGCATTTTCTTGATTAGTGATTGAGGGAGAGGGCTCAGCACATTGTGGGTGGTGCCATCCCTCGGCTGGTAGTCTGAGTTCTATAAGAAAACAGGCTGAGCAAGCCAGTAAGCAGCACCCTCCATGGCCTCTGCATCAGCTCCTACCTCCAGGTTCCTGCTCTGAATCTGTTCCTGCCCTCGATGCTTTTGATGATGAACTGTTATGTAAAACTATGAGCAAAATAAACCCTTTCTTCCACAAGTTGTTTTTGGTCATGGTGTTTCATCACAGCAATAGTAGCCTTAAGTAAGACAGTGTCCTTTGGGAAGAATTCTAGCTGGAGATAGATAGATAGATAGATAGATAGATAGATAGATAGATAGACTTTTATGTGCTATTTTACATCTAAGCATCATGGGACAAAACTAGAGTTTCTAAAAATAACTGAGAAAAAACTCTGGCCACTTCCTTTTTCTGTATTTCTTTTGTAAACCTCTGTGCCCACTTCCAAAAACCACACAGACTAAAGACTGCCTCTGTGTGGGCTAGGGAAGGAGAATAGAAGAAAGGTGGATTTAACCTTGCAGAGAAAATGAAGGGAGGGCTCCAGAAATCCACACAACTGAAAAGATATCAGAAAATAACAGGAAAGGGATGCCCTGGCCCAGAGAAGCCAGAAATAGCTGCATCAACACAGCTCCTACAGAGTGCATCAGCAGAGTGGGGGTGGGGCAGACAAGCCACTTCCAGTATTGAAGAGTGTGAAGAAAGGTGTGGTGCCAAGCAGACATCATAGCAGGGAAACAGAAAACTGAGCATAAGGCATGGCCATGAACAATGCAGCATGGACTTCAGTGACAGGGAATTCAGGCATGGAACAAGGAGATGGACTCTAACCATGAGAGGCACACTGCAGGGAGCTGGTATGAGAAGAAGACTGCAAATCTGAGAGAGGGGGGTGTTTCTGAGAGCAAGATGATGAGTCCAAGAAAGCACTAGCCAATTTAAAGCAGAACTGCACAGTCGCTCCCAGAGGGGTAGAAGCCGGCTTGTCCAGGAGCAGCTAACAGCTGTAAGATGCCATGTCAAGAAAACCCTTGCTGAGTTGGCAGCTCTGCAGCCTGAGATTCTCTGGGAACTGCACTCTCAGGAAACCCAAAGCAAGCAACATAGCACTGCACAGTGGATCAGGAGCAGCAGGAGTCTGCCACTTGAGACAGACTCCAGCAAATCAACAAACAGGATTGCTTGCCTTCATAATCTATACTCCCATCTTCTCTCCATTTTTGTGTTATGGTTATTTGCTTGCACATTTTCCACTCTTTTTTTCTGTTTTCCTCTTCCAATGAACACAGGCTGGCAAGAAGGGAGAATCTCTATATCTCAACACCCCAAGCTGGGAATAGCAAAAGTCACTTGACTATCTCTACTTCTTCCTTTCCAGTCAACCATCAGCCAAGGCTGCCACAGTCTCCCTCCTTTGTTCCCACTGTCCCCTCTTCTGTGTACATTTCTGTCCTCCACTATTTTTCTGGCAATTCAATACTCATAATTTGTCTTGTCTTGAGTTTTCTTTTCTTATTGCTGTTGTTTTTCCTTCCACTCACCCAAAGTAACTGCTTTATTAGCACACATACTAATGGAACACACAGTGCTTCATTGCTTCCTAGAATGCTTGATCTTAAGGAATGACTGACATTGTATTTGATTGTTACCGTACTTTCACAGTGGGTTTCCTCTTTGAGAGTGACTATTTTTACAGATAATATTCTACTAACAGAAGAGTATTAGAAATTGTATCTGTGTCCAGACTAGCAGCTAGGTGTGGAAACTACCACAATTCTATAACCTTCTAGTCCCTCTTGGACAGTACAAACACTCCCTTTGGTAGAAAGGAGAAATTTAAAACAAAGACACAAAGTAAACAATAAACAAGTTAAACCAACAACCTAACTCCATATCTGAAAATCCCAACACAAAACACAGGAACATGAAAGACCAAAGCAACAATACTCCTCAAAAGCTTACTAAGCCAACAGGATCAGCCTGCATTCATAATGGATTGGATACAATACCAGACCCCCCCAAAAAATGATTATGCTCTTATGTTCAAAAAATCAAGCAAGACACAAACTCCTGAATGAATTCTATGAGAACACAGAAAAATGAGCTGAGTGGATAAGAAAGTGAGTCTAATAAATGAAAAAGTATTTCAATAAAAGAGCTCTCTTGAAAACTTCAGCAATAGAATGGATCAAGGAGAGAAGAGGATATTTAAGCCTGGGGACAAAGTGGGGGATTGGAACATTCCTACAAAGCAAAGATAATTTAGAAAGAAGAAGTTACAGCAACACTTTTGAGATACATGAAACACTATGAAATGAACAATCTACAGATCATGGGCATAAATAAAGGATGTAATTGACCCATGCCTTTAATCCCAGCACACAGGAGGCAGATCTCTGTGTGTTCGAGGCCAGCCTGTGGTGTCAGTGAGCGGGATGATCCCATGCCCCGAGGTTTCCAGAGAAAGAGGGAAACCTGCTGCCATAGCCTGCCTTGTCGGGCCGCTGAGACATCAGAGCAGCTTCCATATGCTCGCTCTGTCTCAGTGCTCTTGGGTGTTGGACTCGGCACTACAGAGATGATAAAGACAGATCCAGATAAAGAAAAACCTCTAAGGTTTATACTACATTTAAAAATATATATAGGCTTGTGAGAGAAGAAAGCAGAGGCAGGCGGATTTCCACAGAAAAACCCTGTCTCAGAAAAAAAAAAAAGGAAGTAAAAGTAGAATAGTAAAAAAGCCACCTAGAGATAAAAAATACACAGAGAATCTGGATACTAAATGCCATACTGTTGTCTTTAAATTGTTTAATTGCCGAGGAAAGAATTACTACTACTAAAATACATTTGATTATAAATACTGCTAAATTAATCCAACTTATACATTTTGAAAATGCTCTAACTTCAAATTTTAAGTTTAAGGACAGGCTACTTAGAAATAAAGGTTTTGCTTATATTTCCACAAAAAATAAAAAGCTGTGGATTCCTTCCAGACTAATATGATTTGATAAAACAAGACCCCCTAAAGCTGAGACAATACAGCCTTACAGATTACAAAAACAAGGACTTGGTCAGGTTTCTATGTTTTATCATGATCCCCATGGTATGAACATCGCCCCCAATCAACAGAAAGCAGTTTAAAAAAAAACAACGACCATATTCCAAAATATTGTTTATAAATATTTGTTTTCAATTAAATGGGGCTGGTTATAAATGATAATAAACATAGTCAATCTCTTTTTAAAGAAAAAAAGGGAAATAGGATATAGGAATGAATACTTTGCATTAGTATAGATTTTCATTTATTGATACAACTTTAAGGTCAATTTTATGATTTATATATGTCTCCTCTTGTTTAGGTATTATGTTTATACAGATCTTTTACCTATAATAGTCAGAACTTATAATTAGGTTAGTTAGGTTTTCTAAATATAGAGATGTATTTGAGATGGTTAGATATTCTTCAAACCTTTCAAAGACTTACAAAAATATGGCATTTAAATGGTTTAGGGTTTTTCTTGGTAGTGAGACACAACTGCTCCTGGCACACCAATTACATCAGAAATGAGGATGGGCATTGAAGAAACCCGTTATGGAGTTTGCTTTCAACATGACAAGATTAGCCATTTGGGCAAGAAACTGCTCTTGCCTGGACTGTTGCTGTATAAACCGGACATGCAGGACCCACAAGAAAGTGACTTCTAAAGACAGTACTAAAGGTTCCTGTTGAAATGGAGAAATGTGCCAGACACACTGTGGCCTATGGGCTGAAGATGGATGCCCCAACATTACAGAGGAACTTTGGGTGACTGTCCGGGTAGCAGATGTCTCCGTCAATTCTAGAGTTTATGTATTATCCTTTTGTGGTCTTTGATAGAGTTAAAGACAGATAGTTATGGTTATAGTTTTCTTCAGTTATTATAAAAGATAAGTTATCCTTCTTTTATTTAGACAGAAAAGAGGAAATGATGGGGAATGTACTGTGTATGTTTATCATATTGATTGTTAAATAAAATACCGTTTGGCCAATGAGACAGGAAGTTAGACAGGACTAGGAGTCAAAGAGGATTCTGGGAAATGTAGTAGAGAAGTGCTGATCCAGGCAGGAAGTGACATAGCAAAGAGACTCATATTTAAGCGAAGGAGAAACAGGAAGGGCCCTTTTTCCCCTCTGCTCCTGCTCCAGCGGCACTATGTGATACCCCAGCAAGGAGGGACGCCAATAAGGCGTCCAATAAGATAAGTCCTATAAAATATATAAGTTTATGATAGTTAAGACTGAGCTAACAGATGAGAATCCTAGTCATTGGCCAAGCAGCATTGTACCTAATACAAGTTTCTGTGTATTCATTTGGGCCCTAACTCGGGCGGGCAGTTGGCGTAAAGCTCACACGGCCGTGGGGCCCAAGCGGCTTTTGGCAGAAAGATTTATCGTAACAAGCCTGGTCTACAGAACTTATTCCAGGGCAGCCAGGGCTACACAGGAAAACCCTGCCTCAAAAAAAAAAAAAAAAAAAAAAAAAAAAGACAAAAAAAAAAAGAAAGGAAGTAACTCTAATGGCATAGAACACATTTTCAACATAGCCACAGCAGATAGTTACCAAAAATTATGAAAGAAGATGCCAACCCATATATAGGAGGCATTTTGAACATCACACAGAGAAGATTAAATAAGTTCCCATTAAGCCACTAAGTATAAAAAAAAAAAAAACAAAAGAATTATTTGAAGAACACCAAGTCACATATAAAGGCTGGGCCAAACTTTAAAAACAAGGAGGGCTTGAAATGTATGTCAATTTCTGAAAGACAACAACTGCCAACCCAGAATACTATACCCAGCAAAGCTACCTGTCATAATTGGAAGAGAAAGAAAACTTTCCATGATAAAACCCCTTAAGGCTGATAAACACCTTTAGCAAATGGACAGTATAGAAGAATCAATTTATAAAAATCAGTAGTTGTTCTATATAACAATAAAAATGTACTGAGGAAGAAACCATGGAAATCAATACACATACACACACACACACACACACACACACACACACACACACACACACCAATCTATGGGCATAGAAATACATCATTAGGAGTCATTTCATTTCTATGTTTCTTTAGCAGAATAATAGTGTTTCTTTTTTCCCCTAGGCATGTGACCTATCTAGGCTCAGGTTCTTGACCTTTGTACCAGTACCTAGTATGAGTTCCATCTCATGGAGTGGGCCTTAAATCCAATCAAAAAGTGCTGGTTACTCCCATGTATACTAAGGTCTCCTTAGTGACTACTTCATAAGCAGGTATTTTAAAGTAACTTTAGTATTTAATAGCTTATGTATCTGTAACTAAAAGTGTGTGAAGTGATGTGTATGAGCTCCATGTGTGATGCAAAAGTTTTTAGAGGTACAGACATGAGTTTAATACATACAAAATACATGCAAAGTGAACAGCAAGTACTGTTTTATGTAATATGCACTATATACAGACTGTCAACATTTAGGATATCCCAATGAAAATCTTTTAAGTTTTGGTTTTGATTTGTTTTTTTGTTTTGTTTTGGTTTTTGGGTTTTTTGTTTTGTTTTTGAGTAAGAGTCTCATCATGTAGTCCTGAATGTCCTGTATCTCACTATGTAGAACAGGCTAGCCTTGAACTCACAAGATCCACATGCTTCTGTCTCCCAAGGCTGGGATTAAAGGTGTGAAGCACTACACCTGGCTTATTTCTATTTTTACCAATACAATGCAGATGAAAGTCTTGGCATTTGGAAAGTCCTACCATGCAAAATCCTGGTCTATACCTATTTGCCTTGATAAAATGAGTAATTTGGTTTTGTGTGCTGCATCTCTATGTTGGAAAATGAGTCTGTTTGTAGTCACTAGCACAGTCCCTTACATTAACAGGAACTCTAAACTTCTGGGGTTTGTCAATGATATAGATATATTGCTGGGATTTTGTATGAAAAGTAGAAGCTGAGTTAATATATAAATTATTTCTTTGTCATTCTTCTGTGTAATCATGCTAACCTGGACTGGAGAGATGACTCAGCTTCCAGAGTTTGGTCCCCATCACCTACATATTGTGGTTCATAACTGCCTATAACTTCAGCCCCAGGGGATCTGACACCCTTATCTGCACTCCTGTGTGTGTGTGTGTAAAAATTTTTAATTAAAAGGTAAATGAAATCATGCTAATTGTCAGTATCTCCTTATATATTGAATGTAGTACATCCCTATTCTATTCTATATGCTTTCTAAGATGCAAAGTTAGGAGAAAACTTGCCAAGCTGGTACCCTCCAAACTACCATTATCAATGGCATTTACCTTCCCCATATCTGTATTCATGTGTTCCTAATTGGATGAATATTCTCCTTAAGCAAAGAAAATTAGACAAGTCTGTACACTCCAGGCAGTGCCTCCCAGAAAGTAAGGCATTGGGCATTAGTCACTTAATAAATATATGTGTAAACAAGCACTTAATTTTAAAGAAGTGTGATGGTTTGAAAGCAAATGACCCTCACAGGGAGTGGCACTATAAGGAGGTGTGGCCTTGTTGGAGGAAGTTTGTCACTGTGAAGTTGGGCTTTAAGGTCTTTTTTTCTCAAGCTTTCCTCACTGTGACAGGCGGTTGACTTCCTGGTTGACTTCCTATTGCCTGCAAGCTGTAGCACTGTCAGCTCCAGTACCATGTCGGCCTGCACACTGCCATGCTCCCCGAACCTCTGAAACTGTAAGTGAGCCACCCTCAGTTGAATGTTTTCTTTATAACATTTGCTATGGTCATGGTGTCTCTTCACAACAATAAAAAGCCCTAACTAAGACAATTAGCCTCTTTAAATATTTGTTCTTATTGTGTTTTTGAAAAGCTTTGTAACTTTTCTATTAATGGTCTGTAAAAGCACAGCTTCTTACAAAAGAACATGAGTGGTAATTTTAAGTTACAAGGACATCACCCACAGTATAAGAATGGACTTCAAATAGACCTGACCTAAGAGTCATTGCTTCTATACTTCTTAGCTGCTTAAAATTGGCAAAAGGGGATTACTGGCCCTTAGTCATTAACATCTGCCATTTAAGCCTAACAACATGGATCAAAGCAAGACCAACGGGACACATCACATCCCAGAGGTGAGAGACAGTTGGGACTAGACACCACAGGGTTAATCAGTGAATACTGTTCAGAGAGACAAAGGGGGAGTCATCAGAATCTAAATGTCACATAGGGCATGTTGGCACTTGCCTGTAACCACAGCATGTGGGAGTTGAAAGCAAGAGGTCATGAGCTTGAGGCCAGCCTGGGCTTCATAGTAAGATTCTGTCTCAAAGCTTACAAGAAAAAAAGAGCCATTTCTATCAGCCTTTCCAAAAGCAACTAAAACCAAGGGGTTATGGAAAAATGGTTCATATGCATGGTTACCTGACTGTTGTGGGGTATCTATCAGAGAAGCCTGCTCGGGCATGGGTTTAAGTCAATAAAAAATCTTTATTAGCCCACAACTATACTGGGTACTCTGGATCCCAATGTAGTCCCCAGCCTTTCTCAGGGTGAGCATTTAAACACAAAAATCATGTTCTGGGTTGACATACATCAGTTAACAAGAACAATTAGCCAGAAGGGGAACTGCAGAAGCCAATAAAGCAAGGTTGGTACAATTAGAGACTTTCCTAGAACTTGATGGATTAGGTCTTTGTTTTAGTTTTGGCAGGTGGTGTTGTCTGCATTTTGAGTTTTACATCCCAAATGGTAGAGTCAGTTAATGGTAGACTCTTTCATCATACAGTCAGTTGTGCTAAGGTCTGGGGGCCTGTTACTCAAACACTGACTAAATGTCTTCTGCCTTAGCTTGGACTCACAATAACAGCTTGCATTCTATTTATATTTATTTCAGACAAGTTGTATTTCACCTCAAAATTGATGTACAAAATTGCAGCATGAGGAATAAATTGTTACCAGGGTTCTTAAGGGCAAAGCCCAGGCAATGCTAATAAGCTAGGCCCTTGGTAGGCCAATTAAAGAGATAGGTAATATTGAAAAGTAGAGAAAGGAGGTTTATTCTATGTGTCCACACTGAGAAAATGAACAAACATAGAAGTTAACATAGGCACACACACACACACACACACACACACACACACAGAGAGAGAGAGAGAGAGAGAGAGAGAGAGATGAAATGATTTTGATTTAAGTAGAAGACAACAACTACACATACTAAGGAGCCACAGTCAAAGTGTGGTCCTGACCATCACTGACCCATCCATCATACTCTTGGCTTCAGGCTCTCCTGCAAAGTGGTATGACAAGTTCCCAGAACTATAATAAATCTTTTCCTGGGTTACAAATTCCTCCCCTGGGTAGCTGGCATCAGGCTTTGGCCTTTTTGTTTTTTCCCAAATATCTTGGGAACCATTGTTCAAATAGTCTAATAAATAAAGAGTAAGGCTCAAGGGTCTCGTGAGTGTATCTTCATTTCTGCTTACGAACTTGTAAACACTAACTTCCTAAAACAACCATTTATATTGCTTTAAATGAGAAATGCAGATATTCCTTGGTCTCAAACTCCATCTATTCTCTTAGACAATTACTGAAGTGATATACAGGAGAGATTTCCAACACCTATAGCAAGTGTTTCATAATTGCCTATAACTCCAGCTACAGGGGATCTGATACCCTCTTCTGGACTCTGAGGGTACCTGCATTTGTAAGTTCACATACTCACATGCAGACACATATAAGTATACATAATTTAAGAAAAAAAAAAGAAACAGGCCAGACTTCCCACATCCTTATCTGAGGTCTAGCCTGATGAGCCATCCATGCCTTCTCCCCAACCTGCCAATCCAGCCCTGGTCCCACATCCAGTGCCACAACCTACTCTGGCCTCCCCTGACAGCACTGCAGATGATCTCTAGGCTTTGACGAGGACCCTCCCTACCTATCTCCCAACTCACAGGAACCTTGAATGCCTTATCTAATCTTCCCACTCATCTCAGCTTTAAAACTAGGCACTGTCTTAGAGTAAAAAGATGAACTAAACTACTCTAATCAAATGGGACCAGAAAGCAAGCAGGCATCGCTCTCCTGATAGTGAACAAAATAGATTTCAACCTGAAACTAATAAGAAATAAAGAGGAAAACTTCATTCTAATGAAGGGAACAGTTAACCAAGAAGGCATTACTATCCTAAGCATATATGCACCATAATCTGGGATACCTAATTTAAAAAAAAAAAAAAAAGTGCTAATAGATTTAAAGAGTCAGAATATACTACTCACCCGGGAAACTTCTCTTTACATCAGATAAAGACCATTACAATAAACCACAACCAATCAAAATTCAGAGCCATGGAGCCCAGTCCTAATAGCTAAATCCATAAAGCACTTCCACACATAATACTCAGGGAACATTGCAGAAGAGGAGATTGAAAGATTGCAAGACCCAAAGAAGCAGAGCTGTGAGACTGTGTCTTCTAGAAATGTCAAAAGCTACACTCATGAAGTCTCAGCAGTGTGACTGCCCAAACCTGAGCTAGACAAGGAGGACACCAATAAGCATGCTGAAGTGGGGAGGGGAAAGCCCAAAGAGGCCTGAAGGCTATACAAAGAACTACAGGCAACAAAGTAATGCTGGCAGTGGGAAAATAGTCCCCTCTGGGGCAGAGCCCACCAATTGGTTGTCCATTAGCAAATGGTCAACTCTGAGGACAACATCAGTTTGATGTTGTTCAAACTGAGCAGCTTATGTTTGGGATATGGGTGAATATACATATATGTGTGTGACAATAATTAAAAGAAAGAGAGCAAGGAAGGGGATATATGAGGTTTTGAGGGAGGAAAGGGGGTATTGTAATTATAATCACCAAAAAGAAAAGAAAACAATGGGAAAATTTAAATAAATCTAAAACATATGGAAGGCCTCAAAGAACTTTATGGGAGACTTACCAAGCATCCTTTATAATAAAAATAATAGTAGACTCTCTACATGTTGACATCAGAATGACTAAGCCACAGCTTCACGCAGCTTCTGGTGATGAAAACAAGCTAGACAGGGGGTCTGGGTATTTATACAGGTAGTCTTGGCTTTGCAGGTTTCCTGGAAAAAAACACCATTTTACAAAAATTTGCATTTGTCTATTAATAAGGAAACACAGTTTTCAGATAAGAAAATTAAGTGTTGTTGCTGTTTAGCAACCAGACCATCTTGGGTTTGGCACAAACATACAGACTGATAGTCAAAGCAAGGGCTATAATTTTCAGTGTGAATCAGCTCCCACACTGACCCAGCAGCAGCACAGCATGGGTCTGTTCACAGATGGGAGTAACATTTATGAAATGCAAATGGCCAGCAGTGATTAGTTAACTGTGACAAGGCTTAGTTTTTAAATTCAAATTAATGACTGTTGAATTCATTAGCGTTAATTACATATCAATACCACAATTAACTTACAATAGTGATAAACTGCTTCTGTTCATTTTGTGTTGCTTAAAATATCTACTGTGTGTTACAGTTCCTGAGGAAATAAAAATAGGATCTTGAAAAGCACTTGTTTAGGAATATTTTTCACTGTACTGCATCTGTGTGTACATATACAGATACCCAATATATTTATGTGATCATATAAATATGCATAGATATTTTTATAAGTTTTCTACATTCTTCAGTTTGCATTTATTTTTCTCTAACCAGAATCAAAATATGATCACTGTTCTGAACTAAAGAATTCTGACACAAAATTATATTTTTTATATTTCCATAATAAACATTTGTCTACCATGGAGCCCCTACATCCCAATACTAAAATATTACTCAGTCAATATACTCTGAAAAGGCTTCAATTGACTAAGCCCAACAGGAAGATGAGTGAGTTGAGTGAGTTAACAAGTTCAGAAAATACTCCTCTAAAAAAGGATATAAGTTCTTCAAGAGCAGAAATATTTGTCTATTTTCTTAACTGATGAATTTCAGGAACTAGTATAAAGCATGGCACATGATGCCATGAAATAAATCCTTGCTGAATAATGAAATGTCGAAATTCTGATTGAAACATTATTCACATTTTGAAACTGAAAACATTGGATGCTATGTGAGTCACATGGAACAAACTACTTACTATAAGGCATTTCCCTAAGTCTAGATGACCATTGCTCTGAAACACAGTCATCAAAGTTATTTCTTTCTCCTTGAAGAAAAATGTTAAAGTGTCTATAACACAGTGGCTAAATGAAATCTGTGTAATAATTAATTTTATGTAACCAAGTGACAGGGCCAAGGGATACCCAGATAGATAGTAAAATAATATTTCTGGTGAAGGGATCAGCTCCCCATTTCGGCAGCCAAAACAGCCGAACACGTGCTTGTCTGACCTTGCCTTGGTCACTAGAGGTTAGGTGCCTGCCTTGTGGCAAGGAACCAATCAGAAGTTAGCTGGTGGCGCTATGCTTTACGGCTCTGGGTGTGCTTTACAGACAAGCGCACAGCAATGACGCACTGAACATAGCAATGACGAAGAGAGCATAGCAACCACCCTGGGAGGGCCTATGGGCCATAACAACCAGTTGACCAATCAACACAGGGCAAGCTCTCCAAGCCTGGAGGCACACCAATCCTGAGCCTGTGCGTACCCCTAGACACTCCCCTTACGCTGCCCTATAAGATCTCTCTGCAGACGCTTCGAGCTGTCTCTTGTAGCCATCCGCCATGGTGGATGGATGAAAGACCCGAGCTAACATGAGGTTAGCTCATTAAACAACAATAAAGCCTCGTGCAGTTTGCATCAAGCTTTTGACTCCACATGGTGATTGGGGTGGCCGTGGTCCTGGGCTGAGACCCTGGAAGCCTGAGATTCTGGGTGTCTTACACTGGATCCCTGAGAGTATTTCTAAAAGATATTAGCATTTAAACCAATAGATTTAGTGAAGAAAGTCTTTTCTCAGCAGTGATGGGTACCATCCCATGTTTGAGACACCCCACACCCACCAATCCCAACACTAAAAATGTCATCAGATATCATGGCCTATTGTTGAGATCCCATGCTTTTCTACTTCCCTTCCTGATGTTTCTCACAATATATATGAAGGTGGTTTTATTTTATAATTTTCTTTTTTGTTACTATAAAACGTTCAAGGGGCTGGAGAGATGGCTCAGAGGTTAAGAACACTGACTGCTCTTCCAGAGGTCCTGAGTTCAATTCCCAGCAACCACATGATGGCTCACAACTATCCATTATGAGATCTGGCGCCCTCTTCTGGTATGCAGATATACATGGAAGCAGAATGTTGTATACATAATAAATAAAATAAAAAAAAATTCAAAAAACTCTTACCACATTGGAACATGGAATTTGAGGTACACTGAATCTGCGTTTCTGGGTCCCTCATTTTCTGGCTCCAGAATAAACTATCACTTGTCCACATTTGGGTGAGAATTCTGGTTTTGCATCAACAGAATGTGGCATGTCCACAGCTTAATTATAAATCATCAGGGCCATCTTTAGGCCCCTTAAATGACCATTTATTATCTATCTCCATATATGTGACCTAACATCCTTGTGACTATGAGGTAATTACTTTGGAATGTACAAACAGGTCCGTATCTCGAACCAATTCAAAAGCTGAGATTGGCATCAGATAACATCTGAGACATATAGAAGAGATTTCCCCATATTCTATAACCTATCTACCCAACATATCCACCAATGAATTGACATCTCCATAGTTAATAATTATTCACCATCAATCCCCTACAACCTTGTACTGTGTCTTGACTTATGACTTTCTTTGTTCTGCTACTATAAAAACTTCATTAAATTCCTACCACATTGGAACATAGAATTTAGGGGTAACCTATATCTGCATTCCAGAGCTATGGTTACTGACGTTTAGATCCAGAATAAATTATCTTTTGTTGCTTATGTATCCTGCCTGTCAGGGATAAAGATATTTTAAAAAGACACCTGTGGACTTCCCTTTGGCTGGCAGATTATTGAAATAAGGATCATCAAGAAAGAGTCTCTGGAGCACTAAGATACATAGCAAAAATAAATAAATAAATAAATAAATAAATAAATTACAAGATCCTGTGCCATGACTTGGAAGAAATAGGTTGCGTTGTGCTATTTGGTGAGCCAAATAAATATAATGCAAAGATCGAGACTGGTGTAGGGTTTTTATTATTGTTGTTGTTGCTGCTACTGCTTTTGTTGTTGCTGTTATCATTATTTTAAAGATTTCTTTATTCTTTCACTGGGCAGATTTAAATAAGTAGGCAGACTCCCTTCAGACCTCCCTGTTTTGACAGAACTAACTGCTTCACTCTGACCAGGATCTCCAGCACCAACCAAGAACTTCCTCTACATGAGATCTTCGTGTGATAAATTGTTCACATTTCACTTTGTGGATTTACAAGTGATAAATGCTGAAAGCAAATTTTGACCACACTGAAGATTTCTATCTCACATGGTAAAAGTCCCATAGAAAAGTTAGCAAAGGAACAATATCATCTCAGAGATTTTCAAATTAACTAACTCCAGCTGAATTCTTGTGATTGGCATTTACACTTTCGCTCTCAAAAGCAAATTCAGAACTTAATCTAGTTTGATGCAGAGCTCAAAAATCTCAATTATATCAGCTCAACTGGTGAGTCCAGGCTGAAGGCAAATATTTTAATTTAAAGCCTGATGGCTTTTATGGAGTAAGTGGTCCCCAGGTGACTTTCTACAGGGTAGTGAGGCACTGAGGAATGTTTCATCTGTCTGCAGCCAAATGACAGGATGAGAACAAAGCAGAAGGTTCTCACAAATCTAACCTCAGTTCATTTCTATTGTTACTTACCTTATAATTAGTTTGAGGAATCCATACCATTGCTACTCTAAATAATAATGTCATATACTACATAGCCTATATACTTAAGATATGACTTTAAATTATCTGATAATTTTTCAATCAGCTTGGTAATTGTATCAGGGTATTTTAAATGTGGAGGCAAATGCATTTTAGCTGAAGCAGGATGAAAATACAGGAAAAATTATGAAGATGTGAGACTGAAGCACCCCATCCCCAGAGACTGGTTGAGACCTCCAGCCGAAAAGCAAGAATTCCAGAATAAGTGATAATTGATTAGTGTCTTCCTCTACTTCCCAATATATGCCTGAGATTTTTCTAGGAATCGCACAAGAAACTCCATATACAGGGAAAGGACAAACCCTAAAGTCCACGTACAACCACAGGGGCTGCTGGTTTACCTTATCAGATTATACTTCCACCTAAGGTACTTCTGGAGCCACTCCACAATCTCAATTATCAAAAAGAAATAGAGGAGGAGCATTTTAATAAACCTCTGGGGTATGACTTGAGAGCCACCAAGAGTGTTTTCTTCTCCATTTTTTATTTAAATTAGAAACAAGATTGTTTTACATGTCAATCCCAGTTCCCTCTCCCTCCTCTCCTCCCCTGCCCCCACTAACACCCTACCTATCCCATACCCTTTCTGCTCCCCAGGGAGGGTGGGGCCTTCCATAGGGGGTATTCAGAGTCTGTCATATCCTTTGGGATTGGACCTAGGCTCTCCCCCATGTGTCTAGGCTCAGGGAGTATCCCTCTATGTGGAATGAGGAGAGCCAACAAGATTGTATGTGAGGCTAATGCTGAGACAAAGTCACTATCAAAATATCTTTAATAAAACTCCACTTCACACTGGTATCCTAAAATTCTTTTCTTGATGTTGAAATCATCAATCCTGAGTCAAGGTGCTTAAAAGATTAGACGAACTCCTCAGGCTGAAGAGAGCAATAGTGTGGAGCTATGCTTCTGTCCCTTCACAGTTGCCACAGGGAATCCAATGAAAACATTAGCCAGCTGAGTAAAGCATTCTAACATTCTATAGATTTAATACGTATTGGAAGTAACTACCCCTCCAGTTGGTAGCAAGAGCAAATGGAAGGTTTTTGTTTTTTGGGTTTTTTTATTTTTTTTTATTATTAGTTCTAGTTAGGGAACAAGCTTATTTCAAGTCCCTTCTCCCTCTCCCTCCCCTCACCCCCAAACTTCCTCCCCCACCCCCAGCCCACCCCCCACCCCATCCACCCACCACTCCCCAGGCAGGGTAGGGCCCTCAATGGGGGCTCTGCAAAGTCCACCAAGTCTTCCTATGCTGGTCCTGGGCCCTTCCCCATGTGTCCAGGGCCAGAGTGTAACCCTTCATATGGGATGGGCTCTCAAAGTCCCTTCTTGCACCAGGGAAAAATACTAATCCACCACCAGAGGCTCCCTGGAGTGCTGAGGCCTCCTTATTGACATCCATGTTCAGGGGTCTGGATCAGTCTTGTAAGGGCCTCCTGGACAGCATCTGGGGTCGATGTGCTCTCCCTTGTTCAGGTCAACTATTCCTGCAGGTTTCTCCACCCTGGTACAGACCCCTTCGTTCTTCATTCCTCCCTCTCTTCAACTAAATTCCCGATTTCGGCTCATTGTATATCTGTGGATGTCTGTCTCTGCTTCCATCAGCCACTGGATGAGGGCTCTAGGATGGCATAAAGAGAAGTCATCAATCTCATTTTAGGGGGAGGGTTTTTAGGTTATCCTCTCCACCATTGCCTGGATTGTCAGATCGTGTCATCCTTGTAGGTCTCTGGAGATCTCCCTGGTTCCAGATCCCTTCTCGGGCCTATAGTGGCTCCCTCTGATATCGTATCTCTCATCTTGCTCTCTTTCCTCTATTCTTCCCCCAACTCAATGTTTCTGTCCCTCCGTTTCCTCTCCTCTTCTCCTCTTCTCTTGCTCTTATTGTAGCAGCTCCTCCCCCCCCCACCCTCATGCCCCCAATTAGTTCAGAAGTTCATGCCACTTCCATTCCTGGGGACCATTTATCCCTTAGAGTCCTTCATGTTTCCTAGTTTCTTTGGTGAAGAGCATTATATACTGGTAATCTTTTGCTCTATGTCTAAAATTCATATATCAGTGAGTACATACCATGTTTGTCTTTTTGTGACTGGGTTACCTCACTCAGGATGGTTTCCTCTAGTTCCATCCATTTGCCTGCGAATTTCAAGATTCCGTTGCTAATTTTTCTGCTGAGTAGTACTCCATTGTATAGATGTGCCACATTTTCTCAATCCATTCTTCAGTAGAGGGGCATCTAGGTTGCTTCCAGGTTCTGGCTATTACAAACAATGCTGCTATGAACATGGTTGAACATATGCAAATGGAAGGTTTTTAACATCTTAAAAAGTGAGGGAGATCCATGGCATTGAAACCCCTAAAGAAGGAATGCTGCTGAGCATGGTGGTGTGTCCGAGTTAGGGTTTCTATTGCTGTGAAGGGACACCAAGACCATGGCAACTCTTACAAAGAAAAGGCATTTCATTGGGGTGGCTTACATTTACAGAGAGCTAGACCATTATCATGGTGCAATATGGTGACCTGCAGGCAGACACGGTGCTGGAGAAGGAGCCAAGTGTCCTATATCTTGACTTGCAGACAACAGGAAGTAGTCTGAGACACTGGGTGTGGCTTAAGGATATATGAGACCTCAAAGTCAGCCTCCACACACTTCCTCCAACCAGGCCACACTCACTCCAATAAAATCACACCTTCTAATAGTGCCACTCCCTTTGGGGGCCTTTTTTTTTTTTTTACAAACCACCACATGTGCATGCATTTAATGCCACGAATCAGAGGCAGATGGATCTCTGTGAGTTCCAGGCTAGCCAGGGATACACAGAGAGACTTTGTCTTAAAAGAAAAGGGGGGAGATGGCTGTTCCCTGGTACTTACTTTAGACAGCCAGATGCCTTTGTACCTGATAAAATTTCCTCTGCATGTACTGTAAAATTAGCGTACTGGTTTCCAGATGCCCATGAAGGGACCCACAACTGTCTAGTCCAGTAGTGTTGCTGGGATGAGGCACATGTAAACACAAAGAAGACAGGAAGAAAGCTGGAAGTTTTGAGGAAAGAACAGTCCCTTCTTTCTCTTCCTACCCAAAGTAAGTCTGATTAGACAAGTGAAGGAAAAAGCTTGTAGATTCAAGATAGCTTTATTCAGATAAATACCAGCCAAATGCAAGCCAGAGCATGCCCAGGAGCAGCAAGGCAGGGAGGCCAGAGAGAAGGGGCAGCCGAAGGGGAAGAGAGAGTTCCATGTGCTCGTGGTCACTTAAGAGCCCACTCTGACCTCACCTTAACCACGCCTGTTGGTCAGGCACACCTGTAGCCAGCCCTTAGGAGGCGTGGTTATGGTGTCTCCCTACAGACAAGAGGATGGTGTATGCAGAGTCTTAACACACAAAACAAGTGTGTGGTGGGATGTGAGGCTTAGAACAAAGTAACTTATTAGTTGACACAACAATGTTAGTTACTTATTTTTTTTGTTTTGTTTTGTTTTTTCAGGGCTGGGTTTCACTGTATAGCCTTGGTTGCCCTGGAACTAGCTCTGTAGACCAGGCTTGCCTCAAACTCATAAAGATCCACCTGCCTCTGCCTCCCAAATGCTGGGATTAAAGGTGTGTGCCACCCCTGCCCGGTACACTTTAATTTTTTACTAAAAGTTTACTTACCTATAAAATATCACTTATTGACATCAGTTCTAAAGATATCACCTTATTTTAGTGTGACTTAATAAGAATAAAGATACCGGGAGCAGTTTGTTCTTTTCATAGCACTCATGATAGCCAGTCTCATTTAATTCCTACAAAGCAGAGTCTAAAATAATGCATATTTCTTTGTTGATAACTACTGCCCAGGAAATGGAACAACAAATAAAAGAATCTTATTTGAACTTACTTCTAAGAGAAATTAGGTAAATAACAAGATCCTAAGGGAGAACAAATGTCCCCTCTTTTACCTTTAGATCCATGCAGTAGGAGAGGGGATGCTAACCCTAACCCTACCACCACTACCACTTACAGATCTTTAAAACAACAACAAAACAAAAAAAAACAACAAAAAAATCCTTGAAGGTTGTCCTCTCCTTTGAAGTGCCCATGGATGTGGGGCCTTTGAGAGCAACAGAGCATTGCTTGGCTCTGATCAGTTTAACACAGGGAGCCAGAGTGTAGCAGCTTTCCAAAGTCTGTTGTTTTGTGCCAAAGAAAAATAAGGAAGATGGACACATGGACTAGGTGTGAGCACAGTGAATATAGATTTTATTAGAGAAAGGTGAAAAGGATGACAAGAGGAAGGGGCCACAAGAGAGGGCTGCTGCCAAGGGACTTTGTCTAGGGGCCTTTTGTTGGACTTGCCATGCAATGGGCTAGGACCTGGGATGATATTTACCGAGTTTGGTTATTTTTCAGGTAAGTTGTGAATCGAACCAACAAGGAACCAACTTCCTAGCCTGATTTGTCATCCAATCAGGGAAGTGATCTTATGTTAGGACCACACACACCTCCTTTTATTCATTTTATAGACTAATTCACCATGGACCCTTACTTTCTGGGAAGAACTAACTCCTGTCTCATCACCACAAAATATTCCTACTGTTCTTCTCTGTCTTCATCACTACCCAAGTTTGCACCACTCCACACACTCATTAAAAGTTCGTACATCTGGCTCAGGCTCCTCCATTACACTACAAGTCTTGGCACAATATATTTCGCAGAATCGCACACATGGGAACACACTCATTCCTATCTACAGGGCTATCTAATCTGGACCCCTGCAAAAAATAGCTTCTCACAGTAATGCTGCTTTAGGGCTGCACTCAAAACTTTGTCCTCACACAGAACTGACTGTGATCAGCAAACATTTCTGACATACAGAATGCCACAACTCAACTCCATCATAAATTCTCTAATGGTTTTTGCTCATATTACTGGTTACACGTCAGTAACCCTGCCTCTCTATCCCCTTCCTTTTGGTTGTGTCCCTGTAACTCAATTAGCATGATGAGCATGCCCATACCAAAAAAAAAAAAAAAAAAAAAAATGACAGCAAGCCTCCCAACTCGGCCACCCTGGGCTCTGTGAATCTTCCCTCAGAGGTTTCCTCTACTCCCTGAGCACAGGACAGTGACTCCTTTGTGCTGACTTCTCACCTCTCACATTACAAAAGGATCTATCATTAAATTTTCTCTACGGTGTAATCTCCTTTTTAAGACTTTTTCAGATCTGTGACACATGAATTAATTGTTAGCAGTTATCAACTCTGGTCTTATGTTAGAATCACTTAGAAGGCTTTACAAAATATACAGCCTCCAGCCCCCACACACACACACACACACACACACACACACACACACACACACACACACACACACACCAGCCAAGCCAATTAAATCACCATCTATGATCCTCTCAATTACATCAGAACCTCTGGACCCAAGCTTCTATTTTGGAAAGCTCTTTGGGTTCAATTATGTGCAAGTCAATCAAGAACTATTGTTCAAAGTGGGTGGATTTTAATTTTATGCTTTTCGGTCTGACTTCTCTTCTGACCACATTTCCAAATTTGTTGGACATTTCTCTTGGATCCCACTAGAATTTTCACTTGAAACATACAAAATTAAACCCATTGCCCATGTAAATTATAAATATCTCCCCTGCAAATATTGTTCCCCTCTGTAATTATATTAATAGAACGCTCTTTCTTAGAACCTAGGATGGAGACATCAGAATAATCTGATTCCTCTCTCATCATTACTATCAACTTCTGTATTAGTTGAGTCTCTGTTGCTGTGATAAAATACCATGACAAGAAGAAAAGGTGTATTTGGCTTACAGTTCTAGAGTTTCATATTGGTAAGGGAGGCATAGCAACAGCCAGTCAGAGCTTCCACATAAAGAAGCCAAAAACAGAAGGGAGGTTAGGCTATAAACTCTCAAATTATGCACACAGTGATTGATGCACTTCCTCCAGCAAGGCTGTAGCACCTGTCCAAACAGCACCACTAACTGGGGACCAAGTGCTTAAATACCGGAGCCTGTGGGTATGTTTCTCATTCAAACCACAAAAACATCCAGGCAGCGGTTAAAAAATGCTGAGTCCAGCATCATGTCCAGTTCTCACAACTACCAAGTTCCAATGACCTGACACCACTTCTCCAGATTAGCTCTAATCCAGATTGGCCTCTAATCCTCCAAACTTGAGACATGCTTAAAACTATTATTCATACACCACACAGCAAAGTTCCATTCTCCTAAAAGAACTCCAGGGATCCCTACCATCTACAGAAGAAATCCAAATGACCTGCTCTGGCATTGAAGGTCCCAGCTGCATTTTCCTCTTTTAATGGGCCCCAGATCTCAGCACAACTGATGCCATGTTAGAGGCACCATTTTGACCTTAAAACCAATCACCTGGGACCCAGCACGTGCCAAGAAGAAACAAAGACCTAATCTATCAAAGATATGGTCTATAGTTCCAATCCAGGGCAGTCCCTAAATGTACTAACCTTGCTTTTTGACTTCTGTAGTTCTCCTTCTTGCTAACTGAGGTGTGCCAAATAGTGGGTTTTGTGCATAAAAGACAAGGAACTGTGAGAATCCGGGCCTCATGATTCTGGCAAGTGCCCATGCAGCCTCCAGCTGCTGATAAAGATTTCCTTTTCGGCTTTAAGAGTATCTGCATGTGTTCTCTAGTGGACTGTCTCCTAACACTCTGTTTCTGTATTTGCAGGTCATCCTAACCAAACACCTGTCTTTCTGATTGTGCAATAACCGTGTTCTTTTTTCCTGAATGTTAAAAGAATTTCTGTCCCTGGTCTGGTGAGATTGCTCAGCAAGTGGAGTGCTTAACCTTGAAAGCCTGACAAAGTTGTCTTCTGACCCCCAACACATGACACATGCACACCCATGCAATACAATGATAATAAGTTAAATTGCTTTTAAACTACTGTTAAAATTCCTATTTAAAATAGATTTATTCCTGAATTTCTTCAGACAAAATTGATCTCTCCCCTACCTAAAATGTTTCTATCTATATTCTTTATTTACTACTCCGTAGAGTGACTCCTGCACCTCACCTGGCCAACAGAATAGAGCTGGCCCTGATGGTATAGATGTAGGAGAGCTGACCCTAAGGGCATGAAAGCAGGAGAACTGGCCCTGACCCTTGCTCACTGCTGAATTCATTGCATAGGGTGAACTAGCCAGGGCAGTGCTGGAGAGCTCACTCTGGTGGTGAGGAGGGGGGGGGGAATCTGGTGGACTGGCCACCAACCCTGCTCTGGCCCTCCCTAACATCTACCCCATCTGTGATCTGCTGGAGCACATGAAGGGGCTGGTCCTGCAGACCCAAAGCTGCAGGATACCCATGACATAAGGCAACAGCAGGATATACAAGAGGAGTCCCAGTGAGGGCCCAGTATCAACAGTGAAGCAGAAACCAGAGGTCTCAACAAGACCAATGACTCTTTGCAATGAACACTTTCAAGCTAAGATGTATGAACAAAAGGATATGCAGTGTGACTCACTGTGTCACACTACACCTTCCATGACAAGATTTTTCTTTTTTTAATTTTCTCTCAAATTTTATTTTATTTGGGGAGGGGGAGGTTGCAAGTTCATCCATCAGAAGATGCTTGAACTGAAAGAAAAAAAGAATAAATAAGGAAAGTTTCCAAACAATGGTCATAATGATGGTATTTAACTAACGAGGCTTATTGTTTATAAGACTTGAATAATAATGAGATAATCACCCTGGTTCATCCAAGTGTTCTTAAGAAATGGTAAATATTTCCAGTAGGTACTAGACACTTGGTATTCTAACTCCTATAATGTTGGGACCAAAAAGCTGAAGATTGCTTCCTACTGCCTTGCTGAAGATTGCTTCCCGATGCCTTGCTCCCAGGGTGTGGTTTGGTGCTGAGGCAATTCCATCTGCAACATCAACAGCATCAGAGGCCCTCTAAGTTGCTAGACTATTCACAGCAAGAACACAGAAGCTGGCAAATATCCTGCTCTCCTTTCTTATCACCATGCCCTGACTATGGCAAAGACTTATGTATTTGATAGTGGCTTTAAGAACTAGTTCTGGGGAGGGGTGAGTGGAGGAGAGTTGGCTCAGCAGTTGAGAGCACTTGTTTAAGAGGACCTAACTCAGGTCTTGTACCCTGTGACTCTGGTGTTGATGGAAGTTTCTGTCCCGCCTGGCCTGCAGCCTTTAGTCCCAAATAAACACACAGAGGCGTCTATTAATTATAAACTGTTTAGCTGATGGTTCAGGCTTCTTATTAGCTATCTCTCTCTTAATTATTAACCCATTTCTACTAATCTGTGTATCTCCACATAGTCTTGGCTTACCAGTGAATGCCCAGACCTCTTGCTTCCTCTGCAGCTACATGGTGTCTTGTTCCAGACTCACTCTCTGTGTTCCTCTTTCAAGCATTCTCCTAGTCTGGTAGCCCCACCTATACTTCTTGCCTTGCTACATTCTGACTGCCCATTGGCCAAAATAGCTTTATTCATCAACCAATA
The DNA here is from genome assembly GCF_003668045.3 of Cricetulus griseus. Taxonomy (NCBI): domain Eukaryota; kingdom Metazoa; phylum Chordata; class Mammalia; order Rodentia; family Cricetidae; genus Cricetulus; species Cricetulus griseus. The sequence continues at coordinate 143,076,234 of NC_048598.1, forward strand.
AGAGAAACATATATTCACTGCATACAAAAGGACATCCCCATAACTCTAGTTTTACAGAATCTGATGCCTCTTCTGACCCATGTGGGTTCCTGCACACATATGATGGCCATACATGTACTCAGGCACACACACACACACACACACACACACACACACACACACACACACACACAAAACAAAATAAATATTTTTTAAATTAGTCCTAGAAGTTCAAGCTAGAATCTTTAAGCCTCTTAATACTCCATAAAGAATACCTAGTTATAGGCTGAATTTTATTCTCTGGAATGGAACTCGAAGTAAAATTCTATTGTCATTATTTCTTCTGGGGCAATTTTATATCTGGATAGGTGAAACTGAGAGGTAGATTGAACCCTGAATATTTAAATATTTAAAGTAACTGTAGTAAGAAAACACCAACCAAAGTGAATATTTTAGGTATTGAAGCTTGGTGTCAAATTTTAAATAAATGTATTTATTTAGTGTATTGTATGAGTGTTTTGCCTGTGTGTACATATGCATGACTAGTGCCTGAGGAGGCCAGAAGAGGAGATCAACAGATCTCCTAGAACTGGGGCTGGAAGTGGTTGTGAGCCAGCACGTGAGTGCTGGGAATTGAACTCAGGTCCTCTCCAAGAACAACAAGTGCTCTTAACCAGTGAGCCATCTCCCTAGCTCCCTGGTATCCTATTTTAAAACATGCATGAAATCCTTGGCTGACACTTAATAGAGCATCATGTCATTGCTTTACTCCATAGACTTTGTTATAAGTATACATTAGGATTTTTCCTCACAGACATTTTCAAGGAGTAGTAACTGTGCATCTACAGGGTGGTCAAGCGCTGGTTTGGAACTCCACAAGGACAAGCAAGAGGACTCAGAACCCAAGGCTTTTCTCTACTCAGGCTTACTGCTGCTCTGTCTGAATTAGCTGTTCTTTTTTCCTCCCTCCACCTGTGAAACCTGGAGAAGTTCTCTGTCTCGAGACCTCTGCCTTTAACCCTACTTGAAGCAGTGAATGATACACAGCTGAAAACAACCTGTGCACCCATGTCCACAGCTTTGACTTCTTTCATCCAGTGATAATTCACATGAATGAACAACAGCCATAAAATAGGCACAGTAAAATTTTTTATGGCAGATTGTCTGTCTGGTGGCAGAAAATATTTATCGAGTGCCAGAAGTATAAAGCATTCTGGGTTTTTCAGATACACATCCAAAAAAAAAAAATGGTTCTGCTCTTAACTCATTGGCACGGCATTCCACTTCTGAGTGTTTCTTCTTGTTTGTAATGGCTCGGAGATCAAAACTAAACAACAAAAAGAACAGACAAAAACCTTACTCTGAGATAGACTTCTGTACCTAGACTTCTGTACCTAGACTTCTGTACCACAAAACACAACTAAAGTCCAGGTTCATATAATGTCAACTCATACAGACAATGCAGAACCAGAAACTTCTGGAATTTAGTGAACAGAAAGATGAAGAAAAATAAACCTTGCATGCAAAGTTTTCTGACAAAAACAGATAGTATATTTGATCTCAGCTGAAGGTCTACGAAACAAGCCCATGAAAAACATCTCTAGCTCTTACTTCCAGTCAATTTAGGTAGCTCACTGGATGCATTTGTCAGAAATGTATCTCAGTTACTTGGATGGGGACTCTAGAAGAAGTTGGAATGGGAGGGAGTAGAGGAGTAGATATGATCAAAACTGTGTCTGTATGAAATGCTCCAAGAATGGAGAAGGAAAATTTACTTTTTAAATGTCTAATGGTACACTTAAGCCATTTCACCGAATGTTTCTTCAAAACAACTAAAAACTGGCTGGAGAGATGGCTCAGCAGTTAAAAGTGTTCACTGGCCTTTCACAGAACTCAGGTTGGTTCCCAGCTCCCATATCAGGTGGCCCACAAGCACCAGTAACTGCAGTTCCAGAAGATCTCACATCCTGTGGCCTCTGGGGACACCTGCAGGAATATGGCCCACATAAACTCACACTTGCAGGAATGTAGCCCATATAAACTCACTAAGGCACACATACATACAAATAAAAATAAATAAATCTTTTCTCAAAACTGAAAATAGACACTAAATGCAAGTTAATTGTGCACACTAAAGTCACATAGCTATAAAGTATTTGATGGCTACAGTCTCCCTTCAAATACTTCAAAACATAAGATTGGTTATATGAGTGAGGCAATTATAACATAATGCTAATAAAAACCAAGGTGACAGATTCAATTTTTTTCTTTTTATTGAAAAAAATATTTCTAAATAAAAGAATGGGTAGAGGGAAGATCCCCAGTAGAAGACAGTTACGATTTACAAATTGGCAGAGGGGGGAAAATGCATGTGTGTGTGTGTGTGTGTGTGTGTGTGTGTGTGTGTGTGTGTGTGTGTGTGTGTGTAAAGAAAGAGAGAGAGAGAGAGAGAGAGAGAGAGAGAGAGAGAGAGAGAGAGAGAGAAATTTTCAAGACAGGGTTTCTCTGGGTAGCCCTGGCTGTCCTGGAACTCACTTGTATGCCAGGATGGCCTGGAACTCAGAGATCCTCCTGCCTCTGCCTGCTGAGTGCTGGGATTTTGTGTGCCACCACTACCCAGCTAGAACTCATTTTCAAAGAGCATAGAAGACAGGTGGAAGTGTACAGAACATTAACAAACACTAATATGCTAATTAAGAAAATAAATGGGCAGCCACTAGCTGAAACAAGCGTTTCAGTGGGGGTGGGGGTAGGCCTGAGCTAAAAAAAAAAAAAAAAAAAATTAATTGCGTGGGAAACATCTGTTTTGCTTTGTGTTTCAAGGTAATAAACTAACCACTGCCATCCAGAGGAAGAACTATGCTAAGTATGGGGTCCTCTACCACAGAGCACCTTGGCTTTGGAGGAGAACCAGGGAGAGAAAGACAGAGAAATACAATGAAAAGAAAGGTAGGGGAGGGAGGGATGGAGAGAGAGAAAGAGTAATCTAAGTTCCTGGGTGGAGCAGAGGGAAAGAGGGGACAACCAGCAAAAGACTGAAATAGAAAAATGTAGTAAAAACTCTACAGTGACAGATGACTTAGGACACCGAGACCAGGGGGGCTGTGTGGTCCATTAGAGGCTGTTTCTCGCTGCTGTGAAATCGCTGCCGCTATCCTTTTCCCAAATCTGCACAGACGGCATTTACACTCATGAATGCTTTATGTGAAAGGGCTTTTAGTGGACATCAAGCAGGGAGCTCGGTGTGTTTTCTGGGTCAGAGCAATGCAGAAATCTTGAGAAGGGCTTCAGAGTGCCCACAGGACTTGGAATGGGGGTGTCCACGCCAGCTTTGTGCAGCTCTCCTGGGGCCTGGGAAGAATGAGAAGCGGGGAGGGACCAGACATCAGCTTATTCTAGGAAAGGCTGATTTTCGGAGAGGAGAATTTCAAAAACACTTTTCTCATCCATCTTTAACCCAGAGGATCTTCGTTACCAGGCTTGGAAATTCAGAATAGGCGGGTCACATTTTTCCATGGGGTCACATTGCCACCTGCTGGTGTTTGTAAAAAGTGCTGCTGGGAACAACCTTGAATTTGCAGTTCTTTGGAAGATTGGTTTCCTTCACTAACACATTCCTCCTTTGTATAGAAATACAGATTTGCCCATTTTATCATCTAACAGCAATTCTTTTTCTTTAAATGTATTTGAGTCAAATAATTGCATCACTTCTCCCTTTGCCTCTTTTCCTTCCAACCCCTCCCATGCCTCACTCCCTCTCAAATTGCTGGCTTTTTCTTTGATTACTAGTGATATATATATATATATATATTATATATATATATATATATATATATATATATATATATATATATATATATATATATATATGTATGTATGTAAAATATTTGTCCACAAATATATAACTGCAACCTGCTGAATCAATTCTTTTGTTTATGTGTATGTGATTTCAGTATTGACCATTTTGTGTTGAATAACCAATTGGGGGGCTCTTATTCCCCCCTCTCTCAGCAGACATTAGTTTACTATAGGTCTTTGTCTAGGGGTTGGACCCTGAGAGACTTCCCACTTCCATGCCAGAATGTCTAATGGTATTGTCATTGTTCAGGTTGTATTTAGGCAGCTGTTTATAAGAGACGCAGTCTCAACAGAGTTCCGGGTCCTTTGGCTCAAACAATCTTTCTGTGTGCCCACCTCACCCTCGCAAAAGCTCTCTGAACGTTAGATGCAGGATCTGTGATGCAGATGTATAGGGTGGAACTCATCTCCCTACAATGCGTTGATCTCTGCATTGTGTCCAGCTGTGGTTTTCTGCACTGGTCTCCATTTGCTGTAAGAGAAGCATCTTGATAAGAGGTAAGAGGTACACCTAATATCCTGTCAGTACAAGGATACATTTTGGGATGTAGTTATAAATTCAGCTGGCCAAGTAAAGTGGCACTTGCTCTTCTAAGATCCAGGACTGCATTATCCCATGGTAGTTAGCTAGGTTTCTAGTACAAGGAAAGAATTCTCTCCCAGAAAGCACTATGCGAGCTGACAAGGTAGGAAAGCAATAACATTCCTATCCAGTTGTGATGCCTATGAACTGCAAGCAGCATGGCAAGATAACCCTAAAAATGGCACAGATATGTTGGCTATGACCAACAACTGTCTTCTTGGTCTTCAGGCCCACTGAAAGCATTCTTTTTTCCCTAAGTTTTGTTTTGTTTTTTGAGACAAGGTCTCTTTATGTACACCCAGCTGTTCTGCTAGCCTGAAACTCACAGAAATATGACTGCCTCTGCCTCCAAGGCACATGTACCACAGTACCTGGCTACTAACAGCATTATTAAAATACCACCTTGCCTTCCAGTGTTCAGGGACCATTGAAACAGGAAAACCTCTCTCATGAGTGGGTTCTCAACCTTGGACAAGACTGCCCAAGGGCCACTGTGGACCTTACCCCCTCTGTGTTTAAGGCTCTTTTTAGTCTCTGTAATCTGGTACTGAACTTATTTTATTGCAATGACTGCTGCTCATAATTAGGTCATAAAGAACTTAATATTATAAGATTGTGCCTTTTCTGCATATACATCCCCAGCACCTCCATAAAGCATGTATATGGCAATTGATTAAAAAGTATCTAATAAATTTTTAAAATGAATAACAGTGAATCAAAGGGCTTAAGTCAGTTATACAAACCTTTATCAATAAAATGTTCACTTAACTTTTCTCCTTCTTGTTTTTTTTCCTTTTGTTTTGATTTGGTTTAGTTTGGTTTTTCAAGCACGGTTTCTCTGTGTATCCCTGGCTGTCCTGGAACTCACTCAGTAAACCAGGCTGGCCTCAAAATCAAAACAGAGATCAACCTGCCTCTGCCTTCCCATGTCTGGGATTAAAGGCGTGCACCACCACCACCCGTCACTTTTCTCCTTTATAAATGAAATATATAATATTCTCCTCACAGCTTCTGCAGCTCCTCCCAGATCGTTCTGACCTTCCCACCCACCCTACTCCACATCTCCCCCCCCCCCGCCATGGCTTTAGTAAACAAACAGGCAAGAAAAGAAACCAAAAAAGGAAAACAGCAAAGGAAAGAAAAATAAAAATCACCTTGTGTGTGGAGTGGCTTTTGCCCAATACTACATTTTACATCCCTATACGTGAACTCAGACTGAAGCACAAATGTGGATTTGTCTTTGCTGACTTTTTCTATTAGCCTACAACTGTGTGCCTTTTGGTTCAAGTGCAGATGTGTGTACATGCTGGCAGAGGCCAGAGCACAACATTGGATGTCATTCTGTAGGCTTGTCTTCTCAGTGGCCTGAAGCTTGCCAATTAAGCAAGGCTAGCTGGCCAGTGAGCCCTAGGAATCTCTCATCTGTCTCATCCTCTTTCGCCCTGAGATTCTCAGGGAATGCGGCCATGCCAGCTTTTGTTCTGCATGGGTTCTAGAAGTAGCAATCAAGTTCTGGTACTTAGCAGGCAGACACTTTGCCAACTGAGTCACCTTCCAGCCACTATCAGCATACAGTTTATAAACCCTTCATTACCACAAGAGACTCAAAAACAACTTATTGGTATAGTCTGCTGTCAGCTTTCAGGGAAAACAGATTAAATGAATTTATTTGATAATGCATCAATATCATTAAGATTCAAAGAAACCTTAGAGGGGTATTGTTTGAATTATTCATATTATTTATATAATGCAGTATCACACATAGAATTGAAGCTGTGATCCACTGAAATCCCCATATTGAGCCTAGTGAACATTAGGACCCCCTGGCTTCTCTTAAATCTGTTTTCCCAGTATGCAAAAGACATGTGAGTTTCAAAAACTACTCCTGCTTGATTTAAACAATTAGGGCTAATGTGTTCTCTTCCTTGGAGCCTCTGCAAAGGCACTTCCAGAGAACAGGGCCCCGCACAGTGACCAAGTAACAGACAAAGATGGTGAACAAGAAACACAGAAGAAAGGAATCCAAACTTTATGACACAACACGTTAAGCAAGGCAGTGCTCAAGGGCTCTGGCCATGAGCTCTTAGGAGACAACCTGGAACACCTAATTCCACTTAGCAACTCTGGGGTGGAGGCCCCATGTCCTTCCCATATGGCCCAGACTCTGTTTCTGTTCTTCCCATTTTCCTGAGGAGAATGTCACCCATCCCCGGTTAAGTTCAGAGACTTAATTCATAAACCATATCCTACAATCCCCTTTCTTTCCTCTCCATTATTCCCACGCTGTATAATGGTGACACTGATTTCCTTCTGGCTTAGGAGGTAAAATCCTCAATGATACATGTTTCTGACAAGTCCAGGGATATATCCTAATTTCTTCTTCCCTTTACCACCAACCTTCATTTAAAACACAAACACACACAGCTCACATTCCCACATACACATATTTGCATGTACACACACACACACACACACACACACACACACACACACACACACAGACAGACACACACACACCTGGTGCCACAATTCTTTTTCCATTTATGGCATAATTCTGTGACATCTCCAATTTTCTGGGTTCCTATCACTTCTGCCAAGCTAATAACTACAATTTGCTATATTCTGATATCCCTGCTCAGTTTCTGGGGCTTTGGAGAGCAGTGGCTGCCTTCATTTGCAGACACAGCAAGTCTGAAACTTCACATTCATCCTGAATTAGAGTTCCTCTCCGTTCCTTCCCTGCAGCCACTTCTGCCTTCTACATCTAAAACAGAAGGCAGATGTACAAGCCAGCCTAGCGCTCACCTCATTCTCTCTTGGCATGTTCTTCCCTTGAGAGTTTATTATTTTTATCCTTCCTTTGCCTTGGCAAAAACTTATTCCAGGCCAATCATGTGGCAAGTGTTTCCTCCAAGCTTGAGATTCAGTGGTGAAGGAGGCTGACCACATCCCTGTTATCCAAAGCTAATATCTGCTATGCATATCTATCTGCTAGAGGAGGAAGGGTGGGAAATAACAGACTAAACAAATGAAAGGGAAATAAGCAAAAAAAAATGTCTAAATAAGTTTTTACAACTAAGCCTTGTGATTTTAAGGCAGCAGAGAGTGGGCTTCCCCTTGGGTGGTGTCTATCAGTCCCCACCATCTAGCTAGGGAGTTTGCCAATTGAGGCTTCTGTGTGGAGCGCCAGGACTCTAGCAAAGCCCCCTAGCCTGAGCCGACTCCAACTCACAGCCAGATGGCACAGGTCTCTCAAAAGCCCAGAGCCTTCAAAGCTTAGGAATCATAACTGGGCTCTGTCAAAACTCGGGGAGGAGGATCTAGCAATATAAATGTTGCAGGGAGAAGAGCAACCAGCAAAAGACATCACCATGGCAACCAGAGGAGCCTTGGGACAGTATGCAAATTTGAGAATCTTGCCTTCCTCCAGCCACCAAGTCAAGGATAGCATCTTATCCTACAACCCCAGATGCCAACTAAGAGACAGAAGCTCTCTTAGACTCTGAGCAGACACTAGGCAGCCACAAAAGCAAAGGTCTATACATTATCTTATGATGCTAAACTTCAAACCTTATTAAATCAATTTCCTTGTAAACTTCTACTGTGATTTCTTTTATTATCTCCCATCTTTCCAATGCTCCAGCAATTTGAAATTTTTGGGTAATGGGTGACTTTGAGCACAGTCACAAATTTGCCCCACATGTAAGAGTCGTAAGACAAGTAGGTTTGTATGCGTCTGTCTCTAAATCTGACCCATTTCTTGAGCTTATCAACATGTCTAACAATTGGCTGGTTTAACCTTCATCTCTCTAACCTACAGTGACTGTCCCTTAAATTCTTTCTCAGTTAAAATGCTCTTTAGCCTTACATGGTGGTATTCACCTGTAATCTCAGCTCTTTGGGAGGCTGAGACAAGTGGATTATTAGTTCAAGGATACCCACAGCAACATATTGATAACCTACATCACAAAGTAGATGATAGCTAGGAAGTGGTGATAGAGATAGAGGCAGGTGTCTTGCACAACCAGAGCAGTTACATAGACAAACCCTGTCTAAAAAAAAACCCATAAAAATAGATCACAAAATAAAATGCAACTATAATCCATCTAGTCGGGTTAGAAACTAGAATCTCCAAAATGTCACAAACCTGGCACGACATTCCACTTGGATATTATTTATGCTTATTTTCACCAATACTCTCCTATCTCAGAACCTTAATACTGATCTAACTGCAGGCTTCTTAACTGATGTCTCTAGGACATGGGGATGGCCAATGGAGGCAAATATAAATGAGAGGATGGTTTTGTCACAGGTTCACATTCACCAGAGAACATCCTCCAGGGAAAGACACCAAGCAATGAAGAATACAGAATAGTAACAACGACATCATCCACTTCTGTCATTAGCCACCTTAGTGCTGGCATAAAGGATGATGCAGCCTGATTACAGGGATGAAATCTATGCAAGGGCCCTGCGGAGATTTGAAAGAAAATGGCCCCCAAAGAGACTGGCACTATTAGGAGGTGTGGCCTTGTTGGAGTAGGTGTGGTCTTATTGGAGGAAGTGTGTCACTGTGGGAGCTCACTTGGATGTTTCACATACTCAGGCTACCACCCAGTAAGTCAGTCTACTTCCTGTTCCCTGCAAGACACTCAGCTATTTCTCCAGCACCAAGCCTACCTACATGCCACCATGCTTCCCACCATGATGGACTGAACCTCTGAACTGTAAGTGAGTCACCACAACTAAATGTTTCCTTTATAAGAGTTGCTGTGGTTATGGTGTCACTTCACAGCAATATAAAGCCTAACTAAGATAGACCGAAACAGTGTGAGTTTCTCTCAGGAAAGATGAACTAGTTCCTATCATGGCAGATTAGCCATCCTGCTAGTAACTCAGCACCAAAACTCAGAATCCAAAACTCAGCACCCAACATGACACATTCCTTCAAAGAGATCATACAGTTAGTGGGAAGTGTATTACACTGGACATCTTTCCCATTCTGGAAAGGGCAGAGGTTTATCTTGACAAAAATCAGCACATGCTAAAATACGAATTTGCCTTTCCAGCCTACAGAGCCTTAATCAACACTACTATCTGGAAACTTACTAGTTCGCTTTAACCACATCTCATATAACCTTCCTCAGATCAAGAGATTCTATTGATAGCAAGGGAGTTGTGTGCACCTGAACACAGGCTCCACTGGTCCCATCATACACTGCTATTCAGAAGATAGCAGCATGGCAGAGCAATGAAAGAACATTCTGGCAGCCTGGTAGCACCTGCCAGGAGATACTATCTGAAAACAAAGAGTCCTTCAACAACACACAGTGATAACCCAAAGCAATAACCATAATATAATGACTATCTCTGCAACAGAGAAAATGCATGCAGCCAGGAAATGAAAGGAAGAATGGCCTCTGTAGCTGTCATTCTCAGAAACCCACTTAGTTCCTATTTCTTTCCTCACCAAAGATCAGTTCATTAAGTTTTACCACTGTTACTTGACTATGACAAGAACCAGAGACAAGAAACCAGACAAGTGACTCAGTCACCATTTAGTTCAGACAACTGGTCTTGATAATTAGAAAGATGTAGGGCTCTGTCACTTAGTGAATGCAGAAAAAAATTATCACCCAGCTGATGAAGACAGTGTTTGTCAAATGAAGATGTATACAAAGGGTATCTCATCATACTCTTTTGCCCATTTTTTTAAACTATGTAGTCCTGGCTGGCCAGGAAGTCACTAGACAAGGTTGATCTCAAACTCACAGAGATCTGCCCACTTCTGTCTCCAAAATGCTGGTATTTTGTCCACCTGAGTTTGACAACAAATGAACAAAGTCAACAGTTAGAGTCTTTGGAAAGCTAACAGGGGACATGTGACCCAACATGTGAGTCACCTGGACTGATAAAGACAAAAGCAAAGATAAATCTACAATCTGTAGACACAGGCACTATTCATGGCCCCGAGTAGAGAAAAGGATTGAAATAAGTCCTTCTTACTTCCACTTGTATTTCCAGAAAGAGACTGCTAAGGTTTGAATATGGTTGGGGTGCCCCACCTCAGTTCTTTTTTTCGAGACAGGGTTTCTCTGTGTAGCTTTGGAGCCTATCCTGGCACTCTCTCTCTCTGGAGACCAGGCTGGCCTCGAACTCACAAAGATCCGCCTGCCTCTGCCTCCCAAGTGCTGGGATTAAAGGCATGCGCCACCAATGCCCAGCCCCTACCTCAGTTCTTCCTGTGTTAAAATCTAATCTCCATTATGAGATATTAAGGCTTTAGAAACTGAGTTGAAGAAATGGCCACTCAGTAAATTGCACGCTCATAAACATAAGGACCTGAGATCTATCCCTAGACCTCCTCGTGAATAGAAAATCCAGATCTGGATAGGCAAAGGCAGGTAAATACCTGGGACTCACTGGCCAGCCCCCTAAACTAAACAACAAGCTCCAAGCCAACAGGAAGTCCAGTCTCAAAACTAAAATAAAAAAAAAGAAGGGCAGCATCTGGGTAACAACCAAGACTGGAGTCCCCTGTCCTCTATACACACACACACACACACACACACACACACACACACACACACACACACACACACACAAACACTTAAATGTTCGCTGAACCACATGCAGGAGCGCACACCATTTATGGAAAGTTAATCTGACTATACTGTGTAGAAATAGTCTTAGAAAAGTGATTGTTATTAGATAAGTCAGAGTTAAGCACCCACAACTAAATCCTGATGACTTTATAGGAAGAGGGTAAGAGGCTAGACAGAGACACAGGTGCACCTGCCCCATGTTACATGATCCTCTGTGGTACCCCAGGGTTCTGTCCATAAAACATAGCCCTCTTGACCATGGACTTCCAGAACCATGAACTGAAAATGAACCTCTTTTTTTTTTAGCACATTACCATGCCTCCAATATTTCATTACAACTACAAAAAACAAAGACAGATCAAGCAAAATCTTGGGGGCATCCACATGAATATATCACGTAAAACAGGTAGATAGTAGCAAGAATTGCTGAGGATACTGTCTAGGAGACTTTTCCTTGATGACAGAAGAATATTATGTGTGAAAGCTCACACCCCAGAAGGTGTCTTCCATTAAAAGGAGCTTCTACACCCAAGGTCAAGGCCCCTCTCTAAGAGGTTCACATCAGGTAACCAGTCCACGAGGAATACCAGAGCCTAGCCCCCTTGCCTCCACTCAGAACAGCTTGGAACACTCACACATAGCTCACCCATGCAGAAGGTGGTCTGTGGCATACTTCAGCTTCTCCCTTTGCCAGGCCTGACTTGCTATGCTCCTTTGGTTTTTTTTTTCTCTGAAAAGCAACGCCAATAAATCTCTGCATGCATGTACTGGCTGCCCCCTTGGCATGCCCCATTCATCTGTGAGCATTTTCTTTCTTTCTGTGACATGGAAACAATTGAGTGTCATCTTCTACTTTTCTTGCCCTGGAACAGGCCATTTGTAAAGTAGTACTCTAGTGAAAATATTAAAAGAGAAATTGTTGAATATAGGTTTAAGTCTTTCAGTCTTTCCTTAGTTATTACCTACATATTTTCTGCTTCAAAGTTCAAACAGGAGGATGAAGAAAAAAAGCACTTCTTTAGAATTTGCAATAAACATTTGCTAATGGTCAGTCATTAGCCAGAGACTTAAAACAGTGTTCACTGCCCAGTTTGATGTTTACAACCATTTCTTCTTTTTCGTCTTCCTATATTCTACACTAGTTACTCAACTCTGTTTGACGGTTAGCCAATTTTCTCATAGCTTCTACATTTTTGAATCATATATCAAATAACATTTGTCTGAGAGGTGACTGGTGGCTAAGCCTAGTTATAGGACTGGATGGTGTAATTTCATGGTCCACTAGTGCCATTACAGCATCTCCATAACACCATCTTCTAGTCTCAGAGCTGCACAGAGAAAGTTCAATGTCACCTTGTTCGTTTGCCTTTTGCTACTGTTGTGGGTCAAGAGAAGGAGGCACCTGGTTGTAAGGACTTTCCAGTCACGTGGGACACGTCTTCAAAAGGTGTGTCTTGTCACTACCCACTTTCCTATCTGCCATGACACGAGCCGTTTTGCTCACCACATCCTGCCCACCATGCTGTTCTGCCTCACCCTGCATGCACCCAGAAGCAATGGAGGCAACTTACTACAGCCTGAAACCATGAGCCAAATAAATGCTTCCTCACTTAAACTGTTTCCTCAGACATTTTGTCATCAAGGCAAAAGTTGCTAACACAGCAAGTAACTTGTTGTTACTATATGGAACTATATCCTAGGAGTTTGACAGTTTCAGATGATTATACCTATTAAATGCTTTTTCTCACTAAGTGAAGGAGGAGGGTGGCCTTCAAGTTACAGATTTGTATATTTCTTTTAATGAGGGCTTACCATTTTCTCTGCTTTTCAATGTGTGTGTGTGTGTGTGTGTGTGTGTGTGTGTGTGTGTGTGTGTGTGTGTGTGTGTGCTCAGAAGAAGTGCACATGTGTGTGAAGGCATGTGTGCACAAGTGTTCACATGAATGCGAATCTTCAGAAGATATCACCTTTTTTTTTTTTCTGAGACAGAATCTCTCACTGGGCCGTGGGACTTGCTTGACTTCATATTTTCTTATTTTTCTATGTGCTTAGCATTAATTTATTCTCCAAGTACTCCAAAACTTATGTAAATCTATTCTCTTTGCTCTCAAACCCACTAGGTGTTCAATCAATTCATCTTCCCAGTGCTCTCCATGAGCCTGTCCACATGTTTCCATGTGGATTGGCTGACTTCCAAGCCTTGAGTTCCTTTTCTTGGCTCCCTTTTATATTGTTTCCATTTACCTAATTCTGTTTTCTGCCTCCTTGGGTCAGACCATTATTTCGATGATATGGAAGCTCTGGAAACTTTCACAGAAGGGATATGGGAAAATGAACCCTTAATTAAATAGCTGTAGTAACTTGTTTCACTCTGTGTGGTGTGCTTAGCTTTTAGGTATTTCTCCCTCCTAAATTCTCTCACCCACAAAATCAGATAGGTCCCTAAGCTGGGTCTCCCTAAGTTTATCCACACTGACTGTTTTTTAATCTATGTATAAACTCTTAAATTCAAAGATAAAAATATATTTTAATAAAACCTTCCACGAAATAAATCATAATAAATAATTGAGGATAAAAATTTAGGAGGCTGTAATAACTGACAATAATTCAATTTTATGAATAAACAATTGATAAATGACTTCAAAGATTTTAATGGCTTGAAAGCCAATTCCTGGTCAAAGTGAAAAATCAAAAACTCATTTAGAAATCAACAAAAAGAGTAAATAAAGATGGTAAATCTAATTGTTGATAGAGGAGTTGGAGCAGCAGAAAGAACACATAATTCTAGAAGTATTCCTAGTGATCCTGTTTGACAAGTTAAGAGAGAAAACAATAGAAGACTAGAAATAAGGAGAAATATGTAATTTGATGAGAATATAAATAAGCCAAATTATGCCAGGAACGAATTTCAAAAAGGCCAATCATCAAAGAAGAGAATGGAAAGGTGATTATTATCTCAAAAAACAATGATAATACACTCAAAAGACAAACTTCAGTTCTACCTAAATTTTTGTCTTTTTTAATATTTTATTTTTGTGTGTGTATGCACATGCATACATGCATTCACACACACATGCATTCACACAACACACACACACACACACACACACACACACACATACACACACACACTTATGCCAGTGCCCAAAGACAGCAGAAGAGGGTGCTTAATCCCCTAGGGCTAAAGTTACAGGTGGTTGTGAGCTGCCCCACCTAGGTGCTGGCAACTTAACTCTGATCTTCTACACTGGCATCAAGGGCTCTTAACCACTGAGTCATCTCTCCAGCCCCTTGGCTTGAACAAAGCCAGGGATGCCACCACCCACAATGGGTTGGGCCCTGATTAAGAAAATGCCCTATAGGTTTGCCTTACAGCCCAATCTTATGGAAGCATTTTCTTAATTAAGGTTCCCTCCTCTCAGATGACTTTAGCTTATGTCAAGTTGACATAAAACAATCTAATATAACCCTGTCTAGGAAAACAAAACAATTTTTTTGCTCTTATGGAAACATAACGTCTTAATCATAGAAAACAAAGACTTTTATTTTCCTATTGTTATTCCTCTTCAGGTATCAAATTGTATATGTTTGGGTTAGGTTGTTTTTGAATTTCTGGTTTTAAACATTACTGTTCCAATTTTATAGACTCAATAGGTTATATTTTGGAGATCAGCACTCTGTCAGATGTGGGATTGGTGAGTATCTTCCCACTCCTTTCAAACATGACCACTTTTTTCCAACTAATTGATATTGCATATAGGCATTTGTTCCCAAATATAACCTTTTGAGTATTTCCCACTTTCTCTTCTAATAGGTTCAGTGTGGCTGGATTAATACTGAGATCTTTGATCCATTTGGACTTAAATTTGTGCTCAGTGATACACATGGATCTATCTGCAGTCTTCGACATGCCAGCATCCAGTTATATAAGCACTCTAAATAGAGTTTTTTAATAATTTTGGAGCAAAGGTTTAAAAAGCCCTGCCATAATGAATAGTAGTACTCTTGAATGGAAAAATCTATAAACTTGAAAAGACAACTTTCCTCCTCTAGAAACAAAAATGGCCAATAGTCACTAGACACATGTTACTGCTACAAATGTTCCCATTCAGAAAGGAAGACAGACAGACGATATTGATCCACTAAAGTCTGAGGTCTACATGGGCACATGGTGCTAATTATTTGATGAAGGCTGGTTACTCTGCCTGTAAATAATTTACTAGGGTTCACAGGTCACTGGGCTATCAGCTGCATCCTCTGGGTCGGTCTTCATTCTTTATAAAAGCCGGTTGTGTTCTCAGCATGTTTTCTGTCTGCAGAACTTTGCCTTCTAAAGGCCTCTTTGCACTATCTCTGCACATCTTGTTCCCAAATTATACACTCCTTCTAAAAAACTGTATAAGTCAAGAAAATGAGACAAAAAATCATAGACGGGGAAATATTAGCAACAAACAAAATTTGATAAAGCACCATTACAAGGAGAATTATAAAGGCAAAAAAGGCACATGAAAGAAAGATGTTTCACATCATATACCATGAAGAAACTGAAAATTAGAACAGCAGTGGCAAGCCACTATGCATCTATCTATCAGAAGGGTGAAGACACAAAACTCTGCCAACAGCATGTTGGCACCAGTGTAGACTCACAAATCCTCTCTCCTCACTGCAGAGGAAAACTGGTAAGCCACTGTAGAAGACCGTTTGGCAGTTTCTTAAAAACTACACAAATTCTTAGCATACAATCAAGCAATCATACTCATTCATATTTATGAAAGTCAGCTGAAAACTAACAAGTAAACAAAACCTGACAGATTAATTAGAGCAGCTTTAATCACATTTTCTGAAATGTAGAAACAATCAAGATGCCCCTCAACAATGGAATGGATCCATAAATCCCATGTCCTGGTTGTATGTGAGGTGATGCAGTAAAGAAACTGTCCACATGACTGCTTCATTGTACGGTTAAGGTTTTCATTGTAGATACGAGAGAACATCCAGAGGCATCTAGAAGAGTCCGGAGCAGAGAGAGAGTAAATTGAACATGGCCAGCAGACTGAACATGGCCAGGGCTAGGGAAGCAGGAGAGCATAGTGGAGACTAGTAGGAGAAAGAGAGTAATGAAGAGTAAGTGACAGGATAGGACAGAAGAGCAGGGCAGAAGGAGAGTGAGTAGCTAGGGGGAGGGAAGGAACCCAGGACTTTGAGATATAACAAACACTTGTGAGTAGAGACCGGTGGAGCCTTGGTGTCCTGTGGACTTTGAAATGCAGCCATGGGTATATGTCAATGGATTCATGTGTCCCTTCTGCCAGAGGCAAGGTATATGACCCCTTTTGACAGAGGGGAACTGGCTTCCCAAGTTCCATAGGAATGCTGGCTTTTATCTAACCACCAGAAATCCTATAGCCCAGCTTAAACTCTTCTGGAAATAGAGAGTGCCTTTGGAAGTTTGGGGAATTGAGAATTGGAATTTCTTTTGAACCTGACACTGGTTAATTTTTTTTATCAACTTGACACAAACCTAGACATACCTGGGAAGAGGGAATCTAAACTGAGAAAATGCCTTCAGAAGATTGGCCTGTGGGCAAGCCTGTGGGGTATTCTCTTGATTAACAACTGAGGTGGGACTGTCCTTCCCACTGTGTGGAGTGTCACCCCAGGGGCTGGTGGTCCTGAGGTATACAAGGAAGCAAGTCGATCAATCTTTGGAGAGAAAGCCAGTAAGCCAGTGGATCTCAACTTTCCTCATGCTGAGATCTTGAATGTAGTTCCTCATGTTGTGGTGTCCCCAAGCACAAAATTATTTTCATTGCTATTTTATACCTATAATTTTGTTACTGTTAAGAATCATAATGCAAATATCTGTGTTTTCTGATGGTTTTAGGCAACCCCTATAAAAGTGTCAATCAACTCCCCAAAGGGGTTGCAACCCACAATTGAGAACCCCTGTAATAGGCAGTGTTCCTCCATGGTTGATGCATCAATTTTTGTCTACAGGTTCCTACCTTGAGTTCCTGTTCTGAATTTCTTCAGTGGTGGACTACAAGTTATAAGATGAAATAAACCCTTTCCTCCCCAAGTTGCTTTTGGTCACATGGAGTTACAGCAATAGAAACCTTAACTAAGACTGTGTGTGTGTGTGTGTGTGTGTGTGTGTGTGTGTGTGTGTGTGTGTGTGTGTAATATTCAATGGAATGTAATTCAGTGTTACAAAGAAAAGCTACAAAGGAGATAAAAGACAAGGAGGGCTGGAGAGTGGTGGTTCATGCCTTTAATACCAGCACTCCGGAGGTAGAGGCAGCTGGAGCTATATGAGTTCCAAGCCAGCCTGGCCTACAAAAGACAAGGAGGACACTTAAGTTCATCTTGCTAATGGAAGCCAGTGTGAGGACTGCATGCTGCATGCTGCCAAGTACTCTGGAAAATGCCAAATATGGAAACAGTGAAAACATTTGTAGTTGCCAGAAATTAGCAGGAAGGGAAGGACAAATATACAGAATACACATTCCAGGTGCAAGGAAATCACTCTGCAAGGTAAGATAACTGGGAACATGCATCATTGTTCATCTAAACACAAAGATGATAATGGGTGATAATGTGTCAGTGTTAGGAAACCCTGCTCTCGTTGAGTACTGTTGATACTGTGGAAAAGTGGAAGAAAAGAGAAGCTCAACTTTATTGAGAACCTAAAATGTTCTTTGCAGATAAATGCATAGAACTGAAAAAAATTATATGAGTGAGGAGAGCCAGCACCAGAAAAATAAGTCACATGTTGTCTCTTTTGTGGATTCAAACTTCAAATCCTAAAATTCATGTGCTTAACTTGAAGCACCTGTAGAAGCCAAAAAGAAAGAAAGAAAGAAAGAAAGAAAGAAAGAAAGAAAGAAAGAAAGAAAGAAAAAAAGAAAACCTAAAAAGCAGCCATCTGGAGAAATGTATTGAAGGAGGGGAATAGAGACATAGTTGACAGGAAAAGAAAGGGAAACGGGAGATGGAGGCAGGGAGGTAGAGGCAGGGAAACGGGAGAGATGAGAGAGCAGGGAAGGAGGTGTCTCATTTAGGGTTTCCATTGCTGTAAAGAGACACCATGAACATGGCAACTCTTATTAGGAAAATATTTAGTTGTGGTGACTCACAGAGGTTTAGTCCATTATTGTCATGGTTGGAAATAAGAAGCACACAGGCAGACATGGTGCTAGAGAATATCCTCTATCTTGACTTTCAGGCAACCAGAAGTAGTCTGTCTCACTGGGCATGGCTTGAGCATATATGAGACCTTAAAGCCTACCTCCACAGTGACAATTCCTCCAACAAGACCACACCTACTGCAACAAAGCCATCCCTCCTAATAGTGTCAATCCTTTTGGGGGGGCATTTTCTTTCAAACCACCATAGAAGGGTTAAGTAAAATGCAGGGTGTGTGAAAAAATATGGAAACCTGCTACTTTGTAAACCAATTACAATAGTTGAGAGAGATTCTTCATAGTGGATAAGCTGCTCCTAAGAATCATGGATTATGAGACAAAAATACTAAACCCTTTCAATATGAAGCAAAAAACACTAAAACTGCAGTGCATTCTGTCTAAATCCAAGTTTTCCTTGTACTACACACACACACACACACACACACACACACACACACACACACACACACACGTGTAATTTTAAAAGTTCTTAAATAAAAATAATAAAAGGTAGCATAGGTTTCTATGTCCCAATTGAATCCACTTTATCAGACAAAAGTCAACCTACAAATACCCATGTAGTCTTGAAATCTCAAGGTATATTATTCTTAAATTCCTAGAAGACCTTTTGTTTAGTAAAGGGGCTCTGTACTAGTTTGGTTTTCTGTTGCTGTGATAAGCATTATGGCCAAAAGTAACTCGGGAATGGAAGAGTATATTTCATCTTCTAATTTACACTCTGTCATCAGGGGTAGCCAAGCAAGGAGCTCAAGACAGGAACCTAGAGGCAGACACTAAAGCAGAGGCCATGGATTGTGCTGCTTACTGGCTTGCTCTGAGACTCATATTCAGTTGTTTTTTTTTCTTTTTTCTTCTTTAAAATTAAAATATAATTTCATCCTTCCCTCCTTCTCTTTCCTCTTTCCAACCCCTCTCATGGCCCACCTTGCTCCCTTTCAAATTTGTTTTCTTTTTCTTGTTATTGTTGCACCTATATAGATGCACATATATTTGTATATATACATATATATACATCTTGCTCAACCTATTTAGTGTTGTTTCTATATATACACAAATATATATATATATATATATATTATATATATATATAGAGAGAGAGAGAGAGAGAGAGAGAGAGGGGGGGGGAGGGAGTTCAGATCTAACCAATTGGTATTGAATTACCAAATATGGGGGCTCATCCCTGAAGAAGATTTTCTCCTGCTCAGCAGTCTGTAGTTATCTGTAGTTTCTTATCTAGGTGTGGGGTTCTATGAGATTCACCTCTTCTGTGTTAGCATGTTTTTTGGGTGTTGGACTTGTTCATGCCTTTTCTAGGTAGTCATTTTTTGAGGTATCATGAGTAAATAAATCTCCCTTGTCATTTCTAGAAGACACAATCTTACAGCAAATTCCCATGTCCACTGGCTCTTAAAATTTTCTGCCCCAACTTTGTTGGTGTTCTCTGAGCCATACGTGCAGGGATTTGGTTGTAGATGTATCAGGCAGAGCTGGGCACCCAACAATCAGTCACTATCTGCATTTTGACCAATGTGGTTTGCTGTAATGGTCTCAGTCCATTGAAAAAGAAGTTACTTTGTTGAAGGGTGAAGACTACACTTAGCCTTGGGTATAAAGCTAAGTATTTAGAATGCAGTTAGGCATTATATTGTTTTAGGAAAGAAAGTGGTGGCAACAGGTTCTCTTCTAAGACCCATGAGCTCCCTGGTCCTGGTAGTTGGCTAGGTTTCCATTATCCATTATGATTTTCCTCTATTGAGGAGACTGAAGTCCAGTTAGAGAGCTGTTGGTTACTGCCAAGCTACTGCTCCTTCTGCACCTTTAGGGATATCTTGTCATGCTTGTCACTCATTCACAGGCATCACACCAGCAATGTGTCTATACATCCCAGACACACCTGCCTGGGGTGGCACCCACAGTAGTCTGAGCCCTCCTACATCAATTATCAATAAAAAATGCCATAGATATGCCCACAGACTGATCTGATAAGGGAAATCCTTCAATTGAGGTCTCCTCTTCCCAGGTATACTAAGTTGACACCCAGGATTATCAATCACACATGCTAGTACCTAAACATCTATTTTTTTAATAAATTTTATTTAAGTTAGAAACAATTTTACTTTACATATCAATCCCAATTCCCTCTCTCTCCCATGCACTACACTGACCCCCCCATTTCACCATCCCCCATCACTGCTCCAGGGAGGGTGGGGCCTTCCATGAGGGATCATCAAAATCTGTCAAATCATTTGGGGCCTGGCCTAGGTGCTCCCTTGTGTATCTAGGCTAAGAGAGTATCCTTCCATGGGAAATGGGCTCCTGAAGGCCTGTCATGCAATAGGGATACATCTTGGTTCCACTGACAAAGGGTCAGCCTCTCCACTATTGCTTAGATTCCTAGCTGGGGTTATCCTTGTGGATCTCTGTACAATTCCTTTGTGCCAGATTTCTCTGTAAACCTATAATGGCTCCCTCTATTGATGTGTCTCTTTTCTTGCTCTCTTCTATTCATCTCCTAACTCAACCTTCCTGATCCCTCATGTTCTCCTCCCCCGTCTTCTTCCCTCTTCTTTCTCGTACCTCCATCTCCCCTCTCCCAATGCACCCAATTTGTTCAGGGGTTCCTGTCCCTTTCCCCTTTATGGAGAGGGGAACTGTATGCCTTTCTTATGGTCTTCCTTGTTTCCTACCTTCTCTTCAGGTGTGGACTGTAGTCTGGTAAACCTTTGCTCTATAATATCCAAATATGAGTGAGCATATACCATGTTTGTCTTTCTGTGACTGAATTACTTCACTTGTGATGGTTTCTTCTAGTTCCATCCATTTGCCTGATAATTTCAATATTCAATTGTTTTTGCCACTAAGTAGTTCTCCACTGTGTAAATGTACCACATTTTCTTTATTCATTCTTCAGGTGAGAGGCATCTATGTTGCTTCCAGGTTCCGGCTATTACAAATAATGCTGCTATGAACATAATGGAACAGATGTCCTTGTCGTGTGAATGTGCATCCTTTGGGTATATGCCTAAGAGTGGAATTGCTGCATCTTGTGATAGACTAGTTCCCATTTTCCTGAGAAACTGCCATACTGACTTCCAAAGTGGCTGTACAAGTTGGCACTCTCACCAGCAAAGGAGAAGCATTCCCCTTTCTCCATATCCTCTCCAGCATAAACTCATTGGTGTTTTCAATTTTAGCCCTTCTGACAGGAGTAAGATGGTATCTCAGAGTTGTTTTGATTTGCATTTCCCTGATAGCTAAGGATGTTGAGCACTTTCTTAAGTGTCTTTCAGACATTTTGGATTCATCTATTGAGGATTCCCTATTTAGTTCTGTACCCAGTTTTTAATTGGATTGTTTTATGTTTTGGTGGCTAGCTTCTTGAATTCTTTGTATATTTTGAAAATCATCCCTCTGTCAGATGTGGGGTTGGTGAATATGCTTTCCCATTCTGTTGTTTGCCGTTTTGTCTTGTTGACTGTGTCCTTTGCCTTACAGAAGCCTCTAAGTTTCAGGAGGTCCCATTTATTGTCAATCTCAGGGTCTGTGCTACAGGTGCTACTAAACATCTATTTACTGCGTGTGTGTGTGTGTGTGTGTGTGTGTGTGTGTGTGTGTGTGTGTGTGTGTGTGTGCTGTGTGTTTGTGTATTAGAGCAGATGTCCAACTAGGCCAGAGGTGTTGGAGTTCTTTGGAGCTACAGGCACTTCCAGATGATTATGAGCCACCTTGCCTGGGTTCTTGGAACCAAATTAAGAGTCCTCAGAAAGAGCAGTATATGTCCTTAACATTTGAGCCATCTCTCCAGCCCCTCCCTAAACATCTTCTCATGTCTGGATTCGGTCTTAACTAAGAGTTTCCAATCATCCTCTCAGCCTTCTATTATACCATATTTTCCTACTGGACCATAGATTAGACCTTCCACAGCCTTCTCTTTATTTTAGAATTGTCTGCCATCTGGAGAAACTGGAAAATAGAAAGTTTTATTTTCAAAGCCACCAAGTCCTGGCTCCTTTATATTTAACAATTCCTTCTTTAGCTCACCCCTATCTTTCTCAGCTCATCTCTCTCCTACATCTTGCTATAACCAGCAAGACGTCAGACCTCTTGCACTCTCTTCCCAGAAAGAGCCTTACTGAGCCTTACTGAAATTTATTTTAGCCATACCCTGATTTTCAAATCACCATGGTAGGAATTTTGCTGAGTCCTCTGTTTTTACAAAGTTATCTGCTTTTTTCCAGTTCCCTCTTATACTGCTCCCCTTCAGTACAGTCCTCTTGACAGCCTCTCAAGGTCTCTCAAGTTCTCAGTCTCTCCAAGGTTGGTTCACTCTCATGTCCTGTCCAGTCTAGCCTCAGCCTGCCTTTGTAGTTGCATTTTCTTTAGGCTGCCAACTGGGTCCCAAATAAAGACAGGGAGACTTACTATTAATCATGAATGCATGGTCTTAGCTCAGGCTTTTCCCATAGCTGTTTTAATTTAACCTGTTTCTACCCATCTACATTTTGCTTTGGGTCTTTTTACCTTTGCTTCATATTGTATGTCCTACTTTCCTGCTTTCTGTGCCTGTCTGTCTGGCCCCTGGTGTCTCATTTTCTTTCATCCTCCAAGCCTAAATTCCTCCTACTACTTGTTCTCCCTTCCTGGAAGCCCTGCCAATTCCTCCTCCCTTGGTATTGTTTAGCTTATTTTCCTTTTTTAAAATTTAAATTAGAAAAAACTTGTTTTACATGTCAATCCCAGTTCCCATTCCCTCCCCTCCTCCCCTGTCCCCCACCAATGCCCTATTCCATCTCCAGGAGAGCCGATCCATGGGGGATCTTCAAAGTCTGTCATCATTTGGAGCAGGGCCTATGCCCTCCCCCATGTATCTAAGATGAGAGTGTATCCATCTATGTGGAATGGGTTCCCTAAGGCCATTCATACACTAGGGATAAATACTGATCCACTGACAGTGGCCCCATAGATTGACCAAGCCTCCTAACTGACACCCACATTCAAGGAGTCTAGATCAGTCCTATGCTGGTTTCCTAGCTATCAGTCTGGGACGCATGAGCTCCACCTTGTTCAGGTCAGCTGTTTCTGTGGGTTTCTCCATCCTGGTCTTGAACCCTTTGCTCATCACTCCTCCTCTGCAACTGGATTACAGGGGTTCAGCTCAATGTTTAGATGTGGATGTCTGCTTCTGCTTCCATCAGCTACTGGATGAAAGCTCTAGGATGGTGTTTAAGGTAGTCATCATTCTCATTATCTGGGAAGAGCATTTAAGGTAGCCTCTCCACTGTTGCTTAGATTGTTAGCTGGGGGTCATCCTTGTAAATCTCTGGACATTTCCCTAATACCAGATTTCTCTTTAAATGTGTAATGGCTCCCTCTATTATGGTATCCCTTTTCTTGCTCTCCTCTATACTTTCCCCGACTCAATCTTACCACTCTCTCCTGTCCTCCTCTCCCCTCCTCTTCTCCCCTTGTCTTTCTCCTAACTTTCTCTCCCCTCCCCACATGCTCCCAATTTGCTCAGGAAATCTTGTCCCTTTCCCTTCTTTCAGGAGACCATGTATGTCTCTCTTAACTTCTCAGAAGGTGTGGATTGTAGGCTGGTAATTCTTTGCTTTATGTCTAATATCCATATATGAGTGAGTACATTCCATGTTTGTCTTTTTGTGACTGTGTTACCTCACTCAGGATGGTTTCTTCTTGTTTCATATATTTGCCTGCAAATTTCAAGTTTCCATTGTTTTTTTTTTTTTTTTTTTTTGCTGAGTAGTTCTTCATTGTGTAAATATACCACATTTTCTTTATTCATTCTTCAGTTGAGGAACATCTAAGTTGCTTCCAGGATCTGGCTATTAAAAATAATGCCGCTATGAACATAGTGGAACAAATGTCCTTGTTGTATGAATGTGCATCTTTTGGGTATGTGTCTGAGAGAAGAATTGGTGGATCTTATGGTATACTGGTTCCCATTTTTCTGAGGAACCTCCATACTGATTTTCAAAGTGGCCCTACAAGTCTGCACTCCCAACAGCAATGGAGGAGTGTTCCCCTTTCTCCACATCCTCTCCAGCATAAACCATAAACGATCATTAGTGTTTTTATTTTAGCCATTCTGACAGGAATAAGATGGTATCTCAGAGTTGTTTTGATTTGCATTTTCCTAATAGCTAAGGATGTTGAACACTTTCTTAAGTGTCTTTCAGACATTTTAGATTCCTCTATTTAGAATTCTCCATTTAATTCCGTACTCCACTTTTTAATTGGCTTGTTTGGTGTTTTGGAAACTAGCTTCTTGAGTTCTTTGTATATTTTAGAGATCAGCCCTCTGTCAGATGTGGGGTTGGTGAATATCTTTTCCCATTCTGTGGGCTGCTGCTTTTTTCTTGTTGACTATGTCCTTTGCTTTACACAAGCTACTCAGTTTCAGGAGGTCCCATTTATTAAATGTTGATCTCAGTGTCTGTGCTACTGGTGTTATGTTCAGGAAGCGATCTACTGTACCAATTAATTCAAGGGTACCTCCCACTTTCTCTTCAAAGAGGTCCAGTGTGGTTCATTTATATTGAGGTCCTTGATCCATTTGGATTTAAATTTTGTGCTCAGAGATAGATATGGATCTATCTGTAGTCTTTTACATACCAGTTTCCAGTTTTGCCAGCACCATTTGTTTATTTATTCCATTGTATAAATTTAGTTTCTTTACTAAAAATCAGGTGATCATAGCTGTGTGGGTTAATATCAGGGTTTTCAATTCAATTCCATTGGTTTACCTGTCTAATTTTGTGCCAATACCAAGTTGCTTTCAGGACTATAGCTCTAAAATAGAGCTTGAAGTCAGGATGCCTCAGGTGATGCATCTGGAAGTTCCTTTATATTACAGGGTTGTTTTGGTTATCCTGGGTTTTATGTTTCTCCATATGAAGTTGAGTATTATTCTTTCGAGGTCTTTGAATATTTGTACCAGTATTTTGATGGGGATTGTATTAAATGTGTAGATTGCTTTTGGCAATATTGCCATTTTTACTACATTGATCCTCCCTATCCAAGGCCATGGGTGATCTTTCCATTTTCTGATATCTTCTTTCATTTTTTTCTGTAAAGACTAAAAGTTCTTTCTGTACTGGTCTTTCACTATTTTGGTTAGTGTTACCACAAGATATTTTATGTTGTTTGTGGCTATTGTAAATGTGATGTTTCTCTGATTTCTTTTTCAGCCTATTTAAGGTGTGTATATACTAGGGCTACTGATTTTTTTATTTTAATTTTATTTTATTAGTTCAAATTAGGAACAAGCCTGCTTCAGATGTCAATCCCTTCTCCCTCTCCCTCCCCTCACCCCCAACATCCCACCTGCCCCTAACCATCCCCCCTCCACTACCCCTACCCAGGCAGGGTAAGGCCTTCAAAAGGGGCTCCCCAAAGTCTATTACATCATCCTGGTCCAGGCCTAGGGCCCTTCCCCATGTGTCCAGGTCAAGAGAGCATCCCTTCATATGGGATGGGCTCTCAAAATCCCTTCTTTTTTTTTAAGACCTTACATATTTAATACAGTGCGTTACCCCTGTACAAATGGAAAAAAATTAAGCTCAACATTTCTAGAACAATATGGGTGTTAATTTTTGTACAATGCCAACTGAACGCTGTAAACTGGGATACTTTTTTCCAAAGTTGATAGCACAGCTAAAGTTTCCAAAAATTCAAATTATATATGTATATATATTTATATTTATATAAAAAGACCAATAATGGCATCAATAGCAGCAACAGCTTTTCCAGGTTATGCAGTCATTTGAACAAAATTGTAAATACATCTAGCACTGTCCATTAAAAAAAAAAAGTAAAAAACAAAATCCCAGAAAAACAACACAGTTCTGTTACCCTTGTGGTACATGGTACCATTTTTTTAATTAGCTTTTTTAAATTAGCTAATTCTTTTTAAATTAGCATCTGGGAGGAAACCATTCTGAGCAACATTATTAAAAACAGCTCCGATAAAGCACAGTCACTACTATGTATCATAAAGCAGGTCCACATATGAGTGAGTACATATCATGTTTGTCTTTTTGTGATTGGGTTACCTCGCTCAGAATGGTTTCTTCGAGTTTCATTCATTTTCCTGCAAATTTCAAGATTCCATTGTTTTTTTTTTCCTGCTGAGTAGTACTCCATTGTGTAAATGTACCATAATTTCTATATCGATTCTTCAGTTGAGGGTCATCTAGGCTGCTTCCAGTTGCTGGCTATTACAAATAATGCTGCTATGAACATGGTTGAACAGATGTCCTTGTTATATGAATGCACTTCTTTGGGGTATATGCCTAGGAGTGGAATTGCTGGATCTTGTGGTAGACTCATTCCCATTTTTTTGAGGAGTCGCCATACTGATTTTCAGGGTGGCTGTACAAGTTGGCACTCCCACCAGCAGTGGAGGAATATTCCTCTTTCTCCGCATCCTCTCCAGCATAAACTGTCATTGGTATTTTTGATTTTAGCCATTCTGACAGGAGTAAGATGGTATCTCAGAGTTGTTTTGATTTGCATTTCCCTGATGGCTAAGGATGTTGAACACTTTCTTAAGTGTCTTTCAGACATTTTAGATTCCTCTATTGAGAATTCTCTATTTAGTTCTGTACCCCATTTTTTAATTGGATTATTTGGTGTTTTGGAAACTAGCTTCTTGAGTTCTTTGTATATTTTAGAGATCAGTCGTCTGTCAGATGTGGGGTTGCTGAATATCTTTTCCCAGTCTGTGGGCTGATGTTTTGTCTTGCTGAATAAGTCCTTTGCCTTACAGAAGCTACTCAGTTTCAGGAGGTCCCATTTATTAATTGTTGATCTCAGTGTCTGTGCTACTGGTGTTATGTTCAGGAATCGGTCTCCTGTACAATTAATTCAAAGGTATTTCCCACTTTATCGTCTAATAGGTTCAGTGTGACTGGGTTTATGTTGAGGTCTTTGATCCATTTTGAATTAAGTTTTGTGCAGGGCAAAAGGCTTGGGTCTATCTGTAGTCTTCTACATGTTTGTATCCAGTTATGCCAGCACCATTTGTTGAAGATGTTCTCTTTGTTCCAGCGTATATATTTGGATTGTTTATCAAAAATCAGGTGTTCATAGGTGTGTGGGTTAATATCAGGGTTTTCAACTCTATTCCATTGGTTTACCTGTCTGTTTTTGTGACAATACCAAGCTGTTTTCAGGACTATAGCTCTGTAATAGAGCTTAAAGATAGGGATGGTGATGCCTCCCGAGGTTCCTGTACAGGGTTGTTTTGGCTATCCTGGGTCTTTTGTTCCTCCATAAAAAGTTGAGAATTCTTCTTTCAAGGTCAGTGAAGAAATGTGTTGGGATTTTGATGGGGATTGCATTGAAACTGTAGACTGCTTTTGGCAGGATGGCCATTTTTACTATGTTGATCCTACCTATCCAAGAGCACGGGAGATCTTTCCATTTTCTGGTATCTTCTTTAATTTCTTTCTTTAGAGACTCAAAATTCTTATGGTACAGGTCTTTCACGTTTTTGGTTACTGTTACTCCAAGGTATTTTATGTTGTTTGTGGCAATTGTAAAGGGTGATGTTTCTCTGATTTCTTTCTCCACCAATGTGTCATCTGTATATAGTAGGGTTACAGAATTTTTTGAGTTAATCTTGTATCCTGCCACTTTGCTGAAGGTGTTTATCAGCTGTCGGAGTTCCCTGGTTGGGTTTTTCAGGTCACTTATGTAGACTATCATATCATCTGCAAATAGTGAAAGTTTGACTTCTTCCATTCCAATTTGTATCCCCTTGATCTCCTTTTGTTGTCTTATTGCTCTAGCTAGAACTTTGAGTACAATATTGAAGAGATATAGAGTGGACAGCCTTGTCGTGTTCCTGATTTTAGAGGAATCATATTGAGTTTCTCTCTATTTAGTTTGATGTTTGCTATTGGTTTACTGTATATTGATTTTATTATGTTTAGGTATGTTGGTTGTTCAGCTTTTTCTTAGACCAGTCAGGGCCTTTAGGCAGGCAAGATAAAACAGCAACACATGTTTATATAATTAAACAAAAGCAACACATCTTTACATATTTAAACAAAGGCAACACATCTTTGCACAGTTAAACAAATGTTTAGGGTTCCAAAACATAGAATTCCAATTTAGATAATTGTAGAGTATGCTGTAGCTTAGGGGCTGGCTACAGGTGTGCCTTCAAGGGCGTGGTCAGGGTGACATTGAGTGAAGGATGCTCATGAGGCAGCGCTGCTTTTCGAGTTCATTTTCAGCTTGCTGTACAGACTGCTGCCTGCCAGCTGGCTAGGTCGCTCTGTAAGTAAGGCTTTTCCCTATTAAATTCCGTTGTATTTTTACCTGGCTCCATATTGGTAATTTCCCACATTATCTGGTTGTCAGGAGTGGGATATTGTAAACCCAGGCCCCATTTGGCCTGTGCATCCCACCAGGATGGCAGACTAGGCCAGGAAAGCTCCCTGTCTCCTCAGGTGCTCCCAATTCGCAGCCAACCGACCCTGCTGCGCTACAACCACATCACCACTGCTGCTGAGCTGCTCAGAACCATTCGCCCAGCTGGGAGACTTCCACAGGCCTCCCCACGGCAACTGCATGCACAGGACCGGCTTGGACTGTGGCCTACCACCGCCCGGAGGCCTCCTGCCCTAGAGCCAAGTAGGACTTGGATTTCAGCAGGGCCCAAGGCTTCCCCTGACTGCAGTGACCAAAAAAACACCTCTTTTTCAATGGTTGCAGCAGCAAGGTTGTATACTCTCTAAGCTAAGCACAACCGCCTGTCGCAGCCATCTTGCCTGACCAACGGCTGCCAAAAGCCGCTCAGACTAACTGTACACCTGTGCCACCTGCTGGTCAAAGATAGTTACTGCATCTGGAGTGGAGCCACGAGGTAAAGTCATGGCGGAATATTTATCATTTGCTAAAATTGGTAATATTTTTGCTTATTATGTGAATTCAATGTTTGAGGAGGATGTTAATTTGCCAATTATCGGCCTATATGCAGTAATGGCAGTTAGCTTGCTAGTAAAAATCATATTACTAGCCAGAGTCCTCAGGAACACGGACAAAGATAACACCACCTACTTACAGGAAATAACAGCTTTACACAATGAGGTTTTGGAGAACAAATTAGGTCAGGCCACAATTGTGCAGCAAGTGGAACAGAAATTGGATGATAATCTTGGCTCTGTGACCAATAGGCTGAAGACAGAACTGTCTTTTACCCAAGATAAGATGCAGCAGATCTATGATAAACACAGAGAGATCCTCCATGTCTGAGGCATTAGAAGCTAGGCTGTCAGAGGACTGTAACGAACTAAAAAATATCTGTAGCCAGATAGAAACTCAGATAGGCTCTGTGACCCAGAAACTAGATGCAAATGTGGGAAATACCCAGGATAGTGTTGAAGAATTGGACAGTGCCGTGCCATTCAATCAATTATTGAAGCATCTAAGGTAGCAGATAACAAATTTGAGTCTATATTCAAATGTATGGAAGATAATTTACAGTACAGGGCTGACAGATTAGATAGGTCCATATGATCGATTGCTGAGGACTCAAAATCAGCAAATCATGAACTGGAATCTAGACTCTAATACCTAGAAAGTAGTTTCCGTACCATCCATATCCTGTCTAAGGAGGAACATATTAAAGACATAGAAAAATGTGTAGAGGAGCAGTTAGAGCAATTTATGGATTTGCTAACATGCTTGGAATCTTTTATGATGCAGGAAATTGAAACTTTTCATGAGGATATCATTACTAGGCTTAAAGATCATTGGGATGCCTCAGAGGCAGAATCATTCCAATCCGAGACACCTAGTCCACCCAGGTATCATGACTATTCCTCTAAGGCCATTACTCGTACACCATTAGTATACTCAGCTACCATGGTAGAAAAGCAAGCTTCTAAGAAACACCCTCAGGGACAGATGACTTATGTATGGCAACCTATACAGCTGAAGGATCTTAAGAATATTAAAGAATCAGTTGTCTCATATGGTCTCTATAGCCCATATGTAAAACAGTTATTACATTCATAGGCAACCTTTAACAGGATTGACACCCACAGATTGGGAATGATTGGTAGCAGCTGTACTTGAGAATTCATGCCAAATCCAGTGGAGGGCATTGGTCAGGGAGGCGGCGAAGCTCCTTGAACATCAAGGCATAAAGGAAGGTTATGAAGACCCTCTAGATAAGATTCTTGGTGGGGGGGGGCTGGAGAGATGGCTCAGAGGTTAAGAGCATAGACTGCTCTTCCAGAGGTCCTGAGTTCAATTCCCAGCAACAACATGGTGGCTCACAACCATCCGTAATGAGATCTGGTGCCCTCTTCTGGTGTGCAGATATCCATGGAAGCAGAATGTTGTATACATGATAAATAAAATCTTTTTAAAAAAATTCTTGGTGAGGGTATTTATGCTAACCCACAGGCTCAGGCTGAATATGACGACCTTATATTGTCCCTATGCAGGAAAGCAGCATTAAATGCCTGGGATAAGATTCGTGAGCCAGGAGAACTCCTAGAAGCTTATACTAGAATAAACAGGGACCTACAGAACAGTTCCAGGACTTCTTACAAAGGTTAACTGGAGTAGCAGAATTATAGGTAAAAGATCCGGAAACAAGATGATCAATTATATATACAATAGCTTATGAAAATGCAAACCCAATATGCAAAAGAATACTTTGCCTTTAAAGATCAGATCAACTCCACTAGAAGAATGGGTTTTGCATGCAGCCAACATTGACTATAATGTGCAAGATACTGGAGCTTGTGTAGGAGAAGCCATCTCGAAAGGTTTAAAAAGGCAACAGAAGATTAAAAGTTCTAGAGGTGAGGACGCAAGGGCTTGGGAAGCAGAAGCAACTTACAGAGGTCAACATAGGTAGCAAGAAGCCAGAAATTACTACTACTATGAACCAGAACCTTGGGTAGGAAGAGCCTTCCCCAGGACACCACGAAGGCGCCAGGAACCTAGATGTTTCAGCTGTGGTAGAATGGGACACATCAAGAGAATTTGTAGATAAACAAATTCTAACAATGCCTCATACAGAAGGCAACTGCCTTCTGGATTGTGTAGAAGATGTGGTAAGGGCAGACACTGTACTAATGAATGTAGATTGACCAGGGACATGCAAGGAAACCCTTTAGGGCCAGGAAACTCCGAGGGGGGCAGCCCCCACATCGAGAAAGGTCCAGTCGTTCCCAGTAGCAGTGGAAGACAATCTCTCACAGGACAAATAGTTCTTTGTCTATTGTGAAAAATGATACTGCTCTAGATGGTAGTTTGAATAGTGATGAAGAATCAAATGTGAATGGACAAAATGAGAAACACATATTTTGGCAAACTTCTATTAATGATAAAAGATCTCAGTTGAAAGTGAAACTTAATAATAGAGTTATTACTGGCTTAGTAGACACTGGGGTAGATGGGACTATTATTACCCAAAAGTCTTGGCCTCAGAAATGTCCTCTTAGACAGGCAAATGTACATTTTTTAGGAATTGGAACTCTGTCTAGAATTCAACAGAGTGTTAACAGAGTGGTCTGCATTGGACCAGAAGGACAGAAAGGGAGACTGAAACCATAAGTGACAGATATAGCTAAAAATCTCTAGGGTTGTGATCTCTTACAGCAATGGAATACTCAGATTAATATTCCTCTAGTCTCGGATACATGTACAATCTTCAGATAGTAGAAAAGATCTGATAAGATGCTGTGGAAAATGGTTACTAACAATCCAGGCTGTACAGAAACTAGATACAAATGCTGGACCTTCAGAGGAGCCAAACGCCCTGCCATTGAAGTGGCTTACAGAAGAACCTGTTTGGGTAGGACAATGATCTCTGAGAAGCTAGAGGCTTTAGAAAAGTTAGTACAGGAACAGCTAGAGGCTGGACACATAGAGGAATCTACCAACCCTTGGAATTCTCCTGTATTTGTTATCAAAAAGGAGTCAGGTAAGTGGAGAATGTTGACAGACCTGAGAGCCATAAATAAGGTAATTCAACCAATGGGATCTCTGCAACCTGGAATGCCATTGCCTCCCTTGATACCTAAAGAATGGCCTATCATAGTCATTGATCTAAAAGACTGTTTTTTCACAATACCATTACAGGAAAATAATAGAGAAAAATTTGCATTTACTATTCCAACTCTTAATAATTCACAGCCAATTAGGAGATATCAGTGGAGGGTTTTGCAACAAGGAATGCTAAATAGTCCTACTTTGTGTCAACACTTTGTACAGCAACCTTTGGAAATAACTCGTAAGAAATTTTCACCATCTCTTGTTTATCACTACCTGGATGACATTCTTTTATCAGATTCTAATAAGGAGACTTTGGAATGTATGTTTGAAATGGTGAAGGAAATTCTGCCTCGTTTGGGGGTTACAGATTGCCCCAGAAAAGATACAAAGAGGAGATGTTATTAACTATTTAGGTTACAAGATAGACTTACAAAGAAAGCATCAGACCTCAAAAGATACAAATTAGAAGGGGTTGTTATCAAACTCTTAATTCTTTTTAGAAATTATTAGGGGAAATTTCTCAACTACAGACGATTATTGGGGTAGAAGGACATGACTTGAAGCATTTAAAAATGGCCCTTAAAGATGATAAGGACTTAAACAGTCCGAGAATATTATCCAATGAGTCAGAAAAAGATTTACAATGGGTAGAAAACAGAATATTGGATGCACATGTAGATCGGAAAAACCTTGATTTAGACTGTATTCTGGTTATCTTGCCATCTAGAGAATACCCTTCTGGGATTCTGATGCAGAGGGAGGACACCATATTGGATATTTCTGCCACATAAACAGAATAAAAAGTTAAAGACATATATAAAAAAGATTTCTGATTTGATTTTAACGGCAAATTAAGACTTCGTCAACTGACTGGAAAAGATCCAGCAACAATTATAGTACTTTTAACTAATGATGAAATTTCCTCTTTATGGAAGGATAATGAATATTGTCAAATAGCTTTTACTGACTTTTTGGGAACAATTAGCAACAACTATCCCAAACCTGACAGAATTAAATTCATAAAGAAGACAGTCTGGATTCTTCCAGGTATTGTAAGACAAACTCCCATTTCTGGAATTCTTACCTTCTACACTGATGCCAACAAATCAGGTAAGGCAAGCCGGGTGGTGGTGGCGCACGCCTTTAATCCCAGCACTCGGGAGGTAGAAGCAGGTGGATCTCTGTGAGTTTGAGACCAGCCTGGTCTACAAGAGCTAGTTCCAGGACAGCCTCCAAAGCCACAGAGGAACCTTGTCACGAAAAACCAAAAAAAAAAAAAAAAATCAGGTAAGGCAGGTTATAAAGTTTGTAAGGTAAGTAGAGTAGTTCAAAGTCCATATGCATCTGAACAGAAGGCAGAATTATATGCAATTATCATGGTACTTATGGATTTTACAGAACCTCTTAAAATAGTTACTGATTCTCAATATGCAGAGAATCGTGTTACACATTGAGGCTGCAGAATTCGTTCCTGATAATACAGAATTAACATCACTGTTTATACAATTACAGGAAACAATCAGAAACAGAAGTAATCCTATATACATTACACATATCAGATCCCATACGGGTCTGCCAGACCCACTAGCACAAGGCAATGATGGGATTGATCGTTTTTTAATTGGAAGTGTGCTAGAAGCCTCAGAATTTCATAAGAAACATCATGTAAATAGCAAAGGTTTGAAAAAGGACTTCTCCATCACTTGGCTACAAGCCAAGGAGATAGTGAGAAACTTTCCTACTTGTTCTTTTTATAATCAAACTCCATTGCCAGAAGGTTGTAATCCTAAGGGTATTCAGAGAAATGAGGTTTGGCAGATGGATGTCTTTCACTTTGCAGAATTTGGAAATTTGAAATATGTGCATCACACTATAAACACATTCTCAGGGTTTCAATGGGCTACTGCTCTTAACTCTGAAAAGGCTGATTCTGTTATTACACACCTGCGAGAGATGATAGCAGTTATGGGTATACCTGCACAAATAAAAACTGACAATGCTCCAGCATATGTCTCCACTAAATTGGAACATTTTTTCAAATATTATAATATAAAGCATGTCACTGGTATACCACACAATCCTACGGGACAAGCAGTGGTTGAGAGATGTAATAGAACACTTAAGGAAATGCTCCATAGACAGGCTGGGAAGTCAAACATAGTTTGCATAATGCTTTATTAACACTAAACTTTCTTAATGCCAATAAAAAAGGACAAACAGCTGTGGAAAGAAACTGGACGACAGAAAAAAACGCTGAATTGAATCAGCCAGTATACTTCAAAGATGTACTAACATCTGTATAGAAACCAGGACATGTGTTACAACGGGGTAGGGGTTTTACATTGGTTTCCACAGGAGAAGAAAAACTTTGGATACCACAAAAGTTGATCAAGATTCAAGTTGAAAAGGAAAAAACCTCTCGACGACGAGAAATGTCAGGTATTCTACTAAGGTGTATCTCACAAACTAAATAGAAACCTCCCAAAGGAAAGGGAAGTGTTTTGCTTTTATCTTCACAGGAAAACTCATCTCCAGAAGTCAAAGGACACTGCATGGGTAAATGCTTAAGATGAAAAGGTAGCTATAGCCATCAAACAAAAGGAACGTGCCATACTTTACAGCTATCTCTCGGCGAACTCTATTTCTCTTTATTTTCTAGCTCCTATTCAATTAAACCAATGCTGGATTTAGAGGTGGGTTTGGATTTCCTCCTCTAAAATCCAAGCATGTTTTTTAACTAAACTTTAGAGTTTCTGTATTGTATCAAGAAGCCAAATGATGTAATACATAATAAGAGAAGAATTTGGGGACTGTCTTTGTCTTTTCTTGGCTTTCTTTCTTTCAAGGTGTACACCCTCTCATAATTATTATGCTCCCATGTACTGACTTCAATAAAATTGAGGATTTCAAGCGAGATCTTCAATCAAGCAAATCCCATCTAATATGGAATGGATACAATCCATTCAAGACTTTTCCTATACTAACATTTTCTTCCTACAGGACCCCACAAGAATGTTGTCGTCCCACTCCAGCAGGAAGTAACCCGGAGAATGCTATGCCCCTTTCCCCCATTGTTGTCACTTAGGATACTGTATATACCTAGTTAGGGATAGCTTCCTATTGTTTAGGGTTGGGATGGGAAGGTGTTCAGGCTTGGACACCTCTTTCAGATGACTTTAGTGTTTAGTTAAAATAGATAGTTAGGATGTGACATAAGCAGATTGATGTATCTTTGTATATTTTACCTATATGATTGTTAATTTTGGATACTTTACACTGTTAAGTTTTAATCCTCTTTTATACTAAAATGGGAATTGTCCGGGATGCTGTAGCCACGCCTGCTTAGGGGCTGGCAACAGGTGTGCCTGACCATGCCTGCAAGGGCGTGGTCAGGGTGATGTAGAGTGAGGGATGCTCTCGTGGTGGCGCTGCTTTTGTATTCGTTTTCGGCTTGCTGTATGGACTGCTGCCCACTGGCTGGCTAGGTTGCTCTGTAAGTAAGGCTTTTCCCTATTAAATTCCCTTGTAGTTTTACTTGGCTCCATATTGGTAATTTCTCACATTAGATAATGACATTTCAGATTCTATTACTACATAAAAAAATTTCCCAAAATTTAATAGCTGTTACTTTTCTCATCCTTGTGGTCAAAATACCTGACAGAAACAACTTAGTTGGGTAGAGGTGGTGCTAGAGAGATGGCTCAGTCATTAAGATCACTTGCTGTTTTTTCTGAATAACTAGGGAGTGTTTTCAGCACCTACACAATGGCTCACAACCACCTGTTACTCCAGTTCCAAGAGATCTAGTGCCCTTCTTGCCTTTGTAGACACCTTTAATCCATATGGTACACAGACAAACAACAGGCCCTCACAAAAATAAAACAGATCCTTTCTAATGGTTGAGAGAAAGGTTTATTTGGCTAAAGGGTTCACAAGTTTTATTGTGGTAAAGGAAGCAAGGCAGAGCAGCTGTGGTGGTGAGCAGTGTGTGACAGGGAGTATGCGGAAGACACTCATTCACATTTCTGTAGGCAGCAAGCAGAGAAAAAAAGCTAGAATATCCAAGGACTCATGTGACCTGTTTCTACCTTCTAGGCAAATAATCTGCCCAAACAGTAAAAGAATTGGGAAGAAGCATTCAGACCCATGAGCCTGTGAAAGACATTTCATTTTCAAACCATTGTCATGGCTCAAAACAGTCACATTAGTTTGGTTGAAGATCTGTAATTTGTGTACTGTTATGGTCCTAGGTGCACTGTAGAACCCTAGTTGTGACTCTAGAGCCCTATATCCCACTACACACCTGGATCTATGACCTCAGAGATCAGAGTTTCACTGAAGGACCAGAGTTTGTATCCCAGGGGTTCGAGAGTTCATGGAGGGAGTGAGGTTTTGACTCAAATGGCCCAGAATTTACCACAGGACTAGAGTTCTGACTCTAGCCCCAGAAAGCACACAAAGCTCAACATGATACCAGGGTTTTGTCTCCACAAGCCCCTTTGGTGATCAGTGTGTAGCTCTGCTCATTGTCCTGTCACCTAGCCAACCTCAGATGCCCCCATCACAGAATCAGTGAAAAGCTTTTCCAGTATCACACTCAACTTCACAAGACATCCCTCTGGGAACACTCACAGGGAAAGAAAGAGTGGAAGAAGTTAAACTGGAAGAGAAATCAATCCCAACAGACTCACAAAACATAACAGAGAGACACAGCTGCCCACCAGGCTCCTCTTCAACCTCCCAACTCCCCGCTAATGGAATTCAAAATAACAAAAGTAGCTTATATATCTGCTCATAGATAACCCAGAGTTGTTCTTTCTTCCTTCAATTTCTACTCAAATGTTGTATTAGAGGGCTTCCTTAACCATGCTTCCCCAATAAGCAACTAACCAGGAAGCACCTACCTTGTTCTGTTTCCTCCATAGCACTTCATACCTATTATGCACTTGATTTCTTATTTGCTCTCCCTGGAACAGCACTTTGTGATAGCAAAGATGTCTGTTTGCTGGACACTAACTAACTCATTGTCTTTAGAATGAGAGAGAGAATTTCCAAAACCTAAAAAGAGATGGGTAATATATTGAACCACAAGAACACAGTCTTTCAAACAAGGAGACCATAATGCCCCTGGGACCATTTCCCGTATATTGCTCTTGGAGTGTTCTTACAATAAACCCATTGTTTAACTCTTTTTAAAATTAATTCACTTATGATTAATGTATTATTTTACATATTAGTTGTGTCCTCTGCTGTAATGCAACACACAATGCACTGATCAAATCCTGTTTCCCAGCACACACACACACACTTTTCCTAGTAACTATTTTTATTAGGTTGACTTTTTCCTGCCCATATGAGAAAAAAAGATACAATACTTACCATTCTGTGCCTGGTTTATTCCACCTAATATAATGTTGTCCAGGCTCATCCATTTTGCTGTAAACAACAAGATTCTGTTACGACTGGATAATCTTCCTCTGGGAACATGTATCTCATAGCTTAAATGCTGGTGTGATCAAAGTCCCTCTTCGTCCTTGTATATTTATCACAGTTCATCACTTTAATATATTTTATCATGTGATCTTCACAATCACACAAGGAAGTAGACGCCAAAGCCTTATTAGCCAGTATTTTTCAGATATGTAAACTGAATTCAGAAAAGTTAAGTCACTTGGTGTTGACAGCATCTCTACTATTTGAGGTGTTCTTAATTACCTGTGAGTTTAAACCACACACACCCATGTTCCAGCCTGTACATTCTAAATCTTCCAACCTGAATAAAAACCTAATATGGTCATATCCTACAAGCCTGGCAGAGGACCCTCATACATGCACCAATGAAAAATAATTTGGTTATACAGTTCCACCAAATACCATTTCCTTGCTTGGAGAGTTGTGATGGCTTTCAAAGGTGTTCAAAATGCTGTTTGGCATTCAAAGCCTTTGAACAATGGTCTCCTTCTGCCTTCCCAGTCACTGGAAACAGACTGAGCCTTGCTGTGCTGCCCTGGCTTCTGGGTCATGCCTCTTTCTCCTTGTCCCCACCTTTCCTTCTGCTCATGCAGCTCCCAATGAAGTATTGTCCAGTCCTCTCCCACGCCTCAGCCCAGGTCACATTCCTCCAGGTATCAAAGGCCAGTTCAAGATCAGGACATCCAGAAAGTCTTGCTGTAATTTTTCCCACCCTGTGTCCAAGGGGCTGATGTTTCAGTTCCATCCACCAGCTTGTAAACTCCTGCAGTCATGGGGTTATTCTGTACTTCCAACCATAACTAGCACCTGCATTATTTAACCAATACATGCAAAGTTGAAATTCTTAAACTTCTGCTTGTTTGCTCTGCTGAGCAGTATACCACCACAACTGCCCTCTATGGGCTAGCAGGACCTAATGAAAGATCTTGCTTACAAAGTATGGGAGCAGACTAAGCTGCCCACCTGCCAGACTCAATCCTTCATTCAGTCAGGCCCAACACTCAACACTGAACATAAAAAAATGACAAGCAACCAACATATATGAATTCCAATAAGGAAGGGTCTAGGGGAAAGTTCGTTGTTCATTTTTTTAAAATGCCAAGGACAAAATGTTTCATATCCTGAGAGAGGTTAATAAGTGGTACATGGCTGAAAAAGCTATCACTTGGAACAGCCAGAGGGAGTTCCTGTGCATTCTGTGTTTCTAACTCACAGCAAAACCTTAGAGGGAAGAAAGGTCGTCCCTACTGCCTATTTAGCAGGTGGAGGTGGTACCCAAAGTGAAAATTGCCATACAGCTCTCCTCTAGAAAGCCTACCAAATTCAATGAGGCCTGAAGTTATGTGAAGAGGTTGGGATGGTAGGCAATAGGAGCACTCAGTACCGCTCCCTGCCCCAACCCTCTTCTCTCGACCACACATTAATATTAATCTCTTACAACAAAACACCAAAAGCCTGAGCTGCAGATTTGGCTCAGACTTTAAGAGCATTGACTGCTCTTCCAAAGACCCTGAGTTCAATTCCCACCAAACACATGGTGGCTCATAACCATCTATTTATAATGAGATCAGATGCCCTCTTCTGGCATGCAGACATGCATGCAGATAAGGTATTCATACACATAAAATAAATAAAAAAAATCTTTAAAAAAAGAAAAGCCCACATTACAACCTCTGAATTAATTCTATTACGTGTTTTCTACTTGATTAAACTTTGTATTTCACATACGCACTTTTGTTTTGTTTTGTGCTGTTTTTCAATATAGGGTTTGGTGTGGAGCGTTGGCTGTCCTGGAACTAGCTCTGTAGACCAGGCTGGCCCCCAAACCACAAATATTTACCTTCCTCTGCCTCCTGAGTGCTGGGATTAAAGGTGTGCACCACTGCGGCCCAGCTCACATTCGATCTTCTTAGAAGAGAATTGAGATAACATTTTATCTTTTTTAAATTCAAAATAGAAACAATCTTATTTTATGTAGCAATCCCAGTTCCCTCAAGAATTGAGATAACATTTAAGGGAAGATTATTACTCATAAAAGAAATTTCCCTACCAAGCCTTTCTTTGCTCACAGATAAATCTAATCAGACTCCCACGTCTGAAAGAGTCA
This sequence comes from Cricetulus griseus, assembly GCF_003668045.3. Taxonomy (NCBI): domain Eukaryota; kingdom Metazoa; phylum Chordata; class Mammalia; order Rodentia; family Cricetidae; genus Cricetulus; species Cricetulus griseus. The sequence continues at coordinate 143,116,086 of NC_048598.1, forward strand.
CCATAGCAACAGAAGATGCTGTCAGTCACTACAACTCAAGTGTGTCAAATTATAGTGGATGCTTCCAAAAGTCACAGGCATATAAGTGGAGACACACAGACAGGCTCTCAGGCTGATACACATTCAGATAACTGGAAGTAAAATAATGTGTTTCCCATAAACCAGCAAATATGAACTTTATTCCTGACCACATAAACCTTGCTCATCTATAAAAACAAGCTTAATGATAATGAAACTTGAATATAGCCTGACTTGATTTGAGTTTGGGCAACTGCAGCTGAAATTGGTGACTCTACTTCAGTCTTTCAGTACTGACGTGACAGTTATTCATCTCTGCTTTCTACATTCAACTGCCTGCTGGTCTTGCTGAAGCTACTATCAAACAAAGAAAGGAAGAAATGAGTCCAAGAAAGAGTCTCATTGTTGAGCATACAGCCATTACTTCTAAGCAGACATGTCCCTTTCCATAGGTAACTGGACTGGCTACAGTTGGAATGAGAGAACACATTCTACACTCCCCAATTCTCTGTGGACCAGTGGCAAGTCCCACAGGATTGTGAGAAACCACCATGTACAAGGCCACCATGTGCCTCATACAGAAGCTGAGGTTTCTGCCTTTAGGCTTTCCAGGCTCTAACACATTTTGTTCCCAGCTCAGAGACCTGAGTCCAAAACAGGGAAGGCCTACTTCTCAATTGACTCCATTAAACTATTTTGAAATTTGAAAAACTGCATTTTTATTATTTATTTTAGCAGCTTCATCTGAGAGACTTTTAAATTGAAAATGTATGTAAAATCTTGCTATGGAACAGAATGTTTAATGTTTGCTGTTTGGAGCAGTAAATGCTGGCTCCCACCCTGAGCTCTCACAAGCCTCAAATACAGGTCTTGGTTTCAGTGAGACAGTGATTTTTCTGGAATGATGGGTGAGGAGAGGAAAGGAGGTCCATTTCGTCTCCCTCTGTGACTCAGTAACTTCTGGCTGGATGGCACTTGATATGGAATTATTATGACTTGAATATGTAATGTCCCCACAGGCTCATGTCTGAATGCTTAGTGCCCAGCTAAGTGGTGCCATCTGGGGAGATTATACAGCCTCTAAGGAGGAGAACCACCTGGAGAAAGGGGGTCACAGGATGGAAGCAGCCACATCACACTCCCTTTGCCACAGCCTCAGAGGTTCCTGTTGCCAAGCTTGCCAGTTACCATAGGCATAACCACACCAGCCACGAACCAAAAGAAATACTTCCTTAAGCTTTCTGTCAACGAGTCAGTCCCAGCAACAAGAAACTTAACTAATAGAAAAAAGATTTCAAACCTTTGGGATGTGAGAACAAGATCTTCCCACAAGACATGGAGACTGAAGTGCACTTCCCACAGTCCCAGGGTGAGACACAACCATGACAGGCAGGCATGAAACACTGTGGGCCAGACAGAGACAAACTTAGGAGATTAGACAGCAAGGGGGCTCAACTGAGGAAGGAACAGATCCACCAGGAAGAAGCGCCACCCTTGAGAACTGGTGTGTTTTGTGGTAACAAGAGGGAAAAGTCCAGGGGCTGAAGAGGTGCTGCACAATTAAAAGCACTTGCTGGTGAAGGACCCAGTCACAGCACCCACATGGCCACTCACAACCATCTGTAATTCCAGCTGCAGGTGATCTTCTGGCCTTCATGGGTACTGGTATACAATCAGTGCACAGACAAACATGTAAGCAAAACACTCATACACATAAAAAATATAAAGGAAAAAATAATAATAATAAAAAGAGACAGAGCTACAAATCAAATCAACAGAGAGCTGACCAGTTAGCAGATGACTTGAATATTGCCTACTTTTTTGGTAACTGCTTGAATGAACGAAGGCTAAAACCTCATTACTCCAATGTTCTTGACAGATTCTCTCTCCACAGGCCTGGTCATGTGAGTATCATGTAACTTCTGCATGTTTGAACCATGTTTTAAAATTTAGCTTTAGTTTGCTGGGTACTATGTACTATGCCATTGCTAACCATGTCCTTAAGATGAAACCAAATTATATGAATTATCATAAAGAATAATTGATAATCATTTATTTTAAAAAAGAACTGTTTTTATCCTGTTCTCTAGTTTTCCTTGTCCATATTATTTTCAGCTTAACACATTTTACCCACCTAATTACTAAATCTCAGTTGTGAATTCGGGAAACTTGGGATTAAAGTACATTGATATAGTCATTGATCCTGGGAATTAGCTCTTATTTTAGACCATAAAATGTGAGTTGAAGTAATTTTTGTTTGTTTTTTAAGGATTTTTCTGTACAACCGTCCTAGCTATCCTAGAATTAGCTCTTTAGACCAGGCTGGCCTCAAACTCACAGAGATATGCCTGCCTCTGCCCCTCTGCCTCTGCCTCTCTCTCTGCCTCTCTCTCTCTGCCTCTCTCTCTGCCTCTCTCTCTGCCTCTCTGCCTCTCTGCCTCTCTGCCTCTCTGCCTCTCTGCCTCTCTGCCTCTCTGCCTCTGCCTCTGCCTCTGCCTCCTGGGTCTAATGGTGTGAGCCACCACTGCCCTGTGATTTGAAGTAATTTTTAACTGTAATAAAGTATACATAAGATTATTTAGTTTGAGTTTTTGTTTTTTGTATTTTATTTATTTTTATTTCAGTTGCATTGGTGTTTTTGCCTGCATGTGTCTCTGAATGAGAGTGTTGTGTCTCATGGAACTGGAGTTACAGACAGTTGTAAGCTGTCATGTGGATGCTGGGAATTGAACTTGAGTCCTCTGGAAGAAGAGCCAGTGCTCTTTCTCCCCTGCCCCTTGGTTTGGGTTTTTATTGCTGTGAAGAGACCCCATGGCTAAGAATGCTATGTCTTGCAGGCAACAAGAAGTCGGTTCACAGTCATAACAGAGGAAATCTTGAGTAAAATATACCTCAAAGCCTGCCCCCACAGTGACACACCTTCCTCCAACAAGGCCACACCTTCTAATCATGCCACTCTCTCTGGAAGCCATTTTCGTTCAAACCATCATAATTACTATTTTAACTATTGTCAGTGTATGGACACTCTGTATAGCCACTGGAACTATCTGTAGAAACTGTGCATGGAGAGGGTGTAAGGAAGGCAGGGGTAGGTAACAGGAGAAAAGGGGGCAGGGGAAACTATGGTCAGGATGTAAAATAAATAAAAATTTTACTAATAAAAAAAGAATCCTGTGCATTTTTCCAAACTGAAACCCAGTAAAAGACAAATAACAAATCCTCCTTACCCCTCTTATATGAACTGATCATTTAAAAAATGTCCCTTCCATGAATTATTTTAAAATTACCTATTTCTACATTTTCTAAATTGTTCAATTTGCTACCAGTATAAATAAATAGGTAATCAATGTTCCTTTTATATACAGAACTAGCCCAGATGCCAAGCAGGGTTGACTCATATTTATAAAGACTGGTGCACAATTTTCCCATGATATTAGTTGGTTTCCTGGGTGACAGAGTCTTGTTGCATCATATTCTTTATCTTTCGTCCAAATTCCAATTAAATGTGCAAAAGCATACAAGCTGCATTTTTGTTTCAGAGGTTATTGGGAAAATATGCCAGTCTGACAATTTGTAATAAAGGTTTAAATGAAATATTGCTTTCATTTCATCTGAGATTCTGAGGATTTAAATGAACATATTTGAAAAAAATATTAAAAATGAAAGTGGATGGTAGCTTGAGTATTCTTAAAACCTGGATAAATTCTTATAGATGTGTCTATTTAGAACTGTCCTGATTTTATTTCTGTCTGTCTTTCCTGTCGTGCTCATTTACACTTCTCTCTTTCCTGACCTGTAAGTTCACCAGTTTCCTATGGTTTTCTCCATCACTCTTTTGTTTGAAAAATCTCTCTTTTTCCTGTTTCAATCTTCTCTCAATGGGTGAAACTATCCTTATAAGACAATATTTCTTAGTGTTTGACTCAGAATTCTGCAATAATTCCTTAGACATGATCTACTATTACCTAAAACAAAATGTTTATTATAGGAATCATTGTTTTCCATTCACTCTGTGAGTCCCCCAATCACTGGATGGATGGATGGATGGATGGATGGGTGGATCGGAGTGTGTGTGTGTGTGTGTGTGTGTGTGTGTGTGTGTGTGTGTGTGTGTGTGCGTGCGTGCATGCATGTATGTGGGATAATTTGATTGTACTCTGACAATGCAGAGATTGCTAGTAAGGTTTACTTAGGATCAGAGGACAGAGCTAGCTACTAAATGACCCAAATTAGCCATAGAGGTTTTGGAGGACCAAGGACATAGAGAGGGACACACAAAGTAGTAGGGAGGGGTTTAGAAAGACTCTCAGTCTTTCAGGATCAAGGGAGGAGAGAGAGAAGAGGGCACTGGTGTCTTCTCAGCTGCTTCTCTGATCGTTTAGGTTCTTACCCCAACATCTGACTCCTGAGTTTTTATTGATAATGAATAATTAGAAAAATGCTTCAGATGGATGCAGGGATGGATGAATTGATTGACTGATGCTAGGGACAGGTTCACAGCCTGTCACATAGTAAGCATGGGCTAGCTACCTTGGACCACTCCTTTTATAATGCCACTTCTGCTCTTATCACTATCCAAGTTCTATATTTCACGGGATTTCTCATTCTATTCAAAGGACCATTGGACCTAATTTTGTCTATTTTCCTAAGATCTGTCTCTTTGCCATGGTTAGTGAAAAGCTGACAATTATAGTCAGAAGATGATAATAAAAAGAGCACTTGGGAGAGTTTTGAAAGCATAGCCCATCCCAACGAGGAAAGCAAAGAGCTTTTATTAGAGTTCTCATGCATAATCATATAGGGAAAATAATCACATGAAATAGAGGCATGTTCCTCGGTACATATAGCTGGAAATCATGCCAACCTCTACATGGGATTTTTCAAAACTAGCAGTTAGAACTACCCATGGCTGTAGAATTGAGATTACTAATGAGAATATTAGGAGGAGAGCTTACTGTAGGTCACCTAGGAGATGGACTGAGTTGTGGAGCTGGTTTAAAGAAGTTCACTGGATTTTTTTCAGAGTGGGGGGACCTTATCAGTACCAGAAATACAACAATAAAGGGCTGTTAATAGGTTAACAGTGATTCTAATGGTACAGCTGTTCTCTTCCCCCACGACAGAAATTGCCCATATAAGTACCTCCTAGTGGCTAATGTCTTCCTCCTCATGTCCTCTGAAAACTGTACAGTGTAGGGCCCAGGGAACTGATGTCTCGTCCACTACAATAGTTATCTGCCAACATAATTTTCTTTCTTTTTAAAAATATTTTGTATATATTCATTTTATATGTATATGTTGTTTGCCTGAATATATGAATTTATGTGCATGCATGCAGGAGACCTTGGAGGTTAGAAGAGGCTTCAGATCCCCTGGAAAAGGAACTACAGACAGTTGTGAGCCACTGTCTGGGTGCTGGGAACCAAACACAAGTATTCTGCAAGAGCAACAAGTGCTTGTAACTGCTGAGCTACCTCTCCAGGTCCAATACTCATTTTCATTCTAGAACTTACAGTACTGTCTGCCAATTCTCATGTGAATATTTCTTTTAGATTATAGTTGACTTGTATTTCATCACTGTCTTTTTCATGTTTGATACCTCCCTGCTCCAACAAAAGCTTTGTATCAGTAGCTGGTACTCAGTTTTTGTGCATGTAAATAATAGTATTCTGACTATCTCTTTTACTTCTATGTACTTTGTACAGCATTGTTCTTACATCATTAAACAAACATTTCAATAATGTGTCAAGGACTCTTAAAATTAAGGAGATAACAGGGAGCCATTATAGGTTTAAAGAGAAATCAGACACTAGGGAAATGTCTGTAGATCTACAACTATGACACCAACTAACAATCTAAGCAACAGAGAAGAGGCTACCTTAAATTGCCCTCCCCTAAAAATGAGATTGATGACTGACTCATCTGCTATCCTAGAGCCTTCACCCAGTAGCTGGTGGAAGTGGAAGCAGACACCCACAGCTAAACACTGAACTGAACTGGAATCCAGTTGAATAGAAGGAGGAGTGATGAACAAAGAGGTCAAGCCCAGGCTGGTGAAACCCACAGAAACAGCTGACCTGAACAAGGGGAAACTCTTGGTTCCCAGACTGATGACTGAGAAACCAGCATGGGACTGATCCAGACCCCCTGAATGTGGGTGTCAGTGAGGAGACCTCAGAAATCTATGGGGCCTCTTGTAGTAGATCAGTACTTATCCCTAGTATAGGAATAGACTTTGGGATCCCATTCCACATAGAGGGATACTCCCTGAGCCTAGACACAAGGGGGTGGGCCTAGGCCCTATCCCAAAGGATATGACAGACTCTGGAGACCCCCTATGGAAGGTCTAACCCTTCCCTGGGGAGCAAAAAGGGTATGGGATAGGTAGGGTGTTAGTTGGGGGGCATGGGAGGAGGGGAGGCTGAGGGAACTGGGATTGACATGTAAAATTATCTTTTTCTAATTTAAATAAAAATGGAGAGGAAAATAAAATAAAAACAACAGATATGCAAAAAATTAAGGATATAATAATCAACAAACACAAAGCTATGGCCTCTGGATGTCTTAATTCTCGTGAAACTCAGCAATGATAAATTGGCAAAATACATACTGTGCTGGTGATGACTACTGCAAAGAAAAATTGAATGAAGAAAGATGAGTTTCATATTTACCTAGAGGTAGTGTGCTTGCCTGGTATGTGCAAGCTCCTGGGTTTGGATTCCATCACGTCCCACACTCAAAGCATGCATGGGCTGTGTCAGAGGAGAGAGGTTGATACTCAGGACAAAGTGGTGCAAAAAGGCCCTTCTGTAAGGTGGCGCTTAAGTGAAACCACGAATGAAGAATACAGTAAATATGTGGGGAGAGAGAGTTGCAAGTCAATTGTGGATGTAGCTGAAGATGGGCATGCAAGCTGACTGGGGATTCAAGGAAAAAAAAAGTGAAAATGTGCCTTTTGAGATAGGCATAGAGATTAGCGATGGAGATCAGACTAATAGCCATATGGGAGAATCAAAGGGTGGGAAAGGGGTTTGGAAGTAGAGCAAGAAATCCCAGAGTATCCAGAAAGTATGTCCAGGACATGGCAAGTATTTAAAAGAAAAAGTGAGAAAGAAGAAAACAGGAAAGTTATAGTTTTGTTCTGTTTCTCTTTTTTCAGTAAATTCAAAAATTGGGCAAGTTTAGCCCAGGTGCATGTCAGTATCTCCATAAGTAACTGTGCTGAGAGTAAAGGTTGTGGGAAGGAAAGAATATTATCTCATGAAAGGGATAATTATTCCTCCCATCTCTGTCACATGGTTTAAGGTGAAGAATTCTTGCTAAAGTGAGGTGTCAGGTAATGAACTGAGCTAGCTGGATTAGTGCCTATGTTTTGGGAAGCTTGGAATCTTTGATCTCTACCCAGGGCCAGAGATAGAACATAAAACTCAATTCTTTTGACCAGAAGAAAGTATCTTTGTTTTAATGGCCTCAACAAAACACAGATAGCCTTCAAAACTACTATAGCAGCTCCCTCTCTGAATAGGTAATCCTAACATCATTAGGAGATGGTCTGAAACTAAGGAATAAGTGTAATGCATTTTCATTATGAAAATTCTAGAGAATTGGGGCTTAGTGGTTAAGAGCAGTGGCTGTTCTTCCAAATAATCCAAGTTCAATTCCCACCACTGGCGTGGCACCCCCCAAATGTCTGTAGCTCCAGTTCCAGGAGATCTGACATTTCCACATGAAATAAAAAATAAATAAATCATTTGAGGGGCAGATGTGGCACATGCCTTTAATCCCAGCACTCAGATAGCAGAGGCAGGAAGAGCTCTGTGAGTTCCTAGACAGCCTAGTGTACAAAGTGAGTTGCAGGATGACGAAATGTACACAGAGAAACCCTGTCTTGAATAACAAACAAAAAAGGAAAACAAAGATATCCTAGAGAACTAAATCTAAAGCTGGTCACAAAAAGAAATTAGCATCAGGACTAGAATTTTGGTCACACCCTGATGTACCCTCTAAGCACAAGTGTTCCCTTGGAAGAAGGTAAGAAATCAGAGCTCCCTTCTGACATTCCTAGAGTGAGACTCAAGGATATTTTCTGCCTCTGACCAAGGACAAGGAAACTATTCATTCTGAGACCCTTGCTCCTAAACTGCCTGCCAGTTTTTATCTCAGGCCCTCATCAGTATTCCATAAACCAACTAACATCTGCATGTCAAGTAAACCTTTTGCCCCCTACTTTGATTAGCATTTATTGTATGAGAATACTTGGTTTCTGCCTTTTCTGGAACAAATGTTTTTTAAAAGATTATTTTCAAAGAGTTACATATTAAATTCTATAACAGGAATATTGCAGTAATTTCTCACAATTTACCTCTTTATGACAAAATTTGTATGGTCTCAAGAAGTATGATAGATATTTCAAAAGGCTAGGACTCCAACAAATTCTAGGCCTATCCAACTATTCTAACTACCTAAAATGGCCAATTTTCATCAGCTTATACTTTTCTTTCCTTTATTTTTAGGGATGGGGGTGTTTTGTTTTGATTTTTGAGACACTGTCTCTCTATTACTTATTTTAACTGTCCTGGAACTCACATTGTAAACTCACAGAGATCCACCTGCCTCTACCTCCCAAGTGCTGGGATTAAAGATGTGCTCCAACACACCTGGCCCTTATTCTTTTTCGAAACAAAGAAAGAAGATTAAATGTACATTGGGCAGAGGAACAAACACAAGGGTGTAGTAAATCCAAAGTTGTCTTTAGGGTATTGATACAAAATTTGAGCATTAATAGAAAAATAATTAGTGTTGCGGGCATAATTAAACAATACTGATCAAGATGTAGTCCTCATTACTTTCTTGGCTCAGATCCTCCAAGATGAAGCAGAAGTTATTAATCACTGTTATGCCCAAGGAAACTGATTTAGCTTCTTTTCCTTTTGCTGTGACAGAAATACCTTAAGGTGCAGTTCAAAGTACAGTCCATCATGGCGAGGAACTCAAAGCAACAAGAGTTTGAAGTGAAAGACCCCCGAAGAGGTACTTTCGTAGAAGGAGACCCACACCCAGGAATCAGCGAGACCACGAACTTGGATGCAAAACCGCAAGAGGCTTTATTGGAGATAAGGGTACCCGGGAGACTTAGCTTCTGTGAGGCCAAGCGCCCCGAGCCAAGGGAAAGGGGTCCTTATATAGGGAAAAAGGCGCAAGCTAGGAGCAGGGATTCTATTGGATAATTCTAATGAGGCATTGTACAGAGCTATTCCCATTGGTCAATGTAAATGAGGCGCTATACAGGGTTATTCAAATGAGGCGCAGTACAGAGTTATTCAAATGAGGTGAAACACAGAGTCTTTCAAATGAGGCGAAATACAGAATCATTTCTATTGGATGGTTCAAATGAGACACAGAGCCATTCCAGATCAGCATATTCTCAAGGTCTGGTGTCTGGTACAACAGACTCAATCCCCCCCCTCTGCGTCCAGATGGCTGACCTTGGGGGCGGAGACCTTGGGACGGAGTGTTTCTCATCGGGCGGGGGCTCAGGGGCAGGGCTCCAGGCCGGCTCACTTGGTGTTCGTTCTCGTGCCGGCCCACCTGGTGCTCGTTCTCGGGCCGGGCGTGCGGTGGGTGGCGGGGGAAGGCCGCCGGGGGTGGGGATCGGGGAAGCCGCTGACAGGAGGAAGAGGAGACAAACTTGAGAAAGAAAGGGCTAAGGGGCAGGGGTCTTTCATTCCCCCATTTCTCTTGTAACTGAATGGAATCTTTCATTCAGAGGTCTCTGGATACTCTGGATCTATTTGCTTTAGCTGGTGGTATTGTTGAGTTAAGACTAAGGCCTGTACAACAGATAGTCGTTCTCTGATGAATTGAGTCATCTTGTTCAGAATACAGGAACCAAATATGAGGATCAAAAATAGAATAACCAGAGGTCCCATGAGCGTGGATATAAGGGTAGTCAACCAGGGGGATTTAGCGAACCATCCTTCGAACCATCCTTGTTGAGATTCAAATAGCTGTTGCCTCTGTTTAAGCCTTTCCCTAAGTTTGGCCATGCTGTCCCTAACTATTCCTGTATGATCTGCATAAAAACAGCATTCTTCCTTGAGGGCAGCACATAGTCCTCCTTAGAAATAACAAATCTAATCCTCGTCTGTTCTGCAGGACTACCTCAGAGAGTGATGTCAAGGATTTCTCAAGTGCGCTTACTGACTCTTCTAGGGCCTGGATATCAGTATGCATGGCTTGCTGTAGAAGTTTGAAATGACTAGTTTCCTGTAAGGCAACCGTACTGGTCCCTATGCCAGCTGCTATACCTCCCATAGTTATTCCCCCTAATAATAGGGCCACGGTTAAGGACATTGGCTCCCTCTGATATCGGGTTGACTTTTCTAGTACCCTATAAATATATTCAGGTTGGTGATACGTGACTCTGGGCCAAAGTTCTGTCAATATACAAAAGTCAATAGTGGCATTGAGAACGGTAGTAGAGACGCAGGGGGTCAAACCAGTACTGCAAGCCCAATAAGTTCCATAGGGGGCAACAAGGTATCGGCTGTCCTGAGATAATGGCTCTGTTTGGTTACATAACTCTTGATATGAGGGAGGAACCCTGCCTATGCATAGCCCCTTTCCTGAGACCTCAGACAATGTGAGCTTGTGCTGCATAGCAGTTCCACAATTGGTAGGCACTGAGGTTTGGTTAGAGTATTTACCCAATACTGCTATGCCTTCATAATATGGGGGCTGGGAAACTAGGCATAGCCAGCATTCCTGAGTCTTGCTGGGGTCTGAGAAATTGAGGGCCAAGTAAGCCCCTTGTACTAGTTCAAATAATCTGTCCCCTGTCCCTGGATATGGGGAGGTGGGGATGTGAACTGGAGTAGTAGTTTTGGATGAGGGCGTTGGCGAGGGTGGGAGATGGGGTAGAGGCCTATGGGGCCGAAGCCCATGAGGCTTGGTGGGAGGTTTCTGGTCTGTCAGAACTGGGTTTGGGCCCATGGTTTTGGTGATAGTTTCTATTTTGAGTCGAATTTTGAAGATGGCCCCCCGGTCTGGTCCCGACAGGTACCAGCGAAGGCCCCAAACATATCCCTTCTGCCATTCTGTTGCTTTCTTACCCTTATCCGTAAAGGAAATGAGGAGAGGCATAGAGGTGGTACCGGTGGAGCCCTTTTGCCATCCTCTGGTTACCTGAATCTTGTCCCATGAGGATGAAGGCTTCCAGTAAGCATCCCCTGTTGTTTCACATCCCCAAGCGGCACAGAAAAATTGTCCATGACCCCCACAAGTCTGAGTCTGCTTCCAGGCCCGTCCGTCTCTAGGGCAGACATAAAAGTCCTTGCCCGACAGTTGGTCTTTGGCCCATTGACTGCTGCATCCAGGAGTGGTTTCTCTCGAACTTTGGAGTGACCTGCGCATTCGTGGCAAACTGTTGCCATTGCTGCAAGCCTTAGGGTAACAATGTGAAATGTCCCAGGTATCTAGACCAGCGACCAAGTCACAGAAATCGGGTGTCAATGTAGGCCACCATACACCGAGGGCATGGTTTTTGGTGGTCTCATAAATGACCTCCCCTGTCTGGGAAAGAACCTGCCAAGTTAACGCATGAATGGTATGGGGGCTGGTTGCTACATGGGGAGTAAACAGGCAAACAATCAATAGGAGGGTGTACGAGAGAGTCTTATCTTTAAAGGATTTTGAGTGCGGTGTACGGTCCATTCTGATGCAGTGGCTGAATCGGTGGGTCGGGCTGGTTTTACATAAGAGGCATGTATCCAAGCTGCAATGCCGTCTACTTTGAGTGCGGTGGGGGTGGTAAGCAAAACGATGTAGGTCCCTTCCAGCGGGGTTCGAGGTTCTTGGTCTGGTGACGCCGGACCCAGACTGTGTCCCCGATCTGGTAGGAATGGGGAATGGCAGGATGGTCCCTCTGGTCTTTATAAGCTTGAGCAAGGGGTTTCCAGACCTCCCGTTGTACTAGTTGGAGGGCCTGTAAATGAGCTTGGAGAGAAGGGGAGTTAGCAAAATCTGAGACATCTTGATCAAGAAAGTTAATGATAGGGGTAGGTACTCCATGCAGGATCTCAAAGGGTGTGAGCCCTTGTGGTCCAGGGGTATTACGAGCTCGGTAGAGTGCTAGGGGGAGTAGGAGGACCCAGTCTCTAGTGCCAGTTGCAAGCGACAATTTTGTTAAAGTCTCCTTGATTGTTCTATTCATCCTTTCTACCTGTCCTGAACTTTGGGGTCTATAAGCACAATGTAATTTCCAATCAATCCCCAACAAGGTGGCCACTGACTGACTTACCTGGGAGACGAAGGCGGGCCCATTGTCTGTTCCCAGTACCTGAGGCATCCCATAACGGGGAAAGATTTCTTCAAGCAATTTCTTAGTAACGATCTTGGCTGTTTCATGTTTAGTAGGGAAGGCTTCAACCCATCCTGAAAAGGTGTCTACAAAAACTAATAGATACTTGTATCCATATTTACCTGGTTTAATCTCAGTGAAATCTATCTCCCAATGTGTTCGGGCCGGTAGCCTCTGACCCGGTTCCCGGGAGGAAGCTTCAGTCTGGATGCGTTGACTCGGGCGCACGCATCACATTGCTCAGTTACCTGTTTTAGAATATCATTCTTCCCCAAAAGGAAATTGAATTCCTCTTCTCGTTCGAGGCGGGTGGCAGGGGAAGGCCGCCGGGGGTGGGGATCGGGGAAGCCGCCGACAGGAGGAAGAGGAGACAAACTTGAGAAAGAAAGGGCTAAGGGGCAGGGGTCTTTCAGAAGCACCTAATTAAATTGTATCAACAGTCAATAAACCAAGCAAGGAATGCTTGACAGTGCTCAGTTTGCTTTCTCTATTTTATATAGTTCAGGATTCTGGCCAGGGAATGATGCCACTCAAAGTGGAAAGTCTTCCCACCTCAGTTAATTTAACTGAGATAATTACCCTAGAGGCATACCCAAAGGCCAATCCCCAGCAATTCAAGAATCTGTCAAGTTGAAATTCATAGTAACAACACAGACACTAATCTAGTTCTGTGAAGGCCAAAGTTATTTTTTTAAGTTTAATTACTATGCCCAAGAGATCCTTTGATCTACAAACCCCTTGTCCAAGCACAGCTAGTTCCTGAAATAATGGAGGCTATTACTTATGGGAGTTTGTTTGATCTATCTGCACCAAATTTGCTTGATCACATGTGGGAGGGAGGTTCCCAGGCAGGAAATAAATCAAGATGTACACCTGTCCTTGATTGGACCTGATGGGAAATAATTTAAACCCCTGCAAACCATGACTCAGGGTCATTTTCTGGGAACCCAAGTATGGACCTGGCCAGAGAGCCCACCAACTTGCTAGTATTTAATAAAAACTTGATTCTAATTTGGCTTTAAACAATGATCACCAAGAGATTAGTGCCACCACTGGTGCTACATGCCTTTAATCCCAGCAGTCTGGAGGCAGAGGCAGGCAGACCTATGTGAGTTCAAGTCCAGCCTATTCTACAGAGTAAGTTCCAGGACAGCCAGGGCTACACAGAGAAACCCTGTCTAGAAAAACAAACAAACAGACAAAAACAAAACCTCATTTGGGAAAATACTTTTAAATTTGAATATGTAATGTCAGAAAACATTCAAACATTTTGTCAACTGTGAAGTTATCTTTGCAATATTTTTATAGAGACTGTATTGGTCAGGGTTCTCTGGAGTCACAGAACTTATGGAATGAGTCTCTGTACGTGTATTGGTGGGTGTGTGGAAATGACTGTAATGACTTACAGGCTGCAGTGAATGGAAAATTCAAGAATCTAGTAGCTGCTCAGTCCCAGGAGACTGGGTGTCTTAGTGGGTATTCCGTATATTCGGGAATCCCAAAGTAGGCTCCAATCCAGTGAAGGAATGGATGCCTAGCAAGGCAAGGACAAGCAGGCAAAGAGCCAAACCTTTCTTCTTCCATGTCTTTATTTAGGGTTGCAGAAGAATGTGTGGCCCAAATTAAAAGTGTATCATCCTGACTCAAGATCCAGATCAGAGGTGTGTCTTCCGGATTCAAAGGTCTGGACTAGAAGTGGAATCACCCATTTCAAACAAAGCAGAATATCTTTCAGAGGTACTAGCTATATTTCTGAATTATAGTTCACTCCAAATATTGTCAAGCTGACAACCAAGAATGCCGGCCACAGAGATGTACACTAAAGTGAGGCTCCAGAAGTCTATGGCTCTCAAAAAACACTTAATGATTTTGAAACTGAATTTCAAATCACAGTCTTAATTTCCTAATTTACTCTTACCACTTAATGTTCATAGAATGCTCAAAAAAACATAATAATTACATAGAATTTTATAGGCAAGGGTTCAGAGCAGTGACCTATCTTGAATATATTTTTATTAAAAATACCAAGTGAGCAGATGGAAATTCAGAGGTAACAGGATGCTACTATCGGTAGCTTATTAGGTGCATGACACCAAAACGTATTAAATGAAATGTGAGTGGAAAGGTCTGCTCTCATAGGGCTAAAAACATCTACAACAGCTCGTTTCTTAGTGTGTGCAAGACTGTTCCAACCCTTTGAAGCAGCAGACTCTGTTCAGCAGTCCCCAATTATTACATAAAATCTCTACTCCTTTCTGATTTTGCTGCCTCTTACAATTTGAGTGAGCTACTTCAAATGCTGAGAATCTGAGGGCCTGTGTCTTGACAACTTCTTTCTGTGGGGGATATCAAACTAAGAAAAGCTCTCCTCCCCTACTTGTTCGCAGGAGTACCATTTAACATTATAATACTTATTTTAACTCTTGTTATTTTTATATACCGAGGTACATGGTTATTGAGGTGTATGTACACTGATACACAGACGATCCTAGTCTGTGGGACTGTCTTCAAAACCACTTTAATGGCTTTATGAAGCTGAAAAGCAAAACCTGTCTCAACTTCCTAATTTACTGTTGTTGCCACTAAATGATCGGTAGCTATTAATAAAACATACTAATTCCACAAAACTTTTGCAGACCAGGTCCAGAGAGCCTAAGTCTGGGTACCTGCCCGAAAGGTGAAAAGCATTAGCCTTTTTGCTTCCTGCCCCTCTGAGGACAAGGGGTGGCGCTGTCCTCACTCCTTGTTCCTCACTGGGGCGGAAGAGGCCTTGTACGTCGTGGGAGGCCGGTCCGCGTGCCGCCTACACCTGCCCTCTTGGTAGTCGACTTTGTCGTACTCCGAGCAAGGAGGACGGAGAAAGACATCGATGCGGGTCCTGGGCTCCGCGGCCTCAGCTGAGGGCATGAGAAAGTGTCGGGAAGTTTCGCATCACTCAGAGGCGCTGCCGCGCAAACACCAAATGCTGGACTCAGCCTGCAGGGGCGCTCCGCGTGGCCACGCCCCCTCGCCGCCAGCCACGCCCTCCAGTCGGCTGGCGTCCTGGATCACGTGCCCCTCTTTCCAGGGACGCAGGAGCTTCCTGGGGCTCATAGTCGCGCCCAGCAGCGCCAGGCTCCGCCCCTCGTCGCTGACGTCAAGCTCAGTCCCTACCAGTCCCCGGCCTCCGGGTCCGGGGAGAATTGCAGTTTTTTCAGAGACAGCTCGTCCATCTCCGGGCCTTGGGTCCGTTGGAGCGAGGCTGTCTAGGTTGTTCGGTAGGCTGGCCGGGGCACCCCTGCTTGCGGTATGGAAGACCGGCGGCTGGCAGCGAGCAGGCCTCCCCGCCCTGCGGTTCCGCCCCCTTCTTCCTTGTCATTGATGTTGTTCTTGTCAGTGCCGCAGCCCCGACCGCCGGGAGCGCGAACCCGTTCCGGGGCCGCCCGGGTGGTGCGGCAGCGGCGGCGGCAGCGGCGCCGGCTGCGGGGGCTGCTGCGAGGACTGCGCGGGCGGCGGCGGCGGGCGGCGGGCGGCCCGGCCGGATGGCTCTGTGCGGGCAGGCGGCCGGCGCCGCGTCGCTGCCCAGCGAGCTCATCGTGCACATCTTCTCCTTTCTGTCGCCGCCCGACCGGCTGCGGGCCTCAGCCTCCTGCTCGCACTGGCGCGAGTGCCTCTTCTACCCGGCGCTGTGGCCCCAGCTCCGCATCTGCCTCCGCGTCTCGCCCGCGGAGCAGCCGCGGCTGGAGTTCCTCATGCGCAAGTGCGGCTGGTTCGTGCGGGAGCTGCGTGTCGAGTTCGCCGCGGAGAATTCCCTGAGCGGAGGCGGCGGCCCGGGCGACGGCGGCGGCGGGGGCGGCGCCGACATGGGCACCGAGGGCGAGGACGGTGAGGCCCTGCGGCTCTCCTCTCGCTGGCTGGAAGTGCTGCGCGTCTACTTGGAGCTGGTGTTGTGCGTGCTGCTCAGCATCCGCAACAACAGGTAGGCTCGCGTGGGGACCGCGAGGGTCTCTCCCTTCCCACGCCTGGGCAAGACCCCTGGGCTACGCTGGCCGGTCCCAACGTGGCCTTCAGTAGATGCAGCTCTCGGTCCTGACCTGGTTGTGTCCTGAGACAAGAGGTGATAATGGGACTTGGCCTGACACTTTATCTGACACCATTCCAGGCGCCTCCCATGCACTGTTCACTCATCCGTTCTTGGCCTTGAGATAGAGCTACTGGGCAGTTTCATTGTATTTTATGCGTGGGAAGAGTTGTGAGTTGAGTGACGCCTGTGCAAGAAACAAGACCGTTTACTTGATTCTGTGCTTGACCATTGGTAATAGTAATTCCTAGTGAGGGAGTGAGTAGCTTTACTGCTGGTGTCCATAATCATAAGAATTAATCTACAAGAAATCTTATGCCGGGCGTGGTGACTCGTGGCTCATCGCTGTAATCCCAGCACTAGGGAGGCAGAGACGGGTGGATCTATGTGAGTTCGAGGCCAGCCTAATCTACAAAGCGAGTTCCACGACAGCCAGGGCAGTTACACAGAGAAACTCTGTCTTGGAAAACCAGAAAAAGAAAGACGTAGTTAACCAGTCCATTTCTTACGTGGAATAGTTATATTCTTCTGGGTCAGGGCCAAAGAGTGAGGAGAGTGTTAAAGTTATTGGGGAAGGAGATTGCAGAGTTGAAGCCCTTCCCCATGCATCGTCAGACTAAACTTACTCCCAGGGACTCACACAAAAGAAAGGCAGTATAACTCGGGGGTGGGGGGACTAAGTATGAAACTGTCATTTGGGGTCAGAACTTTACCATAACTCCACCTAGAACTCATAATGAGTGTTCAGACTCCAGGACAGTCTCCATATCCTAATCAGTATTTCTCTATTGCCCTATGGAAGTGTATTGTTCTTCCAGCTGTATTTATAATTTCTTTATCTGGATATTTATTCCAACCTTACAATGTCACTCTTAATTTTGGAGAAAGTTTAAGAAAACAAAAAGGGAGAACCTTATATAGTTGTAATTGTAGCAGTTTACAAATACTTTAGTGGGTTTTTTGTTTTGTTTTGTTTTTGAGTTGACCCTCTGACATCATCAGTCAGAGTCAGGGTAGAAAGTATTTTCCCACTTTACAGACTGGAAACAGGTACTTAATAGGTCAAGTGATGTGCACTCTGTCATAAGGCATTAGGCTAAATAGGGTTGAGAACAGGTTGTAGATAATGCTAAGCCATAAATGTCTGTATAGAAAATACATTTTTCATAATCTGTGTCTCAATCAAGAGGTATAGCATATCATATTTGTGGAAGCCATACATGTTACAGATCTGGAATCCCCTTACTTGGGAGCTAGAGGCAGGGAGATCAGAAGTTTAAGGTCATTTGCTGATGAACAGCAAGTTCAAGGCCAAGCTGGGTTGTGAAATCCTGCCCCAAGACACAATACAAAAAAAATTTTTTGTTCATGGAATATGGCTCCAATATACCAGGGGCCTGTTTCTTAAGCTTTTTACATTAAGCCAGTTTACTTCCTTGCTTTGATTTTTGTCAAGATAGGCTATTAAGGCTTAAAATGCCCTTAATCAGGTTGTAGGCTTTCTGTCAGAGTTGAACATAGCTATGGACCACCTGATTTGTTCTGAAATCAGCTGGCCCCACAAAGGTGCTGTCGGGGTGGGGGGACAGCTGTGAATGCAGTAAAAACCAATCCTCACAGTTCTTTTAGGTATTTTAATAACTGATGGGTGGAATATATGGCATGTATACACAATAGTAGTATACCACATCTTGCCCTTTCATCTGCTGTAGTGATGGAACTGTACATTGCTGCTTTGATAGAGTAGTCTGTGTGTGTCTTTCTCTGTGTGTGTATGTCTGTGTGTCTGTGTGTATGCGTTCGTGTGTGGGCGAGCACATTGTATATTCTCTTGCTATTCCTTTTAAACTATTTTATGTTGGACTGGGGTGTAGCTTTGGTTAGTGTTATTTTCTGGCATACTAGAAGACCTGGGTTCAGTCCCCAACACCACTTAAATTGGCAATGGTAGCACACCTGTACTTTAGCACTTGTTAGAGGCAGAAGGATCCAAGTTCAAGGTCACCTTGGCTGTATAGTTCGTTTAAGGCCAAGCTGAAATACACAAGAACCTTTCTCTCTCTCAAAAGTCTGTGTTTATGTTTGGAAATATGTTAATGTTGTCTTTATTTTGGGGAATGTCTCAATACTCTGATATTGGAAGTATTCAAATGGTAAAAATATAAACAAGACTTTTGAGTTTTAACAAAATCATTTTAAACTAAGGTTTTTGGGATTTGTTTTGTTTTGGGGGGATTTCTCTATGTAGCCCTGACTGTCCTAGAACTCACTTTGTAGACCAGCCTGAAACACAGCTGGAGATCCACCTGCCCCAGGGTTAAATTCCTGTGCTACCACTGCCCAGTATTAAAATAAGTGGTTCACTATCTTTAGTTTACTAAAGATTAGTAAAGCCAGTGACTTTCTTTTAGTATATGTGCTTTTAGTGACATTGGTGATTGTATGATCCAAATCTATAGACCTTTAATTCCAGCACTGGGGAGTGAGAGGCAGGAAGATCTCTGTGAATTGCAGGCCAGCCTGCTCTACAAATCAAGTTCAAGGACAGCCAGAGCGGTTTCACAGAAAAACCCTGTGTCAAAAAACCAGGGGAATAAAGTTATTCTTTATCAAAACTATGGACCTAAAACAGGGTGATAACAATATCACTCAGTAGTTTTTTGATTGTTTTCAAACCCTAAAATTGAATAACTAATGAGAAATATAAATACTAACAGATTCCTTTAAAATTCATAATGCTCTTGCTTTATGATTTCTGCCATGTTTTAAGCATAAAACTATGAATCATTGTATCAGGCATTCCACTTCCAAGCTTTGTGCTGAATTGCTGTATTCAGTTCATAGTCATTTTATTTTGTTCCAGATATGTTCATGCCCTCAAAGGAAAAAAAACTAAAATCTCAACTATATTTGTGGGAGAGTAACTGGCAGTTTGGTTTTTTTGATTTGAATTAGATGTACTGTAGAGGGATTCTGGCTGCCATGCTGGTTTCTGAGGTGTGAAGAGCAGATGGTGATCAACAGAGGTAAAAGAGTACCCCTTTGAGGTTAAACTGTCCTGCAGGTTCCAGAAAAGCTTTCTCTGCAGAAGGCAAGAAGTCCTGTCTTGACTAGAGATATAGTAAGAGTTCACTAAAATGTGTGTTAAAAGGGATCACCTTTTGCAGTGGCTCCACAAGAAATTCTGCTACATTTAAAACAACTAGTTCAGAAATGTATTTGTAGCTTTCAGCCTAGATGCCAGGTTAAATACTTAGTAATGAAACATTGTGTTCCATATTTAGGGAAAATGAAAACCTTAAAGTTATCAGTAAGATTTGAGAGAATTTATAATAGGCTCACTCATTAAAAATACTCTTTTCAGGAGCATTCCCAGAATATCATGCATCCTAGGCAAGTGCAGTTCTTCAGTAGTAGTTGTGGAGGCATTAATATCATCCAGGTGAGCCGGGCGTTGGTGGTGCTCGCCCTTTAAACCTAGCACTTGGGAAGCAGAGGCAAGGCGGATCTCTGTGAGTTCTTGGCCACCTGGTCTTCAAAGAGAGTTCCAGGACAGTCTCCAAACTGATGGGGAATGTACTGTGTATGTTTATCTTTTTGATTGTTAAATAAAATACTGTTTGGCCAATGAGGCAGCAAGTAGACTGGACTAGGAGTCAAAGAGGATTCTGGGAAATGTAGTAGAGAAGTGCTGATCCAGGCAGGAAGTGACATAGCAAGGAGACTCATATTTAAGCAAAGGAGAAACAGGAAGGGCCCTCTTTTCCCCTTCCTCCTCCAGCGGCAGGATGTGAGCCACCGGCAAGGAGGGACGCCAATAAGGCGCCCGATAAGATAAGTCTTATAAAATATATAGATTTTTGATAGTTAAGACTGAGTTAGCAGATGAGAATCCTAGTCATTGGCCAAGCAGCTTTGTACCTAATACAAGTTTCTGTGTATTCATTTGGGCCCTAACTCGGGCAGGTGGCTGGCCTAAAGCGCACACGTGGCGGTGGGGCTCAGGCAGCTTTTGTTGGAAAGATTTATCGTAACACCAAACCTACAGAGAAACCCTCTCTGGAAAAAAAATCATCCAGTGATGTTGATCTTCCATGTGTACACATTTCATATGAGCTTCTCTGAATCTGAACACTATGGTTTCTAAAGACTAGGTGTTTCATCAGGCCAGATTTTTGTATGGACTTTGTTCTTCTTTACAATTCTAGGTTCTGCCTCTCCTTACTAGTTTGTTTTATTGCTTTGTTTTTTGTTTGTTTGACTTGTGGTTTTTCGAGACAGGGTTTCTCTGGAACAGTCCTGACTGTCCTGGAACTAACTCTGTATAGCAGGCTGGCCTCGAGCTAACAGAGATCCATCCTCCTGTCTCTGCCTCCCAAGAACTGGGATTAAAACTGTGCCACCACCACTGTCCTGCATCCTTACTAGTTTGTAGACTGGCCATTTCATGGTTGTGTCTACTTCATTGTCCTCTGTGTTAGCTTTTCATTCCTATGACAAATGCTTTAGATGAAACGAGTTGTAAAGAAAAGTTGCCAGGCTTGGTAACCAATGCCTTTAATCCCAGCACTGGGGGTGCAGAAGTAGGTAGATTTCTGAGTTTGAAGCTAGCCAGAGCTACACATGAAAGGCCCGCTGCCTCTCTGTCTCCCCCCGCCAATGCTGATGCTGGGTGTTCTCTCTGGAGCAGGGCAGAGCCAGGATACCGCCAGGGGCTGGAGAGTGCAGCGCGGGCGAGCTGCCGCAGAGCCGCCCTGCTTCCCCTTTATCCTGCTGTCCCTGCCCCCGCCGGCCTCCACTTCCCCCGGCTGCCGTTTTCCCTCCCAAGCCGGTTCACCCAGGCGGGGCTGCCCTGGCACCGCGCCGGGGCTGGGGCCGAGCAGGGAAAGGGCACCCCTCGCCCCCACGCCCCCCCCCGTTGAGAAACACTCCGTCCCAAGGTCTCCGCCCCCAAGGTCAGCCACCTGGGCGCGGAGGGAGGAATCAAGTCTGTTGTACCAGACACCAGACCTTGAGAATATGCTGATCTGGAATGGCTCTGTGCCTCATTTGAACCATCAAATAGAATCCCTGCTCCTAGCTTGCGCCTTTTTCCCTATATAAGGACCCCTTTCCCTTGGCTCGGCGCGCTTGGCCTCAGAAAAGCTAAGTCGCCCCGGGTACCCGCGTCTCCAATAAAGCCTCTTGTTTTTACATCCAGTTCGTGGCCTCGCTGATTCCTGGGTGTGAGTCTCCCTCTACAAAAGTATCCTCTTCGGGGGTCTTTCATTTGGGGGCTCGTCCGGGATCGAGACCCGCCCAGGGACCACCGACCCACGTCTGGGAGGTAAGTGTTGTGCGGATCCGCTGTTTTGTCTTGTCTGGTCTGAGTCTGTCTTGTGAATTGCGCTTGCGTTTGTAGTATACAGCTGTGTACATTTGTAGGCGGATCCGAGGAGGGACTGACGGGTTCGAACTCCCGACCGCGGCTCCAGGAGACGTCCTGGTAGCGTTTGAAGCCCTCGATGTGAGGGATTTGTACTTTGAACTTGGGAAGCCCTCGATGTGAGGGATTTGTACTTTGAACTTAGATCTATGACTGGACATCTTCCCAGTCTCTTTGGAGAAGGCCCTCGGCTTGAGGGATTTGCAATCTTTACTGGGGACGAAGAAGGAGGGCCCCCTTCTTCGACCCCCCCTCAATTCTTTCGACTCTCTGTCGAAACCGCGCTGCGAAAACCTGTTCTGTGTTCTATGTTGTTTGGCCTTTGTTTTGTAATTGATGTGCATAAACGCAAATGAATTACTCTTTGTTCCTCAGCTCGAGCGTATAAACTTATCTGGCCTGATCCGGACATCTAAACGGCCTTAAAGTTATTAAGAACTGTAAAAAGGACTTTGATAAAATTTTGATGTTAACTGAGAAATGAAAAAAAAATGTAGGAGACTTAAATAATAAAGAGGGAAAGGAAAAAGGAAACTTGTCTAAGAATGTCTAAGAGAGTCAGAGAAATGAACTAAAAGGTTATAGAAAATTAAAGCAAGCAAGTCATAGCAGAGAAGATTGTTACAGAAAGTTATGGAGGGTCAAAGCAAGTTGTAAAAGGTCAGAGGAAAGTTGTTAAAAGTCAGAAAAAAGGTTATTATAAGTCAGAGAAAAATGTAAACTGTGCTATGGTTTCTCATGTCTAAAATTTTAACCATATTAAGCTAATTCTGTTTTATATATACTTGTTTTAAAATGTTCATATGACTTGACTGGTCGCCATTTTGCTAAAATTAAAAAAGGAATACTTAAACCGCCATCTTGACTAAAGATGACCGCATGGAAATTAGAGGTACCATCTTAGAAACAAGTTTTTCAATTGAGATTTACAATGTTAATGCTTCTATATATTACAGAAAGACCTTAAGGGAATTTAAATTTCTTTTTAAAACCAGTTTTTTTTAATGTTTGTTTTTATTAATATTTATACTTAAAGAGCTTCAATTTAAAATTATTTTTGAGCAAAGCCTGACAATGTAAAGTTTTTGTTTTATGAAAGATGCTGATCTATTATAAGATATTACAGTTTATATTTTAGAAATAAGTTTAGGATGTTGATAACACACACCTTTAAGCTCAGGATGTTGGTAGCACACACCTTAAGTTTAGAACATTGGTGACACATGCCTTTAATCCCACCACTCGGGAATAAGAGGCAGATAGATCTTTATGAGTTCAAGGCCTGTCTGGTCCGGCAGATCGAATTCCAGGACAGGCTCCAAAGTCACAGAAAAACCCTGCCTAAGAAAGAAGTTAAGCTACTGTTTAAGGAATATAAGGTAGCTCTATGCAGTTTTAAGTTCAGCTGTGCTGTTTCAAACATCTTACTAAGTTAAAACCAGTTACAGTCAGACTAAAAATTATTTACAGAAATAAGACCTTACCTAGCCACCTGTATACTTAATGTATGCTTAAGGCAAGTAATTAAAACAGACAAACAGACCTCTAATGCTTCAGAGATCTTCAGAATATGGCATTTAAATTGTTATCTCTAAAGTTTATAATGTCAGACAGACTGCCAGATCCTGACAATGACCCGAAGATTACAGGCACCTCAGTTCCTGCACCTGGACCAATGAGCAGATGCTCAGATATGAAACCTGCCGCCTGCCAGAACCTGGCCGAGACTGTGGACAAAGCTGCTGGACGCTGGAAAATTGATTGTACCCCTTTGCCTAGACAAAACAAGGTCAGTCTTTTCCATGTCCCTCTTCCACAGAGAGAAAATAAAACCTCTCACAATATAGGCCTGGCGAAGATTGCTGTTCTTTGAGACAGCTGCCTCCAACGGTAATGGAGAAACTTGGGTTTGGCTAACTGTATATGGACTTGCTTCTGACTGGCTTCTGTCCTTTTTAGTAGATTCGGATAAAATATACCCTTCTCAGATCTCTGAAATATTACTGGTTGTCAGCTTGACAGCATCAGACAGTCAGATCCACTATAGACTAGTCAGTATGTTAGCTGATAAAATAATGACTATCTACTGTTCAGGCACAAGCTCAAGGTTTTTAAGTTTATTTTGGTTGTCATCTAAGTACAAACTTAAAGGGCTTTTCATCAGGCCAAAGGCACCCCTGTCCAATCCATACCTAGCTCTCTGGACAGAAGAAAAATGTACATGCTTATAGCCCAAATCTGTAGTTTTTGCTAGGACTCAAAGTTATAAATATGTTCTTGCTGTTTGAACAGATATCCAGATATCTGCTTTTTCTGCACTGTGGGCTTCTATAAATAAGTTTTAACCTCTGTTCCTAGTTTAAATATGTCTTAAACAGGTTTCTGCTTCTGACAGACATCTGAGTACCAGTTGCTGACTTCAGACTGTTCTAAGTAGACTGCGAACCCTAGACTTGCTATGGATGTGAACTAGTCTGCTGATATGGACACCCCCTATCTCTGCAACAGTGTCTGCTAACCAGAAGCCCCTGATGGATTCCCCGTTGCCTAAATTCCTTTTTGCTTTTGACTAGCATTTCAACCTTCTGGGGTCCCTAACTTCGTCCCAAAGTCAGCAGGAAGCAGTTTGGAAAAGAATTTCGCCGTCCATTCTCCCTGGTTGAAATGCTAAGTCAAAGGGAACTTCCTTGCGTGGGGATGCCAGTACCTATCACTCCCTGATGGGGACTGGGCCCTCCTACTCCCCCTAGCATACCCCTAGGCCATATGGGCTCACACCTTTTTAAAAAAACTTATAAAGACCAGAGGGACCATCCTACCATTCCCCATTCCTACCAGATCGGGGACACTGTCTGGGTCCGGCGTCACCAGACCTCAGCGCCTACCAGTTGTGAAACTGCCATGCAGCACAAGCTCACATTGTCTGAGGTCTCAGGAAAGGGGCTATGCATAGGCAGGGTTCATCCCTCATATCAAGAGTTATGTAACCAAACAGAGCCATTATCTCAGGACAGCCGATACCTTGTTGCCCCTTATGGAACTTATTGGGCTTGCAGTACTGGGTTGACTCCCTGTGTCTCTACCACTGTTCTCAACACCACCATTGACTTTTGTATATTGATAGAACTTTGGCCCAAAGTCACATACCACCAACCTGAATATGTTTACAGCGTACTAGGGAAATCAACCCGATATAAGAGGGAGCCAATATCCTTTACCGTGGCCCTATTATTAGGAGGGATAACAGTGGGGGGCATAGCAGCCGGCATAGGGACCGGAACCATTGCCTTACAGGGAATTAATCATTTTAAACTTCTACAGCAAGCCATGTACACAGATATCCAGGTCCTAAAAGAGTCAGTCAGTGCACTCGAGAAATCCTTAACATCACTCTCTGAGGTAGTCCTGCAGAACAGACGAGGATTAGATTTATTATTTTTACAGGAAGGGGGGCTATGTGCTGCCCTCAAGGAAGAATGCTGCTTTTATACAGACCATACAGGAATAGTTAGAGACAGCATGGCCAAGCTTATAGAAAGACTTAACCAGAGACCTCTGAATGAAAGATTCCATTCAGTCACAAGAGAAATGGGGGAATGAAAGGCCCGCTGCCTCTCTGTCTCCCCCCGCCTATGCTGATGCTGGGTGTTCTCTCTGGAGCAGGGCAGAGCCAGGATACCGCCAGGGGCTGGAGAGTGCAGCGCGGGCGAGCTGCCGCAGAGCCGCCCTGCTTCCCCTTTATCCTGCTGTCCCTGCCCCCGCCGGCCTCCACTTCCCCCGGCTGCCGTTTTCCCTCCCAAGCCGGTTCACCCAGGCGGGGCTGCCCTGGCACCGCGCCGGGGCTGGGGCCGAGCAGGGAAAGGGCACCCCTCGCCCCCACGCCCCCCCCCGTTGAGAAACACTCCGTCCCAAGGTCTCCGCCCCCAAGGTCAGCCACCTGGGCGCGGAGGGAGGAATCAAGTCTGTTGTACCAGACACCAGACCTTGAGAATATGCTGATCTGGAATGGCTCTGTGCCTCATTTGAACCATCAAATAGAATCCCTGCTCCTAGCTTGCGCCTTTTTCCCTATATAAGGACCCCTTTCCCTTGGCTCGGCGCGCTTGGCCTCAGAAAAGCTAAGTCGCCCCGGGTACCCGCGTCTCCAATAAAGCCTCTTGTTTTTACATCCAGTTCGTGGCCTCGCTGATTCCTGGGTGTGAGTCTCCCTCTACAAAAGTATCCCTTCGGGGGTCTTTCACACAGAGAAACCCTGTCTCAAGAAATGAGACATGCATGCATGCATGCATGAATGAATGAATGAATGAATGAATTTTTTGGCTTACCATTTTGAAGGTTTCAGCCTATGGTCAGTTGGCCCTGTTGCTTTTGGAGCTATCCCATCTTTAGAGTTTTCTGCCACCCTCCAGAATTGCTCAGGCCTACTTTCTTTTTTTTTTCCTTTTTTATTATTTTTAATTAATCGTATTTACATATCCACCCCCCCATTCCCTTGCCTTCCAATCCTCCCATGTTCCCCACCCACCTCTCCACCCCCGACCCCTCCCCAGGGATAGTGAGGCCCTACACCAAGGACCTTTAAAGTCTGTCATATTGTTTGGGGGAGGGTCTAGACCCTCCTTGCTGTATCTGAGCTACAATAGTATCCCTCCATAGGGAATGGGCTCCCAAAAGTCCATTTGTGCTCTAGGGATAAAGACTGGCTCCTCTGTTAGAGGACCCATAGACTGTCTTGGACTCCTAGCTGGTACCCACATTCAGAGGGCTTGGTTTGGTCCAATGCTGTTTCCCCAGCTTTATGACTAGGGTCTCCATTCTATCAGTAGGTCAGGTCCACTGTTTCTGCAGGTCTCTCCAACCTTGTCTTGGCTCCTTTGTTCAACCCTCCTCTAAACAACTAAATTCCAGTAGGATGGTTCAGTGCTTAGCTGTGGATGTTTGTTTCTGCTTCGAACAAAAACTGGATGAAGACTCTCCTTCCTCTCCATGCCCCCGGGGCTCCAATTTGGTCAGGGGTTCTTGTCCCCATCCCCTTCTTCGAGGGACTATGCAATTTTCTCTTGGGTTCTTCCTTATTTCCTAGCTCCTCTGGCAGTGTGGATTGTAGGCTAGTGATCCTCTGCTCTATGTCTAAAAATCAAAAATCAGTCAATACATACCATGTTTATCGTTTTGTGATTGGGTTACCTCACTCAGGATGGTTTCTTCTAGTTCCATCCATTTGCCTGCGAATTTCAAGGTTCCATTTTTTTTTTTCCTTCTGAGTAGTACTCCATTGCGTAAATGTTAACACATTTTCTTTATCCATTCTTTGGTTGAGGGGCATCTAGGTTGTTTCCAGGTTCTGGCTATTACAAACAATGCTGCCATGAACATAGTTGAACATATGTCCTTATTGTATGAGTGTGCATTCTTTGGGTATATGCCCAAGAGAGGAGTGGCTGGATCTTGAGGTAGACTGATTCTCATTTTCCTGAGAAACTGCCATACTGATTTCCAAAGTGGTTGTACAAGTTTGCACTCCCACCATCAATGGAGGAGAGTTCCTCTTTCTCCACATCCTCTCCAGCATAGATTGTCATTGGTGTTATTGATTTTAGCTATTCTGACAGGAGTAAGATGGTACCTCAGAGTGGTTTTGAATTACATTTCCCTGATGGCTAAGGATGTTGAACACTTTCTCAAGTGTCTTTCAGCCATTTCAGATTCCTCTGTTGAGAATTCTCTATTTCTGTACTCCATCTTTTAATTGCATTGTTTGGTGTTTTGGTAGCTAGCTTCTTGAGTTCATTGTATATTTTGGTGATCAACCCTCTGTCAGATGTCAGGTTGGTAAATATCTTTTCCCATTCTGTGGGCTGGCGTTTGACTTGCTGACTGTGTCCTTTGCTTTACAGAGGCTTCTCAGTTTCAGGAGATCCCATTTATTAATTGTCGATCTCAATGTTTGAGCTGCTGGTGTTATGTTCAGAAAGCTGGCTCCTGTACCAATTTGTTCAAGGGTGCCACCTACCTTCTCTTCTAGGATGTTCAGTATGGCTGAATTTATGTTGAGGTCTTTGATCCATTTGGACTTAAGTTTAGTGCATGACGATAGATATGGATCAATCTGCAATCTTCTACATGTCCAAATCCAGTTATGCCAGCACCATTTGATGAAGATGCTTTCTTTTTTCCATTGTATAAATTTATCTTCTTTGTCAAAAATCAAGTGTTCATAGGTATGTGGGGTAATATCAGGGTTTTCAGTTAGATTCCATTGGTCAACCTGTCTGTTTTGTGCCAATACCCAGCTGTTTTCAGGACTATGGCTCTATAATAGAGCTTGAAGTCAGGGATGGTGATTCCTCCAAAAGTTTCTTTATTGTACAGGGTGGTTTTGGCTATCCTGTGTTTTTTGTTTTTCCATATGAAGTTGAGTACTGTTCTTTCAATGTCTGTGAAAAATTGTGCTTGTATTTTGATGGGGATTGCATTGAATGTGTAGATTGCTTTTGGCAAAATTGCTATTTTTACCATGTTGATCCTACCTATCCAAGTGCATGGGAGATCTTTCCATTTTCTGGTATATTCTTTAATTTCCTTCTTTAAAGACTCAAAGTTCTTTATGTTGTTAGTTGCTATTTGTAAAGGGTGATGTTTCTCTGATTTCTATCTCAGCACATTTATCTCTATATATAGTAGGGCTACTGATTTTTTTTTTTTAGTTAATCTTGTATCCTGCCACTTTGCTGAAGGTGTTTATCAGCTGTAGGAGTTCCCTGGTAGAGTGTTTCGGGTCACTTATGTAGACTATCATATCATCTGCAAATAGTAAGACTTTGTCTTCTTCCTTTCTGATTTGTATTCCCTTGACCTCCTTTTGTTGTCTTATTGCTCTAGCTAGGACTTCAAGTACAAAATTGAAGAGATATGGAGAGAGTGGACAGCATTGTCTTGTTCCTGATTATAGAGGAATCACCTTGAGTTTCTCTCCATTTAGTTTGATGTTGGATGTTGGTTTGCTGTATATTGCTTTTATCATGTTTAGGTATGTTCCTGTTATTCCTGATGTGTCCATACCTTTATCATGAAGGGATGTTGGATTTCGTCAAAGGCTTTTTCAGCATCTAGCGAGATGAGCATGTGTTTATTCTTTTTCAGTTTGTTTATATGGTGGATTACATTGATGTATTTTCATATGTTCAACCATCCCTGCATTCCTGGGATAAAGCCAACTTGATCATGGTGGATGATTTCTCAGATGTGTTTTTGGATTTGATTTGCTAGAATTTTGTTGAATATTTTTGCGTCGATGTTCATGAGGGATATTGGTGTATAATTCTCCTTTTTCCTTGTGTCTTTGTGTGGCTTAGGTACCAAATTAATTGTAGCCTCATAAAAAGAGCTTGGCAATTTCCCTTCTGCTGCTATTGTGTGGAACAATTTGAGGAGTACTGGTATTAGCTTTCCTTTGAAAGTCTGGTAGAATTCTGCACTTAAACCATCTAGCCCTGAGCTTTTTTTGGTTGGTAGATTTTTGATGACTGCTTCTATTTCATTAGGGGTTGTAGGTCTGTTTAAATCGCTTATTTGTTATTGATTTAATTTTGGTAAGTGATAACTATCCAGAAAATTGTCCATTTCCTTTAGATTTTCAAATTTTGTGGAGTACAGGTTTTCAAAGTATGACTTGATGATTTCTGGATTTCTTCAGTGTCCATTGTTATATCCCCCTTTTCATCTCTGATTTTGTTAATTAGCATGCTCTTTCTCTGCCTTTTGCTTAGTTTGGATAAAGGTTTGTGTATCTTGTTGACTTTGTCGAAGAACCAACTCTTTCTTTAATTGAGTCTTTGTAGTGTTTTCCTAGTCTCTACTTTATTGATTTCAGCCCTCATCTTGATTATTTCCTGGTGTCTTCTCCTCTGGGGAGAGTTTGCTTCCTTTTGTTCTAGAGCTTTTATTTGTGCTGTTAATTCTCTAGTGTGACTATTCTACAGTTTCTTCATGTGGGCACTTATTGCTATGAACTTTGCTCTTAGCACTGCTTTCAACTTGTCCCATGGGTTTGGGTATGTTTGGGTGTCTAAATTCTCATTAAGTTCTAGGAAGTCTTTAATTTCTTTTTTTATATATATATATCTTCCTTGACCCAGGAATGGTGCAATTGAGCATTATTTAATTTCAATGACTTTGTAGGTTTTCTGCAATTTGTGTTGTTGTTGAAGTCTAACTTTAAAGCATGGTGGTTTGATAAGATACAGGGGGTAGTTCCAATTTGTTTGTATCTGTGTAGTTTTGCTGCATTGTCAAGTATGTGGTCAGTTTTAGAGAAGGTTCCATGTGGCGCTGAGAAGAAGGTATATTCTTTTGTGTTTGGATGGAATGTTCTATAGATATCTGTTAAACCCAACTGGATCATAACATCTGTTATTTCTTCGTTTAGTTTCTGTCTGGTGGTCCTATCTAGTGGTGAGAGTAGGTTGTTGAAGTCTCCTACCATAAGTGTGTGAGATTTTATGTATGATTTGAGCTTTAGTAATGTTTCTTTTACAAATGTGGGTGCCTTTGTATTCGGGGCATAGATGTTCCGGACTGAGACTTCATCTTGATGGACTTTTCCTGTGATGAGTATGAAATGCCCTTCTTCATCTCTTTTGATTGACTTTAGTTTGAAGTGTAATTTGTTAGATATTACTATTGCTACACCAGCTCGTTTGCTGGGTCCATTTGATTGGAAAATCTTTTCTCAACCCTTTATTCTGAGGTACTGTCTGTCTTTGAAGTTGAGATGTGTTTCTTGTATGCAGTAGAAGGATGGATTCTGTCTTCGTATCCACTCTGTTAGCCTGTATCTTTTTATAGGCAAGTTAAGACCATTGACATTGTTTGTTTTGGATTTCTTGTTGGTGGTGTTATTGTGTGTGGATTTCCCCACTTTTTTGTTTCTTTGTTTTTGGTGTTTGGTAAAGTGAGATTATCTATTGCCTATGGTTTTGAGTGCAGTTATCTTCGTTGTGTTGAGTTTTCCTACCAGTAATTTCTGTAGTTCTGGATTTGTAAATATATATTATTTAAATCTGGTTTTGTCATTGAATATCTTGTTTTCTATACTATCTATAGTGATTGAAAAGTTTGCTGGATACAGTAGTCTGGGCTGACTATGTTCCCTTAGCGTTTGCAGAACATCTATCCAGGATTTCTGGCTTTCAAAGTTTCCATTGAGAAGTTGGGTGTAATTTGGATAAGTCTGCCTTTGTATGTTACTTGGCCTTTTTCTTTTGCTGCTCTTAATATTTTTTCTTTGTTCTATAAGTTTGATGTTTTGATTATTATGTGGCAAGGAGATGTCTTTTTGTGGTCCACTATATCTGGTGTTCTGTAAGCTTCTTGTACTTTCATAGGCATATCCTTCCTTAGGTTTGGGAAGTTTTCTTCTATGATTTGGTTGGCTAAATTTTCGGTACCTTTGAGCTGAATTTCTTCGCCTTCTTCTATACCTATTATTCTTAGGTTTGGTCTTTTCACGGTGTCCCATATTTCCTGGATATTTTGTGTTAGGAATTTGTTGGACTTGAGATTTTCTTTGGTCAATGACTGTATATCCTCTAATGAGTCTTCAACACCTGAGATTCTCTCTTCCATCTCTTGTATTCTATTGGTTATACTTACATCAGTGGTTCTTGATTGTTTACCCAGCTTTTTTATTGTCAGCATCCCCTCATTCTGTGTTTTCTTTATTGTTTCTAATTGTGCTTTCAAACAGTGAACTGTTTGAATTGTTTCCTTCACTTGTTTGGTTGTTTTTTTCTTGGTTTTCTTTAGATTCTTCAAGAGATTTGTTTATTTCTTGAATTTTTTGGTTTGTCTTTTCCTCCATTTTATGTAATTTCTTGCTTGTTTTTTCTTCTATTTCTTTAAGGGTTTTTCTTGTTTCCTCTCTAATGGTCTCTATTATCTTCATAAGATAATTTTTAAGGTCCATCTCTTCTTCATCCTCTGTGTTGAGCTTTTCAGTTCTGCTGGTGTGGTGTCCCTAGATTCTGGTGGTGTCATATTGGTCTTTGTGTTGTTGAGTGTGTTCTTAATCTGTCGCCTTCCCATCCCTTCTTCCAGTGGGTGCAGGTGGCATCTCTCCCTCTCTCAGGCAGCACTCAGAGGGCTCAGGCAGGCTCAGGCTCAGGCAGCAACTGGAGGCCCGAGGGTGGAGGGCGTACAAGGGTGAAGTGTGTCCGGACTCAGGGTGAGCCTTCCAGTCTGGGCAGGTCCACTCTTGTCCAGGGTGGGGTTCAAGCAGAGTTGAGCAGGGGTTGATGGGGGCCATTGGGGGACAGAGCAGTGCCCAGACTCACCTCAGGCTTAGGCTGCAGCTGGAGGACAGATGGTGGTGGGAGGACAATGAGGCAGGCCTACTTTAATACTTGGACTTAGAGAATAATCCATATCCAAATTTCATCACTATCTCAGTAACAAAGTCTACTAAGCATGATGGGGAATCCACAAAGAATCAATTTTAAAAAGTCTATTAATTCTTAGATTTGGTACTGCTGTTTGACTTATATGGGGAAGAAATCATGCTCCTCATTGTGATCCTACTAAGACATAATAACACAACAAGTCCTATAAAAAACACTAATTAGGACCTGGGGAAATGGCTTAATGAGTAAGAGTATCTGCTGTGGATGCCTAAGGACCTGAGTTTAAATCTCAGTACCCATGTAACCTCAGAGGACACACACAGGTAGATCCTAGGAGCCCACATGCCAGCCAGCTTAGCAGAAAAGGTGAGCTTCCTGTTGGGTGAAGGACACTGTGCCAAGATAGTCAACAGCCTCCTCTGGCGTCTGTGTGCATGAACATGCATATGAGCATGCACAGCTGCATACATGTGCATGCACCACACATGCATCCAACACACCACACATAGCAGAGATATTTGCACATCCATGTTTACTGCTGTGCTACTCTCAGTAATCACAAATGAAGTCAGCCTGGATGCCCATCAAGACGTGATTGAATGGATCAATGAGATGTATCCACAAGAGAATTTTCTTTAGGTGTGAAGAGCAGCGACATCCTTTGCAGAAAAATGCATGAAATGAAAGATCTGCCAGATCGGGACTACAAGTATCACATTTTCTCCTGTATGTATTTCAACTATAAATAAATATAAAGTCGAAGTTGTCTAGAAAGTCAAAGGGACCAGCAGAAGTGGAAAGGGGAACAGCAAAGGGCGATGGGAGGTAGATATAATCAGATACATTATATTCATGTATAAAAATGTCATACATGGAAATAGCAGGAAACCCATTAGTTCGTATAGTAGATATACATTATTAAAATCTCAAGGTAAAGTTTCTTTTTCTTTTTTTTTTCTTTTGTTTCTCTAGTAAGGGTTTCTCTGTCCTAGAACTCCCTCTGTAGACCATGCTAGCCTCTAACATACAGGGATCCACTGTCTCTGCCTTTGAAGTGCTGGGTTTAAAGCAGTGCACCACCAACACCCAGCAAGTTAGTTTCTTTAGCCTTGTCAGATACTATCTCAGATGATAAGGATGCCTTGAAGTTGAAGGTGTCGTCTCCATCAAATTTGAGCCTTACTTACCTTGAAAGAAAGTGTTTCCCAGCAAGCCACAAATAACATATAAGTCAGTTTTCATTTTGATGAGCTTATTGATTATTCATTGCTTTTAAAAGTTCATTTATAGAATTAAAAAAGAAAATTTGGGGACTGACCAATTCATATTGTTCAAGAAGTAGTGCTTGTAGAGAAGATGGGTGAGTCTGTGCATTCCCAAACAGGCTCCACCTTAAAACTGACCTTATCTTCCCCAAAAGTAACATAAATATCACTGAGAAGAGAGGCTAATCAAACTTGTTGGGAGTGCTGCTATGAACACGATCAGAGTTTCTCTCTAGGAAATTGTAAAATCTTATATGTGTTGACAAACTGATAGAGAATAGGATATAAAACTCAACAAGAAAAAAAATCTTAAACGAGTGAAGTAATTAAATCCACAATAATGAAGTATTATCTGTAAGGCAGCATTGGAAGAGTTCTTATAACTTGAGACCCAAAGTGATGATTAAAGAAAATAAAGGGAACTTTTATCTTTCTAAATATTAAGAGCCTACTATGTGCCAGAGGGTATAGACATTAGTGATGACAGCACCAACCTTTGTCCTCCGAGGGGCAGGAAGCAAAAAGCCTAACGCTTTTCACCTTTCGGGCAGATACCCAGACTTAAAAGCTCTCTGACCTCATATGCAAAAGTTGTGTGTAATTAGTATGTTTTATTAATAGCTACCGATCATTTAGTGGTAACAACAGCAAATTAGGAAGTTGAGACAGGTTTTGCTTTTTAGCTTCATAAAATCATTGTAGTGTTTTTGAAGAGGGTCCCATAGACTGGGATTGTCTGTGTATCAGTGTACATACACCTCATTAACAATGTTCCCCTGTATATAAAAATAACAGAGAGTTAAAATAAGTATTATAATGTTAAATGGTACTCCTGCGAACAAGTAGGGGAGGAGAGCTTTTCTTAGTTTGATGTCCCCCACAGAAAGGAGTTGTCAAGACACAGGCCCTCAGATTCTCAGCATTCGAAGTAGCTCACTCAAATTGTAAGAGGCAGCAAAATCAGAAAGGAGTAAGCGATTTTATGTAACACTTGGCGACTGCTGAACAGAGTCTGCTGCTTCAAAGGGTTGGAACAGTCTTGCACACACTAAGAAAAAAAGCTGTTGTAGATGTTTTTAACCCTGTGAGAGCAAACCTTTCCACTCACATTTCACTTAAAATACATTTTGGTGTCATGCACCTAATAAGCTACCGATAGTAGCATCCTGTTACCTCTGAATTTCCATCTGCTCACTTGGTATTTTTAATAAAAATATATTCAAGATAGGTCACTGCTCTGAACCCTTGCCTATAAAATTCTGTGTAATTATTATGTTTTTTGAGCATTCTATGAGCATTAAATGGTAAGAGTAAATTTGGAAATTAAGACTGTGATTTGAAATTCAGTTTCAAAATCATTAAGTGTTTTTTGAGAGCCATAGACTTCTGGAGCCTCACTTTAGTGTACATCTCTGTGGCCGGCATTCTTGGTTGTCAGCTTGACAATATTTGGAGTGAACTATAATCCAGAAATATAGCTAGTACCTCTGAGAGATATTCTGCTTTGTTTGAAATGGGTGATTCCACTTCTAGTCCAGACCTTTGAATCCAGAAGACACACCTCTGATCTGGATCTTGAGTCAGGATGACACACTTTTAATATGGGCCACACATTCTTCTGCAACCCTAAATAAGGACATGGAAGAAGGAAGGTTTGGCTCTTTGCCTACTTGTCCTTGCCTTCAGACATCCATTCCTTCACTGGATTGGAGCCTACTTTGGGATTCCAGCTTACACAGAATACCAGCTGAGACATTCAGTCTCCTGGGACTGAGCAGCTACTAGATTCTTGAACTTTCAATTCCATGCAGGCTGTTAAGTCATTACAGTCAGTTACACACACACACACACACACACACACACACACACACACACACACACACACACACACAGAGAGAGAGAGAGAGAGAGAGAGAGAGAGAGAGAGAGAGAGAGATTCATTCCATCAGATCTATTTTTCTAGAGAACCCTGACTAATGCAGTCTCTATAAAAAACATTGCAAAGATTACTTCACAGGTGACAAAAATGTTTAAACGTTTTCTGACATTCCATAATCAAATTTAAAAGTATTTTCCCAAATGAGGTTTTGTTTTTGTTTGTTTTTCTAGATAGGGTTTCTCTGTGTAGCCCTGGATGTTCTGGAACTCACTTTTTAGAACAGCCTAGACCATGAACTCACATAGATCTGCTTGCCTCTGTCTCCCGAGTGCTGGAATTAAAGGTGTGTGCCACCAACACCCGGCCAATATGGTTTTGTTTAATTTTTTTTAAGTTCTCGTCCTATTGTATGCTTGACAACTGATGGACTCTGAGGGGGGGAAGGGGAACAGTTATTGCCTTCAGTAGTGTACCAGGTAGTGAGCCCATCAGGCTCCAGTGAATAGTTCCAAACCTGTGGCCACTTATATAGTGCTGCATACAATTAGTAGATCCCAAAGCAAAACAAAACAGCATGAATTCTGGAAGGGCTCAGTGAAGAAGTGGGAGGGGTCATGGGTGAGAGGGAAACAAAAGGAGGTGGTGGAGAGAGTAAGCAGAATGCACTAAAATATGCATGAAAACAAATTCAATCCGTAAAAGAGTAAATTAAAACAAAGATTCCTTGCCTGGGGTTGGTGGCTCATGCCTTTAATCCCAGCACTAGGGAGTCAGAGGCAGGAGGATCTCTGTGAGTAGGCGGCCAGCCTTGTCTACGGAGCCAGTTCCAGGGCAGCCTCCAAAGCAACAACAACAAAAAGATTTCTTGAGCAGTTTCAGTAACACTGAGTGGGGGTTTCTGCAGCCTGACAGTGGTGGAGCACATCTTTAATCCCAGCACAAGGCAGGCAGAGGCAGGCAAATCTCTGAGTTCTCTGCCAGCCTGGTTTACAGAGTGAGTTCCAGGACAGTTAGGACTACAAAGAGAAACACTGCCGCAGGGAAAAACAAACAAACAAACCAGGAAACAAACAAAACTAAACAAACAAAAAGAAATATCCTCCACTGAAAATTATACCAGAGAAATTAAGAAGTTGAAAAAATAATTTAATAATTGGAGCATGATATTTGAGTCTCTGTTAAGTATTTAATGAAACCTACTAAGTATGCTTACTTTTGTGGGCTTAGTAAATATTGTCAATTATATTTTCCTTAACTATGTTGGTTGAAATTATCTAGACATGAAGTGTGCTTGAACAGGAAAGGTTAAACTCTGAAGCCTCAGTGTCCAAAGTTCTAGAACTCTGAACTGGTGCGCCAGACTATTTTCTGACCCTCATTATGATGCAGGTCAGATTCTCTGCATAAGAGGGAGGGTTGCCCCTGGTTTCCACAGTGTTGTTTTTGGACTGGAGAGGATAGGACAGTGCTATAGGAGCTGAGACTAGCCAGGGGGCTGACCGCTTTCACTCCGGGGCTGTGCCCCAGTCTCGGGGTGTAGGTCTGCAGCCCCACACTTGGTGTTTCAGCTTTTCGTGCTCTAGCTCTTCCCTACTCCGGTTTTGGAGGGCACAGTGAGTGCCCTTTCAGTGCTAGCAGGGAAGTGTCCCCAGAGCTAAGGAGGTAAAGGGGGCCTCTCCTCCAGGCTTCCAAGACCAAGGGTGCAGCCAGGGCTCCCCCAACAAGGCAGCAGTGGTGCAAGCCCACCAAAGCCTTCCCATTCACAGCACCCAGCTCACTGAGCCCAGGTGTGCTGCTTGCCGGATGGCCAGCTACAGGGCCTCCACCCATCACCTCAGCGATGCTGGGGCCCTGGACCGCTGTGGTGTGTGTGCAGTGGATTTTGGAGCTGCTGAAATGGGTGAGTCCTGGACTCTGGAGCTGGGGGTTCTGGACGCAGTAGCCTTGGCCCCATGGGGCTGAGCAGCCTTGGCAGGGAAGCCCAAGCTTGGGCACCAGGCCTGTGTTTGGCTGTTGCTTGCAGCACATGCAAGGGGACCCTGGGACCTGGAAGGCATGGTGGTTTTGACAGGGGTCAGTTACAAGTGGTTCGCCTCACTCCAGGAACCTGGAGTTTCTTGGTGATGAAACTTCTTAAGAGGACACGTAAGGTGGGGCCAGAGCTAAGATTCTAATAATACTGCATTATGTTTCCCCCAAAAAGGAATGCCCTGTGGAGATGCTTAAACCATGGAGTTCCTTCCTGCTTTTTGTATTGTTACTGTAAAAGGTGTTCTTGTAAACTCTAGAGATAGTGAATGGTCAGGATCCAATATATAATTTGTTTTATTTTTTTACCAGTTGCTAGAGATTTTCCTCTTTAAGTGTTTGTAGGCAGCTGTGTTGTTGTTGACACCTTTAGGGACACACACACACAGTTTTTGAAAACTGCATTACATTTTTTAAAAGACCATTTAAATATTGAGGCTGTTCCATTTAACCAGTTCTATTATCTTTATGTTCTGTGAATTTAAAGTAGTGTTGTCATGCTCAGGGTTCATTTGCCCGTGAATGAAATGAATGGAGCCCTCTAAGGCAGTGTAAATTCTGGGTGGAGGTGTGTGTAGAGGAATACTAGGTTCACTGGTCATCTGCTTAGCAAAGACTGTGACCTCTAGATTCAGTGAGAGACCCGGTCTCAGGAAAGTTAGGGTGGAGATGGAAGACATTGCCACATCAACCTCTGGCTTTTCTGTGCATGCTCATGCAGCAGACACATAAAACACACATGCACCTCGCAGTTACCAACAGTGGGTTTTGATAAGGTTGGGAATGAGGGGCGTGAAGAAATTTTGCAGACTTGACAGGATTTCTGTCGTTCAGTGATCTGTGTGGATGTGTTTGGCTGGTCTTAGGGGAACAGCCCTTCTCTCACCTTCAGGATGGTGTTAGCTGTGGGTCTTATATTGGTCCTGTTTGTCAGATTGAGAAATGTAATCATAGTTTGCAGTCTCTTGATTTCCTTAAATATATTCTTAGTATCTGTTGATGTCTTTTTTACTTTATTTTACTGTGATATATTACATTGATTTTTTTAACTTGAAAATTACACGCACGCATGTGCACACTTGGGTGTGTGTGTGTGTGTGTGTGTGTGTGTGTGTGTGTGTGTGTGTGTACATGGAAATCCAAATACCCAAGAGTCCAAGAGTCTGTGTTTTCCTTCTACCATGTGGTTCCTGGAGGGTTCAAACTCAGGTCGTCAGGCTTGGTGGCAGAGTTCTTAAGTGTTGAGCTATCTTCCTGGCCCAATAACTTTTTATTGCTATTAGATTTATTTATTATATATACAATATTCTGTTTGCCTATGTCTCTGCAGGTCAGAAGAGGGCATCAGATCTCATTACAGATGATTGTGACATGTGGGTGCTGGGAATTGAACTCAGGACCTCTACAAGACCAGCTAGTGTTCTTAACCACTGAGATGTCTCTCTAGCCCACCCCCCATAACTTTTTTAAAAATGCTTTTACAACTATAATTTCCCTGTTACACACGGAATTAGTTGCCTTCTATAAGTTTTGTGTTGCATTGTTTCAACTTATCTGAAAGTATTTTATTTTTATTACAATAAATACTATTTTATGTGCATGGGTGTTTTGTTGTTGCATGTATGTCCATGCACCACATGTTTGCAGTGCCTGAAGATGTCAGAATATGGTGTCATATTCCGCTGGAACTGGAGACATGCATAGAGATGAACCAACATATGTAGAAGGAAACCTGTATCATCTATCTACAAGAATGACAAATGCTCTTAACTGCTGAGCCTTCTCTCGAGCATTCCTGTTTTTTGATGGCTAATTCCTTTCTTTTACTTATTTTGTTTCATGTGCATTGGTGTTTAGCCTGCATGTATCTCTGTGAGGGCATCAGGTCCCCTGGAACTGGAGTTAAAGACAGCTGTGAGCTGCCAGTGGATGCTGGGAATTTAACCCAGGTCCTTTGGAAAAGTAGTCAGTGCCCTTAGCTGCTGAGCCATCTCTCCAGTCCCTTTGATAGTTAATTCTAACTCATTGTAATCATATCACATGCTTCTCAAGATTTAAATTTTTTAAATGAATTTTTTCTATATTAAATTATGTGTATGTGTGTATATGTGTGTGTATGCATGTGGGTTCAGGTGCCTGAGGAAGCCAGAAGAGGGCATCAGATCTCCCAGAGCTGGAGTTATGGACAGGTAGTTAAGGACAGCCTGCCATGGATTCTGGGAACTGAACTCTGGTCCTCTGCAAGAGCAGCAAATGTGCTCAGCTGCTGAGCCATTTCTCTGAGCTGGGCCCTGTAATTTGCTTATTTAAAAAAACATTGAGGTTTATTTTAGTTTGATTCCTGGATTTGTTCTGAAGTTTCTGCCATGTACATTTGAGAATGAATGTCTTTTCTGCTGTTGTTGTGTAGTATTTTGTTAGTGTGTTAGCCTAACTGGTTTATAGCCTTGTTTCAGTTTTCTCTTTTCATACTGACTCACTGAAAGTGAGATCTTGAAATTCCTAACTACTGTTGAGGAACCTGTGTTTTCCTTTACTTCACCAGATTTCCTTCATTTTGTGCTTCTTTAGTTGGGTAAAACCCTACATCCTAAATCCTGAGCCTGCCTTGGCCATTGTGTCTTTGATTCTAGTAACAGTTTTTCTCTTAAAGTCTTTTTTTTATCTGATATCAGAGTAGTGAATCCACCTGTTGATAATCAGTTAGTATCTGGGGCCTGGTGGTAAAGAATAGAATAACCGAGAAGAGAGGATGGACTCAGGAAGAGGTAAAATACAAATCAACTACAGGCCTTAATCTGTGAGGTGTGGAAGAGCATTTCAGAAGGAATGCCGAGGGCCCAATTATGCATTCATTTTATCTCGGAGAAATGATGGAAAGAGTTGACTTTACTGAATCTCTGTCCTTGTGATCCGGGAGGCAAATCCTTTTATCATTGCCTAGCAATATGATGTCACATTTTGGTGTATCAGGCCCAGGTGAGGAAGGGCGAGACAGGATCAGGATAAAAGACTTTTCACCCTTTTCTGTGCCCTTTTGAGGTTGGTGCTGTACCTTAAGAGGCTAACAGGAAGGGTAAAGGAACTCTCCATTAAACCCAGAGCAGAGGCTGTGCACCTCCTCTTAGATCCTGTCTGGAGTCACAGATATAAAAAGGAAAATAAAGATACGGGGCTTAAAAAAAGAGCATAATATTGCATTATTTATTTGGTAGAAGTTAATAAACTGTAGATAGCAGCTTGGAAGGGAACCTTGTGGATGTACTAGCTAAAAACAGATGTCATACAGAGTAACTATCATAGGAGTTGTTTGTTGTCTATTTTGTCCCACCCCCAAGGAGAAGACTGCTGTGCAGGTTCCAGAGGGCCTGTGTTGATGTCTGAAAGAGTCAAGCCCATCATTTCTAGGGTTGTTTTTCAAAGAGCATTTTTCTTCTTGGGCTCAAACTGCATTATTTTAACTCAAGATAAGAGACAGGAGGGAAAGGTTTAAATCCCAAATCTAAAGCTCTGTTAGTTGCTTCTGACCAATCCCCCTTCCCATCCGACAAGCTGCAGATCTGTTTGTCAAACCCAGTGTGTACAGACAAATCATGAACTTGAAGTCAGGGAAAAGCAGCCAACTTAGGTCATTAGGTCATTGACATTCTGCTGTAGTTGTGTGTTTGTTTGTTTGTTTGTTTGTTTGTTTTGTTTTTTTTACAACTCTCTGTGGGTCTCATGCCCAGCTTCCAAATAAATACACAGAGATTACTTCTTGTTTATGAACTCCTGGCATTAGCTCAACTTTATTCTAGTCGGCTTTTGTAAGTTAAATTATCCTGTTTCTCTTTAACTATGTTTTGCCTCTGGGCTTTTTTTTTTTCCTTCCTTTATTCTATATGTCTTTCTTCTTACTGCATGGCTGGCCCCTGTGTCATGGTCGTCCTCTTCTGCTTTTCTCACTCAATCTTCTCTAGGTTTCTCCTATTTATTCTGTCTGCATGCCAGCTCTGCATATCCTTTCTCCTGCCTAAACATTCTTTTCTGGACACTCTGTCCTTATCCTCCAACCCTCCTGGAGTTAAGCTCTGAGGATCTCCTCATAACTCCTGTTTGAAAACCATTGTGTTTCACCACACTTAGTCACTCAGGTAAAACAATTGTAAGTTGCCAGAAAGTGTGGTTGGAGGCTTTCTGCTTTGTATTTTACAGAAGCCCATTCCATATTAATAGAGTTGACCATGCCACCTGTACCTGTCTTAGTAACAGTACTGTGGAAGATGCATGTTTTTAAGCTCAACTTCTTTGTCTTGAAGGTTGTGGCAGCACTGCCCGAACATATGACAGCAAGCTTTGATTCTAGTGAGGCATCATTCCAATTGGTGATATGTGTGCTTACTCTTGGACTGCTTGCTGTTTTTGTACTTCTTTGGAGAGGCTTCCGATCAGTAAGTAACCACTCATAGTAAGAGAATGGTCATCTGGGTTTTTAAAATTTATTTTCTTTTATGTGTATGACTGTTTTCTCTGTATGTATGTTGTATGTGTATCACATGTTCCTGGGACACACAGAGGTGAGAAGAGGGCATTGTTGGATCCCCTGATACTGGAGTTACTGATGATTATGAACTACAGTGTGGGTGATGGAAATTGAATCTTGGTCCTCTACAAGAGTAACAAGTGCTCCTAACCACTGAGCCATCTCTCTAACCCTCATTCTGTGTTTAGACTGGACAACTTATTTCAGGGAAATAAATCATGTCATAGTGTTCTGGGTTACTTGTGGTAATATGTAGTTATTATGAACTGAATACAGATTTAGAGTAATATTTTTGTGTGTAAGGATTTTTAAAGGATTTTCTTTTTAGGGATACTATATAGTAGTACTAAAGCCCCAATCTTCTTTCTTTCCCTTTTTCTTCTTTTCTTTGGGGGGAGGGGTCCTGTGTTTGTTTTTAACAGTATTAAAAAGCCAGCAGATGTTTCTACCTCCCAACTTAGAATAAAAAAACACTACTGCCATTTATATTCAGTTAATAATCCCTGATATCATCCCTCTGGCCTGCTGTGAAGAGGTACACATGTCCTGGATCCTTTATTGCCTTTCCAATACTTAATTTTGTTTTTTAGGAGGGAGTCATACCATATCCTTTTCTCTCTGAGACTTTTTTAGATATTTGCCCTTGTGCGCTGACTTCTTTTCTGTTTTCTTCATGGAGACCCTCTACTCGTGTTGTCCTTATATCTGTTTACATACATCCCACTTTATCTTGTCTTTCTATTTTTTCTTCTGATTTTCTGTCTCTGTTGTGTAGGTGGGAGAAGTCTTTTGTTTCTTTCCTTTGATCGTTTTTCCCTAGCACCAGTGCTCTCAAGGGTGGATTTCTCCCTTCTTCATTGAGAGCTGAAACTTAAAGAAGACAAAGGCTAATGAGTTTTTTAGAGTCAGTCCAGGTCTAGAGCCCCATGATATTTCATAGACTTTTATTTTGAATATTCACGGTAGGAGACTTAATAATAGGGGCTCTCTAAAATACTTTGTTTTAGGGCCAAATATATGTGTGGGAAACATAGGATTAAGTGGAATTAAACTATTGTCTTTAGAATTAGGCTATTTCAGAGGCTCAATATGATAACATATAGTGTAAATCTTCAATGGGAGATCTTACTGTGTAGCATTGTTTTCATTGAAAATAGAGTGCTTTTGGGTAATTCATTCACTCTAAG
This sequence comes from Cricetulus griseus, assembly GCF_003668045.3. Lineage (NCBI taxonomy): Eukaryota > Metazoa > Chordata > Mammalia > Rodentia > Cricetidae > Cricetulus > Cricetulus griseus. The sequence continues at coordinate 143,159,228 of NC_048598.1, forward strand.
GCCATAAGAAAGTTGTTATCTTAAAGCTGGGAGTAGACTTCATATAGATTTACTTGAATTTACATTTGTTTTAATGTAATTTTCTTAAAAATTTGTTTCAGATTCAAAGCCGATTTTATGTTGGTAAGTTGTCATTTTGATTTTAGATCTTGTTGTTGTATATATTTTACAAAGTGACAACAACTTTGGTTATAATAATCTTTATTTTGCTTTCTCAGTAAGAGAGAAAAGCCTCCATCTCAAACTTTCCGAGCTAATAAAAGAGAAATGTAAACTACTTGAAAAAGTGAGCCTTGCTCAAAAGGAGGTAAGAGGTGTTTGAAAATGACATTCATCCTAGTGTGGCACTTAATGGTTCTCCATGGATTATTCAGTGCCATCAGAGCTTTGTTTCATTGCAGAGTTCCCTTGCTCCTCACCTTCATCACTTAGCCTCCTGGTGATGTATAGTGCTTATCTATCTTCCCTGGCTAAGGAGTTGGGAGCACCTTGATTTGCTCATTGCTCATTTAGATATTGTGAAATTGCCTTTTAAGTCTTCACCTTAAAAAATGACTGACTTTATTATTATTGTGTGTGTATATTTGTGTCTCTCTGTGTGTGCACACATTTACCAAGAAGGCATTTGTGTGGTTATCATAGGTCTCAGACCTATGTCAGCTTTCTCCTTTTACCAAGTGGATCCCTGGGTTGAACTCAGGTTAATCAGTCTTAGCAGCAAGCTCCTTAACTATGGAACCATCTCACTGGCCCATTTCTACCCTTTTAAAGGCACTCATAACCTTTGTCCTTTTATATCATATAGAAGAAGGGCTTTCGTTTTTTAATATTATATCTTATGTATAAGAGTTTTGTCAGATATATATTGATTGTGAATATCTTCTGCTCTGTGGTTTATATTTCTGTTTTGTTTGGGGTCTTAGAAGGTTGAGGTTTAGAATTACAATTTTACTGTGGTGTTATGTGTCATGAGATTTTCACTTAACAAGGATGTAAAGGTACTTTGTTACTTGTTATGGTATAGAGACTTTATTCACTGTTTTCATTTGGGCTTTGTATTAGCTTTCTAGGGCTGCTGTGACAAAAATGCCACTTTAGCAGTAGGAGTGAATTTCCTTACAGTTCTGGAAATGAGTCCATGGAGATGTAGGCAGGCTTTGCTTCCTCTGTGGCCTGTCCCTTGACTTGTAGATAGCGCTGTCTGCTTATTATGTCTCACTCTGTCCTAATGCTCTGCTCTTAGGATACTGTCATGTTAGGTTAGTGTCATCTTAACTGCCTCATTTTAACCTAGTGATTTTTGAAGGCTTTGTGTCCAAATAACACACATTCTTAGGTGCTGAGACTTAAGAGACAGGGTTTCTCTGTGTAGCCTTGGCTGTCCTGGGACTCTCTCTGTAGATCAGCCTGGTCTCAGACTCACAGATATTTGTCTTCCTTACTGTCTGGATCTTAAAGATTGTATCTTCCTTTCTTGCATTGTCACATTGTGTAAATGTGATAGCCAGTTACTACACATGGCTCCATTGAAAGACTGGAGAAGCTGTTGATTTGTTCAGGGGATAACAGACAACTTACTTCTTTGGATATGCTTTAGTCACTCTTGCTGTTAGAGTTTTCACCCCCAGCAGACTTGGGACAACTTTGCTGGTCAGAAGGGTAAAGTTCTGCCACATGTTACCCAGGGTGTTGGTTGTGGCTTGTTTGCGGTCCTGACTTTGCTCAACACAGTGGTTAGATTGCAAAACTAAACTCAGAAAATCCAAGGGAATTTTACATATGTGGAGATAGATTCTGTTTGCTTCGTTGACATCTATTTAGATACGATTTGATATAAAATTTGTAGTTTTTACTCATTTGTTGCCTTGTTTCATTTAGTATGAAGACTTAGAGTCATCTTTAAAGGAGCCCAGCAAGGTGTCAACAGAAACACAGAATCTGAAGGTAAAAAAAAAAGTATGATTTAGAAGCTAGGAAAAAGATTCTTATTAAAAATATGTTATCTTCTCAAAAATAATTATTTCAGATAATATGAAATGGTATATCTGGATCTTAAACTTTATAGAAAAAGTTAGGGGAAACATTTGTAGTTAGCATATAACATTAAAGAACAAAACAGTTTCAGCTCTTGTTATTACCTTGTTTTTAGGGATAGTTTATCAGAATCTATAAATTTATATGAAGAAGAAATACTTTATTCTGTACTCCTAAAGATGCATTGAAAAGACCATTCTTTTTTTTTTTTTTTTTTTTTGACATAGTTTGCTTCAGGAAAGAGAAACAGAACTCTCACAAATGTAAGCATAGTAGGAGACAATTAGGGTGTGACCATATTATCTTTTTCTTACCATGGTAGTAAGCATTACCTAAAATTAGACCAGAGGTTTACATTATAAATAGGGGCATGGAGATAAATACTTAATCCCTGTCTACACACTCCATCATGACCAGTTTTCGGTCAGTAACATGATTATCACTGATTGGAGAGTTTAGGAGAGAGAGAGAGTTAACTCTTCTGTTTCAGAGGACACAATGATTCATCTTAGCAGAGTAGGATGTGATGGAGTGCCTGGATACTGTTTGCAGATGGATGGGCTGTAAAAAGTGAGTGTGAGCCTGTATAGTAAGTAGAAGCAGCCTACTCCTGCTGGTGATAAAATAGAAATCAGACCTTGTACCTTTGATTTAGGTGTTCAGTCCAGCGTGGCAGTTCTGTCATTGTCTGTCCTCAGTAGGAATTCTGTCTTATGATTTAGAATGCCCTTGTAGAACCCACAAGAAGTTTAGACTCCAAATACATTCCTTAATTTGTTACCTATGAAATCCTTAGGAGGTCTTTGTAGTTGCTATGTTTTATTGGGTAAGCCTGAAGAACCTTTTGTGATCGCTATGTGTTATGTTTCGAGCCTCTATTGTAAGTGCTATCCCAATGGGAACTTATTAGTTTCCCAGAATGAAAGGAATTTATCAGGTGTGGGGCATGCTTATCGCTGTGGAACTTGGGGGAGCTAATGTTGGAGGATTGCCAAATCTGTCTCAAAACACACACACACACACACTCTCAAACCCAAAACACATAGAGTTTTAGAAGCTGCTTGGCATGCATGCTGACAGGAAAGTTGTTACTGGGTAAGAAAGACAAATATTTATTCAGACTTGGTGTTACAGGTAATGTAAACTCAAGTTTATGACAGTAAATTTATGAAGATTATGAGTAAGATGAGATTTGGCTACATTGAATACCTTAGAAAGTTATCTAATTTTAGTAATTGAAACAATCTTTAGGGGTATTAATCATAGTTGCACACAAACTATAATGTAATACAAGTTTTACAAAGCTTGAGAGTTGAATTTGCAGGTAATCATCATACCAGAAGAGTAGTCTTCATTCAAGCCAAAAGTCTTGTAATGAAATAGCCAAATTTTGAGAGATCCATTTTTGAGACTAATATAATACATTTTGGTTTTGTTCTTTTTAACAAGTTTGTTGAAGTTTCACAAACATTATAGGTATGTTAATTATAGTATCTAAAATCCAAAAACTAATCTAATAATTAATCACTTTAAATTAAAAATATTATACAAAATGTCATTCAATGGAAAATATGATGACATACACTTGATTTTTAAATTTATTTTTCTATTTAATTGAACTTGTCCTTTCTCCCTGTAACATGCTTTTTAACATGCTTTAGAACTGTTGACAAGCTGTGCTTACTGGATTTTCCCCTGCCTTCTGTCTTTGTACATAAAAGTTTCATTGAAATGCAACCATATTAATTCCTTCAGGAGTAGTCTTTGTCATGGTTAACTGATGGGAGCGTGTAATACTTACACTTTTCATAGTAGTTGCTGGCTGCTGCTAGGCCTGCTTTATTTTAATATCAGAGAAATGAACAAATTTATAAGGTGCTTATAAATTTGTTTGATTATACTCATCTGATTTTTACCCTAACTGAAAAATTCTTATGTCTGGCTTGTTAAAGTTAGCTTTCTATTGTAGACAACATATGAAAATCTAGAAAGACATAAATCTCAACTTGAAGATGAAATACTATCTTTAGAGAAGAAACTAGAAGAAGAGAGAGCTAAGCATGAACAAGATGAATTGGTGAGTCCTGTGTATTCCAAGAGAATTATGAATCTTACATAATACTATGATATTGATGAAAATATTCCATGTAAGCCAGCCATAGTGACACAAACCTGTGTTCTGGAACTTGGGAGGAAGAGGCAAGACTTCCATGATATCCTGGCCTGACAGTGGGAGGACACACTATCTTCAAAAGTGTAAATAAATGAAAATAAATTAATAAAACTCCAAAACCAACCAAGCAAATAATAAATCTATCCAAAGCTAAATGAAACAAACAAGAAACTCATGTATGTAAAAAATAGAATGTAAAAGACCCTGAGAACAATATCCACATCTCATCTTTTCACTTTTTTTGTTTGTTGTTTTGTTTTTTTGGTTTTTTGAGACAGGATTTCTCTGTATAATAGTCCTGAAACTCACTCTGTCAACCAGTCTGGCCTGGAACTCACAGAGATCCACCTTCCTCTGCCTCCTGTTTGCTGTGATTAAAGGCATGTGACACCACCTCCAGTCAAATTATTACTCTTTAAATGTTATGATCATAAGTGTTTTGACATTCCTTTTTTCTTTTTTTTTCATTCCTTTTTTCTTATTGTTTTCATTTGTGGAGACAGTCTTAGAATATATACCAGTCTGTATAACTGTATAACTGAGGCTGGCCTCAAACTGATGACCTTCTTGCCTATGTCTCCTAAATGCTTGGATTACAAGTGTGCACCCCCACACTTGGCTCTCTTGTACATTTACATGGGAAATTTCTATATGTGCTGTGGAAGTAACCACTAATAATATACTTTGAATAGTCCTAGTGAAGGAGAAATATTGTGTGTGCATAAAGACACATATATATTTTTTAACTTGTAGTATTTATAACTATTTTTCTTTAAATTCTGGCATAAGGAAAATCTTGATGTGTGTGGTATTATGTGAAATATGAATTAGTGGGTTCATCTTGAACCTGAAAAGTGCCGTGATACATTCAATTTGTGAAGATGTACTATTATCACATAATTTGTAAAATCCTTGTGAGCACTTGGTAAGCAAGCTGACAAGGTCTCTTCATCTGGCCTCTCACTTTTATTAATAATAAATTAACAATGTACCTAATGTACATTGTAATTAGTTACATTAGTACAATGTAACTAATGCATGTTGTCTTGGAGCAAAAGGGTCATATTAAATATACTGACTGATACTGTCTTTTCAGATGACAGACATTTCAAAAAGGATACAATCTCTAGAAAGTGCATCAAAGTGTGTCAAGACACAACTCACTGAAGTAAGTTAAGTTGAATTACTTTAAGTGGTCTGTCACTTGTGAAGAACATTCATGTTTTCAGATTATAATTAGATATATTAGTCAGAATTCTCTAGAGGAACAGAACTAACGGGATGACATCTATCCCTCTTCCCTCTCTCCCCCCCTCCCTCCCTCCCTCCCTCCCTCCATCCATGTATCTATCTACCTACCTATCTAAAGGGGATTTATTAGACTAATCATCAGACTGTAGTCCAGTTAGTCCAAAAATGGCAGTCTACCAACAGAGAGTTCAATAATCCAGTAGTTTCTCAGTCTGTGAGGCTGGGTTTCTCACCTGATATTCAGTATCCACTGGAATCCCAAAGAAGTAGTCTGAATGGACTTGCCAGTGAGAGTGAGGACAAGCATGCTTCCTCCTTCCATGTCCTTTAGATAGGCTGCTGCCAGAAGGTATAGCATCTCAAAAGATCCAGATTAAAGGTGGGTCTTCCAACTTCAAATGATTTAATTGAGAAAAATTACTCAGCATTAATTCCAGATATAGTTGATAACCAGGAATAGCCAGCACATTAGGTAATAAAATAGTACATTTGTATTTGAAATATAGAGAATCTTAAATATGCATTTGCTTTAACTTGAGTTACTTTGAGTGACATTATCTTCCCCTGGATAGATTTAAACTATGGCTGTTTCTGAGCACTCTTGAAGTTATGTAACAGGTAACGATACTAAACAGAGTTGCTTCCTGAAGTACCAAGTTTAGGGCAGGAGACAAAGAGTAAGTAGTGTGCGATCTTTCTGGAATAACTACTCCTGCACTAGTGATTGTGGAAGAGAGATGTCACCATCACCAGTGACAGGGCACCTCCTGAAAGCCTTTAATTCTGGGTCCGGTTTCTTTTCTAAAATCACAATGTGGGCAGCAAGCAAGCAAGATTTTTCTGAAGTGCACATGGCAATAGCAGGTTGCTAAGGATGATGACTCATTGTATCAGCGATTTCTTCAGGTCATTCTGTTCCTGGTAGCAAGTGAAGCCATGCTTGGCAAATAGGCAGTGCAAGCAGTGTTTTAAGTGAGTCTTGAAATAAACCAATAATTCAGTAACTAATACTTGTTCTTTTCTGTCTTTCTATTTCAGTAGTTAACAAAATTGTCTGTATAGTACATGGAATTTCAATAATTTGCTCAAAGTCACTTGACAAATGAGTGTTGCATCAAAGTAGTGTTGATACTGCTTCTGCTGTTAATAGTGTCATGTTTTGGCTTTTGCTTAAACTTTGTATTTTTCAGAGATTACATAAACAGGAGGTTTTCTGTTAAATTGTTATAAACTGTGTATTTCTTTTACTTAGGCAAAAACTAACATCAGTATATTTCAAATGAATGAAAAACACCTTAAGGAAGTAATACAAGATACCCTGAATGAAAATTATCAACTTGAGGAAAGCCTGAAGGAGGTTTGTTGCCTACAGATACTCTTTTAGATGTGAATATAGCGTTTGGTGTTCTAGACACCTCACGACTGACCCATGTGTGGAGTTGTGTAGTGAATGAGTAGGCTTTTGAGAGCAGCTAGTGTCCCATGCAGACTTCCATCTCCCATAATGGATTTAAAAGTGGATCCTTCCATCTCATCTTCTGTCATGAAAGAAGTAAGCCCAGGCTGTCCGTCAGCATTTTGACACTCACAGCACACTGCAGCTAACACCACTCCTCACAGCAGAGAATGCAGTAAGAGTGAATAGATTACCAACTGGGGCCTAGAGGAAGAAGGAGTCCTGGGGGCAGGTAAAGTGGGACTTAGCTTTTATTCTCATTCCACTCTCACTTAGACACTTGAACACATGTGCCCTCCCTTCTGTTGTCCCAGTACAATTTTTGTCGAGAAAATTCTGTTTGTCTGTCTTCCCCCTTTCCCTATCTGTCTCTTTCCTGCCTTCCTTTCCCTTGCTTGATCCCTCTCTCCCTTCCTTCCTTTCTACAGTATGCATATTGAGGTAGGAGTGTGTGTGTGTGCTGTGAGAGTTCGACTGTGCACAGGTTATGACTTGGTGTTGGTCCTTACCTTCACCTTGTTTAAGACATACTGTCCCTTTTCTCTTGCGTTAGAGCTTTTACCATCTTCCCACCCTAGTGGTGTGACAATGTCTGGTTCCATTATTATGAGTGTCTAAAAAGCAGCCTGTCTGACTTGACTATCCTGTTGTTAATAATTGCTTGGTTTCCTGTAATATATTTTTGTAATCTATCTCTATGGATATGTCATTCACTCAACCACTTTGGCTAATTTGTTCATTTAAACTTCTATTACTACTATTATTATTTTATTTACTCTTTTAGAGAGAGTCTTCTAGTGTATTTTAGGGTGACCTAGCACTCACTGTGGTAGTTAGCCTCCAAATTGCTGGTTTTATCGGTGTGTGTTACCTTGCCTGCTGCCACCTCTGTCTCTTCTTCTAATTTTTAATTTTGTCTTGAGTGTTGTTATGTGCACACATGTGCAAGTGCCTCTGGAGGTCAGAGGCATCAGATCCCCCACAGAACTGAATTACAGGCAGTTATGAGCCACCTGCTATGTGTAAGGGAAACCAAACTGAGGTCTTTTGCAAGAACACTGGGCACTCTTCAACACGAGCCATCTCTCCTCCTTCATTGCCTTATGGGAGCCATTTTCCTTGGGAACTTGGATTCTCTTGGTGGTGGTGCATACCTTTGATCCCAGCACTCAGGATAGAGGCAGGTGAATCTCTTTTGAGTTCCAGGCCAGCCTGGTCTACAGAGTGAGTTCCAGGATAACCAGGGAAACCCTGTCTCAAAGAAGAAGGAGAGAGAGAGAGAGAGAGAGAGAGGGAGAGACAGTGAGAGAGGAGAGAGAGAGAGAGGAGAGAGGGAGAGACAGTGAGAGAGGAGAGAGAGAGAGAGAGAGAGAGAGAGAGAGAGAGGAGAGGGAAAGAAAGAAGGGAAGGAAGAAGAAAGAGGAAAGAAAGAAAAAGAAGGAAGGGAGAAAAGAAAAAAGAACCTGTTCTATAGATCTAGTGGGCTTTTGTTGTCCTGAGGCTACAGTTCACTCAGCTGTGTATTGTAGGGGAAGCTGTAGCCACACCTACTTAGGGGCTGGCTACAAGTGTGCCTGACCAGGATTGTGAGGGCCTGGTCAGGGTGACATAGAGCGATACTTGCATGGGACTGCGTTTTCTCTTTTCAGTTTCACTTTTGTACTTGCTGGACAGACGCTGTAGCCTCGCCTACTTAGGGGCTGGCTACAGGTTGCCTACAGTGTATGTGTATGTGTATGTGTATGTGTATGTGTATGTGTATTTGTGTGCATTTGTGTTCATGATTAAGGTGCCCTCAGAGGCCAGGACAGGATGTTGACTCTTTTGCAGTTGGAGTTATAAGTGGCTGTGACTAGGCTGATGTGGGTTTTAGGAAGTGAACTCAGGACCTCTTGAGAACAGTGCTTGGTATTAACCACTAAGCAGTAGGTCCAACTCCTTGTTCTCTTTCATGTTCCTGATATTTAGTACTTATTTGGACTTTCTTTTTTGTTTTTTTTGTTTTGTTTTTGTTGTTGTTGTGTTTTTTGGGGGGGAATCGAGGGTTACTCTGTGAAACAGTTCTGGCTGTTCTGGAACTACCTATGTAGCCCAGGCTGACTTGAAACCCAGAGATCTTTCTGCTGTACTGCGTACAGCACAAAAGTGTGTATGTAAATAAAATTTTGACATTGCTGCATTGTCTTCCCTTTCCACTTTTGGTTTGGGGACTTGAACGCTGTGTAGATTATGATGCCTTCTTTGTTTCCTGCTCTTTTTTCTTCACAAACAATATCCTTCTGTTAACTTTAGCTCTCTGAAATTATGTGATGATGTCTCATAATGTTTCTTCATATGTTAGACACTTGCATTCTGAAATCTCTTGATTCTGTGCGTTACTGGAATTATTATAATATTTAACATTATTTATTTATTTATTATGTATACAACATTCTGCTTCCACGTATATCTGCACACCAGAAGAGGGCACCAGATCTCATAACGGATGGTTGTGAGCCACATGTGGCTGCTGGGAATTGAACTCAGGACCTCTGGAAGAGCAGTCTGTGCTCTTAACCTCTGAGCCATCTCTCCAGCCTCCATAATTTAACATTTTTATTTGTTGATTTTGTGTGTGTGTGTGTGTGTGTGTGTTTGTGAGAATGTTAACGTGTGCATGTGAATACATGTGTAACTGTGAGTAGGAACCAGAGGCCTTAACAGTGTCAGGAATGGATCTCCCCCCACCCACCTGGCTTTTAATTTTTGAGACAGAATCTCTCTATGTAATCCTGGCTATCCTGGAACTCCCTATGCTGCTCAGGCTGACCTTGAACTCACAGAATTCCACCTGCCTCTGCCTCCTGATCACTGAGATAAAAGATGTGTGTGACTGTGCTGGGCTAGGTTCCATCTTGTTGAGCTGGCTCGTCTTAAATCCAATTAGGAAGTGGTTGGTTACTTTCATAGCATTTATGGCACTACTGTACCAGTAGGCATGTAGCTTGCATGGTTCACAGGTAGGTGACATTGATATAATTTTTTTCTCTGGTGTATGCATAATACCTTCCAGCATGATTGAAGCACACCAGTAGGGCTGAAACATCCAGCTATATGCAGGCATAAAGGAAACAAAGATAAGAGATGAGTGGCAGAGAATGAGACGTGCATATGCATGTCTAGGAGAAGACAGGAGCAGGAGGGAGGAAGGAAGGAGAGAAAAAACAGGAGCATGCATGTGTGTGCTTCTGCGTGTTGGTGTGTGCATGTGTGTGCAGGCACCCTAGAGGCCCGAAGAGGACATTAGCTCCTCTGGAATTACAGGCACTTGTGAGCTGCTCAGCGCAGGTGCAGGGAATTGAGCGTGGATCCTCTGCCAGAGCAGCATGTGCTTTTAACTCCTCAACTGTCTCTCCAGTTCCCCAGTTCTTCCCTTTTGTTTTCCACTACTCCCTCTGTTAGTACTGCTTTCAAATCATGAGCCTTTCTGGATTGTGTGAAATCATCTTATTTTCTGTTTGTCTAACTGGCTTAGGTTTCTTCTGTCTATTGTCTGTGGAGTCTTTTTATCACAGCTGTGTCCCTACGTGCTATTTGTTCATTTTCTTTTTGGGTTGATGCCTTTTCCTTTTACATCTTTGTTCTGTCATCTTAGATTTCAGAGAACATGGTGGTGAGGACTCCTGTGTAGATTTCCCATACTGTAATCAATAGTGCCTCCTCCTCACTTCAAAGTCCTGCCATGTAGCCCAGGCTAGACTGGAACTTCCAGTGCAGTTCAGGCTCAGAGCATATGCAGAATATCTGTTCAAGATCAATAGTGTGCTTGAGGGTTAGCCATCTTCAGTTAACCCTGAACAAAGCAGCATGGTGACTAAAAAAATATCATTAAATAATGAGGTCTGACATATTATATGTGATACAAAGAAAGAGTTGACTAGATTTATCAGACAAGTGTGTGTCAAAATCTTGTACTTGATAAAAACTTACCTTGTAAATCAGTTGGAGAATATTGGTTATTTTCACAGTCGTCTTTTTTGAAAGTTCTTTATCAATGGGAGCCACATCTGAGTTCCTTTTTTAAATAGCAGCTCTACCTTTTTAATATCTTTTAATAATGCATATAAATATTTAAATAAATGCATCTAAACATTGTGTTGTCTTTCACATCCTTGTTGTTTTCTTATCAGCTTTTAGAGGAATTTGAAAAAACGAAAGAACAAACTGACGAACTGAATAATCAGAAAGCAATATGTGGAAGATCCAAAGTACAGGCAGAGCAAGTCCTAAATGAAAAAGAAAATGAGATCAAGGTAATGGTTCCTTGGTTTTAGTCATTAGTTGGCCACAATTTTATACTTAATTGGAAATACAAATAATTTTAACAGCTTTTATTGCTATTGTTGTGTCTTTTGTCACATTTCAAATGCTTCTTGAAGATACATAAATTTTAATATATATGTTATCACCCCATGTCTTTGTCGTCCCATATTTACGCCAGGTGTTTATCAGTAAATAAAGAAGATAATGATTTTTACCTTTTCTTGTTATGCTGACATCTGCTTCTGTTGATTAAGAAAACATTGAGAAACTGGGTTTTAGTTTATATGTTTTGGCTGAATATTCTTGTTATCTCTACTAAGTTTGTGTTACTTCATTCTACAAATGCTTTTTAAATCATTAAACTCAGGATGGGAAGATGGCTCCCAGGGTAAATCATGTTTCGTAAGCCCAATATAGGAGTTCAGATCCCCAGAATCTAAGAAGCTGGGTTTTTTAGCATAGTATCTAATGCCAGTGCCCTGTAGTAGAAAGATGGAGGCAGAGTGTGGTAGAAGCTTGAGGTCAGCTAGCCTGGCTTCCACAGCAGTGGAGAGACCTGTCTCAAGCAAGGTGGAAAGGAAAAACTGACCCCAAAAGTTTTCTTCTGACCTGTTTAGGTTTTTTATGGTGTGTGTACTTGAACCCGTCGATAGCCATATCTCGGTTCACACCCACATACACTAATTGGAACTTGACTCTAATTTTAGGAATGCAAAATAACATTACCTAGGCCGTTGAATGTACTGAGTGTGTAAAAGCATTTGCTGTACACTTCCTAACACGAGTTCATTTGATTCTTAGGACTCACTCTGTGGAGGGAGAGAATTGACTCCTAAATTGCCCTCTGATCTTCCGGCTTATGCCATGACACATATGTTGCTCCCCACCTAAATAAATAAGTGTAAAAAAAATATTAAAAATGTTTTCAAGACATTCTAGCTTTAGTTTTACTCACAGTTTGCCATATACTGGATTCTCTATCTCTCTAAATTCAACCAATCACAGAATGGTGCTCTTAACAAATTTGGACTGATGAGAGGGTTCATTGAGTAAAACAGATGACCTGAGTTTGGTCCCCAAACTACAGAAAAGTAAAAAGAGAAAGCCAGCTGACTTCAGTAGTCCTCTGACCTTCATGTGCTTGCCCTACATACTCAATTCACAGACATACCAAAACAAACACTAATAATAAATAAAAGAAAATAATGGCCTCTGACTGTGCATGTGCAGACTTCCTCTCATTCCCTGAATGATACAGTATAGCAACCGTTCTATGCAGCGTTTGTGTTTGTGTTGCACTCATTATTACAAGTCGTCTAGGAGGATTTGACGTGTACATGAAGATACATACAGGTTATATGCAAGCACTGCTATCTGATGTAAAGGACGTGAACACCCATGCAGTTTGTCTTCATGCAATGGTAGTGACAGGTATCCTGGAGCAGTGCAATGTGGATGCCGAGGGATGACTGTGCTTTCCTTCCTCTAACTTCCTTACTCTACTTGGAAGCTCAGGGTTCTTCCTAAGTAAAAAGGAATGGGATGTGAGACCTCAGCACTGCTCAGGGTTGGAGGGCATTTTGTTTTTCCAGAAGCCTTGAAGAAAGGGAAGAGATTAGCAAGTAGTTTCAGATGGGATCCTCCAGAGAAAGGCATGGTGCACAGTCATCTTGTTACTTGTACATCACACTTGGCTTTGGTCAGTAGGCTCAGAAGCAACGTTACCTGTGTTACTAGAAAATACTCTTTCCTTCAGGAGATTAAAACAGCACTGCTGAGCCAGGCATGGTGTGTACACCTTCAGTCCCAGCACTGGGAGGCAGGCAGATGTGTCTGAGCTCCAGGCCAGCCAGGGCTATATGGTCAGACTGTCTCAAAAAGCAACAGCAGCAAAAACACAGTTGGAGAACTTCCAGGGCTCCATTCCAATCCTTTTACAATGTGTCTGTCTGTCTCAGTTGGACTCTCCAGCTAGTTGTTTCCTTGAATAAATCAAGAATCTATGGCTTATTTTTTGTGGGTCTTTGTGTGTGAGTTTCCCTCCCCTCAGAAAGCAGAAGTGTTGGAGTCCCTGCAGCTGAGGTTACAGGGAGTTGAGAACTGTTGGATATGGGTGCTGGGAATTGAACTTGGGCCTTCTGCAAGACAGTGTGTGCTGTTACCTGCTGAGCCTTCTCTCCAGAGGGATGTTCATTTTTTTAACTAGTGTGTATCTGTATGTGTCCATGTGTAGGTATGAGCCTGGGAGTGCATTGCCAAGGTGTCTATGATCTTTTTATAGATTTTCATACATCTTTATAGCTTCTGTATCTCTCAGATAGATGAAACACCACACAGCTTTTACCCTATATGTTAATGGCCTCTCTGTGGATGCCCACCCAGGCCAGAAGAGACCATTGGATCTCCTGGAGCTGGAGTTACAAGCTGCTGTGAGCTGCCTGATATGGGTGCTGGGAAAGGAGCTTAGATGCTCTAGCAGAGTAACAAGTTCCTAACTGCTGAGCTGTCTCTCCAGTTCAGCTCTTATTTACTAAGACATGGAAGAAACGCCATAAGAAAATATTTTAGGGGCTGGTGAGATGGTTTATTAGGTTAGTGCACTTGGCTCTGCAAGCAAGAGGACCTGTGTTTGAATTGTAAGTAACCACTTAAAAGATGAGCATGGCTGTTTATGCCTGTAAGCTCAGCACTGGGGATAGAGACAGTGGATCCCAGAGCTTGTTGAGAGCCTAAGCTTCTGAAGTAGTGGAGTTCTGATTCCATGAGAGGTCCTGTCTCCAGGCCATAAGCTAGAGTGTGAGAGAAAAAGATACTTCTGTCTTCCTGCCTCATGTTCTTGCAGCCGGATGTGCCCCTGCACACTCAGGTGCAGATGACACAGAAGAAAATACTTTATTCTTTTGTAGTCATAGTAGTTAGCAAGTCGATCCATCATAAAATATTGTTTGATTTTGTTTCTATCTTTCCTACCTTCCCTTTCTTTCCCTCCCTGCCTGCATCCGCCTTCCCTCCCTCCCTTCCTTCTTTCCTTTCCTTTTGGATACAAGGTCTCACGAGGTAGTCCTTTCTTACCAGAACTCACTTTGTAGATCAGGCTGGCTTCAGACTTACAAAGATCTGCCTGCCTCTCCCTTCTAAGTTTTGGAATAAAAGATGTTGTACCATGCTCAGCAAGGTTTTTTTTTTTTTTTCAAGGTGTAGTAGTCAATAAATTGCAGTTACAAAATAAAAACCAAACAATTATTTATGTGTCTTAATAGCACGTAGAAAAATAGAGCACATGAGTATTTAATTTAAAAATGTATTATGTTTAAAAACTTACTTGTATATGTATGTGTCATGTATGTGCCTTCCATGATGTGTGTACGGAGTTCAGAAGACAGCTTTTGGGAGCAAATTCTCCTACCATGTGGGTTCTGGGGTTCAAACTTATATGATCTTGCTTAGTGGCAGATACCTTTACCTGCCAAGCCATCTCATTGCCTCTAGATTGAATTTTAAATTACTGTTAATTAAGTTCTAAAATGTAAAGCTATTAGTCTGAGTCATTACCTTCTCTTTTTATTTTCTTCTTTTGTTCAATATCCAGTCTCTGATGGAGAGCCTGCTGAAGACCAAAGTTTGGACTTGCTTGTTTGGAGACGATATAACAGATTATGGTAACCTTGATTTAGAAGTCAAGAGTGACTTAGAAAATGATGTGCACTTGCGTATGGAGACTGGCTCATTGTTTCCTCTTCATTCTGCATGTTTGTCGTGCTCCTTGTACACTTGAACTTGGCTGTTACACATAGAAACTCTTGTGTTGAAAAAGAAATAATCAAACAATTTTAGTGAGGAATTGGTTTGAAAATACAGTTAATAGCTCAATGGATCTTAGTTTTGTGATGGCCATACTATAACCAGCAACTGCAGTAACAATTAGTGGTGGTAGGGGTTAAGGCACTCTAAACTGTCTAAAACAAAGTGCTTCACAAATTAGTTATTCTGACACCCATATGCATAGCCAAAAAAAAAAGAGTAGGCACCACAGTGGTTATGATGCAAATTTTTAAGTTGTTGTAATGAAGAGAAGTATGATACATAGAGCAAAGGAGAAGGAGGCTACAGCTCTGAAGAGGTGATGAAAGATATACTCAAAAGTCTAGCTACATGAGGTGGTCAGAGTGCATGGCATTTCACACAGATGGACAGACTGCTCCTGAAATAGTTAAGGGGAGCTTTAATAAATATATTTGTATTTTTTATTTAAATTTCTCATGTAAGAAATAGTTTTTTAAGATGTCCTCTTTGTTCCATCGTATAAATTTGGATTGTTTGTCAAAAATCAGGTGTTCATAGGTGTGTGGGTTAATGTCAGGGTATTCAATTCTATTCCATTGGTCTACCCGTCTATTTTTGTGCCAATACCAAGCTGTTTTCAGGACTATAGCTCTGTGATAGAGCTTGAAGTCAGGGATGGTGATGCCTCCAGAAGTTCCTTTATTGTAGAGGAATGTTTTGGCTATCCTGGGTCTATTGTTTCTCCATATAAAGCTGAGAATTGTTCTTTCAAGGTCTGTGAAGAATTGTGTTGGGATTTTGATGGGGATTGCATTGATTCTGTAGATTGCTTTTGGCAAGATTGCCATTTTTACTATGTTGATCCTACCTATCCAAGAGCATGGGAGATCTTTCCATTTTCTGGTATCTTCTTTAATTTCTTTCTTTAGAGACTCAAAATTCTTATGGTACAGGTCTTTCACATTTTTGCATAGTGTTACCCCAAGGTATTTTATGTTGTTTGTGGCAATTGTAAAGGGTGATGTTTCTCTGATTTCTTTCTCCACGTGTCATCGGTATATAGTAAGGCTACAGATTTTTTTGAGTTAATCTTATATCCTGCCACTTTGCTGAAGGTGTTTATCAGCTGTAGGAGATCCCTGGTAGAGTTTTTCGGGTCACTAATGTAGACTATCATATCGTCTGCACATAGTGAGAGTTTGACTTCTTCCTTTCTGATTTGTATTCCCTTGATCTCCTTTTGTTGTCTTATTGCTCTAGCCAGTTCTTTAAGGACACTATTGAAGAGGTATGGAGAGAGTGGACAGCCTTGTCTTGTCCCCGATTTTGGAGGAATTGGGTCGAGTTTCTCTCCATTTAATTTGATGTTGGCTGTTGGCTTGCTGTATATTGCTTTTATTATGTTGAGGTATGTTCCTATTATCCCTGATTTCTCCAAAACCTTTATCATGAAGGGGTGTTGGATTTTGTCAAAGGCGTTTTCTGCATCTAGTGAGATGATCATGTGGTTTTTTTTTCCTCAGTCTGTTTATATGGTGGATTACATTGATGGATTTTCATATTTTGAACCATCTTTGCATCCCTGGGATGAAGCCTACTTGATCATGGTGGATGATTTCTCTGATATGATCTTGTATTGTATTTGCCAGGATTTTATTAAGAATTTTTGGATCAATGTTCATGAGGGATATTGGTCTGTAGTTCTCTTTCTTAGTGTGTCTTTGTGTGGCTTGGGTATCAAGGTTATTGTTACCTCCTAAAAAGAGTTTGGTAATGTCCCTTTTACTTATATTTTGTGGAACAATTTGAGGAGTATTGGTATTAGCACTTCTTTGAATTTCTGGTAGAATTCTGCAGTGAATCCATCTGGCCCCTGGCTTTTTTTTTGGTTAGGAGACTTTTGATGACTGCTTCTATTTCCTTAGAGGTTATAGAGGTATATTTAAGTTGCTTATCTGTTCTTGATTCAATTTTGGTAAGTGGTAACTGTCCAGAAAATTGTCCATTTCCTTTAAATTTTCCAATTTTGTGGAGTACAGTTTTTCAATGTATGACCTGAAGATTCTCTGGATTTCCTCAATGTTAGTTGTTATGTCCCTCTTTTCATTTCTGATTTTGTTAGTTAGCATGATCTCGCTCTGCCATTTGGTTAATTTGGATAACGGTTTGTCTGTCTTGTTGATTTTCTCAAAGAACCAACTCTTTGTTGTATTGATTCTTTGAATTGTTTTCTTTGTTTCGACTTTATTGATTTCTGCCCTCAGTTTGATTATTTCCTGGAGTCTGCTGCTCTGGGGTGAATTTGCTTCCATTTGTTCTAGAGCTTTCAGCTGTGATGTCAAATCTCTGGTGTGGCTATTCTCTATAGTTTCTTCATGTGAGCACTTAGAGCTATGAACTTTCCTCTTAGTACTGCTTTCAAAGTGTCCCATAAGTTTGGGTATGTTGTGTCAACATTTTCATTGAATTCTAGGAAGTTGGAGTATCTTATTCCAACACTTGACTCTGAGGTAATATCTGTATTTGAATGCAATCACCATCAAAATGTCTACACAATTCTTCACAGACCCTGAAAGAACAATTCTCAACTTTATATGGAGAAACAAAAGACCCAGGATAGCCAAAACAACCCTGTACAATAAATTAACTTCTGGATGCATCACCATCCCTGACTTCAAGCTTTATCACAGAGCTATAGTCCTGAAAACAGCTTGGTATTGGCACAAAATTAGACAGGTAGACCAATGGAATAGAGTTGACAACCCTGATATTAACCCACACACCTATGAACACCTGATTTTGGACAAACAATCCAAATTTATACGATGGAACAAAGACAAGATCTTCAAAAAATGGTGCTGGCATAACTGGTTGCAGATATGTAGAAGACTGAAGTTAGACCCAAGCCTATCGCCTTGCACAAAACTTAAGTCAAAATGGATCAAAGACCTCAACATAAATCCAGCTACACTGAACCTATTAGAAGACAAAGTGGGAAATACCCTTGAACTAATTGTTACAGGAGACCTCTTCCTGAACATAACACCAGTAGCACAGACACTGGGGTCAACAATTGATAAATGGGACCTCCTGAAACTGAGAAGCTTCTGTAAGGCAAAGGACACAGTCTGCAAGACAAACGGCAGCCCACAGACTGGGAAAAGATATTCACCAACCCCATATCTGACAGAGGGCTGATCTCCAAAATATACAAAGAAATCAAAAGCTAGTCACCAAAACACCGAACAATCCAATTAAAAAGTGGGGTACAGAACTAAATAGACAATTCTCAACAGAGGAATCTAAAATGGCTGAAAGACACATAAGAAAGTGTTCAACATCCTTAGCCATCAGGGAAATGCAAATCAAAACAACTCTGAGATACCATCTTACTCCTGTCAGAATGGCCAAAATCAAAAACACCAATGACAGTTTATGCTGGAGAGGATGTGGAGAAAGGGGAACACTTCTCCACTGCAGGTGGGATTGCCAACTTGTATAGCCACTGTGGAAATCAGTATGGTGACTCCTCAAAAAAATGGGAATCAGTCTACCACAAGTACCAGCAATTCCACTCTTGGGCATATAGCCAAAAGAAGCACATTCATACTGCAAGGACATATGTTCAACAATGTTCATAGCAACAGTATTTGTAATAGCCAGAAACTGGAAGTAACCTAGATGCCCCTCAACTAAGAATGGATAGAGAAAATGTGGTACATTTGCATAATGGAGTACTACTCATTGGAAAAAACAATGGAATCTTGAATTTTGCAGGAAAATGGATGGATCTAGAAGAAACCATTCTGAGCGAGGTAACCCAATTGCAAAAAAACAAACATGATATGTACCCACCCATATGCTGATTTTAGACATAGAGTAACGATTACCAGCCAACAATCCACACTGCCAAAGAAGCTAATTAACATGGGGGTCCCTAAGAGAGACATACATGGTCCCCTGAGAAGGGGAAAAGTTCAAGATCTGCTGAGCAAATTGGGAGAATGGGAAGAGGGGGGAGGGAGCTAGGAGAATGAGAAGGGGAGAAGAAGAGGGATGCCGAGGATATGAGGGAGCAGAAAATTTGAGTCAGGAAGAATACACGATAACAAGACTGGAGACATCATAATAGAGGGAGACATTTTTGGTTTACAGAGAAATCAGGCACTAGGGAAATGTCTGGAGATCTACAAAGATGACACCAGGTAACTAGCTCAGCAACAGAGGAGAGGCTACCTTAAATGCCCTCCACTGATTATGAGATTGATGACTGACTTATATGCCTTCATCCAGAAGCTGGTGGAAGTAGAAGCAGACACCCAGAACCCATAAGAGAAGGACCAGTGAAGAGCACAGAGGTCCAGACCAAGCTGGTGAAACACAGAAACAGCTGACCTCAACATCTGGGAACTCTTGCTCCCCAGTCTGATAGCTGGAATACCAGCATGGGACTGATCCAGACCATGGGTTTCTTTGAGGAAACCTTAGAAATCTATGGGACCTCCTGTAGAAGCCCAGTATTTATCCCTAGCATAGGTGTGGACTTTGGGAGCCCATTCCATATAGAGGAATACTCCCTGAGCCAAGACCCTATCCCAAAGGATACGAAAGACTCTGATGACACCCTATGGAAGGCCTCACCATCCAGGGGGAGCAGAAAAGATATGTGACAGATAAGGTTTTAGTTGTGGGGACGGATAGGGGAGAATGGGTGGGAGAAGGGAAATGGGATTGTTATGTAAAACAATCCTGTTTCTAATTCAAATTTAAAAAGTTGGGAAAAAAGAAATAGTTTTTTAATAGATTTTTTTTAATATTACTTAATTTGGAGCCATGGTTTAGTGTTTAGGTGAATACTTAGTTTGTGTTGGGACTTTGTAGTACATTAAATTGCTTTAAAAGTCTAGCTTCCTGGGTGTAGGTCACTCTACCTCATATAAATTACTATTTTTGTTTAATTATTGTTTTTCTGAGACTGTGTCTCATTGTAGCTCAAGCTGGCCTGGAATTCACACTGTAGCCCCTGCTGGCCTCTCATGGTAATCCTCTTCTCTGAACTTGGAAGTGTTGGGGTTTCAGGCAAGAGCTGCTAAGCTCATCTCCAAATTGTTTATTGTTGCAAGAAGAGAGTTTGTAAGACTAGCTGAGGAACTAATGCATTCATTTGGATGTCTTCAATAATTAACATGTATGGGTCTTAGTAAGATGTACCAGTGTAGCAAGGAATCAGTTTGCCAGTTATTCCTCCAGTCTCTCGGACAGTATCCTCCCATCCCCCCTCGCCCCAAGTAATTTTGGAAACCTGTGTCTGTGTATAGCATTCCTCCAAATCCAACTTTCTTTTCTCTTGGTATTTTTGTAATTATTTAATGGTTTCTGTTTATTTTATTGGTTTCTTTTTTTCTTGCATATATGTCTGTGTGAGAGTGTCAGATCCCCTGGAACTGGAGTTACAGACAGTTGTGCGCTGCCATATGGGTGCTTGAACTGAATCCAGGTCCTCTGGAAGAGCAGCCAGTGCTCCTAACTGCTGAGCCATCTCTCCTGCCCCGTATGGTTGCTGTCTTAGTTAAGGTTCCAGTTGCTGTGAAGAGACACCATGACCACGACAACTCTTATAAAGGAAAAATTTACTCGGGTGGCTTATGGTTTCAGAGGTTTACTCCACTGTCATCATAGTGGGAAACATGGGGTCATGCAGGCAAGCATGGTGCTGGAGAAGGAGCTGAGAGTTTTACATCTTGATTCCCCAGGACACAGGAGGTGAACTGTGACACTGTGCATAACTTGAGCTTAGGAGACTCGAAGCCCACCCCCACAGTGCCACACTTCATAGGGAGATTCATGCATGTCTCTCTCCCCCCACACACTCTTCTTGTTACTTAGGCTCTCTGGGTCTGTGATTATAGCATGACTATCCTTTTCTTAATAGCATATATCCACTTTGGATATATACCATGTTTGTTCTTCTGAGTCTGTGTTACCTCACTGCAGATGATTTTTTTTTCTTAGTTTTTCAAGACATGGTTTCTCTGTGGCTTTGCAGGCTGTCCTGGAACTAGCTGTTGTAGATCAGGCTGGTCTGGAACTTAGAGAGATCCGCCTTCCTCTGCTTCTTAGTGCTGGGATTAAAGGCTTGCCCCTCAACAACCTGGCTCTGAATTTGTTGAGTTACCTATAAGGTTGCTTTCATACAAGTATATATTATGTACTGGTGAAAGGAGGGCTCACAGAAAAGACAGGAAATGGATGCTGAATCCCAAGTTGTTCACTTAGGCTGCCGAAGCATCAAAATATCTAGAAGCCAGCTAGGCAGATCACCAGCACACTGCAAAAGAATGTCTCTTCTACTGAAATATCCAAAAGTCTCAGGCTGCTTTGAGGCCCCTAAGGGGAATACTAGTGTATTCGTGTCAAGTTGTTCCCTGTCCCAGCAAGGGGAGTGGAACATGTTAGTGTCATTTGGATCTGGAAATTGTCTGATAATGAAGTTGAGAACTCATGAATTTTTCCTGGTTTAATTTTTCTGCCTAGATGGGCCAGTATTCTCAAAATTGGAATTGAGGAAGAATGAAACCAAAGTTGACCCTGGGGTAAGTATTAGGAATTGATTTCTACCCCTGAATCCACAGCTAGTTTCTGGCTTTTATTAGAATAAGGCTAGAGCTATTCTACTTTGTGATATCAAGATATTAATATACCTCTACATAGCATTAATACTTTCATTGTTGGCTTGCAACCTTCTGTGAAATAGTACAGATCACAAGCCAAGTTTTGATGGTGCATGTAATACTGGCATTTTGGCAGGCTGAGGCAGGATTGTAAATTAAAAGCTAGTGTGGGCTATATAAGCAGATCTTATCTCAACCAACCAAATCGACTGGAGAAATGGCTTCCAGGTTAAGAGCACTGGCTGCTCTCCTAGAGGACCTGGGTTTGATTCCCAGCACCCAATTGGAGGCTCACAACCCTTCTTGACTCCAGGTTCAAGGGATTAGAAGTTCTATTCTGTCCTTAGAGAACACTGGATGTGTATGGTATGCAGACATACATGAAGGCAAAACACCCATGCATGTGAAATTTAAAATATTAAAAGACAAGAGAAAGAAGCCTGATATCTCTCACTTAAATAAGAACAACTTTTAGATGAACTTGAAAGCTTCTATGCTAGCTATACTATTTCAGATTTTCTTCCTTGAAATCTTAATGAATTTTAAAATGTATTTTAGTTTTATAATATAGCATTGATCTTGATCATTTTGAAAATATCTATCTTTTTGTTGTTGTTGTTCACTTTGAGATAGGGTTTCGCACTAGCTATGGAAGCTATGGAGCCACTCTTGAAACTCACTCTTTGACCAGGCTGGCCTGGACCTGACAGATCTATGCCTCCTGAGTACTGGGATTAAAGGCTCGAGTCCCCACCGCCTGGGGTATATCTATTTTTTTTAAAGTGTCTCCTTTGATGTGCTTGAACTGTGTTCATGCTTTAGGGAGACCCAGGTAGACTATTACTACCATGCTTAAAGTTTTCTGCTGAGTTAGTAATAATACTTCTGATAGCACATAAGGGGCTGGTGTGGAAACTGAACCTGTTCGAAGGTACTGTGGAATGTCATAGACTGCTTTCTTCTATGCCTGACACTCCCAGGAAAGGAGCTGGGCATCACGTGGTTTTACTGACTGCTGATTGTCACTCTCTTACAGAACTCAACTGTGCCCAACTCTGTTCCTGCTGAATTTGAGGCAGCTGGCCCCGGCTTCATCCCATCACCGGTTCCCCAGGATAGAGGCCCCAGAGGCCCTCCCATTGCAGAAGATCCAAGAAGTCCCATTATGAGTAGGCCACCCCTATTCCCACCGCCTCCTCTGGGAAACATCCATGCCAGTCCTCCGGATTATTTTACACCAAGGGACTTTGCTGACCCACCTTTCCCGCCATACCCAGGTAGGCTTTTTTTATAAGTCCAAGTATGTGTCAATATTCATCTGTGTGTTTCTTATTATTCTGACAAAGACTGGCCAGAACCAACTTGAGAATCAAAAAGTTTATATGACTCACCGGTTACAGTCCAGCAACAAAGGAAGCTAAGGCTTAACCTGATCCACCTTGGGTAATTTTGAATTTTAACTGTATTGTGAAAGGTCAGAATATCAGTAAATTTACAAGCAGTTTTATTTTTGTTAGTGCCCTTCCCCCAAGGCAGGGTTTCTCTATAGCTTTGGAGCCTGTCCAGGAACTCTTACTCTGTAGACCAGGCTAGCCTTGAACTCACAGAGATCCACCTGTCTCTCCTTCCCTAGTGTTGGGATGAAATTTATTGTGGCCATTAAGGTAATTGCTCATATTTATTTCTTAAGATTACTAAGTGTTTTAAAGTATTTCTCATAAACAGTAGGTCCCATATGATCATATTTAGATCATTTAGACAAGACCCTGCTTAGTTTTCATAGGTGTCTGCTCTCTGCCTTCACCTCTACTCTCTCTTTTGTTGTTGTTGTTGTTTTTTGGTTTTTCAAGACATGGTTTCTCTGTGTAGCTTTGGAGCCTATTCTGGCACTTGCTCTAGAGACCAGGCTGGCCTCGAACTTTCAGAGGTCCGCCTGCATCTTCCTTTTGAGTATTGGGATTAAAGGTGTGCACCACCAACGCCCAGCTGTCACCTCTACTCTTAAACTTCTAGTCAATTGAGATGAGTTTTGTTTGGGAAGTTTTAAGGTCATCCTTGACATTACAGGAAATGCTTTCAATAGGATATCATGTCAGGATCACTGATCTGAATATGAAGTTGAAAATTTTACTCCATTGAAAAGCTGTTTTACAGTAAGTCTTGAAGTATTGGAATCTTGAGTACCTGCCAAGATAGGACAAACACAACTGAAACTGATGGTGGGTGATGTTCTTACTAATCCTATGTAGTTTAGAAGTACATTTTACAATGTCAAGATTTATGTGTGAGATCAAGTTTTGTGGTGTTTGGGTATCAGAATAGGGGCTGGAGCTAGTGTTTCAACAAGTGCACAGTACAGGGTTTCACCTTTCAACTTTCACCGTCTTTTGCCCATCTCTTCAAACAGGAAGAACTGTGTGAGAACTGAGGGGCTTTCCACCTTACCTTTCCCCAAGAGCTGGGTTCTTCCCCTCACTCCCACATCCTGAAAGTAGAAATGAGCTACCCCCAGACTTGATTCTGCCTTCCAAACAACCTGCTCCCAAACCTCTGGAAACACAGGAGACCTGAGAGATTCCTCGGCGCTCATTTTTGGCTTAAGGAACTGCTGTTACTTAAGTGATTGTATTGTTATTTAATTGAAGCTTAATGGAATTATAATTCTCAGAATGGTAATTTGTAAAGAAAGATGATTTAAATATGAATCCTATGAGTAAATTATTTCCCTCTATTTTATTATGGATAGTATGTTTTACTTTGATTAACTCTTCCATAATTATGGTAGATTTATACATGTAATCTAATAGTTGGGGATATCTGCAACCCCAAATGCTGTGTCTTTATACTAGGCATGTGTTCGCCATGGTTGTAGAAAAATGGAAAGGTAATTGTATGTTTAATCAAATAAATTTTAATGTATTTAAAGTCTTGTTTGGCATTGATAATACTAACACCAGCCAGTTTCACATAAGCATGGCTCCATAATTTAGTCTTTTTACCTGTACCAATAATTCAGTGGTTCGAAAGGGAAAGTGTCTGGGACTGGAGAGATGGTGGCTCAGTGGTTAAGACTGGGTGCTCATGCGGAACAGAGGATTGGGCTTGGTTCCCAGCATCCATATGGCAGTTCCAACTCCAAGGAATCCAATGGCCTCTTCTGCCTCCAAGTGCACCAGGAATGCATGTAGTGCACATGCATGCATGTGGTGCACAGACATGAAGGTAGTGCACAAGGTATGCATGTGGACGCTGCATTCATGTAGAATACATCATGCACTAGTGCATCAGGCATGTACAGAGTGCATCAGGCATGCATGTAGTGTCCAGTGTGCATGCAGTGCACAGCATGCCTGTAATGCACAGACATGTATGTAGTACACAGGTGTGTATTTAGACAGAACATCTGCACATATAAATATATATAAAGAGACAAAAAGCCTTGATGCTTTTTCTGATGTGATTATCTGACAGAATATGTACCCTACTTCTTTCAGTTACATGTGACTGACCCAAATAAAATAATAAACCTTAAAGCCTTAAATATGTCTTCATTTTAAAGAAAATGGGGATATTGTCTAGTGATGAGTTTCAGAATTTATTTTAACTTAGTTCACTGATTAAGTTTTGTTTTTTTAACATTTCAAAAACAATGTGTGTGTGAGAGAGAGAGATGTAGAGAGAGAGGAGAGAGAGAGAGAACACAACAGCAGGCACACACAAGCCCACTCTCGTGCAGGATGTATGGTGATCAGAGGACAGCTGGAAGATTATCTTTCTACAGTAGGTTCTGGAGACAGCTCAGGTTCTCAGGATCATACAGTGAGCACTTTCCTCTGTATCCTGCCAGTCCTACTGAGTGGTTTTCTTACATAATTTCTCTTTCTCTTACTTTAACTATTTATCTATTTATTGATTTTGTTTGTTTATTTCTTAGACACTGGGTTTTTGTGTGTAGCTCAAGTTGTCCTGCAACATGCTGTGTTGACCAGACTGGCCTTGAATATGGAGATATTCCTGTTTCTGCCCATGGAGTGCTGGGATTAAGACTGTGCACCAGCTGGCAAATCCCACCCCAGGATCTGCGGGCAAACCCAATCAGTCCCTGAGGTCCAGGGGATCCTGACTCTGCTATTACGGCCACCAGAGAGTGCAGAGGTGAGCTTCTTCAGGCCGGCCTTGGACCCAACTTTCATCTGCCCACCCTGCCAAACTCTGCCCTGGGATCTTTGACAGGACGACTCAACCCCTGAGGTCCAAGCAACTCAGAAATGCTGACATCTCTGCGTCAGTCCTGCTCTCACCAACCTGGAGAGTGAGTGTCTCAAACCTGCCTGCACCCACCTTGAAACCCATCAGAGTATAAGAGCCAATTGCACACATCTGAAGAGAACACAGACCCATACACACCAGAAAAGGAAGTGACACCACCTGTACCCACTGGACGAAGAGATGGGAAGACGACAATAAAAGAACACATCCAACAACAGGTAAACCAATATGACACCACCAGAGTCTAGGGACTCTACACCAGCAACACATGAACATCCCAAAACAGAAGGAGCAGAAGAGAGCAACCTTAAAAACAACTTCATGTAGATGATAGAGAACCTAAGAGAGGAAATCAGAATCCTTCAGAGAACTGGAAGAATAGATGAACCAAAAGATGCAAGACATCGAGGAAAGCCAAAAAAGCCAAAAAAAATACAATGAAACAGCTGAAGGAAACAGTTCAGAACCTGAAAACTGAATTAGAGACAAAAAAGAAAACACAAATTGAGGGAATGCTGGAAGTGGAAAAGCTGAATAAACAATCAGGAACCACACATGCAAGCATAACCAACAGAATACAAGAGATGGAAGACAGAATCTCATACGCTGAAGATAAACTAGAGGAAATAAACTCATCAAGCAAAGAAAATCTGAAGTCCAACAAATCCATAACACAAAATATCCAGGAAATATGGGACACTGTGAAAAGACCAAACCTAAGGATAATAGATATAGAAGAAGGTGAAGAAACCCAACTCAAAGGCGCAGAAAACATATTCAACAAAATCATAGAAGAAAACTTTCCCAACCTAAAGTAAGACATGCCAATGAAAGTACAAGAAGCCTACAGAACGCCAAATAGAGTGGACCACAAAAGAAAGTCCCCTCATCACATAATAATTAAAACACCAAAAGTACAGAATAAAGAAAACATATTAAGAGCAGCCAGGGGAAAAGGCCAAGTAACATATAAAGGCAAACCTATCAGAATTAGACCAGACTTCTCCATGGAAACTCTGAAAGCCAGAAGGACCTGGATAGATATTCTACCAACCCTGAGAGAACACTGATGCCAGCCTAGACTACTATATCCAGTAAAGCTTCCAATCACTATAAATGGAGAAAACAAGATATTCCACTACAAAACCAGATTTTAAACAATATGTAACCACTAATCTAGCCCTACAGAAAGTACTGGAAGGAAAACTCCACCCTAAGGAAATTAACTACACTCACATGAACATTGGCAATAGATAATCCCAGTCTACAAAAACACAAAATAAAAGGCAGGGTAAATCCACATACAATACCAGTACCAACAACAAAAAAATCAAGAATAAACACTCAATGGACCTTAATTTCCCTCAATATTACTGGTCTTAACTTGCGTATAAAAAGACACAGGCTAGCAGATTAGATACAAAGACAGAATCCATCCTTCTGTTGCATACAAGCAACACACCTCGAATTCAAAGACAGACATTACCTAGGAGTAAAGGGTTGGGATAAGATATTCCAATAAAATGAAACGAGGTGGGGTAGCTATCCTAGTATCTAACAACATAGACTCCAAACTAAAATCAATCAAAAGAGATGAAGAAGG
Source organism: Cricetulus griseus (assembly GCF_003668045.3). Taxonomy (NCBI): domain Eukaryota; kingdom Metazoa; phylum Chordata; class Mammalia; order Rodentia; family Cricetidae; genus Cricetulus; species Cricetulus griseus. Next base: position 143,186,770 of record NC_048598.1, read on the forward strand.
TCATTTCCTAATCATCACAGGAAAAATCCACCAGGCAGAAGTCTCAATTCTAAACAAAGGCACCAACATTCGTAAAAGAAACATTATTAAAACTCAAATCACAAATGAGACCTCACACAGTTATAGTGGGAGACTTCAGCATGCCACTTTCACCACTGGACAGGATCACCAGACAGAAACTTAACAGAGAGACAAAGGAACTAACAGAAGTTATGACCCAATTGGTATTAACAGACATCTATAGAACTTTCTATCCAAACACAAAAGAATATACCTTCTTTTCAGCATCACATGGAACCTTCTCAAAAATCGACCACATACTTGGCAACATAGCAAACCTCAACAGGTACAAAAAATTTGGAATAATCCCCTGTGTCTTATCAGACCACCATGCTTTAAAGTTAGAAATCAAAAACAAAACAAAGTGCAGAAAACTTACCAACTCATGGAAATTGAACAACACGCAATTGCACCATTCCTGGGTCAAGGAAGAAATAGAGAAAGAAAGTAAAGACTTCCTAGAATTCAATGAAAATGTAGACACAACATACCCAAACGTATGGGACACTTTGAAAGCAGTACTAAGAGGAAAGTTCATAGCTCTAAGTGCTCACATGAAGAAACTAGGGAATAGCCAGACCAGAGAGTTGACATCACAGCTGAAAGCCCTAGAACAAATGGAAGCAAATTCACCCTGGAGGAGCAGAAGCCAGGAAATAAACTGAGGGCAGAAATCAATAAAGTCGAAACAAACAATTCAAAGAATGAATATAACAAAGAGTTACGAAAATTGAATCAAGAACAGATTAGGAACTTAAACAGACCTATTACCTCAAAGGAAATAGAAGCAGTCATAAAAAGTCTCCCAACCAAAAAAAGGCCCAGGGCCAGATGGGTTCACTGCAGAATTCTACCAGAATTTCAAAGAAGAGCTAATACCAATACTCTTCAAATTGTTCCACACAATAGAAACAGAAGGGACATTGCCAAACTTATTTTACCAGGCTACAATAACCTTGATACCCAAGAAACACAAAGACACAACTAAGAGAACTACAGACCAATATCCCTCATGAACATTGATGCAAAAATTCTCAGTGAAATACTGGCAAATCGAACCCAAGAACACATCAGAGAAATCATCCACCATCAACAAGTCGGCATCATCCCAGGGATGCAAGGATGGTTCAACATATGAAAATCCATCAAAGTAATCCACCTTATAAACAGACTGAGAGAAAAAAAAACACATGATCATCTCACTAGATGCTGAAAAAGCCTTTGACAAAATCCAACACCCCTTCATGATAAATGTCGTGGAGAAATCAGGGATAACAGGAACATACCTCAACATAATAAAAGCAATATACAGCAAGCCAACGGCAAACATCAAATTAAATGGAAAGAAACTCAATGCAATTCCCGTAAAATCTGGGACAAGACAAGACTATCCACTCTTTCCATACCTCTTCAATATTGTCCTTGAGGTTCTAGCTAGAGCAATAAGACCAACAAAAGGATGTCAAGGGAATACAAATCAGAAAGGAAGAAGACAATCTTACTATTTGCAGATGATATGATAGTCTACATAAGTGACCCCGAAAAACTACCAGGGAACTCCTACAGCTGATAAACACCTTCAGCAAAGTGGAAGGATACAAGATTAACTCAAAAAAATCTGTAGCCCTACTATATACCGATGACTCATTGGTGGAGAAAGAAATCAGAGAAACATCACCCTTTACAATTGCCACAAACAACATAAAATACCTTGGGGTAACACTAACCAAACAAGTGAAAGACCAGTACCATAAGAATTTTGAGTCTCTAAAGAAAGAACTTAAAGAAAATACCAGACAATGGAAAGATCTCCCATGTTCTTAGATAGGTAGGATCAACATAGTAAAAATGAGAATCTTGCCAAAAGCAATCTACAGATTCAATGCAATCTCCATCAAAATCCCTACACAATTCTTCACCTACCTTGAAAAAATAATTCTCAACTTTATATGGAGAAACAAATGATGCAGGATAGCCAAAACATTCCTCTACAATAAAGGAACTTCTGGAGGCATCACCATCCCTGACTTCAAGCTCTATCACAGAGCTATAGTCCTGAAAACAGCTTGGTATTGGCACAAAATTAGACAGGTAGACCAATGGAATAGAGTTGACAACCCTGATATTAACCCACACACCTATGAACACCTGATTTTGGACAAACAATCCAAATTTATACGATGGAACAAAGACAACATCTTCAAAAAATGGTGCTGGCATAACTGGATGTGGACATGTAAAAGACTGCAGTTAGACCCAAGCCTATCACCTTGCACAAAACTTAAGTCAAAATGGATCAAAGACCTCAACATAAATCCAGCTACACTGAACCTATTAGAAGACAAAGTGGGAAATACCCTTGAACGAATTGGTACAGGAGACCTCTTCCTGAACATAGCACCAGTAACACAGACACTGAGGTCAACAATTGATAAATGGGACCTCCTGAAACTGAGACGCTTCTTTAAGGCAAAGGAGATAGTAGGCAGGGCAAAACGGCAGCCCACAGACTGGGAAAAGATATTCACCTATCCCACATCTGACAGAGGGCTGATCTCCAAAATATACAAAGAACTCAAAAGCTAGTCTCCAAAACACCAAACAATCTAATTAAAAAGTGGGGTACAGAACTAAATAGATAATTCTCAATAGAGGAAAGACACATAAGAAAGTAATCCTTAACCATCAGGGAAATGCAAATCAAAACAACTCTGAGATACCATCTTACTCTGGTAGGATGGCCAAAATCAAAAACACCAATGACAGTTCATGTTGGAATGGATGTGGACTTCTCAACTGCTGGTGGGAGTGCCAACTTGTACAGCCACTTTGGAAATCAGTATGGTAACTCTTCAAGTAAATGGGGATCAATCTACCACAAGATCCAGCAATTCCACTCTTAGGCATATAACCAAAAGAAGCACATTTTTTACAAGGACATCTGTTCAATGATGTTTACAGCAGCACTATTTGTAATAGCCAGAAATTGGAAGCAACCTAGATGTCCCTCAACTGAAGAATGGATGGAGAAAATGTGGTACTTTTACACAATGGATTATTACTCATTGGAAAAAAAAAAACAATGAAATCTTGAAATTCGAATGTAAATGGATGGAATTAGAAGAAACTATTCTGAGCGAGGTAGCACAATCGCAAAAAGACAAACATTGTATGTACTCACTCATATTCGGATTTTAGACATAGAGTAAAGGATCACCAGCCTATAATCCACACAGACAAGAGGCTAATAAACAAGGAGGACCCTAAGAGAGAGAGACATGGTCCCCTGGAGAAGGGGAAAGGGTCAAGATCTCCTGAGCAAATTGGGAGCATGGGAAGAGGTGGGAAAGAGCTAGGAGAATGAGAAGGGGAGAAGACAAGGGATGCAGAGGACATGAGGGAGCAGAAAGGTTGAGTCTGGGGAAGAATAGATGATAACAAGAATGGAGATATAATAGAGGGAGACATTTTTTGTTAAAGAGAAATCAGACACTAGGGAAATGTCTGGAGATCTACAAAGATGACACCAGCTAACAATCTAAGCAACAGAGGAGAGGCTACCTTAAATGCCCTCCCGTTAAAACGAGATTGATGACTAACTTATTTGCCAGCCTATAGCCTTAATCCAGCAGCTGGTGGAAGTAGAAGCAGACACCCACAACTAATCACCGAAATGAACAGGAACCAGATGCAGAGAAGGATGAGTGAAGAGCTCAGGGGTCCAGACTGGGCTTGTGAAACCCACAGAAACAGCTGACCTGAACATCCGGGAACTCTTGCTCCCCAGACTGATAGCTTGAATACCAGCATGGGACTGATCCAGACCCCAGGAACATGGATTTCTGTGAGGAAACTTCGGAAATCTATGGGACCTCCTGTACAAGTTCAGTACTTATCCCTAGCATAGGTGTGGACTTTAGGAACCCATTCCATATACAGGAATACTTCCTGAGCCAAAACACATGGGGGTGGGCCGATGCCCTATCCCAAAGGATACAATAGACTGATGGCACCCTATGGAAGGACTCACCAGCCAGGGGGAGCAGAAAGGATATGTGATAGGGTTTTAGTTGGGGGGAGGTTGTAGGGGAGGACGGGTGGGAGAAGAGAACTAGGATTGTCATATAAAACAATCCTGTTTCTAAATCAAATAAAAAAGTTGAAAAAAAAGAACAATAAAGTTGAGATAGTTAAAAAAAAATAAGAGTGTGCACCACCAACCCTCTCATTTTATTCTAACTTGTATCATGTTGATTGTGTTCTGTGGGTGTAACCACCATGAGTCCCCTCTTTCTGAGGAAGGGAGTTCAAGTGTCTTCAGACTGGTGTTCCTGTTTTTGGTCTTTCACACTGATAGGAATGGAGAGAGTGAGACCCACCACTCTCAAACCCAATGGATTTCCTTTAAATATGTTCAGCCAGTGGTTTTCACCAGTTCAGTTGGGGTTTCCGTAGGTGTCAAGCGACTGGGTAAGTAACATTCTTTAGCACAGCAATGTGATTGTGACTGGAATGTTTCCTGAGTGTCATTGGGAACAGTAGTCAAGAGGTGTTTTTGCTCACACCGAAAGAACAGCTTTGCACTGAGTGCACTGTTTCTCCTGTTCTGATTCTAGATTTTTACAATATGAACTTAACTTCATTCCCATTTTTTTTTTACTTAATTCAGAAAATGTATCAGAGTATGTATTTTTTCCCTGTAGGAAGAACATATGATTTTAGTATTTGTCTACAATCAAGTTTTATATTGAAACCTTTGTAATCTTGACATCATTAAATCTTTGTTTAAACCCACTTTTCAACAGGCATTGGTGGCACATGCCTTTAATCCCAGCACTCTGGAAGCAGATCTCTGTGAGCTCCAGGCCAGCCTGGACTACAGAGCGAGTGCTAGGATAGGCTCCAAAGCTACACAAGGAAACCCTGTCTCAGAAAACCAAAAAAAAAAAAAAAAAAAAGAAAAAAGAAAAAGAAAGAAAAAGAAACAAAAGATAGAATCAGAAACCAAAGCAGATCACATGCTTTAAACACATAATGGCACAGGACATACATTACCATTCCAAAACATAGGGAAAGGTAATAGTGAGGAAATACTGGAGCAAGCAAGATCGAAAACCAGCTGGGCAGATTCCAAACTGTACATCTCCATGTGTGAAGTCAAAACACTCTTCAGATCTCCAAATCTTTTGAGGTTTATTGACTACAATGCACTTCTCTCTCTTGGGCTGGTTGCACTCCCCATGAACAGCTCTCCTTGAGAGGTGTCCCAGGAACTCTGGCAACTCTAAAGTATTTTTGTGTATCCCATGGATGCCTGACAAGTGAGAAAGACAGAACAGGGCATCAGAGCCTCTGGAAGTAGACTTGCAGATGGTTGTGAGCTGCTGTGTGGTTGTTGAGATGAGCACAGGTCCAATGAAGGCGCATCCAGTACTGTTAAGCACTGAACCATCTCTCCAGCCCTTTCTTGTTGTCTCATATTTCAGGCATGTCACCTAATATATGTGTTGAAAGTTAGTTTTGGGATGAGAGTAAGGGTTGACTGTATCTCGCTATAATACAAACTTTACTCTGTTCCATAGCTAACTTCTCATTGTCTTTTATCCATTTACATATATCCTCTTTAGCAGTCAAGGTTATTAGACAGGCAAAAGTCAATGGTCATGTAAAAGATAACCAGTAAAATACTTTGGGTTCTTATTATTAATTAGTTATCTTATTTAATCATTTCATATTTAGTAGATTGACTCTGTCAGGAGCTCTCCAATGTTCACTCACTAACCACTGAAGCTGGGAAATATATGTTTCTATGATAGGTATTAAAGTAAATAACAGAAAAAATAAAATTCCAAAATTTAAATTTTCATTGTATATTTGTTGAGTTATCTATAAGGGTACTTTCATACAAACATATATTATGTACTGAAGGAAAGGAGGGCACACAGAAAAGACAGGAAGTGGATGCTACATCCCAAGTTATTCACTTTGGCTGCCACAGCAAGATAGCCTAAGACCTAGCTGGAAAGGTCACCAGCACACTGCAACAGAAAGTCTGTTCTACTGTAATTTCCACAGGTCTCAGGCTGCTTTGCGGCCCCTAATATGGAATACTCGTGTATTTGTGTCAAGTTGTTCCCTGTCCCAGCAATGTCAGTGTCATTTGGATATTGAAATGGTTTAGGAATAAAGTAAAAACTCATGAAATTTTTCCGGTTTAATATTTCTGTCTAGATGAACCAAAATCTTCAGAAATGATGTCCATGAAGAATTACTCCAAAAGCAAGCCTGGAGTAAGTATTTGAAATTGAATTCTACCCCTGTATCCACAACTAGTTTCTTGGTTTTATTAGAGGAAGGCTAGAGCTCTCCTACTATGTGATATCAAAATATTTATAAAGTATACTTCTACTTAGCATTAACACTGTCATTGTTGGCTTGTAACCTTTGGTGAAATAGTACAGATGACAAGCAGGTTTTGAGGATGCATGTCATCCTAGCTTTTTGGCAGGCTGAGGCAGGTGGATTGTAAATTCAAACCCAGTGTGGACTATATATATAAGCAGATCTTGTCTGCACCAACCAAGTAGTCTGGAGAAATGGTTTCCAAGTTAAAAGCACCGTCTGCTCTCCTAGAGGACCTGGGTTTTATTCCCAGTACCCAAATATTGCCAACAACCCTTTGTGACTCCAGGTATAAGTGATCTTACACACTATTCTATCCTTGGAGAACAGTCAATATATATGGTATGCAGACATATATGGAGGCAAAACACACTTACATATGAAATAAAAAGTATTTTTTAAAAAAGACAAAGAAACCTGATATCTCCCACTTAAATAAGAACAACTTTTACATGAACTTGAAACTTTCTATGCTAGCTGTACACTATTTCAGATTTTCTTCATTGAAATTTTATTTGAATCTTAAAATGTATTTTAGTTTTAAAATATGTAGCATTGATTTTGGTCATTTCAAAATATCAATATCTTAACCATTTTCCTTTTGTGTATGTTTGTGTGTATATCTGTGTGTTTGATACAAACGTCCATCTTTGTTTTCTTTTCCACTTTGAGATAGGTTTTTCCAGTAGCTCTAGAACCAGTCCTGGAACTCACTATATTGCCAGAATGGCCTCAAACTGACAGAGATCCACTTACTGCCTCCAGAGAACTGGAATTAAAGGCTTGTGCCCCCACAGCCTGGTGTTTACCTGTTTTTTTAAAGTGTCTGTTTGGATGTGCCTGAACTGTAATTGTGATTTAGGGAGAGCCAGGTAGACTATTATTACCTTGCTTGAAATTTTCTGCTGAGTAAGTAAAAATACTTAGAATAGCAAATAAGCATCTCCTCCACTGGTGTGGAAATTGAGCCTGTTCCCAGGCCTTGTGGAATGTCATGGACTGCTTTCTTCTATGCCTAACACTCCCAGGAAAGGAGCTGGTCATCAAGTGGTTTTACTGACTGCTGATTGTCACTCTCTTACAGAACTCAACTGTGCCCATCTCTCCTACTGAATTTGAGGCAGCTGGCCCTGGCTTCATCCCTCCACCGGTTCCCCAAGATAGAGTCCCCAGAGGTCCTCTCTTTGCAGAAGATCCAAGAAGCCCCATTATGAGTTGGCCACTCCCATTCCCACCACCTCCTCCAGCAATCAACCTTGCAGTTCCTCCAGGATATTTTACAGCAAGGGACTTCAGTGGCCCACCCTTCCTGCCTCCACCAAGGGACTTCCCTGGCCTACCCTTCGCACCATACCCAGGTAGGCTTTTTTTAAAGTCCATGTCAACATGTATCTGTGCTTTTCTTATTACTGTGATAAAGACTGGCCAGAACCAACTTGAGGAGAAAGAGTTTATATGGCTCACAGGTTACAGCTCTGGTGCAAAGGAAGCCAAGGCTTAGGTACTTTTGGTTTTAATTGTACTGTGTAGGTCAGAATTTACAGAAATTTACAAACAGGTTTTTTTTGTGTGTTTGTTTGTTTTGTTCTTATCTTCCCAAGGCAGAGTTTATCTATATAGCTTTGTTCCCTGTCCTGGAACTCTTAATCAGTAGACCAGGCTAGCCTTGAACTCATAGAGTTGCACCTGACTCTACTTCCCAAGTGGCTGGAATTAAGGTGTATGCCACCAAAGCCCAGCTTCAAGCATTTTTAAGATTGTAATTATGTGTATTACATTTGTGGCCATATTTAAAGCAATTTCTTATATTTTTGTCCTACAATTACTGACATAGTTTTTTGAAATATGTCTCATAAATAATAGTTCCCACATGATCATATTTAGTTATTTGTTGAATTTATTGAGATTCCTTCAACCCTACCATTTTAAAATAAAAGTACTTTATTTACTTTACAGCATACTTTATACATTGGAATCAAAGTTTCTACCCAGTAAATCATGTTTTCAAGTTCTAGATGATAGTCAGTTTAGTTGCCCTAGGTGTCTGCTCTCTGCCCTCACCTCTACTCTTCTATTTGCATGAAACCCTGAGGGCATGCAAGATATTGAGATCAACTTACTGCTTAGTATCTGCTGGATACTTAGTATCCTGGATCTAAGTGCTGGGCAAAATATTTGTATTATGTGAAATAATAAACTCTGAGTTTCTGATATTTTGATGAACATTAGAAGCAAAATGCTAATGTGGTGTCTTGAGATCTGAATTAAGAGTAAAGTTTGCAGTTTCCCTACTCCATCCTTAGATTTAAGCAATCCCATGTTTAAGAACAAACCTGTGTTTGCTAAGATTCCTTCATCTAAGCTGTGACTCCTCACCTGTTGACTTCACACCCCAAGTTGTGAAGGTAGTGAAAATTGTCGAACCAAAGACGTTTTCTGGATTACTGCCTGCTGAGATGACAAAAGTAACTGTAGAGCAGTATTTCTTTCTCTGTTTTTTTTTTTTTTTTTTCCTACTCACTTTGTAGCTCCTCCTCACCATTTCTTTTTGACATGTTGATGTGGTTTTCTTTCTTGGGCTAATAATATGTTTGAAGGTGAAATGAACTTAACTGAATTCTGCTTTCACATATGGTAAGTTGTCTTGTTTCAGCATTTCATGTGTAGATTTACATATGTGCTGCAATTGTGTCACAACTGCTTGTTGAATGAGAATGCAAAGGAAGTCCACCGTCTCTCAAATGATTGACTAGTGCCTAACAGTAACAGGTGACAGGTTTTGTTTTTAGTTTTGGTGAAATGTCTAAGTCAAAATAAGCAAAACAAAACTAGACTCATGTTTATCCTAATGAAGATATTCAAAAATTTATTTCTAGGCCAAACATATTCTGAAGCTGCTCTACAAAGGCAAGATAGATTTTATCCTAACTGTGGTAGACTCCCTCGACCAAAAAAACACACAAAGTATAATATGCCTCCTTTGCTTGAAGTCAGTAAGAAATACCTTGTGTGTGTGTGTGTGTGTGTGTGTGAGCATGCGCAGCTGGGTGTGTATATATGTAAGCATATGTGCCTCTGAGATTAAATAGTTGAGATAGTCTAGAAGACAGGGAATTGAACCTGAGGCTAATTTAATTACTGTCCCAGATTGCTCTAAATTCCAAATCACCTTCCTAAATTTCCCGTGTTTGTATTTCTCATTGACTTTTTCCAAAAGATTATATTTGTTTTTGTTATGTGTATGGCATTTATTCTTGTGTATCCCATGCATGCCTGATACCTGAGAAAGATAGAACAGGGCATCAGAACCCATGAAAGTAGCCTTGCGGATGGTTGTGAGCTTCTGCGTGGTTGTGGAGAATTAAGCACAGGTCCTGTGGAAGAGCAGCCAGTATTCCTAAGCTCTGAACCATCTCTCCAGCCCTTTCTTGTTGTCTATAAGGGTACTTTCATACAAGCATACATTGTGTACTGAGGGAAAGGAGGGCACACAGAAAAGACAGGAAGTGGATGCTACATCCCATCTTGTTCAATTCTGCTGCCACAGCAAGATGGCCTACCACCTAGCTGGAAAAATCACTAGCATACTGCAACAGAATGTCTGTTCTACTGAAATTTCCACAGGTCTCAGGCTGCTTTAGGAACCCTAATATGGAATATAGTGTATTCGTGTCAACTTGTTCCCTGTCCCAGCAAGGGCAGTAGGACATGTCAGTGTCATTTGGATCTGGAAACAGTCTGGGAATCATTGAGAACTCAATTTTTCTGGTTTAATATTTCTGTCTAGATGAGCCAGAATCGTTAGAAATGACTTCCACAAAGACTGACTCCAAAAGTGACGCTGGAGTATTGGAAACTGAATTCTACACATGTATCCACAACTAGTTACTTGATTTTATTAGAAGTCGAGAACTCTCCTACTATTCGATATCAACCTATTTATTAAGTATACTTCTACTGAGCATTAACACTTTCATTGTTGGCTGGTAACCTTCTGTGAAATAGTACAGATGACAAGCAGGTTTTGATGATACATGTAATACTGGCATTTTGGCAGGCTGAGGCAGGAGGATTGTAAATTCAAAGCTAGTGTGGGCTATATAAGCAGATCTTATCTCAATCAACCAAATAGACTGGAGAAATGGCTTCCAAGTTAAGAGCACTGGCTGCTCTCCTAGAGGACCTGGCTTTCATTCCCAGCACCAGAGTGGAGGCTCACAAACCCTTCTTGACTCTAGGTTCAAGGAATAAGAAGTTCTATTCTGCCCTTAGAGAATACTGAATGTGTATGGTATGCAGACATACATGCAGGCAAACACCCATACATGTGAAATAAAAAATATTAAAAAACAAGAGAAAGAACCCAGCGTTGGTACTGCACACCTTTAATCCCAGCATCGGGGAGGCAGAGACAGGCACATCTCTAATAGTTTGAGGCCAGCCTGGTCTACAAGAGCAAGTGCCAGCATAGGCTCCAAAGCTACACAGAGAAACCTTGTCTGAAAAATCCAAAAAAAAAAAAAAACCAAAAACCGGAAACAAAACAAAACAAAACAAAACAACAACAAAAAAAAAGAGAGAGAGAGAGAGAGAAAGAAACCTGATATCTCACACTTAAATAAAAACAACTTTCATATGGACTTGAAACCTTCTATGCTAGCTGTACACTATTTCAGATTTTCTTCATTGACTCTTAAAATGTATTTTATTTTTAAAGTATAGCATTGACTCTGGTCATTTTGAAAATACCAATATCTTAACCATTTTCCTTTTGTGTGTGTTGGTATATATGTGTTTGATACAAGTGCCCATCTCTTTTTTTGTTTATTTGTTTTTCATTTTGGGATAGGTTTCCCAGGAGCTCTGTAGCCAATCCTGGAACTCACTATATTGACAGGCAGGCCTCAAACTGACAAAGTTCCACCTACTGCCTCCAGAGTACTGGGATTAAAGGCTTGTGCCCCCACAGCCTGGTGTTTATCTATTTTTTTTAAAGTGTCTGTTTTGATGAACCTGACCAGTACTTGTGTTTTAGGTAGAGACAGGTAGACTGTTAATAGCATGCTTAAAGTTTTCTGCTACATTAGTAAAAATAATAAGCATCTCCTACACTGGTCTGGAGACTGAGCCTGTTCCCAGGCTTTGTGGAATGTCATGCTTTCTTCTATGCCTGACACACCCAGGAAAGCAACTGGGCATCAAGTAGCTTTACTGACTGCTGATTGTCACTCTTACAGAATTCAACTCTGCCCAATTCTCCTCCTGCTGAATTTGAGGCAGCCGGCCCTGGTTTCATCCCTTCACCGGTTCCCCAGGATAGAGGCCCCAGAAGCCTTCCCTTTCCATTGGATCCCAGAAGTCCCATTATGAGAAGGCCACCCCCATTCCCAGCACCTCCTCCAGGAAACATGCATGCAGGTCCGCCAGGTTATTTAACACCAAGGCACTTCAATGGCCCATATTTACTGCCTGCATGTCCTCCAGATCGTTTTCATCCAAGGGACTTTCCTGGCCCACCTTTCCTACGATACCCAGGTAGGGTTTTTAAAGTCCATGTAAGTGTCAACATTTATCTGTGCTTTTTTTATTACTGTAATAAACACTGACCAGAACCAATTTGAGGAGGAAAGAGTGGAAGAGCATCCAGTACTCGTAAGCACTGAACCATCTCTCCAGACCTTTCAGACCTTTCAGCCCTTTCTTGTTGTTGCATATTTCAGGCATGTCATCTAATATATGTGGTGAAGGTTAGTTTTGGGACCAGAGTAAGGGTTGACACTAACTTGCTATAATACAAATTTTACTCTGTTCCATAGCTCTGTTCTTCTTGTCTTTAATCCATTTACATATATCCTGTCTAGCAGTCAAGGATATTAGGCTGGCAATTATCAATGGCCATGTAAATGAAGACCAGTAAAATAATTTGGGTTCTTGTCCTTAATTAGTTATCTTATTTAATCATTTCATATTTAGTAGATTGAATCTGTCAAGTACTCTTTAACTTTCACTCAATAACCACTGAAGCTGGGAAATACGTGTATCTACTGTAAGTATTAAAGCAAGTAACATAAAGAATAAAATTGTGAAATTTAAATTTTCATTGTATATTTGCTATCTATAAGGGTAATTTCCTACAAGCACATATTATGTACTGTGGGAAAGGAGGGCACACAGAAAAGACAGGAAGTGCATCCTGCATTCTGAGTTTTTCAACTGGGCTGCCCCAGCAAGATGGACTAAGAGGCAATTGGAAGGTCACCAGCACACTGCAACAGAATGTCTGTTCTACTGAAATTTCCACAGGTCTCAGGTTGCTTTGGGGACCCTAATATGGAATACTCATGTATCCCTGTCAAGTTGTTCCCTGTCGCAACTAGGCGAGTGGACATGTCAGTATCATTTGGATCTGGAAACAGTCTGGAAATAAAGTGAGAACTCATTAATTTTTCCCCGGTTTAATTTTTCTGTCTAGATGAGCCAGAATCCTTAGAAATGACATCCACGAAGAATAACAGAAAAAGTGACCCTGGAGTAAGTATTAGAAATTGAATTCTACCCATGTATCTACAACTAGTTACTTGGTTTTATTAGAAGAAGCCTAGAGCTCTTCTACTATTGTGATATCAAATGATTAATACTGTACACTTCTACTGAGCATTAACCCTCTCATTGTTGGCTTGTGACCTTCTGTGAAATAGTACAGATCACATGCAGGTTTTGATGGTGCATGTAATCCTAGCATTTTGGCAGGCTGAGGCAGAAGGATTGTAAATTCAAACTCATTGTGGGCTATATAAGCAGATCTTGTCTCCACCCACAAAATAGGCTGGAAAATGGCTTCCAAATTAAGAGCACTGGCTGCTCTACCTGACGCCCTGGGTTTGATTCCAGCACCGGAATTGTAGCTCACAACCTTTCTTAACTCCTGGTTAAGGTATCTGAAGCTCTATTATGTCCTTCAAGAACATTGAATGTATGTAGTATGCAGATATACATGCAGGCAAAACACCCATACATATGAAATAAAAAAAAAACTTAAATAAGAACAACTTTTATCTTTTTTTGTTTATTTCCATTTGGGGATAGGTTTCCCATGAGCTCTCTAGCCATCCCTGAAACTCACTGTATTGACAGGCTGGCCTCAAACTGACAGAGATCCACCATCCGCTGACTCCCAAATTCTTGATTAAAGACATGTGCCCCCAGATCCTGGTGTATATCTATTTTTTAAAGTGTCTGTTTTGATGTGCCTGAACTGTACTTGTGATTTAGGGAGAGCCAGGTAGACTATTACTACCATGCTTGAAGTTTTCTGCTGAGTTAGTAAAAATATTTAGGATAGCAAATAAGTGGCTCCTATACTGTGTGGAAACTGAGCCTGTTCCCAGGCCTTGTGGAATGTCATGGACTGCTTTCTTCTATGCCTGACACTCCCAGGAAAGGTGCTGGTCATCAAGTAGCTTTACTGACTGCTGATTGTCACTCTCTTACAGAAGTCAACTGTGCCCAACTCTCTTCCTGCTGAATTCGAGGCAGCTAGCACTGACTTCATCCCTCCACCAATTCCCCAAGATAGAGACCCCAGAGGCCCTCTCTTTGCAGGGGATCCAAGAAGCCCTGTTATGAGTAGGCCACCCCCATTTCCACCACCAACTCCAGGAAACATCCATCCAGTTCCTCCATGTTATTTTATATCAAGGGACTTCGCTGGCCCACCCTTCCTGCCATACCCAGGTAGGCTTTTTTAAAAGCCCATGTATGTGTCAACATTTATCTGTGCTTTTCTTATTGCTGTGATAAACTGTCCAGAACCAATCTGAGGAGGAAAGAGTTTATATGGCTCACAGGTTACAGTCCAACATAAAGTAAGCCAATGCTTAGTTACTTTTGAATTTTAACTGTACTGTACAGGTCAGAAATTAAGTAAATTTACAAACATTTTTTTTTGTTTTTTTTTTTTGTTTTATTTATTCTTCCCAAGGCAGGGTTTCTCTATAGCTTTGTTGCCTGTCCTAGAACTCTTACTCTGTAGGCCAGGCTAGCCTTGAACTCGCAGAGATCTACCTGACTCTGCTTCGAAAGTGCTGGGATTGAAGGCATGTGCCACCAATGCACAGCTACAAGCATTTTTAAGATTAAAATTATGTGTATTTCATTTCATAGAATTGTATTGTGGCTATTATTTAAAGTAATTGCTTCTATTTTTTCTAAATATTACTGAGTAGAGTGTCTTAAAGTATTTCTCTTAAACAGTAGTTTCCACATGATCATATTTAAAATGTAAGATCATATTTGTTGAATTTATTGAGTTCATTCATACCCTTACATTTTAAAATAAAAGTAATTTGTTGCTTTCACTGCATAGGTTACCCTTGGAATCACAAGTTTCTGCACAGTAAATCATGTCAGTTACTAGACAAGACCCCTCTTAGTCGTCCTAAGTGTCTGTTCTCTGCTCTCACCTCTACTCTTAAACTTCTAGACAAGTGAAATGAATTTTGTTTGGGAAGTTTTAAGGTTGTCTGTGACATCACAGCAAGTGTTTTCAGTAGAATAGCATCACTGATCTGAATATTAAGTTGAAAATCTTTCTCCATTGAATAGCTGTTTTACAGTAAGTCTTGAGTGTATTGGGATCTTGAGTGCCTGCCAAGATAGGACAAACACAGCTGAAACTGATGGTGATGTTCTTAATAATCCTATGTAATAAAGAAGTACAATTTTCAATGTCAAGATTCATTTATGAGATCAAATATTGTGTTGTGAGTGTTTGGACATCAGAATAGGGACTGGAGCTAGTCGTTCAACAAATGTGCTGTACAGGATTTTAACTCCACTCTCCTTTATCCATCTCTTTGGACAGGGAGAAATGTGAACGAACCAAGGGGCTTTCTGCCTTTCCTTCCAGCAAGAGCTGGGTTTGTTCCCCTACCCCTACATCCTGAAAGTAGAAATGAGCTGCCCCCAGACTTCATTATGTCTTCCAAACAACCTGCACCTGAACTTCTGGAAACACAGGAGACCTGACACTTTCCTCAAGGGTCATTTCTTCTCATTTTCAGTTTAAGTAACTGCTGTTACTTATGTGATTATATTGTTGCTCAAATCAAAGCTTAATGGATTAGCATTTTGTAAATAAAGATTATTTAACTATGAATCTTATGAGTAAATTATTTCTCTTTTATTTCATTCTGGGTAGTATATTTTACTTCGATTACCTCATCCACCATTATGGTTGTTTTATACATAATAGCATAGTTGGGGGAAATCCTTTTTTGTTGTTGTTGTTGTTGTTGTTTCTTGTTTTTTCAAGACAGGGTTTCTCTGTAGTTTTAGAGATTTTCCTGGTGTCACTCTGTAGACCAAGCTGGCCTGGAATTCACAGAGATCTGCTGGCCTCTACCTCCTGAGTGCTGGGATTAAAGGGTGTGCCAACAACGCCTGGCTAGTAGGGGTATCTTAAACTCTATAGGCTGTGTGTTTATAACAGGAATGTGTTCACCATGGTTGTAGTCAAATGGAAAAGCAAGTATGTTTATGGAATAAATTTTAATTGAATTAAAGTCTTGTTTGTCATTGATAATTATAAAACAAGCCAGTTTCACATAAGCATGGCTCCATAAATTAGTCTTTTTACCTGTACCAATAATTCAGTGGTTCAAAAGGGAAGTGCCTGCGAATGGAAAGAGGGTGGCTCAGTGGTTAAGACTGGGTGCTCATTCGGAACTGAGGATTGGGCTTGGTTCCCAGCATCCATATGGCAGTTCCAGATCTGGAGATTCCAATGTCTTCTTCAACCTCCAAGTGTACCAGGAATGCTTGTAGTGTACACGCATGCACAGATATACATACATGTAGTGCACAGACATGCATCCAGAATACCAGGAATGCATGTAGTGTGCAAGTTATGCATGTGGTGCAGCAGGAATGGATTAATGCACAGGCATGTGTGTAGTGCACAGGCATGCATGTAGACAAACCATATGCACATATAAATTATAAAAAAAGGTAATGCATTGTGGGTTTTCTGATTTGATTATCTTACAAGATGTGTATCCTACTCTGGAGTTAGATATGAAAGGCCCAAAATAACGTAATGAACTTTAAATCCCAAATGTGGATTAAATTGTAAAGAAAGCAGGGACATTGTCTAATGAGGAATTTCAAAATTTTATTGAACTTAGTTCACTGAATAGTTCTCTTTTAACAGTTCAGAGAGAGAGGGAGGAGAGAGAGAGAGCACGAAACAGCAGGCACACACAAGCCCACTCTTGTACAGGGTGTATGGTGATCAGAGGACAGCTGGAAGATTATCTTTCTACAGTAGGTTCTGGAGACAGCACAGGATCTCAGGGACACACAGTGAGCACTTTCCTCTATATCCTGCCAGTCCTACTGACTGGCTTTCTAACATAATTTCTCTTTCTCTCACTCTATCTATTTATTGATTTTGTTTCTTTCTGAGACACAGGGTTTTGGTGTGTAGCCCTGATTGTTCTGGAACTTGCTGTGTGGACCAGGCTGACTTTGATTTTGGAGACTTTTCTGTTTCTGCTCATAGAGTGCTGGGATTAAGAGTGTGCAACACCACACCTCTCATTTTATTCTTAACTGGAAGATGTTGATTGTGTTCTGTGGGCTGTGTTAAGAGAATAACCAACAAGAGGCCCCTGTTTCTGAGGTAGGGAGTTCAAGTGTCTTCAGACTGGTGTTCCTGTTCTTGGTCTTGCACATTGATAGGAATGGAGAGAGTGAGACCCATCCAATAGATTTCCTGTTGATGTATTCAGCCATTGGTTTTCACCTGTTCAGTTGGGTTTTCCTTAGGTGTCAAGGGACTGGGTTGAAAGGTTCAGGCATTATGCTGGCCTGCCCGTTTCCTGGCAGAATCCACTCAGGCACCTGGACAGCCAAGGGTTCCATAGGAACTAAGTCTACACGAAGGTGTAGAGGACCCCTTTAAAACACAGACTCCTACCCACTTATACTCTCTCTACTCTCTACTCTTCTCCCCTCTGCTCTTCTATTGCTCTTCTCTCTCCTCCTATCTATACTCTCTCTGCCTCTCTATGGTGACCTGCCATGGAGGTCAGCCATTAACCCTGTTCCTCTTCTTGCTTAGTCTCTCTACTCTGCTGGACCTATAATAAACTGGTTAATATGTCTAATAGTCTCGTATCTCATCTTGTGTCTCATCTTGCGCCTCTTTTCTCTAAACAAAAGAATAACATGGGTAATTAACATTCCCTAGCACAGCAATGTGATTGTGACTGGAATGTTTCCCGAGTGTCATTGGGAAACAGTGGTCAGGAGGTGTTTCTGCTCTACACAGAAAGATAAGCTTTTCATTGAATGCAGTTTCCCCTGTTCTTATTCTAGAGTTTTACAACATGAACTTCTACCTCTTAATTCCCATTTTATTACTTGATTAAGAAAATGTATCAGTATATTGTTTCCGTAAAGAAAGAACTTACAATTTTGGAATTTATCTACAATCAAGTTTTATATTGAAACATTTGTATTCTTTGTTTTGGTCAGCTGTCTTCATGACTGTGAATGGAGCCAGCCATACAGTCCAGAGTCCGATTCTGAGTGGGGATTGTGGACTAAGGGAATCAAATTACCCAACGGCGCTAATGATGAGACACGAAACACTGTATCATCTTAGGAGGGATCCCAGCTGATGCTGAGAAGCCACAGTTTATTGAGAAGTTTATTTAAATAGTCTTCCAAGGGCAGAGGAAAGCATCTATATGGTGTATATAGCTGATATCAAGTGATTCTATTAGTTTAAGCATCACCTAAACAGCTCCTAGTCACATTGACTGAGTTCTCAGTCCAGGTGCGGCCCTACTCAATACTTAGGCCCATAGAGATGGAAACTAGGAGGCATTCTACACTGAGGCCATGCTAGTCAATAGCAGATTTGCTCACATCTGCAATACAATCATAGGCCGGAGCTCCTATTTACTAAAACTGGAGATTGGACCTTAAGACATTCCTTAATGGAACTTTCCTGGTCCCCAACAATTCTTGACATCATTAAACCTCTGTTTAAACCCATTTCTCTTCTTGCTCTCCCTAGACCAGGATCTTACTTTCTGTTAGCTATTTATACTTCCAATATGCAACTCCAAACTGTATATCTCCATGTGTGATGTCAAAATACTCTTGGAGAATTCCAACTCTGTTCAGGTTTGTTGACTGCAATGCACTTCTCTCTCTCCGGCTGGTTGCATTCCCTGTTAGCAGCTCTCCTTGGCAGGTGTCCCTTGACTCTGGCATCTCTAACACTTGGGTTCTCCATACAATCCAGGCTTTACCTTCACAGCTTTCACACAGTTGGCCTCTGTACTAGGTCTCCATTCAGGAACACTCCTGACACAAGCCTGGCCTCGTTGCTTTTACTCCATAACTCCTTTCTTCTGTCCTAGAACTCACTGTGTGGTCTACCTGACCTCAAAAAGATGTGCTTGCTGGGATTAAGAGAGCCTAAGTCCAGTTCTTCTCTAAAAGATAAGGACAAAGGAGCTTGTGCTGAGGCCAACTGAGACAGAATCAGAAGTTGAGACTTTCGGTTCAGTATTTTACCCTTCACTTGGATGCCAATCATCTTTACTCCTTCCTTTTGCAAACACATGGGGACACTTTATGTATACACACACACACACACACACACACACACACACACACACACACACACACACACATGCTGAGTCACTCGGAGTTATTAGATCTGTCTAGGAAATAAACAATTGAAAGGCACTAGACAACTCCAAGACAAATCAGGCATTAGATTCCAAGATGAATCAGTGCCTGTGAAGAAGGCATCTAGAACAATAAAGACAGGAAAAGGTGGAAATAAGAAAGAAGCCATTTTCTTTCCCATTGAATGATAGCTGTTAATCTCAAGGACCAAGACACAGATCATGTTAAAACCACAATTATATGGCTCAGCAAAAATTAACAGCAGTAATAATTTCTGCCTCTGATACACTGAAGAAAATAAGAAGCATGTTTAAATTACCAATAGTGTATACTAAATGCATGCTACATTGGGATATTGTTAACGAATATAGGGCCTTTGTTTTTCCATTTTTCCTTTTTTTTCAGTGTTTTATTTTTATTTATGTATTTATTTTTTGGAAGTAGGGTCTTAAACAGCCAAAGCTGGCTTCAGTCTCACTTTGCACCAGCAAAGGACTGTAGTGGTTTCAATAGGAATGGCCCCATTAGCTGATGTTTGAATATCTGGTGACCTGTTGATGGAATTCTTTGGGAATGATTAGGAGGTATGGACTGTCACTGAGTTTAGGTGCCATGGTTTTTGAATGAGAATGGTCCTCATAGCTCATATAATTGAATGCTTAGTCACCAGTTGGTAGAATGACTGAAGATTAGTAGGTGTGACCTTGTTATTGGTTTCCTGCTGGGGATGAATTTGAGGTCTCTAAAGCTGCTGCCAGGCCAAGTCTACCCGCATCCCCTGTCCCCAGCAGGTTGCCTGATCCAGGCAACTTGTTCAGCACCATGCCTGCCTACATGCTGCCATTCTCTTCACATGCTGATAATTGTCAAATCCACTGAGACTGTAAGCAAGCCCCTAGTTGGCACTTCCCTTTATAGGAGATGCCTTGGTCATGGTCTCTTCACAGCAATAGAACAGTAACTAAGTTATGGGGCTCTGATGCTTCAAAAGACCTCTGCCATGCTCAGGTCTTCCTGCCCCCTACTTGTGGATTAAGATGTGAGTTCTCAGATTTTCCTGCTCCCTTACAATCCTTCCACCTTCTTCAACTTTACCCCTCAGACACTGGAAGCCCGATTAGACACTTTCTTTAATAAGATGCCTTGTCATGGTGTTTTCTCACAGCAACAGATATAAGTTACTAAAACACTGACCTTGAACTTACGGTCTTCCTTTCTCCATCTCTAAGAGCCAGGGTTATAGGAGTGTGTCATCATGATGGACTTAAGTCTGTTTTGAAGCTTGCCTTTTCGCAAAGTGAAAAAAAAAAAAAAACTTTCTAAACTATGCAGCTTAAGAGTTTTATTTAAACACTGACAGTTTGTGTTTCATATACAAAAAAATACATTACAATGGTCACTTTTTAATGCTTTATTCATTGATTAAAAGAATATACATTTAACATAAACCATACAACATCAGTCATCAGGTCAAACATTCAGCTGGTTTCCTTACAGATTCTGTCAGGAGTTATTTTATCTGATCACATATACAAGGTAAAATCTCACCACATCTGGCATTTACACACACTGTGCCAGTGGATTCATACTACTGATGTACATATAAAATCCTCAAGGTAGGTGCTCACTGGACAAAACTGTGCACACCTGTCAAAAGGTCATTTAATATAAGATGGTAAAACCATTTGTAAAACATATAAACTTTTTCCATAAATAGAATCATATCTGGACATCTGTTGCATAAATTGTGTTTCCAAAGCTTACAATAGAGCAGCCAGGTCTCAGCACTGCTGGGCACCCATGTTGGCTACTTACTTTATTATTGCAGACTGTCCTTAACATTAAATGCACAACATTCGTACCTCTTAAAACTTGGGTCAGGTGGAAGTCTCACAGAGACCACGTCTGTACCGCGGTTGCCCTGAAACAGTTAAACTGGCTTTTAAAGCCGCTCAGATATAACAAGGTTTTAAAACATACTTCATGGAATGTTCTTCATGTATCATAGCAGCTCATACCTGTGATGGAACAAGCTTTTGGTTTTTCCTTCCTTTCCTTTACATTCACTATTCACAGTGAAACAGGTGCATTTTTTTCTTTTTTTTTTTTCTTTTTTCTTATTTTTTTTTTCATAGTTCTGAGGTTGCTGACTGAGCCACAGCACAGCTGTGTACCACAGGTCGAAATTCGACCTTAAATATTACAATCTAGCAGTATCTGGCTGGCCAAAGCAAGCCAGGCCCTGCCAGCATGTGGGCACTTCTTCATGTAAATCTATTCTTTGGCAGCTGACACTCGCGCTGACAGAGAGAATCCAGTGACTTGTTAGGGATTTCACGACTAATGTTGGTTTGCAAACCTGTGTGTCTACAGTTCTGTGCTTTGACTTAGCCTCAGAGGTTTCCCTGGAATATGGTTCTTTTCTTCCTTCCTCACTGTGTGACATCTGGGCTAATGAAGCTAACTTGAATGTAACAGGTGAAAAAAATTGATGTCAGATATAGTCTAAAAAGTCCAGCTATTTGAGTGTTCAGTTTATGTAAATGCATCTAAAAAGGGATTAAGCAATGTCTAACTTATGCTATATGAAATTCAGAATGGTAATTGGCAATATGAATTATTATATAGGGAATGAAAGTTAAACTCAGCTTTCTGTTACAGATAACTCATTTGGGACACTGTTTTCCCTTCTATTTCAAACCAAAGTCAATGAGATGCTATCAGAAGACATAGATGCAGTGCATTGCATACAAATCCACCCAGCTATGGATATCCATATATATATATATACGTATAAAAATATTAGGCTCCTGAGCTCTGGATTCTGACAAAGAAAGAATAAAAATGTCAACAAGGCAGAATAACTCAGTGAAAAACAAAGTTAGCCAGCAACCTCAGATAATCATTGGCTATTTGCCCTTAAGGTTTGGTAACAATCTCATTAACCGTGAAAGCCCTGTACATTGTCACTTTGAACTTCAAAAACCAATACCCGACTACGTTCTTTGATCAAGAAGTAGAATATACATATATAGTTCTATAAAGCTAATACTGATTAAACACAGCACAAAAGGGATTAGTTTACACTACTGAACAAAACAGAAAACCATAATGGGACCCTACTTGCATATCTGGCCACAGGAATTATACATTTTTAAAAAAGCTAAATGTCTTCGCTGAAGCTTTGCATCTCTCTGTAAAAATGACGATTTGGTTCAGTGAAGACACTGAGTGATTCAATGTCCAAGACTGCATGCCAAGGTTGACCAAGGCCCAGGGATACCTGCTCAACAAGGTTATTCACTGGATCCACATCCTGGTCGGCTAGTTCACCTTGGTCAAAATCAATGCTTTCTTCGGTGACTTCAAGCACTTTTAGATCAGAGCCACGAAGACGAGCAATGGCAATGAGGTTGTGTGCCCACACGGTGTAACCTTAAAGATAAGCAGAAGGCAACCCTGTCATTCTCTTCTGTTTTGAGAAGCTTCACATTTGTATTTCACCATGTTGGTCCTTTCCCCTTAAATCAAACTGAGAATAAAGAAACATGACATCCTATGCATTTCATACTATCTTTAAGAAAGCCATAGAGTGATGAGCTGTTAAGTGGTGTCTAATCTTATTCTGGTATTTCACTCAGCAAATAGACATTTAGAGTATAGGAATACATTTTTAACATTGGATAATAACTTACCATTAGGAACACATTTTATTTCCCACATAAGTCCCTATTAAAAATATATAGAACCAGGCAGTGGTGGCACACTCCTTTATCCCAGCACTCAGGAGGCACAGGCAGGCAGATCTCTGAGGTCAGCCTAGTCTACAGAGTGAGTTCCAGGATAGCCACAGCTACACATAGAAACCCTGTCTTGAAAACCAAAACAAACCAAAAAAACAACATAAAGTAAACTGGAATTTTTTCATCGTAAAACTCATTCCCTATGGCGTATCACAGTCCAAGTCATGACACTTGAAATTTTGAAAGCAACTGTTCATTATCAGAACTCATAGAAAACATAAGAATATGTGTCAGCTTCAGAACAGAGGTCACCTCTGGGAAAGAAAGGGAACAGATGATGAAGCTTTCCTTCTATGTAACACCCTGAAAGAAGAAAAAGCTTTTCAAGGGCTGGTTTGTTAACTTTTAAATAACCTGATGTTGGCAATTCCTGTTTTATTTTACACAATGTGCATGCATGTACATGTAGTGTGGGCACATATGTGTGTGCCTGCCCGTAGAGGTCTCAGGATGACACTGGGTGTCTTCCCTGATGACTTTCTGATTTATCTGTTGAGAGGGGATCTTGAAATTGAACCAGAGCTTGACCGGCTAGTCTAGCTAGACAGCTTGCCCAGGCAGGGGTTCTATTCTCTCTGCCTCAGTAGAGGACTTGAGACAGCTGCCAAGCTGTTAGGTAGGCTCCAGAGATCTGAGCTCTGGCCCCTCCCTGTACAGTAAGCACTTTATTTACTGAGCCATTTCATCCAACAACACCTTACTACTTTTAATATGGATGTTTCTGCTATTACCTGTCATTGTATGGCCCAAGTATAAAGCAAAACCTGAAAAGCACAATTGCAGATAAGTAAAATAGTTTCAAACACAATGAAAGAGTTAATATAGACAGCTTAACACATTCTTTGCTTCCTTTCTTATTTATTTATTTGTTGGGTTTTTTATTGTCATTTTTGTTTTTTTGGTTTTTTGTTTGTTTGTTTTGTTTTGTTTTGAGATAGGATTTCTCTGTGTAGCATCCCTGGTTGTCCTAGAATTAGCTCTGTAGACCAGGCTGGCCTTGAATAAACAGAGATCCGACTGCCTCTGCCTTTGAAATCCTGGGTTTAAAGGTGTGTGCCGCCATACCCTGCTTATTATTATTTTTCAAAAAGGTCTCACTATGCATCAAAGGCTGGCCTAGAGAGCACTTATGTAGCCCAGGCTGCCCTCTCAAACTCTTGACAAACCTCCTACCGAAGCCTCTCAAGAGCTGAGATCATGAATTTGTGACACCATGTACAGCTAAGACAATTTCATAGATTATTTTTGTAAATGGTTTTGAAGTAAAATGTTCTCTCAATTTATCTGAAAGGAACTCCATTCAAATAAGAATAGTATACATACTAAGATGAATGGCTAAGAAATAAACATGTACCTAACTAATACATTATTCAAAAACTATAATAAATCCATCAATACTAGAATCTAAAAGTTGAGGTGTAAATGTCAAAGCCACACTTTCCCTCCTCCTAAACATTTCTGGATCTTCTGGTTAGAGTGAATATACCCACTGTATGTGGTTACACATTTGTTTCTTTAGCTAAATTAGTATCAATTCCCTACGGCAGGAAAAACCATTAGAGAGGCCCTGAGATATAACACTCAAGTTTGAGACAGGACTTCCTAACTTGTGATATTTATCAGAATGAAATACTTTAAGGTATGATGTCAGTATCAAGTTACAGTGAACAAAACCACATACCATGAATTGCCAAAAGAGTGAGCTTTGTGCACCTCCATGCTAATAAAACCAACGGATCTTCATTCCTGTTGTCACTAAGATCTGGAAAACCAGACGTGTCAATGACATCATTCATCAATATAAAATGGGTGAGGAACTTGTCGTACTGCCTGGATATAAGATCAACAATAGCCCCTGAGACACAAGTGATGTAGCTGTCAAAGTGAACCCTCTCAAGTGGTATACTAGGCTTCAGAATCTTTAGCATGTCTTCCCCTTTGACATCAAAAGCCATTAGATAGACCCGAAGGCTGGAGCTCTTTCGTGATAGGGCTTTCCAGTGCTCATCGTTTGGCATGTTGTCTAATGACTTGTTCATCACTGAAACATTGTGGACCAGGAGAGACAGTCGCTGCAAAGGCACATGGTTGCTATCAGTTAAGACTCTTGCCATCTCAGCTGTAAAGTCACAGAAATCCAGGGCAAGTGAACGCAGATTTACAAACCGCTCTAGTTCAACTGCAGTGATAAGCGTGCTGTTGCCAGGAATATTGTTGTCCAGTAAACTCAGGTGTTCCATAGTATTGGCAATTGAGTTAGACAGAGACGACAAGGATGTTGGGGTCACTATTTCCAGCATAAACCCACAGGACAGCCATTTTAGTTGTCTACTATTGCTCAGTACTTCTTCAAACAGCTGCTGAATTCTACAAGGAAAACGTGACACAATGTTGTCACTAGCACTCAGCACTAATCTTTTAATGAAGACTTTAAAAAATGGGCAACACATATCATTCAATGTTGAGATATATTTTTTCTCATTACTTGATTTCTATCCAATCTACGAATGCAATTAAACTTTCATTACAATATAATAAATAAGATACATTAAACATGGAGAACTGTTTCTGAGAAAAACAGCATTTTTGTATTAACAATCCAGAAGAAAAGACTTACAGTAAAAGCAAGTGAAGCCTAACACATTTAAATAGCAGGAAGGGGCTATGTGAAGAGAGCTTTCTTCTGCAGAAGAATCCAGGTTCATTTACAGCCCCCACACAGCAGTTCACAACCATGAGTAACTCTAGTTCCCAGGGATCCAACACCCTCTTGTGACTTGTAGGAAACAGACATTCATATGGTACATGTACAGCCATGCAGGCAAACAATTAAAATGCATAAGATAAAATATTAGGAATTTATAAAGCAATATAAATTGCAGCATTCACATGGGATCTGGGAATGTGGACTGTAGGTTTACCTCCATATATATTTTTTTTTTTAAAGAAAACTAAGATCATTGTTCTTGATTGTGTCTCATGAGTTTTCAGTCAAAAGCTAGACTCACTATTAACACATGCCCCTGTAGAGTCACTGTGTACTTACTGCTTAATCTTCTTGCAGTCAGGGTCTACCCTGCTGAGGTCTGTGCTGGATAAACTTCCTTGCTGCTGGACAACACTCACATCTCCAAACAGACTAAACTTCTGGAGGTTCCTATGGGAGGAAAATGGTCAAAATGATTTCCCAAATGTTTACTACATTACACACAGTAAAATATGTAGAAAGGATATTCCAGAGGAGTTTCTACCTTCTAACTCACTTAGAGCCAAACCACCTTCAGACTGCTGTGCATGTTCAGAACAACAGTATGTATGGAGAAACAGCAAACATACTAAAGGAGGTGACTAGGTACAAAGCTTGTGCTCAAGCTTTAATGACTGTGGACAACACTGTGACCGAAGCCAAATGCTGAGCTCACAGGTCTCAGGTACAAGTAATGAGGCTACACAGGGAACAGGAGCACTTGAAGTTGTAAGAGATGTCAATCACAAGAACTTCTCAAGTCAGGTGGTAATGGTGCTCACCTTTGATCCCAGCACTGGGGAAGCAGAGGCAGGCAGTTCTCTGTGAACAGTTCAAGGCCATCCTGGTCTCTAAAGAGAGTTCTAGGTAGCCAGAGCTACCTCACAGAGAAACCAGGTCCCAAAAAAAACAAACCAAACCAAACAAAAACTCTGTAAAGATCCTTAAAGTTTTAGATAATTTCAGCTATAAAATACTTCTCTAATAGCAAAAGTCTAAATAAAATACAAGAAAGCAAATGAATAGTTAAGATACAAACTCCTAGATGGTAGTGTTAAGTTTCAAACCTGGGACAAATGGCTGAAGTGTCTATTCACATATCAAAGTGGACCTGGCTGGCAGGGTCTCCCAGTATCTCTCATTCCCTACCTGTCACAGGGTCTGGCTGGCTGCCCTGTCCTCTACCATGACCTCTCCAGCTTATGGTCTGGGCCACCCTTCCCTTTTATGAACAGACAATTGGTTAGCCACCCCCTTTTGTACCTGGTTCCCTCTCGCCCTTCTCCCTTCCCCTCCCCCTCTCCCCACAGCTCAGTGTGGCCATGTCCACTCTGGACTCTCCCAGATGTCCTTGTCCCTGCCTCTACCTCCATTCTCCCTTTTTATATGCAATAAACTTTCTCCTCCACCACACCTAGGAGCAGTCATGTCCTTTCCTTTCCTTTTCATTGATTTTCTTCATTCAGACAGCAGAAACCATGTAGAGATTTAACAACATAAAACTTAGGATAACTTTAATGGTAACTGTTTAATCTATGAAAGTGATTCAAACCAATGCAACACCATCAAAGTAAAATGTTAGAAGGACTGCTAAAGGAAACAATCTAACTTTTGTCCCTCAGAAAGTTTCAAATCGATCATTCTAGTAACTCAAGACAGCATCTCAATGATGGCTAGAAACAGTTTACTTTATAAAATATTCAAAGAAACTCAAAAAAAAAAAAAGAACTCAACATTTTTTCATATTGACAAAGGAACAGAAAGCTGCGCTTGTCAGACAGTGGACCCCTTTATTCTCAGCACTCAGAAGGCATAGATAGGCAGATCTCTCTAAGTTCAAGGCCAGCCTGGTCTATATAGTGAGTTCCAGAGCAGCCAGGGCTACACAGCTGTCTGAGACCCTGCCTGAAAACAAAACAAAACCTCCTAAAAAGAAAAACACCTCCCAACCAAATCAGAGAGAACTGAAATCAAAGGCGAAAGCAAAGAGCAAACCAAACAGAAAGAAAAGTACTCTTTTGAGAGCACTGGCATCTCACACACAACAGGCACAGCGTCACAGTTTGTAACTGTCAGCTTTGGAAGCATTTTCCACTTTGTCATTTCTTCATTCTAATTTGTCACATACAGAATTCTTATAACAGTTAATTCCTCAGAAGAAAAAAAATAAATACTTCTAAAAAAAAGTGTTAGAGGATGAGATTCTATAAAGTAAAAATTGCATCATTTTCAATTCCTTCTATTATTAGAGCAGTCATACAATCTGTGTTTTCCCCTTCAGTCCAACTGTCACTGGTGACTATTACATACTTTTAAGACATGTATTTAATTAAAAGACCTCGATCCAAAAAAGCATTTTAAGCAGATGGGATGGCACATGCTTGAAATTCTAGCACCTGGGAGGCTCAAGAGGGAATGCCATAAACTCAAGGCCAAACTGCTACACAATGAGTTCCAGACCAGCCTGTGGGAGATTTAGAGCCTGTCTCAGACAAAGGAAAACTCAGTAACAACAACAAAAACAGCAGCAGCAGCAGAAACACAGCCAATAAAATTCATGTAAAGGGTTGGAAGCGGAATGGCAACCAAGACAGAAGAAAGGTGAATAGCCCATGGAAACATGTTCTTCACTATCCCTCACCAGAGAAATGGATGTTGAAACCACAGTGGGATAACCACACATAGCCCCAGAAAGTCTAAAATGACAAAGATTTTAACACCAAGCGTGGGCAAAGATACAGAACGAAAACTCACACATGTTATTTCCACAGTGCAAAATGATACATTCAGAAAATTGTTCATCAATTTGTTTAAGAGTTAGATACAGATCAATAATTTCAAAAGTAATAACTTACCCAGGATAGATAAAAGAAAGTATATAAGAATTTCATTCAAAACTTCATAATAACTTTATTCATAATAGAAATTAAATTAGAAACAATTTAATTATTACCCAATTGGTAATATTCCACACAAAGGAATAAACAATAAAAAAGAACTAAGTGCTAATACATACTATAATATGGATATAAATTGCACTTATTAATTGTATATAATACAATTGTATTTTATCTGTATGAAATTATAGAACAATCATATAGCAGAGTTGGATCACTGTTTCCTTAGGGCAAAAGAGTAGAATTCATTAGATAAAAAAATGTTCTAAATCTTGAATTTAGCAAAATTAATCTGTAAACATCTACTGAGCTATACTCTTAAAAAATGAGTAAGGGGGCCTGGAGAGATGGCTTAGAGTCTAAGAGCATTAATTGCTCTTCCAGAGGTCCTGAGGTCAATTCCTAGGAACCACATTGTGGCTCACAGCCACTTAAAATGAGATCTGATGCCCTCTTCTGGTGTGCAGGCAACTATGTAGATAGAACACTATGCACAATAAATAAATTTATTTGTTTTTATTATTTATTTATTATTATTTATTATTATTATTTATTATTTATTATGCTCATTTTAAAAAATGAGCAAGGGACTGAAGAGATGGCTCAGCCATTAAGTGTGCTTACTGCTTTTGCGCATGACCTGGGTTCAGTTCTCAGC
The DNA here is from genome assembly GCF_003668045.3 of Cricetulus griseus. Classification (NCBI taxonomy): domain Eukaryota; kingdom Metazoa; phylum Chordata; class Mammalia; order Rodentia; family Cricetidae; genus Cricetulus; species Cricetulus griseus. Next base: position 143,216,044 of record NC_048598.1, read on the forward strand.
CTCCATGCAGAAGTCCGGGATGCCCTTTATCTTTAGTTGTGGACATCTAACTCTGCAGGCTCCAGAACACATGGGTTATACACACATACAATCAGGCATACACACATACAGATAAAATTAAATAAACCTTTTTGTTTGTTTTGTTTTCATCTCAAGTAGTCTCTGCTAATTTAGAAGGAAGTACCTTCTCAGCTTCTGAGATGAGAGCTCTCTGCAAATGAAAATACTTGTAAATCCAGTAAGTGCATTAGAGGTAAAGTCCACACATTTGTATTTAAGTTGAGAAACAAAAATGAAAGTGGGACTTAGTCCATTTCTTTGAATGAAACTAAGATGAACTGATTTTCATATTTTGAACTAAGACACAACACTGACATCAACATTAACACCTGCAGAGTTAATCATCTTCTTAGTGCATTTTCTGTTGCTATAACAAAATACCCCAGATCAGATAATTTACAAAAAAAATATCAAATTTACCTAGCACATAGTTCCAGAGGCTGGACAGTTAAAAGACAGGATGGGCACATTCTTGGTGCATCACACATGGGGAAGAAAGGGATAGGGGATCGTAGCGTGACCAGTCAAGCTCACCAGTTCCTGTCTCTCTTACTTTCAAAAGCTATTAATGCCAACATAGTTTTCCACTTACGACCTAATTCTAAGGATCTGCCAATGGCTCCATCTCCAAATCCACATGAATTTGAGGACTACGCTTTCTTTTAGAGAGGGGTCTCACTGGGTTTGGGCCCCAGCACCCACCTAGTGACTCAAAATTGCCTTTCACTCCAGTTCCATGGGACCCAATGCCCTCTTATGGCTTTTGCAGGCACTGAACGCACAAGGTGCATAGACATACATGCAAACAAAACACCCACACACATAAAACAAAGATCTAAAAGAAAACCTTCAACAGCTTAAAATGAGAAATCTGATATTTGCACAGCAAACAGATGCTGGGCAAGGGACCCCTGCACTAGCTCATTCACGGTACTGTGGTGGTGAATCATTTTAGGAGAGGCATTGTCATCAAATTTCTCCTCCAATGATAGCAGTAGCCACTGCATTTTTATATGGACAAGTCCTAAAGTTCTCCTCTTTCCACCAACCAAGTGATCACTGTGGAATGTTCCTTACACTGTGTGAATATGTCACTGTGACTGGTTTCATAAAGGAGCTGCCTGGCTAATAGCTGGATAGGATAAGGTTAGGGGGAGAGCCAAACAGAATGCTAGGAAGAAGAAGGGCAGAGTCAAAGGAGTAGCAAGCAGATGCAGAGAGAAACAAGATGGATATACGGTGCTGAGAAAAGGTACCAAGCCTCATGGCAAAGCCTAGATTAAAAATAAAAATATGGGTTAAGTGAAATGTAAGAGTTAGCTAGTAACAAGCCTGAGCTATTGGCCAAATATGTATAATTAATATTAAGCCCATGTGTGGTTGCTTTGGGAGCAGCTTGTGGGACAGAAACTTCTGCCACCCTGAGAATCATTGGGTCCAGGAAACTGCTGATGGCTGGGTACTGATTTATGCACCTGAGTCTATATGGGAGAAGAGTGGGCTCCACCACAGAGGGACATGGAGGACCCTAATAGCTGGGCCTGAGACCCACATGCTGGCCACGATTGAACACTTCAGTGTCTGTGCCCCATCCTGCCAACACAGACTTCCTTGGCCCTGCTGCTTTTTATGCTTTCAAAGTCCAACAGACAGGGTTAGAAATTCAGCTGGTTTGTAGGAGTTCCCATGCCCATATAATATAGCACACAGCCTATGGCATGAGACGGCATTTACCATAGTTAGCTGATCTTCCTTCCTTCCTTCCTTCCTTCCTTCCTTCCTTCCTTCCTTCCTTCCTTCCTTCCTTTTCTTTTTGAGAGAGGATCTATTTATGTTCTCTTAGCTGGCCCAGAGCTGGGTATGTAGACCAGACTGGACTTCAACTCACAGAGACCCACATGTCTCTGCCCCAAAATGCTAGTATTATAAGACATTGGCGCTTCCTTCCCATTCTTCCGACCTGATCCATAACGAGGTGAGTGACCCTCTGCTCTTGCCCAACTCCTGTCCAAAGCCCCATTAACCCTGACCTCTCTGGCCTGCCCCTGCCCCTGGTTGGGGTAGACCCGCCCAGGCAGGGAGGGCTCCCTGAATCTGGAAACACCCCACTCTTCCTTCCCGTTCCACCAACCTGACCCCTACTGAGGCCTAACACGGTCACAGTGAGGAGACTACCAGGAGAGGCAAGACCATCCAGAGCTGTGGACATTGAATCCCTGGCCCCCACACACAACTGGGTCACAAGAGGAGATAGAGAGACCCCACCTGCACCCACTGGAAGAAGATATGGGAAGAAGACAGAATAAGAGCACACTCAACAACAGAAAGACCAATATGACACCACCAGAAACCAGAATCTAGGGACTCCACACCAGCAAGATCTGAAAAGCTCCACACAAAAGATGAAGAGATGGACCTCAAAAATTATCTCAGCAAGATGATAGAGACCTTTAAAGAGGAAACAAGAAAATGCCTTAAAGAAATAGAAGAAAAAGCAAGTGAAAAATTATACGAAATGGAGGAAAAGACAAACTGAAAAAATTGAAGAAATGAACAAATCTCTTAAAGAATCTAAAGAAACCCAAGAAAAAACAACCAAACAAGTGAAGGAAGATCTTGAAACAGTTCAACGTATGAAAGCTGAAATAGACACAATAAAGAAAACACAGAATGAGGTGATGCTAGAAATGGAAAGGCTGGATAAACAATCAGGAACTAAAGATGGGAGTGTAACTAATAGAATTCAAGAGATGAAAGAGAGAATCTCAGTTATTGAAGACTCACTAGAGGATATACATTCATCAACCAAAGAAAACCTCAAGTCCAACAAATCCCTAACACAAAATATCCAGGAAATATGGGACACCGTGAAAAGACCAAACCTAAGAATAATAGGTATAGAAGAAGGTGAAGAAACACGCTCAAAGGTACAGAAAACATATTCAACAAAATCATAGAAGAAAACTTCCCCAACCTACAGAAGGATATGCCTATGAAAGTACAAGAAGCTTACAGAACACCAAACAGACTGGACCACAAAAAGAAGTCCCCCCAACACATAATAATCAAAACACCAAATCTACAGAATAAAGAGAAAATATTAAGAGCAGCAAAGGAAAAAGGCCAAGTAACATATAAAGGCAAACCAATCAGAATCACACCCGACTTCTCAATGGAAACTCTGAAAGCCAGAAGGTCTTGGATAGATACCCTACAAGCACTAAGGGAGCATGGATGTCAACCCAGACTACTGTACCCAGCAAAACTTTCAATCACTATAGATGGAGAAAACAAGATATTCCATGGCAAAAACAGATTTAAACAATACATATCCACAAATCCAGCACTACAGAAGGTTCTGGAAGGAAAACTCTAACCCAACGAACATGACCACACTCACAAAAAACACAGGCAATAGACAATCTAATTTTACCAAACAAAAAAGAAACAGGAGGGCGAAATCCACACGCAATGACACCAACAACAATAAATCTAAAACAAACAAGAACCAACAATCAGTGGACATTAATATCCCTCAATGTCAATGGTCTTAACTTATCCATAAAAAGATATAGGCTAACAGAATGGATACGAAGACAGAATCCATCTTTCTGGTGTTTACAAGAAGCACACCTCAACTTCAAAGACAGGCGTTACCTCAGAGTAAAAGGACGGGAAAAGATTTTCCAATCAAATGGGCTCAAGAAACAAGCTGGGGTAGCAATCCTAATATCCAACAAATTAGACTTCAAACTAAAATCAATCAAAAGAGATGAAGAAGGGCATTTCATACTCATCACAGGAAAAGTCCATCAAGATGAAGTCTCAATCCTGAACATCTATGCCCCAAATACAAAGGCACCCACATTTGTAAAAGAAACATTATTAAGCTCAAACCACACATAAAACCACACACACTTATAGTAGGAGACTTCAACAACCCCCTTACGCCACTAGACAGGACTACCAGACAGAAACTTAACAAAGAAACAAAGGATCTGACAGAAGTTATGACCCAACTGGGTTTAACAGATATCTATAGAACATTCCATCCAAACACCAAAGAATATACCTTCTGATCAGGGCCACATGGAACCTTCTCTACAATTGACCTCATAGTTGGCAGCAAAGCAAACCTAGACAGTTACAAAAGAACTGAAATAACCCCCTGTATCTTATCAGATCACAATGCTTTAAAGCTACAATTCAACAGCAATACAAATTACAGAAACCTACTTATTCGTGTTAATTGAATAACACCCAATTGCACCATTCCTGGGTTGAGGAAGAAATAAAAAACGAAATTAAAAACTTCCTAGAATTTAATGAGAATGTGGACACAACTTACCCAAACTTACGGGACACTCTGAAAGCAGTGCTAAGAGGAAAGGTCATAGCACTAAGTGCCCACATGAAGAAACTAGAGAAAAATCACATTAGAGAATTAACAGAACAACTGAAAGATTTAGAGCAAAAAGAAGCAAACTCTCCAAGGAGGAGTAGAAGCCAGAAAATAATCAACCTGAGGGCTGAAATCAATAAAGTAGAAACTAGGAAGACACTACAAAGAATCAATGAAACAAAGAGTTGGTTCTTTGAGATCAACAACATAGACAAACCTCTATCCAAACTAACCAAAAGGCAGAGACAGAGCATGCTAATTAACAAAATCAGAAACGAAAAGGGGGATATGGCATGAGACACTGAGGAAATACAGAGAATCTTCAGGTCATACTTTGAAAACCTGTACTCCACAAAACTTGAAAATCTAAAGGAAATGGACAGTTTTCTGGATACATATCACCAAAATTAATCCAAGAACAGATAAGCAGTTTAATTTGACCTATAACCCCTAATGAAATAGAAGCAGTCATCAAAAGCCTCTCAACCAAAAAAAGCCCAGGGCCAGATGGCTTCACTGCAGAATTCTACCAGAAATTCAAACAAGAGCTAATACCAGTACTCCTCAAACTGTTCGCACAATAGAAGCAGATGGGACATTCCCAAACTCTTTCTACGAGGCTACAATCACTTTGATACCCAAGCCACACAAAGATATAACTAACAAAGAGAACTACAGGCCAATATACCTCATGAACATCGATCCTAAAATACTCAATAAAATATTGGCGAATCGAATCCAAGAACATATCAGAAAAATCATCCAGTAGAAAAATCATCAAGTAGGCTTCATCCCAGGGATGCAAGGATGGTTCAACATACGAAAATCCATCAATGTAATCCACCATATAAACAAACTGAAAAAGAAAAACCACATGATCATCTCACTAGACACTGAAAAAGCCTTTGACAAAATCCAACATCCCTTCATGATAAAGATCTTGAAGAGAACAGGAATAACAGGAACATATCTAAACATGATAAACGCAATATACACCAAACCAATAGCCAACATCAAACTAAATGGAGAGAAACTCAAAGCGTTTCCTCTAAAATCAGAAACAAGACAAGGCTGTCCACTCTCTCCATATTTCTTCAATATTGTACTTGAAGTTCTGGATAGAGCAATAAGACAAGAAAAGGGGATCAAAGGTATACAAATTGGAAAGGAAAAAGTCAAACTTTCACTATTTGCAGATGATAAGATAGTCTAAATAAGTGACCCGAAAAACTTTACCAGGGAACTTTTACAGCTGATAAACACCATGAGCAAGGTAGCAGGATACAAAATTAACTCAAAAAAAAAAAAAAATCAGTAGCCCTACAATATACAGATGATAAATCCAATGAGAAAGAAATCAGGGAAACATCACTATCACAATATCCACAAGCAACATAAAATATCTTGGGGTAACACTAACCAAAAAAGTGAAAGACCTGTACAATAAGAACTTTGAGACTTTAAAGAAAGAAATTAAAGAAGATACCAGAAAATGGAAAGATCTCCCAACTTGGATAGGTAGAATCAAGAGTAAAAATGGCAATCTTGCCAAAAGCAATCTACAGATTCAACGCAATCCCCATCAAAATCCCATCACAGTTTTTCACAGACATTGAAAGAACAATACTCAACTTTATATGGAAAAATAAAAAACCCAGGATAGCCAAAACAACTCTTTACAATAAAGGATCTTCTGGAGGCATCACAATCCCTGACTTCAAGCTCTATTATAGAGTCAGAGTTCTGAAAACACCTTAGTATTCGCACAAAAATAGACCAATGGAATCAAATTGAAAACCCTGATATGAACCCACGCACCTACAAAGACCTTATTTTTGACAAAGGTGCCAAATCTATACAATGGAAAAAAGATAGCATCTTCAACAAATGGTGCTGACACAATTGGATTCGGACATGCAGAAGATTGCAGATAGATCCATACCTGTCACCATGCACAAAACTTAAGAGTAAATGGATCAAAGATCTCAGCATAAATCCAGCCACACTGAATCTTCCAGAAGAGAAAGTGGGAATTACCCTTGAACAAATTGGCACAGGAGACTGCTTTCTGAACATTATGCCAGTAGCACAGACATTGAAGTCTGCAATTTATAAATGGGACCTCCTGAAACTGAGAAGCTTCTGCAAGGAAAGGATACAGTCAGTAGGACAAAACAACCGCCCACAGAATGGGAAAAGATCTTCACCGATCCCACATCTGACAGAGGACTGATTTCCAAAATATACAAGGAGCTCAAGAAGCTAGCCACCAAAACAACAAACAATGAAATTAAAAAGTGGGGTGCAGAACTAAATAGAGAATAGTCAACAGAGGAATCTGAAATGGCTGAAATACACTTAAGAAAGTGCTCAAAATCTTTGGCCATGAGAGAAATACAGCTCAAAACAACTCTGAGATACCACCTCACACCTGTCAGCATGGCTAAAATCAACAATACCAATGACAATCTATGCTGGAGAGGATTTGGAGAAAAAGGAACACTCCTCCATTGCTGGTGGGAGTGCAAACTTGAGAGACCACTCTGGAAATCAATATGGCGGTTGCTCAGAAAAATGGGAATCAGTCTACTTCAAGATCCAGCAATTCCTCTCTTGGGTATATATCCAAATAATACACATTCATACAATAAGGACATATTTTCAACCATGTTCATAGCAGCATTGTTTGTAACAGCCAGAACCTGGAAGCAACCTAGATGCCCCTCAACTGAAGAATGGATAGAGAAAATGTGGTACATTTATACAATGGAGTACTACTCAGCAGAAAAAAGCAATAGAATCTTGAGATTCACAGGCAAATGGATGGAACTAGAAGAAACCATCCTGAGTGAGGTAACCCAGTCACAAAAAGACAAACATGGTATGTACTCACTCATATACGAATTTTAGACATAGAGCAAAGGATTACCAGCCTACAATCCTCTTCACCAAAGAAATTAGGAAACATGAAGTACTCTAGGGGATAAATGCATGGACCCCAGGAATGGGAAGGGGCAGGAACTCCTGAGCCAATTGGGAGCATGAGGGGAGGAGGAGGGGGTACTGCTAGAATGAGAGCAGGAGAAGAGGAGAGGAGAGGAGGAAGTGGAGGAGCAGAAATATTGAGTTGGGGGAAGAAAAGAGGAGAGCAGAATGAGAGCTACCATATTAGAGGGAGCCATTATAGGTCCGAGGAGAGATCTGGCACTAGGGAGACTTCCAGAGATCTACAAGGATGACAGGAACTGACATTCCAGGCATTGGTGGAGAGGATAATCTAAACACCCTTCCCCTAAAATGAGATTGAGGACTACTTTTTATGCCATCCTGGAGCCCTCATCCAGTGGCTGTTGGAAGCAGAGTCAGACACCCACAGATATACACTGAACTGAACTCTGGGACTTAGTTGCAGAGAGGGAGAAATGAAGATCGAAGGGGTCAGTACCAGGTTAGAGAAACTCCCAGATGTTGTCTTGGAGGCCAGTACAGGACTGTTCCAGACCCCTGAACATGAGGAGGCCTCTGCACTCTAGGAGGCCACTGGTAGTGGATTAGTATTTTTCCCTGGAATAAGAAGGGACTTTGAGAGTCCATCCCACGTGAAGGGATGCACTCTTGCCCTGGACACATGGGAAAGGGCCAACGCCCAGCCCAGGATGATGTGGTGGACTTTGTAGAGCCCCCATTGAGGGCCCTACCCTGCCTGGGGAGTAGAAGGTGGATGGGGGATAGGTCGGGGTGGGGTTAGAGGGGTGAGGGTGAGGGGAGGGAGAGGGAGAAGGGATTGACGTGAAACAAGCTTGTTCCTAATTTAACTAATAAAATAAATAAATAAATAAACAGATAGATAATTCCCTTCCAAGCCAAAAAAAAAAAAAAAAAAAAAAAAGACATTGGCACACCTAGCTTTGTTTTTGTTTCTTAATTTCTATGCTTTTAAATATCTGATCAGTTTCTGAACTATGTCTGCTTTCTCTCCTCTCAGCAGCAATGAGGACTGCGACTTCAGGAGACATCTTCCACTAAGATCCCTATGTAAAAGATACATATCCCAACAGATGTACAAATTTGCAGCGTGGAAACACCAGAAATATAAAGGCAAATACGAATGCTATTAAAGTTCAGTCTCTAAAACCCAATCAAATGATATTGAAATGGTTGAGATGTTAAGGAATTAAAACACTTTTAAAAGTGGCCAAGACTGAAAAGAAGATTCAAACAGGCATAAGGAAGTCAATTCAAGACTAGGATTAAAAATTAAACAACCTGTATAAGGATTCAGCAGAGGGAGATTCTAAAAGCCACTCGACACTACTCTTTCCTCATAGAAGCTCTGGTAATGACAATGTTTAGCAAAAGCATTTAGCAAAACAAATTTGACCCAGTGGGCAGCATACCATATGGATCCAGGGTATAGTGAAGGAACCGGCTTCCCTTTTGGCAGCCATAACAGCCGAACACGTGCTTGCCATAAACCTACCTTGGTCACGTAGAGGTCAGATGCCTGTCTCGTGACAAGGAACCCATCAGAAGTTAGTCACTAGAAAGTCAGATGCCTGTCTCGTGACAAGGAGCCAATCGGAAGTTAGCTGGTGGCGCTATGCTTTACGACCCTGGGTGTGCTTTACGGACAAGCGCACAGCAATGACGTAGAGAGCATAGCAACCACCCTGGGAGGGCCTATGAGCCATAACAACCAGTTGACCAATCAACACAGGGCAAGCCCTCCAAGCCTGGAGGCACACCAATCGTGAGCCTGTGCGTACCCCTAGACACTCCCCTTACGCTGCCCTATAAGATCTTTTGGGAGACCCAAGGAGCCGTCTTTTTCTAGCCGTCTGCCATGGCGGGTGGGTGAAAGACCCGAGCTAACATGGGGTTAGCTCGTAAAACTACAATAAAGCCTCATGCAGTTTGCATCAAGCTTTCGCCTCCATTCTGTGTTTGGGGTGGCCGCCGTCCTGGGCTAAGATTCTGGAAGCCTCAGCTTTCTGAGGGTCTTACATTAGCATACTAGATCAAGCAGGAGAGAAGTATCAGGAAACATCTAGAATTCCCAACATGACTAGAAAAGAACATCTCCCTGTGAAGAATCCAGAGCAAAGAAAGAATACACAAAGCTGCAAGGGAGAAGCTACACAGGCAAACCTGCCAGCATCACAGCAGACCCCTCGGGAGAAATGCAAAGGCCAAAGAGTACAGGGTGATGTGCTTCTAGCTCAAGAATAAACAACTGCAAGCCAAGGTCTCTGTATCTAGCAATGGTATCCGTTATCGCTTAAATGGATGGACCAAACAGGCTCCAGGATAAGCACAAACTAAGCAATTCCTGATCTCTTAAGTCAGCACCACACAAAATAATTAAAAGATCACTATGTACAGATGAGAAAGACTGTCACAACTATAAAAGCTAAGAACAAACTTAGTAAGAAATGAACATAAATCTGGGCATTGGTGCCTCATGCCTTTAATCCCCACACTTGAGAGGGAGAGGCAGGTGGATCTCTGTGAGTTTGAGGCCAGCCTGGTCTACAGAGATAGTTCCAGGACAGCCAGGACTACACAGAGAAACCCTGTCTTAAAGAAAGAAAGAAAGAAAGAAAGAAAGAAAGAAAGAAAGAAAGAAAGAAAGAAAGAAAGAAAGGAAGGGAAAAAGAACATAGTATAGGAAAGAATCAAACACATTGTAGTCAGTAGGCCAGCAAACCTTTAAGACAGGTAAGAGAGAAAGAAAAGTCAACCAGGAAACTACTGCAACACAATTGCAGGAATTTAACACACACTTCTCAATAAAAACCCTAAATGGTGGTCAGTCTCTAATTCAAACAAGCTTAATAATAAGACCAACATGGTCTTCAATCTCCAATTTAAAAACACAGATTGGCTTAAATGGATTTGTGAGAAAGCTCAGTTGGTACAGGTGCTTGCATGTAGGCTTGATCTGAATTTAAACCCCAGTAAGACAAGAGGAAAGAACCAACTGCCAGAGTTGTCTCTGACCTTCACACATGTGCCCCTACGCACACACAGGAAATAATAAACACACCCACAAGCCTCTAGCCCTTGACAACCACTGATCTGTTTACTATCTCCATAGTTTTGCCTATTGTATAATTTTATACATTTGAAACCATCCAACATGTAGTTTTTTAGACTGTTTTATTTAGCAATACACTTTGAAGCTTTTCAGTCTTTTCATAGTTTAAGAGCTCATACTTTTGAGCACTGAATAATATTTTATTATCTAGATTACCAGTTTATTCATCCACTTATGTAAGGCATATTGACTGCTTCTAAGTTTTGGCAATCATTAATACAGCTGCTATAAATATCCTTATGAAGGTTTTCTGTGTGGACATACATTATATACCAAGAGGTAAGGATGCAAGATAACACATAATTGCAGTTTTGAAAAAAAAATAAAAAAATCTCTCTCTCTCTCTCTCTCTCTCTCTCTCTCTCTCTCTCTCTCTCTCTCACACACACACACACACACACACACACACACACACACACACACTCTTGGTGTGTCTGCAAAGGGTTAACTGAAGCAAGGAAGCCCCATCCTGATGAGATTTAGATTAATGGCACAGGCCTTTAATCCAAGCACTTGGGATGCAGAGACAGGTGGATCTCTGTGAGTTTGAGGCCAGCCTAGCCTGATCTATGTTAATCTTATACATTTTTATGCCTTGAGAAAAGCTGCTAGAAGTCAATATAAAACCAAAGGATTATGAGATTAGTGGCAGCGCAATAGTCTTTAAATATTTGTTTTTCTTCTGTTCCGTATCAGGTGGCTCTTCCGACATGAGACAGAGATTTTTTTTATTTTTCTTTAACAAGCATGCTTGGTTTTAGAGAAGAGAGCTACACTCCAACTCAAAAGCCAGCTTTAATCTTTAATTGAACTGGGACTATAAAAGAACCATTTGCATATGTCTGTAGAGAAAAGCAGAAACAAACATTTGGGAAGATTTATGACATTTTATAATGTTGGAAATATGATATATCAATTTAATTCTTTTCCTTGGGATAATTTTTCTGGATTATTTGTCCCTTTTCTTCAGATGTCTCAATTGATCTCCAAATTCTTTAGCTGGATCCCTTTATTCTCCTGAAAATACAAAAATAAGACTCTTCTCCAACCCTAAATTTTTGGAGAGGTTCTCCTTTGGCAATTTATATGTGATCAAATGAAAAACATTTGTTAGTTTTATAGTTAGTTTAAACAGGCATGTTGTTTGGATGAACTATAGTCTCTTCTAACTAAGAGATGCCTTGTTAAAATCTAATTCTTATCAATTATAATGGTATCCATATTTTCTTTACCAGTGGAAACAAAAGCAAAATCTCTTCCCCAATGTAACACATGTCCTGGTTTCCATACAGAGGTGAAGATATCGTTAAAGTGTATCGGCTGGCTGATTTTTTTTTTAAGATTTTATTTATTTATTATGTATACAACATTCTGCTTCCATCTATATCTGCACACCAGAAGAGGGCACCAGGTCTCATAATGAATGGTTGTGAGCCACCATGTGGTTGCTGGGAATTGAACTCAGGACCTCTGGAAGAGCAATCAATGCTCTTAACCTCTGAGCCATCTCTCGAGCCCTCAGATGGCTGATTTAATTCAGTAGTTTTTTCTATTATCCAATGTCTCTCTGAAGCTGTTCTTCCTTTCTCATTAGTATTCAGAAAATTCAAAGTTAATAAAGTAGTATGCAATCTATCTTTGCGGTTCTTTATCATCCTGTTAATTTAGCATATCCTTTAGAGTTTGACTTAATCTTCCCATAACTTTCTGCCCTGTAGGATTGTGTGGTATACCTGTAATATGTTTTATATTATAATAAGCAAAGCACTGTTTCATTTTCTTAGAGACATATGCTGGAGCATTGTCTGTCTTTATTTGTGAAAGTGTATCCATGATGGCCATGATGTCTAGAAATTGTGGAATTACCGAATCAGTCTTTTCTGAACTTAAAGCAGTTGCCCATTGAAAGCCTGAATAAGTATCAATGGTATGGTGTACATACTTTAATTTTCCAAATTCTACATAATGGAACACATCCATCTGCCAGATTTCATTCATTTGAGTACCCTTTGGGTTATTTCTTGCAGGTAGTGGACTTTGGTTGTATAAAGATCAAGTAGGACAAAGCTGGGTATTGGTGCCGCACATTTTTGGCAAATGCAGGCAGATCTCTGTGAGTTCGAGAAAGGCCTGGTCTACAAGAGCTAGTTCCAGTACAGGCTCCAAAGCTACACTACACAAGACCTCTGTTCTTGTAATATTGTTGTTGTATTTGAATAAATGTATTTCATGTATTTCAGGCTTAGTCCCCAGCTGATGATCTGTTGGGGAGGGTTAGAGGTGTGACCTTGGTGGTGGCTGTATGCTGGGGTGAACATTGAAGTTCCAAAAGCCTGTCTGCTGCCTGTGGATCAGGATGCAAAACTCTGAGCTACCTTCCCAGAACCACGTCTGTCCATCTATCTGCCTGCCATGATGACAATGGACTCATCCTCTGAAAAGCAAGCCCTCAAGTTCAATGCTTTCTTTTATGAGTTGCCTTGGTCATGGAATCTTTAAGATATAAAGTGACTAAAACAATTGTACAAGGTGATTCCACAAGCTCATATAACCTCATCTTTCTTCCCTTCTTCCTCTCAGTTTTTCCTGACATGGCTTAGTTATTCATTTGCCCTGGTTGTCACTCTTTCCAGGATAAAAATCCTGTGAGGTTCAGGCCATGGAACTAACTGTTCCTCCTTGTACTTAGAACATTATTTGCATCTCAGGGCAGCTCTTGTCCTTCACCATACAGCTATAAATGCCTTCTCCAAAGAAGTCTTTGTGTACCATGCTACCCACCTTTGCAACTACAATCACTACTACAATCTGTTATAATCTACTTTTGGAAACTAGTCACCATGTGTATGGATGTGAGTGCATGTGTATAAAGGCCACACTTTTTAAAGAAAGGTCATCTCACTGAGATCTGTGTACATCCAATAGGCTAGACTGACTGGCCAGGGAGCCCCAGGGATTTCTTACTGAAGCTCCGAAACACTGCATGAGGATCACCATTCCTGATTTTTCATGTCAGTGCTGGGGATTCAACTCAGATCCTCGTGTATGTATGGCAAGGACTTAACAAACTGAGCCCACTCCCCAGCTCCAAATTCCTTTTGTTATTAGATTTTCACAAGCACAAGACATCTTTTATTTGGGTAATGTCTCCATAGAAAGTAGATGTCCTAAGAACAAGGAGTTTGTGTATACCCTCTGGCACACAGAAGCCTTTTGATAATTTGAAAAAATCAAAATACCCTATATTTTCTTTAATTATCACTTTGGGTCTCAACTTAGGAGAACTGTTCCAAGACTGCTTCAAGAAAATACAACATAAAAGTGGATTTAATTACTTCACTCAAGTTTAAGACAGAATTATTTTTTTCTCTTTGAGTTTTATATCCTATTCTCTATAAATTTATCAACACATATAAGACTTTACTATGTACTAGAGAGAAACTCAGATCGTGTTCATAGCAGCCTCTATTCTCAGTGATATTTATGTTATCTTTGGGGAAGATAAGGTCAGTTTTAAGGGTTGGAGCCTGTTTGGGAATGCACAGACTCACCCATCTTCTCTACAAGCACTACTTCTTGAGCAGTATGAATTGGTCAGTCACCACATTTTCTTTTTTTTTTAATTCTATAAATGAACTTTTTAAAGGAAGGAATAATCAATGAGCTCATCAAAATGAAAGCTGACTTATATGGTATTTGTTACTTGCTGGGAAACATTTTCTTTCAAGGTAAGTAAGGCTCAAATTTGATGGAGACAACACCTTCAACTTCAAGGCATCCTCATCATCTGAGATAGTATCTGACATGGCTAAAGAAACTAACTTGCTGGGTGTTGGTGGTGCACTGCTTTAAACCCAGCACTTCAAAGGCAGAGACAGGTGGATCTCTGTGTGTTAGAGGCCAGCCTGGTCTACAGGGAGTTCTAGGACAGAGAAACCCTTACTCTAGAAACAAAACAAAACAAAACAAAAAAAGAAAAGAAAGAAAGAAATATTACCTTGAGATTTTATTGATGTATATCTACTATACGAACTAATTGGTTTCCTGATGACATTTTATACATGAATATAATGTAAGTGATTATGTCCACCTCCCATCGCCCTTTGCTGTTCCCCTTTCCACTTCTGCTGGTCCCTTCGACTTTCTAGACAACTTCTACTTTATATTTATTTATAGTTGAAATACATACAGAAGAAAATGTGATACTTGTAGTCCCGATCTGGCAGATCTTTCATTTCATGCATTTTTCTGCAAAGGATGTCGCTGCTCTTCACACCTAAAGAAAATTCTCTTGTGGATACATCTCATTGATCCATTCAATCACGTCTTGATGGGCATCCAGGCTGACTTCATTTGTGATTACTCAGAGTAGCACAGCAGTAAACATGGATGTGCAAATATCTCTGCTATGTGTGGTGTGTTGGATGCATGTGTGGTGCATGCACATGTATGCAGCTGTGCATGCTCATATGCATGTTCATGCACACAGACGCCAGAGGAGGCTATTGACTATCTTGACACAGTGTCCTTCACCCAACAGGAAGCTCACCTTTTCTGCTAAGCTGGCTGGCATGTGGGTTCCTAGGATCTACCTGTGTGTGTCCTCTGAGGTTACATGGGTGCTGAGATTTAAACTCAGGTCCTTAGGCATCCACAGCAAATACTCTTACTCACTAGGCCATTTGTGTTTTTAACAGGACTTGTTGTGTTATTATGTCTTAGTAGGATCGCAATGAGAAGTATGATTTTTGCCCATATAAGTCAAACAGCAATCTAAGAATTAACAGACTTTTAAAAATTGATTCTTTGTGGATTCCCCATCATGCTTAGTAGACTTTGTTACTGAGATAGTGCTGAAATTTGGGTATGGATTATTCTCCAAGTCCAAGTGTTAAAGTAGGCCTGAGCAATTCTCGAGGGTGGCAGAAAACTCTAAAGATGGGATAGCTCCAAAAGCAACAGGGCCAACTGACCCTGAATCCTTCAAAATGGTAAGCCAAAACATTCACTCATTCATTTTATGAGTCAGGATTTCTCTGTGAAACAGCTCTGGCTGTCTTGGAACTTGATTTGTAGACCAGGCTGCCTGGAACTCACAGAGATCCTCCTGCCTCTGCCTCCCAAGTGCTGGAATTAAAGGTGTTCACCACCACCATCAAGGTCAGTAGTTTTTGATCACAGAATCACAAATGTCACTAAAAGCACACATAATAAAAAAGGCACAGGCTTTACTAAACTTTAGTAAACTAAAGAGAGTGAATAAGAAACTTAGTTTAATGCAGGGCAGTGGTAGCACAGGACTTTAGACCCAAACAGGAGACAGGGGCAGGTGGATCTCGAGTTCTTTGCCACCCTGATCTACAAAGTGAGTTCTACGACAGTCAGAGCTACACAGAAAACAAAAAAAAACAAACAAACAAACACAACAACAACAAAAAATAAACCTAAGTTTAAAATGGTGTTGTTAAGCTTAAGTCTCATTTATATTTTTACCATTTCAATACTTTCAATATTAGAGTATTGAGACATTCCCCAAAATAAAGATGATTTTTAACTTATTTCCAAACATATAAACAGGCTTTTCTTTGAGAAAGGGTGTTGTTTATCCCAACTTGACAATCAACTAGCTAAACAACCGAGACTGACCTTGAACTCCCTTTGTATATCCCGCTGGCCTCGAACTCACATAGATCCACCTGACTCCCTAGTGCTGGGATTATAGCCATGAGCCACAAGTCACCACGCCCGGCATAAGATTTCTTGTAGATTAATTCTTATGATTATGGACACCAGCAGTAAAGCTACTCACTCCCTCACTAGGAATTACTATTACCAATGGTCAAGCACAGAATGAAGAAAACGGCCTTGTTTCTTGCACAGGCGTCACTCAACTCACAACTCTTCCCACGCATAAAATACAATGAAACTGCCCGGTAGCTCTATCTCATGGCCAAGAACGAATGAGTGAACAGTGCATGGGAGGCGCCTGGAATGGTGTCAGATAAAGTGCCAGGCCAAGTCCCATTATCACCTCTTGTCTCAGGACACAGCCGGGTCAGGACCGAGAGCTGCATCTACTGAAGGCCACGTTGGGACCGGCCGGCGTAGCCCAGGGGTCTTGCCCAGGCGTGGGAAGGGAGAGACCCTCGCGGTCCCCACGCGAGCCTACCTGTTGTTGCGGATGCTGAGCAGCACGCACAACACCAGCTCCAAGTAGACGCGCAGCACTTCCAGCCAGCGAGAGGAGAGCCGCAGGGCCTCGCCGTCCTCGCCCTCGGTGCCCATGTCGGCGCCGCCCCCGCCGCCGCCGTCGCCCGGGCCGCCGCCTCCGCTCAGGGAATTCTCCGCGGCGAACTCGACACGCAGCTCCCGCACGAACCAGCCGCACTTGCGCATGAGGAACTCCAGCCGCGGCTGCTCCGCGGGCGAGACGCGGAGGCAGATGCGGAGCTGGGGCCACAGCGCCGGGTAGAAGAGGCACTCGCGCCAGTGCGAGCAGGAGGCTGAGGCCCGCAGCCGGTCGGGCGGCGACAGAAAGGAGAAGATGTGCACGATGAGCTCGCTGGGCAGCGACGCGGCGCCGGCCGCCTGCCCGCACAGAGCCATCCGGCCGGGCCGCCCGCCGCCCGCCGCCGCCCGCCCGCGCAGTCCTCGCAGCAGCCCCCGCAGCCGGCGCCGCTGCCGC
Organism: Cricetulus griseus; assembly: GCF_003668045.3. Taxonomy (NCBI): domain Eukaryota; kingdom Metazoa; phylum Chordata; class Mammalia; order Rodentia; family Cricetidae; genus Cricetulus; species Cricetulus griseus. The sequence goes on from NC_048598.1 coordinate 143,233,288, forward strand.
CGCCGCTGCCGCACCACCCGGGCGGCCCCGGAACGGGTTCGCGCTCCCGGCGGTCGGGGCTGCGGCACTGACAAGAACAACAACATCAATGACAAGGAAGAAGGGGGCGGAACCGCCGGGCGCCTCGGCGGAACCAAGTGCACCAAGACTTGGCGGAGAGGGGGACTAGCTCGGGCGGGGAGGCCTGCTCGCCGCCAGCCGCCGGTCTTCCGTAGCGCACGTAAGGGCGTCCCGGCCAGCCCACCGAACAACCTCGACAGCCTCGCTCCAACGGACCCGAGGCCCGGAGATGGACGAGCTGTCTCTGAGAAAACCGCAATTCTCCCCGGACCCGGACCCGGAGGCCGGGGAGTGGTAGGGACTGAGCTTGACGTCAGCGGCGCGTGGCGGAGCCTGGCGCTGCTGCGCGCGACTTCCGGCACCAGGAAGCTCCTGCGTCCCTGGAAAGAGGGGCACGTGATCCAGGACGCCAGCCGACTGGAGGGCGTGGCTGGCGGCGAGGGGGCGTGGCCACGCGGAGCGCCCCTGCAGGCTGAGTCCAGCATTTGGAGTTTGCGCGGCAGCGCCTCTGAGTGATGCGAAACTTCCCGACACTTTCTCATGCCCTCAGCTGAGGTCGCGGAGCCCAGGACCCGCACCGATGTGTCTTTCTCCGTCCTCCTTGCTCGGAGTACGACAAAGTCGACTACCAAGAGGGCAGGTGTAGGCGGCACGCGGACCGGCCTCCCACGACGTACAAGGCCTCTTCCGCCCCAGTGAGGAACAAGGAGTGAGGACAGCGCCACCCCTTGTCCTCAGAGGGGCAGGAAGCAAAAAGGCTAATGCTTTTCACCTTTCGGGCAGGTACCCAGACTTAGGCTCTCTGGACCTGGTCTGCAAAACTTCTGTGTAATTAATATGTTTTTTCAGTAGCTAACGATCATTTAGTGGTAACAATAGCAAATTAGGAAGTTGAGACGGGTTTGCTCTTCAGCTTCATAAAGTCATTAAAGTGTTTTTGAAGAGAGCCACATAGACTGGGATCATCTGTGTATCTGTGTACATACACCTCATTAAAAATGTACCCCTGTATATAAAAATAACAGAGAATTAAAATAAGTATTATAATGTTAAATGGTACTCCTGTGAACAAGTAGGGGAGGAGAGCTTTTCTTAGTTTGATGTCCCCCACAGAAAGGAGTTGTCGAGACACAGGCCCTCAGATTCTCAGCATTCGAAGTAGCTCACTCAAATTGTAAGAGGCAGCAAAATCAGAAAGGAGTAAGAGATTTGATGTAATAATTGGGGACTGCTCAACGGAGTCTGCCGCTTCAAGGGGTTGGAACAGTCCCTTGCACACACTAAGAAACTAGCTGTTGTAGATGTTTTTAGCCCGGTGAGAGCAAACCTTTCCACTCACATTTCATTTAATACATTTTGGTGTCATGCACCCAATAAGCTACCCAGAGTAGTATCCTGTTACCTCTGAATTTCCATCTGCTCACTTGGTACTTTTAATAAAAATAATTCAAGATAGGTCACTGCTCTGAACCCTTGCCTATAAAATTCTATGTAATTATTATGTTTTTTGAGCATTCTATGAGAATTAAGTGGTAAGAATAAATATGGAAAGGAAGACTTGGATTTGAAATTCAGTTTCAAAATCATTAAGTGTTTTTTGAGAGCCATAGACTTCTGGAGCCTCACTTTAGTGTACATCTCTGTGGCCGGCATTCTTGGTTGTCAACTTGATAATATTTGGAGTGAACTATAATCCAGAAATATAGCTAGTACCTCTGAGAGATACTCTGCTTTGTTTGAAATGGGTGATTCCACTTGTAGTCCAGACCTTTGAATTGGGAAGACACACCTCTGATCTGGATCTTGAGTCCGGATGACACACTTTTAATATGGGCCACACATTCTTCTGCAACCCTAAATAAGGACATGGAAGAAGGAAGGTTTGCCTGCTTGCCCTTGCCTTGCTAGACATCCATTCCTTCACTGGATTGGAGCCTACTTTGGGATTCCAGCATACACAGAATACCCACAAGACACCCAGTTTCCTGGGACTGAGCAGCTACTAGATTCTTGAATTTTCCATTCACTGCAGCCTGTAAGTCATTACAGTCAGTTACACACACACACACACACACACACACACACACACACACACACAGAGAGAGAGAGAGAGAGAGAGAGAGAGAGAGAGAGAGAGAGAGATTCGTTACATAAGTTCTGTGACTCTAGAGAACCCTGACTAATACAGCCTCTATAAAAACATTGAAACGTTAACTGCACAGGTGACAAAAATGTTGAACATTTCCTGACATCCCATATTCTAATTTACAATTGATTTCCCCAAATGAGGTTTGTGTGTTTGTTTGTTTTTCTAGGCAGGGTTTCTCTGTGTATTCTTGGCTGTCCTGGAACTCCCTCTGTAAACCACCCTCTGTGTGGACTTGAACGCACATAGATCTGCCTGCCTCTGCCTCCCGAGTGCTGGAATGAAATGTGTTTGCCACCAATGCCCGGCCAATATAGTTTTATTTTTTTTTAAGTTCTTTTCCTATTGTATGCTTCACCACTGATGGATTCTGGTGGAGAGGGAGGGACAGTTATTGCTTTCAGTAGTGTACCAGGTAATGAGTCCATCAGGTTCCAGTGAATAGTTCCAAACCTGTGGCCACTCTAATAGTCCTGCATGCAAGTAGTGGATCCCAAAGCAAAAGAAAACAAAACAGCATGAATTCTGGAAGGGCTCAGTGAAGAAGTGGGAGGGGTCATGGGTGAGAGGGAAACAAAAGGAGGTGGGGAAGAGAGTAAGCAGAATGCACTAAAATATGTATGAAAACAAATTTAATCCATAAAAGAGTAAATTTTATAAAAAAAATTCCTTGAGCAGTTTCAGTAACATGAGTGGGGTTTCAGTCTTTTCTTTGCAGAGTTAGCTGTGATCTAGCCGGGTGAACGTTAAACAAGTTGCTTAACCTGTTCAGTCTTTGCTTTTTCATCAGGCAGGGATTTCTGCAGCCCTATTCTCTGACTCTTAAAAACATAAAGGCACCATTCCATTGAGATATATTTTACATGCTGTAAAACTTCCTATTTCAAGTATTTAATTGAATGGTCTTTCATAATTTTGTCAAGTGGTGCAACCATCAGTATAATTCAGATTCAGAACTTTTTCTTCCCATAAATAAGGTTCCATAAATGGCCAATCCCCACTTTAAACATTTCCCAAATCGTTTTTTGTACATTTTTATCTACGTTCCCATTTTTGTACATTTCAGGTGGAATTGTAGAATATATGGCCTCCCAGGTTTCTTTGACTCAGCAAAATATTCTTAGGTTCATTTATGATATACCACACATACTTTTATGTTGCAAACTAGCATTCTATTCTGTATTTTTGTTGTTGTTGTTTTGTTCACCCAATAATGGATAGATGTTTAGATTATTTCCAGCTCAGACTGTTATAAATATTCCGCTTTAATTTAAACTAGCAACTGAGCCAAAGAAAATTTAAAAGTAGCAGCATGACATTATTGCAAGTCACCAAAATGCATCAAAAACCGGTGAAAGCAAATATACTGACTGATTTGTAATTGGTAGTTTTTCCCTAGCATTTTACTACCAATATGCGGTCTTCTTCTTCAGCAGTATTAATGGTTAGGCTGTAATAATTAAGACTATATCTAAAAATAAAAACCCTTTAGCTTAAATTTAAAAAGTTTCTAGGTGTTATGTTTGTATTTTTATTTTCTTATTAAACAAAGATAATAGGAATAATTTTATCTGTAACTATGAGCTGAGACATGAATTAATAAGATATTATCATGCCCAGTTATAATAAGAAATCAGCAAATTCTTTTTTTTTTTTTAATTTTATTTTATTTTATTAGTTCTAGTTAGGGAACAAGCTTATTTCTTGTCCCTTCTCCCTCTCCCTCCCCTCACCCCCAAACTTTCTCCCCCACCCCCAGCCCATCCCCCCAACCCCATCCACCCACTACTCCCCAGGCAGGGTAGGGCCCTCAACGGGAGCTCAGCAAAGTCCACCAAGTCTTCCTATGCTGAAATCAGCAAATTCTAATAGCGACACAAAATTTATCAAAGCAACACACTCATTATTATCTATTGAGTATGTGTACCTAACACATTATTTCTTTTGACATTTATGTATGCATTATATTGCTAAAGGAGCAAAGTCGACTTACAAAGGTCAGAATAAAATCACATTTCATGAAGTTATGAAGCCTGAGCTATGATTCAGAGTGTGGGAGGAGGCACTGTGTTATGAAGCTCATAAATACCTAATACTATTGACTTCCAGGTTTCAAAAGGGGCATATTGTCACTATGGCAACCCCCATGCTTATGTAGCTTTGACTGCCAGGCAACTGGTGGTTGTTAGGACTACCTCATCCAGCTAGAAAGATAGAATTGAATTACCTACCTGTTGACAGTCAATGGGTCTGTTTTTTCATTTAATTCTGAGATATTAGTGTTGTTTTGTGTTATTTTTCCAAAAGATAAAGTATTCAGTGTTTTCATATGCTTCTTTTAAAAACCTGTTAAGTTTAGTGCTTTTTCCATTAGATAATAAGGACTTACTACCGATTGTTGCTTAAATTTGGCAACTTGTTTTGAGCTAAATACAATTTTTATAATACTGAATCACTGGTAATTTTATATCAGAAAAAAATGACCCTGACAGAATTCACTTTATGATACTTAGAGCTACTGATAAAAAATTTCCTAACTTTAAACATTATTTGAGACAGTTATTTTTTCCCCTAGAGCAAGTCCTCATCTTAGATGATGTTGGCTGGTGAAGATAACATAACTATCCCAGATGATCTCTTAGTGCATTGATAAATGTACCCAGGGGTAGCCTTTAATTCTGTCACTTGGAGTTAGAAGCAGGTGGACCTCTGTGAGTTCAAAGCCAGCCTAGCTCAATGTTAGGCCAGCCAGGACTACATAGTGAGACCCTGTCCAATAGTGAGACATGCACGTAGAGGGGTCTTCTGTGAAAAAGATCTTAGAATTTTAATTTACTTTTCTTCCTTTCTTCTCTAGTCTATAATATGGAAACTTTTTTTTTTTTGAGACAAGGTTTGTCTGTGTAACAACCCCGGCAGTTCTGGAACTCAGTTTGTAGACCAGGCTGGCCTGGAATTCACAGAGATCATTCTGCCTCTGCCTCCAGACTGCTGGGATTAAATGCATGTAGCACCAGTGCTGGCACTAATCTCTTGCTAAACAAGTAGGATGATAATAAGATAGTTTAAAGCCAAATTTGAAGCAAGCATTAATTAAATACTAGTAGGTTGACGGACTCTCTGGCCAGGTCCATAGTTGGGTTCCCAGAAAATGACCCTGAGTTACAGTTTACAGGGGCTTAAGTATTTCCCATCTGGTCCAATCAAGGGCAGGTGTACATCCTGATGTATTTCCTGCCTGGGAACCTCCATCCCACATGTATCCAGCAAATTTGGTGCAGATAAATCAAACAAACTCCCATAAATAATAGCCTCCAGTATTTCAGGAACTAGCTGTGCTTGGACAAGGGGTTTGTATAACAGAGGTATTTTTGTTTCATGGATCTCTTGGGCATAGTAATTAAAACTTAAAATGTAACTTTGACCTTCACAGAACTAGATTGGTGTCTGTGTTGTTACTATGAATTTCAACTTGACAGATTTTTGAATTGACAGGAAATATGACTTTGGGTATGCCTCTAGGGTAATTATCTCAGTTAAATTAACTGAGGTGGGAAAACTGTCCACTTTGAGTGGCATCATTCCCTGGCCAGAATCCTGAACTATATAAAATAAAGAAAGCAAACTGAGCACTGTCAAGCATTCCTTGCTTGGTTTATTGACTGTTGATACAATTTAATTAGCTGCTTCAAGCTCTTGTTGCTTTGACTTCCTCACCATGATGGACTGTACTTTGAACTGCACCTTAAGGTGTTTCTGTCACAACAACAGGAAAAGAAACTAAGTCAGTTTCCTTGGGCATAACAGTGACTAATAACTTCTGCGTCATCTTGTAGGACCTGAACCAAGGTAAAGAGGACCACATCTTGATGAGTACTGCTTAATTATACCCCCAATGCTAATTATTTTTCTATTGAAGCCCAAATTTTGTATCAATACCCTGAAGACAACTTTGGATTTACTACACTCTTTTTGTTTGTTCCCCTGCCCAATGTATATTTAATCTTCTTTCTTTGCTTTAAAAAAGAATAAGGGCCAGGTGAGGCGGCATGCATCTTTAATCCCAGCACCTGGGAGGTAGAGGCAGGTGGATCTCTGTGAGTTTGAGGATGGCCTGGTCGACAATGTGAGTTCCAGGACAGTCAGAAATACATAACAGACAAACCATCTCTCAAAAATAAATAAATAAATAAAACAAAACACCCACCCCCAAAAGAGAAAGGAAAGAAAGGTCTAAGCTGATGAAAATTGGCCTTCTTAGGTAGTTGGAATAGTTGGATAGTCTTAGAAGTTGTTGGAGTCCTAGCCTCTTGAAAATATCTATCACACTTCTTGAGACCATACAAACTTTGTCATGAAGAGGTAAATTGTGAGAAATTACTGCAATATTCTTATTATAGAATTTAATACGTAACTCTTTGAAAATAATCTTTTAAAAACCATTTGTTCCAGAAAAGGCAGGAACCAAGTATTCTCATACAATAAATGCTAATCAAAGTATGGGGCAAAAGGTTTACTTGACATGAAGATGTTAGTTGGATTATGGAATACTGATGAAGGCCTGAAATAAAAACTGGCAGGCAGTTTAGGAGCAAGAGTCTCAGAATGAATAGTTTCCTTGTCCTTGGTCAGAAGCAGGAAATATCCTTGGGTATCAGTCTAGGAATGCCAGAAGGGAGCTCTGATTTCTTACCTCCTTTCAAGGGAACACTTGTGCTTAGAGGGTACATCAGGGTGTGACCAAAATTCTAGTCCTGATGCTAATTTCTTTTTGTGACCAGCTTTAGATTTAGTTCTCTAGGATTTTCTTTTCCTTTTCTTTTTTTTTTTGCTTTTCAAGACAGGGTTTCTCTGTGTACATTTAGTCATCCTGGAACTCACTTTGTAGGCCAGGCTGTCCTAGAACTCACAGAGTTCTGCCTGCCTCTGCTTCCTGAGTGCTGGGATTAAAGGCATATGCCACCTCTGCCCGGCAAATGATTTATTTATTTCATGTGGAAATCTCAGATCCCCTAGAACTGGAGCTACAGACAGTTGTGAACTGCCGTGTGGGTGGAGGGAATTGAACCTGGATCCTTTGGAAGAACAGCCAGTAGTCTTAACCACTGAATCATCTCTCCAGCCCCTAATTCTCTAGAATTTTCATAATGAAAGTGTGTTTATATTTATTCCCCAGTTTCAGCCCATCTCCTAATGATGTTAGGATTACCTATTCAGAAGGGAAGCTGCTATAGTAGTTTTGAAGGATATCTATATTTTATTGAGGCCATTAAGACAAAGATACTTTCTTCTGGTCAAAAGAATTGAATTTTAAGTTCTATCTCTAGACCTGGATAGAGATCTAACATTCCAAGCATCCCAAAACATAGGCACTAATAACATAGGCCAGCTAGCTCATTTCATTACCTGACACCTCACTTTAGCAAGAATGATTCACCTTAAACCATGTGACAGAGATGGGAGGAATAATTATCCCTTTCATGAGATAGTATGCTTTCCTTCCCACAACCTTTACTCTCAGCGTAGTTACTTATGGAGATGCTGATATACAGCTGGGCTAAACTTGCCCTTTTTTTTATTTTTTTGAATTCACTGAAAAAACAAAACCAGAACAAAACGATAATTTTTTTCTTTTCTTTCTCTCTTTCTTTTAAGTTCTTGCCATTGTCCTGGACATACTTTCTGGATACTCTGGAATTTCTTGCTCTTCTTCAAAACCCCCTTCCCACCCTCTGTTTCTCCCATATGGCTGGCTATTGGTCTGATCTCTATCGCTAACCTCCATGCCTAACTCAAAAGGCACATTTTCACTTTTTTTCTTTGAATCCCCAGGCAGCTTGCATGCCCATCTTCAGCTACATACACAATTGACTTGCAAGTCTCTTCCCCCACATATTTACTGTATTCTCCATTTGCCTGCGAATTTCAAGATTCCATTGCTTTTTTTCTGCTGAGTAGTACTCCATTGTGTAAATGTACCACATTTTCTCTATCCATTCTTCAGTTGAGGGGCATCTAGGTTGCTTCCAGATTCTGGCTATTAAAAACAATGGTGCTATGAACATAGCTGAACATTTGTCCTTGTTGTATGAATATGCATTCTTTGGGTATATGCCCAAGAGAGGAATTGCTGGATCTTGAGGTAGACTGATGCCCATTTTCCTGAGAAACCAACATACTGATTTCCAAAGTGGTCTTACAAGTTTGGGCTCCAACAATGGAGGAGTGTTCCTTTCTCTCCACATCCTCTCCAGCATAAATGGTCATTGGTGTTTTTGATTTTAGCCATTCTGGCCAGTGTAAGATGGTATCTCAGAGTTGTTTTGAGTTGCATTTCTCTGATGGCTAAGGATTTTGAGTACTTTCTTAACTGTCTTGCAGACATTTTAGATTCCTCTACTGGAAATTCTCTATTTAGTTCTGCACGCCACTTTTTAATTTCATTGTTTGGTGTTTTGATGGCTAGCTTTCTTTTTTTTTTTTTTTGAAAGTTTAATTTGAATTAGAAACAAGATTGATTTACATGACAATCCCAGTTCCCTTCTCCCTCCTGTCCCCCCCTACCACCCCCCCCAACTAAATCCCTACTTATCACATACCCTTTCTTCTATTCTTCACCTGACTCAAAATTTCTGCTCTTTCATGACCTCTGCATCCTTCCTCTTCTTACCTTCTCATTCTTGTAGCTCCCTCCCCACTCTTCCCATGCTCTCAATTTGCTCAGGGGATCATGAACCTTTCCCCTCCTCCAAGGGACAATGTTTGTCTCTTTTAGGATCCTCCTTTTTTACTAGTTTCTCTGGCAGTGTGGATTGTAGGCTGGTAATCCTTTACTCTGTGTCTAAAAACCACAGATGAATGAGTACATACCATGTTTGTCTTTTTGTGATTGGGTTACCTCCCTCAGAATGGTTTCTTCTAGTTCCATCCATTTTCCTGCAAATTTCAAGATTTCATTGTTTTTCTCTGCTGAGTAGTACTCCATTGTATAAATGTACAACATTTTCTCTATCCAATCTTCGGTTAAGTGGCATCTAGGCTGCTTCCAGTTTCTGGCTATTACAAAGAGTGCTGCTATGAACATCATTGAACAGATGTCCTTGTTGTATGAAAGTGCTTCTTTTGGGTATATGCCTAGGAGTGGAATTGCTGGATCTTGAGGTAGACTCATTCCATTTTCTTGAGGAGTCTCCAACTGATTTCCACAGTGGCTGTACAAGTTGGCACTCCCACCAACAGTGGAGAAGTGTTCTCCTTTCTCCACATCCTCTCCAACATAAACTGTCATTGGTGTTTTTGATTTTAGCCATTCTGACAGGAGTAAGATGGTATCTCAGAGTTGTTTTGATTTGCATTTCCCTGATGGCTAAGGATGTTGAACACTTTCTTATGTGTCTTTCATCCATTTTAGATTCCTCTGTTGAGAATTGTCTATTTAGTTCTGTACCCCACTTTTTAATTGGATTGTTTGGTGTTTTGGAGACCAGCTTCATGAGTTCTTTGTATATTTTGGAGATCAGCCCTCTGTCAGATGTGGGGTTGCTGAATATCTTTTCCCAGTCTGTGGGCTGTCGTTTTGTCTTGCTGACTGTGTCCTTTGCCTTACAGAAGCTTCTCAGTTTCAGGAGGTCCCATTTATGAATTGTTGATCTCAGTGTCTGTGCTACTGGTGTAATGTTCAGGAATCGGTCTCCTGTACCAATTAATTCAAGGGTATTTCCCACATTATCTTCTAATAGGTTCAGTGTGGCTGGGTTTATGTTGAGGTGTTTGATCCATTTTGACTTAAGTTTTGTGCAGGGTGAAAGGCTTGGGTCTATCTGTAGTTTTCTACATGTCCGCATCCAGTTATGCCAGACGGCTAGCTACTTGATTTCATTGTATATTTTGGATATCAGCCCTCTGTCAGATGTAGAGTTGGTGAAGATCTTTTCCCATTCTATGGGCCGTCATTTTGTCTTACTGACAGTGTCCTTTGCCTTACAGAAGCTTCTCAGTTTCAGGAGGTCCCATTTATTAATGGTAAATCTCAATTTCTATGCTACTGGTATTATATTCAGGAAGTTTTCTCCTGTACCAATTCGTTCAAGGGTATCTCCCACTTTCTCTTCTAAGAGGTTCAGTGTGGCTGGATTTATGTTGATGTCTTTGATCCATTTGACTTAAGTTTTGTGCATGGTGATAGATAGGGATCTATCCTGTCAATCATCTGCATGTCCGAATCCAGTTGTGCCAACACCATTTGTTGAAGATGCTTTCTTTTTTCCATTGTATGGATTTAGCTTCTTTGTCAAAACTCAGGTGTTCATAGATGTGTGGGTTAATGTCAGGGTTTTCACTTTGATTCCATTGGTCTGTCTACTTTTGTGCCAATACCAGGCTGTTTTCAGTACTATATCTCTATAATAGAGCTTGAAGTCAGGGATGGTGATGCCTCCAGAAGTTTTTTTATCATACAGGATTGTTTTGGCTATCCTGAGTTTGTTGTTTTTCCATATGAACTTGAGTATTGTTCTTTCAACACCTGTGAAGAACTGGTTTGGGATTTTGATGGGGATTGCATTGAATCTGTAGATTGCTTTTGGCAAGATTGCCATTTTTACTATGTTAATTCTACCTATCCAAGAGCATGGGAGATCTTTCCATTTTCTGGTATCTTCTTTAATTTCTTTCTTTAAAAACTCAAAGTTCTTACTGTACAGATCTTTCACTTTTTTGGTTAGCATTACCCCAAGATATTTTATGTTGTTTGTGGATATTGTGAAGGATGATTTTTCTCTGATTTCTTTCTCATTGTGTTTATCCTCTGTATATAGTAGGGCTACTGATTTTTTTTAGTTAATTTTGTATCCTGCTACTTTGCTGAAGGAGTTTATCAGCTGTAGGAGTACGCTGGTAGAGTTTTTCGGGTCCCTCATGTAAACTATCATATCATCTGCAAATAGTGAAAATTTGATTTCTGCCTTTCCAATATGTATCTCCATAATCTCTGTTTGTTGTCTTATTGCTCTAGCTAGGACTTCAAGTACAATATTGATGAGATATGGAGAGAGTGGACAGCCTTGTCTTGTTCCTGAGTTTAGATGAATCTCTTTGAGTTTCTCTCCATTTAGTTTGATGTTGGCTGTTGACTTGCTGTACATTGCTTTTATCATGTTTATATATTCCTGTTATTCCTGTTCTCTCCAAAATCTTTATCATGAAGGGATGTTGGATTTTGTCAAAGGCTTTTTCAGCATCTAGTGGGATGATCATGTGGTTTTTCTTTTTCAGTTTATTTATATGGTAAATTACATTAATGGATTTTCGTATGTTGAACCATACTTCCATCCCTGGGCTGAAGCCATCTTGATTATGGTGGATGATTGTTCTGATGTGTTCCTGGATTCAATTCGCCAGTATTTTGTTGAGTATTTTTGCATCGATGTTCATGAGGGATATTGGCCTATACTTCTCATTTTTGTTGTATTTTTGTGTGGCTTGGGTATCAAGGTAATTGTAGCCTTGTAAGAAGGGTTTGGCAATGTCCCTTCTGCTTCTATTGTGTGAAACAATTTGAGGAGTACTGGTATTGGCTCTTCTTTGAATTTCTTGTAGAATTCTGCAGTGAAGCCATCTGACCCTGGGCCTTTTTTGGTTGGGAGACTTTTGATTACTGCTTCTATTTCATTAGGGGTTATAGGTCGATTTTAGGTTGCTTATCTGTTCTTGATTTAATTTTGGTAAGTGATATCTATCCAGAAAATTGTCCGTTTCCTTTAGATTTTCAAATTTTGTGAAGTACAGGTTTTCAAATTATGATTGATGATTCTTTGGATTTCCTCAGTGTCTGTTGTTATGTCCCCCTTTTCATTTCTGATTTTGTTAATTAGTATACTCCCTCTCTGCCTTTGGTTAGTTTGGATAGAGGTTTGTCTATCTTGTTGATCTTCTCAAAGAACCAACTCTTTGTTTCATTGATTCTTTGTAATGGTTTCCTAGTTTCTACTTTATTGATTTCAGTCCTCAGTTTGATTATTTTCTGGTATCTACTCCTCTGTGGTAGTTTGCTTCTTTTTGTTGTAAAGCTTTCAGTTGTTCTGTAAATTCTCTAGTGTGACTATTCTCCAGGTTCTTCATGTGGGCACTTAGTGCTATGAGTTTTTCTCTTAGCACTGCTTTCAAAGTGTTCCATAGGTTTGGGTATGTTGTGTTTTCATTCTCATTAAATTCTAGGACGGTCTTAATTTCTTTTTTATTTCTTCCTTGACCCAGGAATGGTGCAATTGGGCATTATTTAGTTTCCATGAGTTTGTAGGTTTTCTGTGATTTGTGTTTTTTTGAATTCTAACTTTAAAGCATGGTGGTCTGATAAGATACAGGGGGTATTACAATTTTTTGTATCTTTGGAGGTTTGCTATGTTGCCAAGTATGTGGTCAGTTTTAGAGAAGGTTCCATGTGGTGCAGAGAAGAAGGTATATTCTTTTATGTTTGGATGGAATATTGTATAGATGTCTGTTAAATCCAATTGGGTCATAATTTCTGTTAGATCCTTTGTTTCTTTATTAAGTTTCTGTCTGGTTGTCCTGTCCTGTGGTGAGAGTGATGTGTTGAAGTCTCCTACTATAAGTGTGTGAGGTTCCCTTTCCGGGCAGGTCCACTCTATGCCAGGAGCAGACCCAGAGAGATCCAAGGGGTGACGGCTGGAGTCAGGCAGGAGCAGAGGGGACACTCACCTCTGACTGAGAATCTTTCTAAACCCCTCCCTATTACTTTCTGTGTCCCTCTGTATGTCCTTGGTCCTCCAAAATCTCTATGGCTAATTTTGGCCATTTAGTAGCTAGCCCCACCCTCTGATTCAAAATAAACCTTACTAGTAGTCTCCAGAGTATCAGAGTAAGATCAAAATATCCCATAATACACACACACACACACACACACACACACACACACACACACACACCAATCCATCCATCCATTCATCCATCCATCCACCTGGAGATTAGGGGCCACACACACAGAGTGAATGGAAAAACAATGAGTCCAATATTAATCATTTTGTTTTAAGTAATAGTTGATCATATCTAAGGAATTATTGCAGAATTCTGAGTCAAACACTAAGAAATATTGTCTTTAAGGTTAGTTTTGCCCACAGACAGATCTTTGAAACAGGAAAAAGTGAAACTTTCAGAAAAAAGAGTGATGGAGAAAACCATAGGAAACTGGTAAATGGAAGAGAGAAGTATAAATGAGCATGACAGGGAAGACAGACAGAAATAAAATCAGGACAGCTCTAAATAGACACAGCTATAAGAATTTATCCAGGTTTTAAGAATACTCAAGCTACCTTCCACTTCCATTTTTAATAAGTTTTTCAAATATGTTCATTTAAATCCTCAGAATCTCAGATGAAATGAAAGCAATATTTCATTTAAACCTTACAAATTGTCAGACTGGCATATTTTCCCAAAAATACAGCTTGTATGCTTTTGCACATTTAATTGGAATTTGAACGAAAGATAAAGAATATGATGCAACAAGACTCTGTCACCCAGAAAACCAACTAATATCATGGAAAAATTGTGCACCATTCTTTATAAATATGAGTCAACCCTGCTTGGCATCTTGGCTAGTTCTGATATAAAAGGAACATTGATTACCTATTTATTTATACTGGTAGCAAATTGAACAAGTTAGAAAATATAGAAATAGGTAATTTTAAAATAATTCATGGGAGGGACATTTTTAAAATGACTAGTTCATGGAAGAGGGGGTAAGGAGAATTTGTTATTTGGCTCGTACCGAGTTTCAGTTTGGAAAGATGCACAGGATTGTTTTTTTATTCATTAGTAAATTTTTTTCATTTATTTTACATCCTGACCACAGTATCTCCTCTCTCCTTTTCTCCTGTTACCTTCCCCAGCCTCCCTTATATCCTCTCCATGCACAGGTCTCTACAGATAGTTCCAGTGGTTATACAGAGTGTCCATGCACTTACAATAGTTAAAATAGTAATTGAGGTGGTGTGAAAGAAAATGGCTCCCAGAGACAGTGGCACGATTACGATGTGTGGCCTTGTTGGAGGAAGGTGTGTCACAGTGGGGGCGGGCTTTGAGGTCTTTTTTACTCAAGATTTCCTCTATATGACTGTGAGCTGACTTCTTGTTGCCCGCAAGATATAGCATTCTCAGCTCCCGCACCTGCAACACCATGTCTGCCTGCACGCTGCCATGCTCCCCGTCATGATGATAATGGACTGAACCTCTGAAACTGTAAGTGAGCCACCCCAATTAAATATTTTCATTTTAAGAAAATATTTTACCTTGGCCATGTTGTCTCTTCACCGAAACCAAGGGGCAGGGGAGAAAGAGCACTGGCTATTCTTCCAGAGGACCCAAGTTCAATCCCTAGCAATCACATGACAGCTTACAACTGTCTGTAACTCTAGTTCCATGAGATCCAACACCCTCATTCAGAGACACATGCAGGCAAAAACACCAATGCACATGAAATAGAAATGAATAAAATTAAAAATCAAAAACCAAAACTAAGTAATCTTATATATACTTTATTACAGTTAAAATATTACTTCAACTCATAGGACATTGGTGGCTTACACCTTTAGGCCCAGGACTGAGGAGGCAGAGGCAGAGACAGGCAGATCCTTGTGACTTCCAGGCCAGCCTGGTCTAAAGAGCTAATTCCAGGATAGTGAGGACTGTTGTACAGAGAAATCCTTAAAAAACAAACAAAAAATTACTTCAACTCACATTTTATGGTCTAAAATAAAAGCTAATTCTCAGGATCAATGACTATATCAATTTACCTTAATCCCAAGTTTCCAGAATTCACAACTGAGATTTAGTAATTAGGTGGGTAAAATGTGTTAAGCCAAAAATGATATGGACAAGGAAAACTAGAGAACAGGATAAAAGCAGTTCTTTTTTTTAAAATAAATGATTATCAATTATTCTTTATGATAATTCATATAATTTGGTTTCATCTTAAGGACATGGTTAGCAACGGCATAGTACATAGTACCCAGCAAACTAATTTTCGTAAGCTAAATTTTAAAACATGGTTCAAACATGCAGAAGTTACATGATAATCACATGACCAGGCCTGTGGAGAGAGAATCTGTCAAAAACATTGGAGTAATGAGGTTTTAGCCTTCGTTCATTCAAGCAGTTACTAAAAAGTAGGCAATATTTGTGTCATCTGCTAACTGGTCAGCTCTCTGTTGATTTGATTTGTAACTCTGCCTCTTTTTATTGTTATTATTATTTCCTATATAATTTTTTATGTGTATTAGTGTTTTGCTTGCATGCACCACTTGTATGCCAGTGCCCATGGAGGCTGGAAGATCACTTGCAGCTGGAATTACAGATGGTTGTGAGTGGCCATGTGGGTGCTGTGACTGGGTCCTTCACCAGCAAGTGCTTTTAAGTGTGTAGCCGCCTCTTCAGCCCCTGGACTTTTCCCTCTTGTTACCACAAAACACATCAGTTCTCAAGTGTGGCACTTCTTCATGGTGGATCTGTTCCTTCCTCAGCTGAGCCCCTTGCTGCCTGATCTTCTAAGTTTGTCTCTGTCTGGCTCACAGTGTTTCATGCCTGCCTGTCATGGTTGTTTCTCAGCCTTGGACTGTGGGAAGTGCACTTCAGTCTCCATGTCTTGTGAGGAGTTCTTGTTCTCACATCCCAAAGGTTTGAAATCTTTTTTCTATTAGTTAAGTTTCTTGTTGCTGGGACTGACTCGTTGACAGAAAGCTTAAGGAAGTACTTCTTTTGGTTCATGGCTGGTGTGGTTATGCCTATAGTAACTGGCAAGCTTGGCAACAGGAACCTCTGAGGCTGTGGCAAAGGGAGTGTGATGTGGCTGCTTCCATCCTGTTAGCAGACAGAAAGCTGAACTGTTGGTCTGGGTCCCTGGTCTTGCCATAACTACAAGGCCTGCCCTCCAGTGACCCCCTTTCTCCAGGTAGTTCTCCCTCTTAGAGGCTGTATAATCTCCCCAGATGGCACCACTTAGCTGGGCACTAAGCATTCAGACATGAGCCTGTGGGGACATTACATATTCAAGTCATAATAATTCCATATCAAGTGCCATCCAGCCAGAAGTTACTGAGTCACAGAGGAAGATGAAATGGACCTCCTTTCCTCTCCTAACCCATCATTCCAGAAAAATGACTGTCTCACCAAAACCAAGACCTGCATGTGAGGCTTGTGAGAGCTCTGGGTGGGAGCCAGCATTTACTGCTCCAGACAGCAAACGTTAAACATTTTGTTCCATAGCAAGATTTTACATAAATTTTCAATTTAAAAGTCTCTCAGATGAAGCTACTAAAATAAATAATAAAATGCAGTTTTTCAAATTTCAAAATAGTTTAATGGAGTCAATTGAGAAGTAGGCTTTCCCTGTTTCTTCTGATATTGGACTCAGTCTCTGAGCTGAGAACAAAATGTGTTAGAGCCTGGAGAGTCTAAAGGTGGAAACCTCAGCTTCTGTATGAAGCACATGGTGGCCTTGTACGTGGTGGTTCTTCACAATCCTGCATGACTTGCTGCTGGTCCACAGAGAATTGGGGAGTGTAGAATGTGTTCTCTCATTCCAACTGTAGCCAGTCCAGTTACCTATGGAAAGGGACATGGTTGTCTGCTTAGAAGCAGTGGCTGTGTGCTCAACAATGAGACTCTTTCTTGCAGGTGTTTCCTTCTTTCTATCATAGTAGCTACAGCAGGACTGGCAGGCAGTTGAATGTAGCAGCAAAACTCAGAAAAGCAGAGATGAATATCTGTCACATCAGCACTGAAAGACTGAAGTAGAGTCACCAATTTCAGCTGCAGTTGCCCAAACGCAAATCAAGTCAGGCTATATTCAAGTTTCATTATCATTAAGCTTGTTTTTATAGATGAGCAAGGCTTATGTGGTCAGAAATAAAGTTCATGGTTTGCTGGTTTGTGGGAAACACATTGTTTTGCTTCCAGTTATCCATACGTGTATCAGCTTGAGATCCTGTCTGTGTGTCTCCAATATGCCTGTGACTTTTGGAAGCATCCACTATAATTTGACACACTTGAGTGACAGCATCTTCTATTGCCATGCCGACCCTTTCAGATATGGCAGTCTGATTAGATTTATCTGTGAGCAAAGAAAGGCTTGGTAAGAAAATCTCTTTTATGAGTAATAATCTTCCCTTAAATGTTATCTTAATTCTTGAGGGAAATGGGATTGCTACATAAAATAAGATTGTTTCTGTGTACCATAGGATACCTGGTATCTACAGAGGCAAGAAGGGCACTGGATCTCTTGGAACTGGAATAACAGGTGGTTGTGAGCCATTGTATAGCTGGCTCACACCAGAACACTCCCTGGTTATTCAGATAGAACCGCAAGTGCTCGTAATGGCTGAGCCATCTCTCTAGCACCACCTCTACCTGACTAAGTTTACTGTCCGGTATTTTGACCACAAGGATGAGAAAGTAACAGCTATTAAATTTTGGGCATTCTTTTTATGTAGTAATAGAAATTGAAATGTCATTATCTAAATTGAGAATTCTATGTTTTGGAAACCTAAACATTTGTTTAACTATGCAAAGATGTGTTGTATTTGTTTAAATATGTAAAGATGAGTTGCCTTTGTTTAATTATATAAACATGTGTTTCTGTTTTACCTTGCCTGTCTAAAGGACCTGACTGGTCTAATAAAAAGCTGAGCAACCAACATACCTAAACATAATAAAAATCAGTATACAATAAACCAATAGCCAACATCAAAGTAAATGGACAGAAACTCAAGGTGGTTCCTCCAAAATCAGGAATAAGACAGGGCTGTCCACTGTCTCCATATCTCTTCAATATTGTCCTTGAAGTTCTAGTTAGAGCAATGAGACAACAAAAGGAGATCTAGGGGATACAAATTGGAAAGGAAACTTTCACTATTTGTAAATGATAGGATAGTTTACCTAAGTGACATGAAAAACTCTACTAGGGAACTCCTACAGCTCATAAACACCTTCAGAAAAGTGGCAGGATACAAGATTAACCCAAAAATTCAGTAGCCCTACTATATGCAGACAATAAGTGGGCTGAGAAAGAAATCAGAGAAACATCCCCCTTTACATTAGCTACAAACAACATAAAATACCTTGGGGTAACACTAACCAAACAAGTGAAAGACCTGTACAGCAAGAACTTTGAGTCTTTAAAGAAAGAAATTAAAGAAGATACCAGGAAACGGAAAGGTCTACCATGCTCTTGGATAGGTAGGATCAACATAGTGAAAATGGCAATTTTTCCAAAAGCAATCTAAACATTCAGTGCAATCCCCATCAAAATACAAGCACAATTCTTCACAGATCATGAAAAAATAATGCTCAACTTTATACAGAAAAAAAAAAGACCCAGGATAGCCAAAACAATCCTGTACAATAAAGGAACTTCAAAGGCATCACCATTACTGACCTCAAGTTCTGTTATACAGATGTACTCCTGAAAATAGATTGGCATTGTAAACAGACAGGTAGACCAATGGAACTGAATTGAAAACCCTGATATTAACCCACACACCAACAACTGATTTTTGACAAAGAAGCTAAAATTAGGCAATGGATAATAAGAAAGCATCTTCAACAAATGGTGCTGGCATAACTGGATTCAGACATGTAGAAGACTGCAGATAGATCCATATCTATCACCATGCAGAAAAATAAGTCCAAATGGATCAAGGATCTCAACATAAATCCAGCCACACTGAACCTCTTAGAAGAGAAAGTGGGAGGTAATCTTGAACGAATTGGTACAGGAGACCACTTCCTGAACATTACACCAGTAGTACAGACACTGAGATTGACAATTAATAAATGGGACCTCTCTGAGAAGCTTCTGTAAGGCAAAGGACATAGTCAACAAGACAAAATGGCAGCCCACAAAATGGGAAAAGATATTCATCAACCCCATAACTGACAGAGGGCTCATTTCCAAAATATACAAAGAACTCAAGAAACTAGTCACAAAAACACCAAACAATCTAATTAAAAAGTGGGGTGTAGCCCTATGGAAGGCCTCACATTCAGGAGGAGCAGAAAGGATATGTGATAGGTAGGGTTTTAGTTGGGAGGGTAGTAGGGGTGGGGGGAGGGAGAGGGAACTGGGATTGTCATGTAAAACAATCTTGTTTCTAATTCAAATAAAAAAAATCTGCAGGAAAAACGTGGGGTGTAGAACTAAAGAGAGAATTCTCAATAGAGGAGTCTAAAATGGCTGAAAGACACTTAAGAAAGTGATCGACATCCTTAGCCAAAAGAGAAATGCAAATCAAAGCAACTCTGAGATACCCTCTTACTCCTGCCAGAATGGCTAAAATTAAAAACAACAATGATAGTTTATGCTGGAGAGGATGTGGAGAAAGGGGAACACTCCTCCACTGTTGGTGGGAGTGCAAACTTGTAGAGCCACTTTGGAAATCAGTATGGTGGTCCTCAGGAAAATGGGAATCAGTCTACTACAAGATCCAGCATTCCACTCTTAGGTATATGTACATGCATACAACAAGGACATCTGTTCAAACTATGTTCATAGCAGAATTATTTATAATAGCCAGAACCTGGAAGCAACCTAGATGCCCTTCAACTGTAGAATGGATTAACAAAAAGTGGTACATTTACACAGTGGAGAATTAGTCAGTGGAAAAACACAGTAGAATCTTGAAATTGGCAGGCAAGTGGATGGAACTAGAAGAAACCATCCTGAGTAAGGTAACCCAGTCACAAAACGACAAACATGGTATGTACTCACTCATATGGATATTAGACATAAGGCAAAGAATTAACCAGCTTACAATCCTCACTGATAGAGAAGCTAGGAAACAAGGAGGACCCTAAGAGAGACATACATGGTCCCCAGGAAGAGGGGAAATGCACAAGATCTCCTGAGCAAGTTAGGAGATCGGGGAGGGGAGAGCGAGTTAGGAGAAAGAGAAGGGGAGAAGAGTAGGGGAGAGGAGGACATGATGGAGCAGGAAGACTGAGTCAGGAGAATAGAGGAGAGCAAGAACAGAGATTACATAATACAGGAAGTCATTATAGGTTTAAAGAGAAATCTGGCACTAGGGAAATGTCCAGAGATATACAAGGATGATACCAACTAACAATAAAAGCAATATTGGGGAGGCTATCTTAAATGCTCTTCCCTGATAATCAGATTGATGAATACCTTACATGTAATCTTAGCGAATTCATCCAGTAGATGCTGGAAGCAGAAACAGATATCCACAGCTAAACACTGAGCTGAACTCCTGGAATCCAGTTGCAGAGAGGGAGGAGTGATGAGCAAAGGGGCCAAGACCAGAATGGAAAAAAACACAGAAACAGCTGATCTGAACAAGAGGTTACTCATGGACTCCAGACTGATAGCTGGGAAACGAGCATAGGACTGTTCCAGACCCCCTGAACGTGGATGTAATTTTGGAGGTCTGGACAATCTATGGGGCTTCTGGAAGTGGATCAGTACTCATCCCTAGTATAGAAATGGACTTAGGGAGCCCATTCTATATAGAGGGATAACTCTCTCAGCTTAGATACATGGGGGAGGGCCTAAGCCCTGCTCCAAATGATATGACAGACTTTGAAGATCCCCCATGGAATGTCTCACCCTCCCTGGGAGCAGAAAGGGAATGGGATAAGGGTTGGTGATGGGCATGGGAGGAGGGGAGGAGAGGAAACTGGGAATGAAATACAAAACAAGCTTGTTTCTAATTTATTTTTTTAAAGGGAGGGGCTGAACAAACAATACCAAGGGAGGAGGTATAAGCAGGACTTCCAGGAAGGGAGAATAAGTAGGAGGAGAATTTAGGCTTGGGAAAGAAAGAAAATGAGACACCAGGAAGATACAAGGGACCAGACAGACAGGCAGAGGAAGCAGGAAAGTAGGACATACAATATGAAACAAAGGTATAAAGACCCAAAGCAAAATGTAGATGGGTAGAAACAGGTTAAATTAAAACAGCTATGGGAAAAGCCTGAGCTAAGACCATGCATTCATGATTAATAGTAAGTCTCTTTGTCTTTATTTGGGAGCTAGTTGGCAGCCCAAAGAAAAAGCAACTACAAAGGCAGGCAGGGTCTAGACTGGACAGGACATGAAAGTGGGCAGAAGTCAGACAGCCTTGGAGAGACTGAGAACTTGAGAGACCTTGGGAGGCTGTCAAGAGGACTGTACTGAAGGGGAGCAGTGTAAGAGGGAACTGGAGAAAAGCAGATAACTTTGCAAAAACAGAGGACTCAGCAAAATTCCAACCATGGTGATTTGAAAATCAGGCCATGGCTATAATAAATTTCAATAAAGTTCTTTCAGGGGAGAGTGTAAGGGGTCTGACTCTTGCTGCTTACAGCAAGATGTAGGAGAGAGATGAGCTGAGGAAGAGAGGGATGATCTAAAGAAGGAATTGTTAAATATAAGGAGCCAGCAATGGGTGGGTTTGAAAATAAAACTTGCTATTTTCCAGTTTCTCCAGATGGCAGACAATTCTAAAATTAAGAGAAGGCTATGGAAAGTCTAATCTATGGTCCAGAAGGAAAATATGGTATAATAGAAGGCTGAGAGGGTGACTAAACTCTTAGTTAAGACCTAATCCAGACATGAGAAGACTTTAGGGAGGGGCTGGAGAGATGGCTCAGATGTTAAGGACATATACTGCTCTTTCAGAGGACTCTAATTTGGTTCCCAGAATCCAGGCAAGGTGACAGCTCTGCCTCCAACTGCCAGCCCGGCAGGACCAGGCACGCCTGAACACTGCCGACACCCGAGTAACAGTGACACCTCCATCCACGAGAAGAGGACCAACATCAGATATTGGATCTGTTTGCATCTACCATAAGAGAACCTTGGTCCTACACCCACCAGAAGAAGAAGAAACTCTTGCTACACCCACCAGAAGAAAGGATGAGAAGAGGACAAGGTAAAAGCACATCCAACAACAGAAAACCCAATATGACACCACCAGAGACTAGGAACCATACACCAGTAAGACCTGAACATCACGATGCAGATGAACCAGAAGAGAATGACATTAAAAGCATCTTCATGAAAATGATAGAGGACCTCAAAGAGGACATGAGAAAATCCCTTAAAGAAATGGAAGAAAAAAACTAACCAAAAAATACAAGATATCAACAATTCTCTCAAGGAAACAGTTCAAGACCTAAAAACTGAAATAGAGACAATAAAGAAAGCACAATCTGAGGGAATGATGGAAATAGAAAAGCTGGGTAAACGATCAGGAACTACAGATGTAAGCATAACAAAAAGAATACAAGAGATGGAAGAGAGAATCTCAGGAGTTGAAGACACACTAGCGGAAATAGATTCATCAACCAAAGAAACTCCAACAAATCCCTAACACAAAATATCCAGGAAATATGAGATACCATGAAAATACCAAACCTAAGAATAATAGGTATAGAAGAAGGTGAAGAAATCCAACTCAAAGGCCAGAAAACATATTCAACAAAATCATAGAAGAAAACTTTCCCAACCTAAAGAAAGACATGCCAATGAAAATACAAGAAGCCTACAGAACACCAAATAGACTGAACCAAAAAAAAAAAAGGTCACCTTGCCACATAATAATCAAAACACCAAACATACACAACAAACAGAAAATATTAAGAGCAGCAAAGGAAAAAGGTCAAGTAACATATAAAGGCAACCTATCAAAATCACATCTGACTTTTCCTTAGACACGCTGAAAGCCAGAAGGTCCTGGATAGATATTCTACCTACACTAAGAGACCATTGATGCCAGCCGAGACTACTATACCCAGCAAATCTTTCAATCATTATAGATGGAGAAAACAAGATATTCCATGACAAAACCAGATTCAAATAATACATAACCATCAATCCAGCCCTACAGAAAGTTCTGGAAGGAAAACTGCAACCCAGGGAAATTAACTACAACCAGAAAAACATAGGCAATAGATAATCCCAACTAAACAACAGCCAAAAGGAAAAAGGGACAGAATCCCACACATAATCTTGCCACCATCACCAAATCAAAAACAAACAAGAATGAACAATAATCAATGGTCATTAATATCCATCAACATTAATGGTCTTAACTCCCCTATAAAAAGACACAGATTAGCAGAATGGATAAGAAGACAGAATCCTTCCTTCTGCTACATACAAGAAACTCAACTCAACCTCAAAGACAGACGGTACCTAAGAATTAAAGGTTGGGGAAAGATCTTCCAATCAAACAGACCCAAGAAAAACTCGGGGGTAGCAATACTAATATCCAATAAATTGGACTTTAAACTAAAACCAGTCAAAAGAGATGAAGGTCATTTCCTACTCATCACAGGAGAAATCCGTCAGGATGAAGTCTCAATTCTGAACATTTACACCCCAAATACAAAGGCATCCACATTTGTAAAAGAAACATTACTAAAACTCAAAGCACACATAAAACCGCACACACTTATAGTGGGAGATTTCAACACCTCACTCTCACCACTGTACAGGAACACCAGACAGAAACTGTTAAGAACTGATAGAAGTTATGGTTCAATTGGACTTAACAGATATCTATAGAACATTCCACCCAAATACAAAACAATACCTTCTTCTGAGAGCCACATGGAACCTTCTCTAAAATCGACCACATACTTGGCAACATAGAAAACTTCAACAAATACAAAAAACTTGAAATACCCCCTGTGTCTTATCAGACCACCATGCTTTATACTTAGAATTCAACAACAACACGAACTACAGAAAACTTACAAACTCATGGAAATTAAGTAACACCCAATTGCAAAATTCATGGGTCCAGGAAGAAATTAAAGATTTCCTAGAATTCAATGAGAATGCGGACACAACATATCCAAACCTATGGGATACTTTGAAAGCAGTGCTAAGAGGAAAGTTCATAGCGCTAAATGCCCACATGAAGAAACAGGAGAATAATCACACTAGAGAACAGCACAACTGAAAGCTTTAGAAAACAAAGAAGCCAATACACTCCGGAGGAGCAGACGCCAGGAAATAATCAAATTGAGGCCTGAAATCAATAAAATGGAAACTAGGAGAACAATACAAAGAATCAATATAACAAAAAGTTGTTTCTTCGAGAAAATCAACAAGATAGACAAACCTTTATCCAAACTTACCAAACAACAAAGAGTGAATATACAAATTAATAAAATCAGGAATGAAAACAGGGATATAACAGCAGACTCAGAGGAAATCCAGATAATCATCAGTTCATACTTTGAAAACCTATATTCCTCAAAATTTGAAAATCTAAAGGAAATGGACAATTTTCTGGACAGATTTCACTTTGCAAAATTAAATCAAGAACAGATAAGCAACCTAAATAGACCTGTAACCTCTGATGAAATTGAAGCAGTCATTAGAAGTCTCCCAACCAAAAAAAACTCCAGGGCCAGATGGCTTCAGTGCAGAATTCTACCAGAAATTCAAGATACATCTAATACCAATTCTTCTCAAAGTATTCCACACAATAGAAGCAGAAGGGTCATTACCAAACTCTTTTTATGAGGCCACAATACCCTTGATACCCAAGCCACACAAAGACACAACTAAGAAAGAAAACTACAGACCAATATCCCTCATGAACATTGAGGCAAAAATTCTCAATAAAATATTGGCAAATCGAATCCAAGAACACATCACAGAACTCATCCATCCTGATCAAGTAGGCTTCATCCCAGGAATGCAAGGATGGTTCAACATACGAAAATCCATCAATGTAATCAACCATATAAATAGACTGAGGAGAAAAAATCACATGATCATCTCACTAGATGCCGAAAAAGCCTTTGACAAAATCCAACATCCCTTCATGACAAAGGTCCTGGAGAAATCAGGGATAACAGGAACATACCTCAACATAATAAAATCAATATACAACAAGCCGACAGCCGACATCAAATTAAATGGAGAGAAACTCAATGCAATTCCTCCAAAATCAGGAACAAGACATGGCTGTCCACTCTCTCCATACCTCTTCAATATTGTCCTTGAAGTCCTAGATAGAGCAATAAGACAACAAAAGTAGATCAAGGGAATATAAATCGGAAAGGAAGAAGTCCAACTCTCACTATTTGCAGATGATATGATAGTCTACATAAGTGACCCGAAAAACTCTACCAGGGAACTCCTACAGCTGATAAACACCTTCAGCAAAGTGGCAGGATACAAGATTAACTCAAAAAAAAAATCTGTAGCCCTACTATATACGGATGACACATTGGTGGAGAAAGAAATCCAGAGAAGCATCACCCTTTACAATTTCCACAAACAACATAAAATACCTTGGAGTAACACTAACCAAAAATGTGAAAGACCTGTACCATAAGAATTTTGAGTCTCTAAAGAAGGAAATTAAAGAAGATACCCGAAAATGGAAAGATCTCCCATGCTCTTGGATAGGCAGGATCAACATAGTAAAAATGACATTCTTGCCAAAAGCAATCTACATATTCAATGCAATCTCCATCAAAATCCCAACACAATTCTTCACTGACCTTGAAAGAACAATTCTCAACTTTATATGGAGAAACAAAAGACCCAGGATAGCCAAAACAACCCTGTACAATAGAGGAGCTTCTGGAGGCATCACCGTCCCTAACTTTAAGCTCTATTGCAGAGCTATAGTCCTGAAAACAGCTTGGTATTGGCACAAAAATAGACAGGTAGACCAATGGAATAGAGTTGAAAACCCTGATATTAACCCACACACCTATGAACACCTGATTTTTGACAAACAATCCAAATTTATACGATGGAACAAAGAGGATATCTTCAACAATGGTGCTGGCATAACTGGATGCAATCATGTAGAAGACTACAGATAGACCCAAGCCTTTCGCCCTGCACCAAACTTAAGTCAAAATGGATCAAAGACCTCAACATAAACCCAGCCACACTGAACCACAAGGTAAAGTGGGAAATACCCTTGAATTAATTGGTACAGGAGACCGCTTCCTGAACATAACACCAGTAGCACAGACACTGAGATCAACAATTAATAAATGAGAAGCTGAGTAGCTCCTGAAACTGAGAAGCTCCTATAAGGCAAAGGACACAGTCAGCAAGAGAAAATGACAGCCTACACACTGGTAAAAGATATTCACCAACCCCACATCTAACAGAGGGCTGATCTCCAAAATATACCAGGAACTCAAGAAGCTATTCTTCAAAACACCAAACAATCCAATTAAAAAGTGGGGTACAGAACTGAATAGACAGTTCTCAATAGAGGAATCTAAAATGTCTGAAAGACACATAAGAAAGTGTTCAACATCCTTAGCCATCAGGGAAATGCAAATCAAAACAACTCTGAGATACCATCTTCGGTCAGAATGGCTAAAATCAAAAACACCATTGACAGTTTATGCTGAAGAGGATGCTGAGAAAGAGGAACACTCTTCCACTGCTTGTGGGAGTGCCAACTTGTACAGCCACTTTGAAAATCAGTATGGCCACTCCTCAAGAAAATGGGAATTAGTCTACCACAAGATCCAGCAATTCCACTCCTAGACATATACCCAAAAGAAGTGCATTCATACAACAAGGACATCTGTTCAATGATGTTCATAGCAGCATTATTTGTAATAGCCAGTAACTGGAAGCAGCCTAGATGCCCCTCAACCAAAGAATGGATATAGAAAATGTGGTACGTTTACACAATGGAGTTCTACTCAGCAGAAAAACAATGGAATCTAAATGGATGGAACTAGAAGAAACCATTCTGAACAAGGTAACCCAATCACAAAAAAGACAAACATGATATGTACTCACTCATATGTGGATTTTAGACATAGAGTAAGGGATTACCATCCTACAATCCACACTACCAGAGATGGTAGTAAACAAAGAAGACCCTAAAAGAGACAAACATTGTCCCCTGGAGAAGGGGAAAGGGTCACCATCCCCTGATCACATTGAGAACATGGGAAGAGGGGGGAGAAAGCTACAAGAGTGAGAAGGGAAGAAAAGGAATGATGCAGAGGTCATGAGGAAGCAAAATTTTGAATCAGGTGTAGATTAGAAGAAAGGAAATATGACAGGTAGGATTTTAGTTAGGGGGTGGTAGAGGAGGAAGGGAGAGAGAAGAGAACTGGGGTCGTCATGTAATTCAATCTTGTTTGTAATTCAAATATTTAAAAAATATAAATTTTAGAAGTAAAAAAGTCAAAAAAAAAGAAAGAAAGAAACTCTAACTGAGACACCTCCTTCCCTGCTCTCTCATCTCTCCACATCCCTGCCTCTACCTCCCTGCCTCTATCCACCGTTTCCCTTTCTTTTCCTGTCAACTATGTCTCTATTCCCCTCCTTCAATGCATTTCTCCAGAAGGCTGCTTTCTAGGTTTTTTTTTTTTTTTTTGGTTGGTTGGTTTTTTATTTTTTGGTTTCTATGGGTGCTTCAAGTTAAGCACGTAAATCTTAGGTTTTGAAGTTAGAATCCACAAAACAAACAACATATGACTTTTTTCTGGTGCTGGCTCTCCTCGCTCATATAACTTTTTCCCAGTTCCATGCATTTATCTGCAAAGAACATTTTAGGTTCTCCATAAAGTTGAGCTCCTCTTTTTTTTCCACTTTTCCACCGTATCAACAGTACTCCCTAGAGCAGTGTTTCCTTACACTGACACATTATCACCCATTATCATCTTTGTGTTTAGATGAACAATGATGCATGTTCCCAATTATCTTACCTTGCAGAGTGATTTCCTTGCACCTGGAATGTGTGTTCTGTATATTTGTCCTTCCCTTCCTGCTAATTTCTGGCAACTACAAATGTTTTCACTGTTTCCATATTTGGTGTTTTCCAGAGTACTTGGCAGCATGCAGCATGCAGTCCTCAGACTGGCTTCCATTAGCAAGATGAACTTAACTGTCTTCCTTGTCTTTTTGTTGTGGTTGTTGTTGTTGTTGTTGTTTTTAAGATAGGGTTTCTCTGTAGTTTTGAACCTGTCCTGGAATTCACTATGTAGACCAGGCTGGCTCATAGAGATCCAGCTGCCTCTGCCTCCAGAGTGCTGGTATTAAAGGCATGCGCCACCACTGTCCAGCCCTCCTTGTCATTTAACTCCTTTGTAGCTTTTCTTTGTAACACTGAATTATAGTCCATTGCATATTACACACACACACACACACACACACACACACACACACACACACACACACACACACAGAGTGTCTTAGTTAGGGTTTCTATTGCTGTGATAAAACTCCATGTGACCAAAAGCAACTTGGGGAGGAAAGGGTTTATTTCATCTTATAGCTTGTAGTCCACCACTGAAGAAAGTCAGAACAGGAACTCTAGGTAGGAACCCGTAGATAAAAATTGATGCATCAACCATGAGGAACACTGCTTACTACAGGGGTTCTCAATTGTGGGTTCAACCCTTTTGGGGAGTTGATTGACACTTTCAAAGGGGTCATCTAAAGCCATCAGAAAACACAGATATTTGCATTATGATTCATAACAGCAGCAAAATTATAGGTATAATGTAGCAATGAAAATAATTTTGTGGTTGGGGACACCATAACATGAGGAACTGCATTCAAGATCTCAGCATGAGGAAGGTTGAGATCCACTCACTGTCTTACTGGCTTTCTCCCCAAAGCTTGATCAGCTTGCTTCTTTGTACATCCCAGGACCACCAGCCCCTGGAGTGGCACTCCACACAGTGGGAAGGATAGTCCCACCTCAGCTGTTAATCAAGAGAATACCCCACAGGCTTGCCCACAGGCCAGTCTTCTGAAGGCATTTTCTCAGTTTAGATTCCCTCTTCCCAGGTATGTCTAGGTTTGTGTCAAGTTGATAAAAAAAATTAACCAGTGTCAGGTTCAAAAGAAATTCCAATTCTCAATTCCCCAAACTTCCAAAGGCACTCTCTATTTCCAGAAGAGTTTAAGCTGGGCTATAGGATTTCTGGTGGTTAGATAAAAGCCAGCATTCCTATGGAACTTGGGAAGCCAGTTCCCCTCTGTCAAAAGGGGTCATATACCTTGCCTCTGGCAGAAGGGACACATGAATCCATTGACATATACCCATGGCTGCATTTCAAAGTCCACAGGACACCAAGGCTCCACCGGTCTCTACTCACAAATGTTTGTTATATCTCAAAGTCCTGGGTTCCTTCCCTCCCCCTAGCTACTCACTCTCCTTCTGCCCTGCTCTTCTGTCCTATCCTGTCACTTACTCTTCATTACTCTCTTTCTCCTACTCGTCTCCACTATGCTCTCCTGCTTCCCTAGCCCTGGCCATGTTCAGTCTGCTGGCCATGTTCAATTTACTCTCTCTCTGCTCCGGACTCTTCTAGATGCCTCTGGATGTTCTCTCGTATCTACAATGAAAACCTTAACCGTACAATGAAGCAGTCATGTGGACAGTTTCTTTACTGCATCACCTCACATACAACCAGGACATGGGATTTATGGATCTATTCCATTGTTGAGGGGCATCTTGATTGTTTCTACATTTCAGAAAATGTGATTAAAGCTGCTCTAATTAATCTGTCAGGTTTTGTTTACTTGTTAGTTTTCAGCTGACTTTGATAATTATGAATGAGTATGATTGCTTGATTGTATGCTAAGAATTTGTGTAGTTTTTAAGAAACTGCCAAACGGTCTTCTACAGTGGCTTACCAGTTTTCCTCTGCAGTGAGGAGAGAGGATTTGTGTGTCTACACTGGTGCCAACATGCTGTTGGCAGAGTTTTGTGTCTTCACCCTTCTGATAGATAGATGCATAGTGGCTTGCCACTGCTGTTCTAATTTTCAGTTTCTTCATGGTATATGATGTGAAACATCTTTCTTTCATGTGCTTTTTTTGCCTTTATAATTCTCCTTGTAATGGTGCTTTATCAAATTTTGTTTGTTGCTAATATTTCCCCGTCTATGTTTTTTGTCTCATTTTCTTGACTTATACAGTTTTTTAGAAGGATTGTATAATTTGGGAACAAGATGTGCAGAGATAGTACAAAGTGGAAAGAGGCCTTTAGAAGGCAAAGTTCTGCAGACCGAAAACATGCTGAGAACACAACCTGCTTTTATGAAGAATGAAGACCGACCCAGAGGATGCAGCTGATAGCCCAGTGACCTGTGAACCCTAGTAAATTATTTACAGGCAGAGTAACCAGCCTTCATCAAATAATTAGCACCATGTGCCCATGTAGACCTCAGACTTTAGTGGATCAATAACTTCTATCTGTCTTCCATTCTGAATGGGAACATTTGTAGCAGTAACCTGTGTCTAGTGACTATTGGCTATTTTTGTTTCTAGGGGAAGAAAGTTATCCTTTCAGTTTATAAATTTTCCATTCAAGAGTACTACTACTCATTAGGGCAGGCTTTTTAAAACTTTTCTTTGCTCCAGAAATTATTACAAAACTCTGTTTAGATATATAGAATGTATATATACAAATCAAATATTTATTACTAATGAATCATAATGAAATTTATTTTAAATTATCTTTGGTGTACATATAATTTTACTGCTATTCCAACATTCAAGAAGATTTGCATACTAATGAGATAAGTGAATATTTGATATTTCAGGAAGTAGAAAACATTTTTTGAAATTGATCAATATTTTGAGTACATAATCATCAGTATTGAGACTGCCAGTCTTCTTAAATTTATGGTATAAAATGGCAGAAGTATGTTTAAAGTCATTTCAGGAAGTGTTTGAAATTTCGACCTAATCCCAAGCTAAAGTTCATTTAACTGCTTTTTTTTGTGACACCGCAGTCAGCAACTGAAACAATAATTTTTGAAAACATTTTTGAGATTATA
Organism: Cricetulus griseus; assembly: GCF_003668045.3. Classification (NCBI taxonomy): domain Eukaryota; kingdom Metazoa; phylum Chordata; class Mammalia; order Rodentia; family Cricetidae; genus Cricetulus; species Cricetulus griseus. Next base: position 143,264,306 of record NC_048598.1, read on the forward strand.
ATTTAATTATAGTTTTCTTTCTTCCTTCCCCTCCCTCCAAACCCTCCACATACATTTCTCCACTCCTTTCAAATTCATGACCTCTTTTTTCCATCTAATTGTTATTGCATGTATATATGTATTTCTATATACACATACATTCCTAAATATAACCTGTTGAATCTATACAATTACAACAGTAATTTTTAAAACCAGAAACTTGAAAACAGCATAACCCAAATGTAAACAGTTTAATACCTGTTAAGGAATAACAATAGGAAAATAAAGGTCTTTGTTTGCTATGATTAAGCCATTATATTTCTATAAGAGCCAAAAATTTGTTTTGTTTTCCTAGACAGGGTTATACTAGATAGTTTTATGTCAACTTGGCTAGGAATATCTGAGAGAAGGGAATTTTAATTAAGAAAATGCTTCCATAAGATTGGGGTGTAAGACAAGCCTATAGAGCATTTTCTTAATTAGTGATTGATGGGGAGGACCCAGCCCATTCTGGGTGGTGCCATCTCTGGCTGTTGGTCCTGTGTTCTAAAAAAGCAAGTTGAGCAAGCCTGGAGGAGTAAATCAGTAAGCAGCACCCCTCCAGGGCCTCTGCATCAGCTCCTGCCTCCAGGTTCCTGCCTGCATGAGTTTCTGTCCTGACTTCCTTCAATAATGGACCACAATGTGGAAGTGTGAGCCAAAGAAACCTTTTCTTCCCAACTTGCTTTTTATCGTGGTGTTTCATCACAGCAATAGAAACCCTAACTAGGAAACAGGGATTCTTTGTGTATCCCTGGCTGACCTGGAACTTTATCTGTAGAGTGTACTGGCCTCAAACTTAGAGATACAGCTGCCTCTGCCTCTTAAGTACTAGGATTAAAGGTGTACACCACTACTCCTGGTTAAGCAACAAACTTATGTAACATAAAACTCCCACAGTTTACAGCATACATGAGTCTTGAATGTGAGCCCAGATGTTTCAGGCAGTGTGAGAGCATTCTCAGTATAAACGGACTTGTGTGTTCAAGCTTCAGTGAGTTGTGCTAGGGAACATGGCCCAGTGATGCCAGAAATACCTTGGCTTCATAATACATTTTATTTTGATTTCTGGTTGTCATACATTCAGAGACTTTTCACTGTTGCAGTTGTTTTTATAACCACTCAATCATTGTGACCCCACATGGGCTTGGGTCCAATAGTTTAGAAGCTAGACTTTCAGTGATGGTCTTGAGGGTCTGTGTCCATGAAGTGCATCCATACCTGAACCTTAAGCTTGAGGGGAAGGAATAAGTGTATTTTGCCCATGGTAGTTATTGGAAGCCAGATATGAACTACTCGGGTTAGGGTGTGGACTGTGATTTTCCAAAAATTGGGTTTATTGGTATTTCTGGACCACATGCTGTTCTAATGCCTTTTCAAGGGCTGCAGTTTATTTCACCTCCCCTAGATCGTGGGTTGGACTTACACTGGTAGAATTTAGGCAAATTAACACTGCAAGATTTTTAAGGCAATGTCAGAAAAGACAGTATTGCTTCTGCCTGACTGTCTCAGGATGTTACCTGGGAAGCAGTCACCTGCTCCTTCTACACAGTGAGGAAGCTCATGTAGGTCTTTTGCCACCAGGTAAGGTCTCCATACAGACAATGTTAGTGATGGAGCTCTTGTGTTAGTGCCTTCTGATCCTTACCATCTGGTGATGAGAGGAACAAAGATGATTCATAGAATGTATCTAAATAATGGATTTGTGAACAAAATAAAAATGTTTCTTTGGGCCACTAAATATTGGCCATCTTCTTTTATGTAGCCATGCACTAACTAAAACAACGAACTGAAATTTTTAGGTTTGTTCTGAAAGTTTTGGTAATAAAGTTTATACTGGCTTCATTAAATGAATTGGGAAGCATTTCATTTTTTAAATTTGGCATGGAATAATTGAAGTTACAGTGCATCTCTTTAAAATTACGTTGCATCCTCTAAACTTCAGGGGGTACATGCCTGTAATCTTGGCACTCAGGAGACTGGAGCAGTAGGATTGTAACTTTAGTTAGAATGTCTCGAAAAAATCAAGCCAAGGGGCTGGAGAGACGACTCAGTGGTTAAGAGCTCTTGATGCCCGTGTAGAAGATCAGAATCAGGGTTCAGCACCTAGGTGAGGCAGCTCACAACCACCTGTAACTTTAGCCATAGGGGATTAAGCACCCTCTTCTGCTATCTCAGGCACTGGCACAGGTGTGTGTGTGTGTGTGTGTGTGTATGAAATCACATGTGTCTGAATACATGTGTACATGTGTTAACACATACAAAAATAAAATGTTAAAAAAGACAAAAATTCACTTGTTTGGTTAGTGTTGCCCCAAGATATTTTATGTTGTTTGTGGCTATTGTAAAGAGTGATACACAATGGATGACTACTCAGTGGGGTTAGGGTGGGGGGAGAAAATCTTGAAATTCACAGGCAAATGGATGGAACTAGAAGAAACCATTCTGAGCGAGATAACACAGTCACAAAAAGACAAACATGGTATGCACTCACTCATATATGGATTTTACACATAGAGCAAAGGATTACCAGCCTACAGTCCACACCACCAGAAAACCTAGGCAATAAGGAGGACACTAAGAGAGAAACACATGGTTCCCTGGTGAAGGGTAAAGGGACAACATCTCCTGAGCAAACTGGGAACATGGGGGAAGGGAGAGGGAGCTAGGAGAATGAGAAGGGGAGAAGAGGAGGGGAGAGGAGGACATAAGGGAGCAAAAAGGTTGTGTAAGGGGAAGAGTAGAGGAGAGAAAAATAAGAGATGCCACCAGAGAGGGAGCCAATATAGGTTTAAAGAGAAATCAGGCACTAGGGAAATGTCCAGAGATCTACAAGAATAACACCAACTAACCATGTAAGCAACAGTGGAGAGGCTACTCTAAATTCCACCCCCTGATAATGAGATTGACTACTAACTTATATGCTATCCTAGAGCCTTCATCCAGCAGCAGATGGAAGTAGAAGCAAATACCAACAGCTAAACACTGAACTGAACTGGAATCCAGTTGCAGAGAAGGAAGAGTGATGAGCAAAGGGGTCAAGACCAGGCTGGTGAAACCCACAGAAACAGCTGACCTGAACAAGGGGGAGCTCTTGGTTCCCAGACTGATCACTGGGAACCCAGCATGGAACTAATCCAGACCCCATGAATGTAGGTGTCAGTGGGGAGGCCTCGGAAATCTATGGGGCCTCTTGTAGTACATCAGTACTTGTCCCTAGCATAGGAATGGACTTTGGGAGCCCACTTCACATAGAGGGATACTCCCTGAGCCTAGACACAAGGGGGAGGGCCTAGGCCTATCCCAAAGGATATGACAGACTCTGAAGATGTCCCATGGAAGACCTCTCCCTGGGGAGCAGAAATGGTATGGGATAGGTAGGGTGTTAATGGGGGGCAGGGGAGGAGGGGAGGGAGAGGGAACTGGGATTCACACGTAAAACAATCTTGTTTCTAATTTAAATAAAAAATGGAGAAAAATTTTAAAAAAGAAAGACAAAAATTTAGATAGAACTGAAGTTTATCTTTTAAGTGTATTATCGTTGTTTGATTAAATGTTAATCACTTTTCCATTCTCTTTGATGGTTGGCCTTTTTGAGATTCATTACTGGCATAATTTGGCTTATTAATATTACCATAAAAGTACATACTTCACCTTATTCCTAGTCTTTCTATTGCTTTATAGAAACAGTGTTTATAGAAATAGTGTTTCTATTTCTCTCCTAACTTGTCAAACAGGATCACTAGGAAAACCTTTAGAATTATGTGTTCTTTCTGCTGCTCCCATTCCTACACCAACAATTAGATCTACCATCTTTATTTACTGATGGGGAAAGTACTTTTCTGTATGTTTATCTTATTGATTGTTAAATAAAATACTGTTTGGCCAATGAGAGAGCAAGTTAGACGGGACTAGAAGTCAAAGGGGATTCTGGGAAATGTAGTAGCAAAGTGGTGATCCAGGTAGGAAGTGACATAGCAAGGAGACTCATATTTAAGCGGAAAAAGAAACAGGAAGGGCCTTTTTCCCATTCGCCTCCTCTAGGGGCAGGATGTGACCACCGGCAAGGAGGGACGCCAATAAGGCATCTGATAAGATAAGTCTTACAACATATATCGATTTATGATAATTAAGACTGAGCTAGCAGATGAGAATCCTAGTCATTGGCCAAGCAGCTTTGAACCTAATACAAGTTTCTATGTATTCATTTGGGCCTAACTCGGGTAGGTGGCTGGCGTAAAGCACACACGTGTCGGTGGGGCTCAGGCAGCTTTTGGCAGAAATATTTATCGTAACAGAATGGTGTCAAGTGGGATGACCCCATGCCCCCAAGGTTTCCAGAGAAAGATGGAAACCTGCTACCACAGCCTGCCCTGTCGGGCTGCTGAGAGGCATCAGAGCAGCTTCCATATGCTCACGCCATCCAGGAGCTTCTGGAGTTTAGACTCGACATTTCTGAGATGATAAAGACAGATCCAGATAAAGGAAAACCTCTAAAGTTTTACACTACATTTAAAAATATATGTAGGCTTGTGAGAGAAAAAGTAACAGGAGGAAATAGAGCAGCCGATTGTGGTGGCCAACGCCAGTAGGATTTGCTAAAGGAAGCAGAGGCAGACAGATTTCCACAGAGAAACCCTGTCTCAGAAAAAAAAAAAGAAACAAAAGGAAGTAAAAGTAGAATAGTAAAAAAGCCACCTACAGATGAAAAATACACAGAGAATCTGGATACTTTATGCCATATTGTTGTCTTTAAATTGTTTGATTGCCGAAGAAAGAATTACTGCTGCTAAAATTCATTTGATCATAAATTCTGCTAAATTAACCCAACTTATACATTTTAAAAATGCTTTGACTTCAAAATTTAAGTTTAAGGACAGGCTACTTAGAAATAAAGGTTTTGCTTGTATTTCCACAAAACATGAAGAGCTGTGGATTCCGTCCAGACTAATATGGTTTGATCAAACAAGACCCCCTAAAGCTGAGATGACACAGCCTTACAGACTACAAAAACAAGGACTTGGTCAGGTTTCTATGTTTTATCATGATCCCCCATGGTATGAACATTGCCCCCAATCAGCAGAAAGCAGTTTACAAAGAACGACGCCCATATTCCCAAATATTGTTTATAAATATTTGTTTTCATTTAAATGGAGTAGGTTATAAATGATAATGAGCATAGTCAATCTTTTTTTAAAGAAAGAAAAGGGAAATAGGATATAGGAATGAATACTTTACATTGGTATAGATTTTCATTTATTGATACAACTTTAAGGTCAATTTTGTGATACGTATATGTCTCCTCTTATTTAGGTATTGTGTTTATACAGATCTTTTACCTATAATAGTCAAAACTTATAATTAGGTTAGTTAGGTTTTCTAGATTTACAGAGATGTATTTGAGATGGATAGGTATTCTTCAAACCTTTCAAAGACCTACAGAAATATGGCATTTAAATGGTTTAGGGTTTTTCTTGGCAGTAAGACACAACTGCTTCTGGCACACCAATTACGTCAGAAAGGAGGGTGGGCATCGAAGAAACTCATTATGGAGTTTGCTTTCAACATGGCAAGATTAGCCGTTTGGGCAAGAAACTGCTCTTGCCTGGACTGTTTGTTGCTGTATAAACTGGACTTAACAGGACCCACAAGAAAGTGACTACTAAACTTACAAAACAAGACAGTACTGAAGGGTTCCTGTTAAAATAGAGAAGTGTGCTAGACACACTATGGCCTATAGGCTAAAGATGAATGCCCCAATGTTACAGAGGAACTTTGGGTGACTGTCCAGGTAGCAAGATGTCCTGTCAAAACTAGAGTTTATATATTATCCATCTGTGGTCTTTGATAGAGTTAAAGATAGATAGTTATGGTTATAGTTTTCTTCAGTTATTATAATAGATAAGTTATCCTTAGACAGAAAATAGATAAGTTATATTTAGACAGAAAAGAGGAAATGATGGGGAAAGTACTTCTCTGTATGTTTATCTTATTGATTGTTAAATAAAATACTGTTTGGCCAATGAGAGAGCAAGTTAGACAGGACTAGAAGTCAAAGGGGATTCTGGGAAATGTAGTAGCCAAGTGGTGTTCCAGGCAGGAAGTGACATAGCAAGGAGACTCATATTTAAGCAAAGGAGAAACAGGAAGGGCCTTTTTCCCATTCGCCTCCTCTAGGGGCAGGATGTGAGCCACCAGCAAGGAGGGACGCCAATAAGGCATCCTATAAGATAAGTCTTATAACATATATAGATTTATGATAACTAAGACTGAGCTAGCAGATGAGAATCCTAGTCATTGGCCAAGCAGCTTTGAACCTAATACAAGTTTCTATGTATTCATTTGGGCCTAACTCGGGAGGTGGCTGGCGTAAAGCACACACGTGTCGGTGGGGCTCAGGCAGCTATTGACAGAAATATTTATCGTAACAATTTACTCTCTTCAAATTTTCCTTTAATTTTGTTTCGTCTTTAAAAAGTGCCTACACACAGCCCACAGAATGGGAAAAGATATTCACCAACCCCACATCTGACAGAGGGCTGATCTCCAAAATTTACAAAGAACTCAAGAAGCTAGTTTCCAAAACACCAAACAATCCAGTTAAAAAGTGGGGTACAGAACTAAATAGACAGTTCTCAATAGAGGAATCTAAAATGGCTGTAATACACATAAGAAAGTGTTCAACATCCTTAGCCATCAGGGAAATGTAAATCAAAACAACTCTGAGATACCATCATACTCCTGTCAGAATGGCTAAAGTCAAATACACCAATGACAGTTTATGCTGGAGAGGATGTGGAGAAAGGGAACATTTCTCCACTGCTGGTGGGAGTGCCACTTTGGAAATCAGTATGGCAGTCCTCAGGAAAACGGGAATCAGTCTACCACACGATCCAGCAATTCCACTCTTAGGCTTATATCCAAAATAAGAACATTCATGCAACAAGGACTTCTGTTCCACGATGTTCATAGCAGCATTATTTGTAATAGCCAGAAATTGGAAGCAGCCTAGATGTCCCTCAACTGAAGAATGGATAGAGAAAATGTGGTACATTTACACAATGGAGTACTACTCAGCAGAGAAAAACAATGGGATCTTGAAATTTGCAGGCAAATGGATGGAACTAGAAGAAACCATCCTGAGTGAGGTAACCCAGTCGCAAAAAGACAAAAAATGATATGTACTCACTCATATGTGGTTTTTAGCTCTAGAGCAAAGAAGTAGCAGCCTATAATCCACACCACCAGAGAAGCTAGGAAACAAGAAGGACCCTAAGAGAGTCAGACACACATGGTCCCCCAAGAAAGGGAAAGGGACAAGATCTCCTGAACTAATGGGGACCATGGGGTGAGGGAGAGGGAATTAGAAGAAAGAGGAGGGATGAGGAGGACATGAGGGAAGAGGAAGATGTAGTTAGGGGAAGAATAGAGGAGAGCAAGAAAAGAGATACCATCATAACGGGAGCCATTATAGTTTTAAAGAGAAATCTGGCACTAGGGAAATTTCCAGAGATCTACAAGGTTGATCCCAACTAACAATCTAAGCAATAGTCCCAAGTAACTGGAAAGTCCTTACAACCAGGTGCCTCCTTCTCATGACCCACAACAGTAGCAAAAGGCAAACGAACAAGGTGACATTGAACTTTCTCTGTGCAGCTCTGAGACTAGAAGATGGTGTTATGGAGATGCTGTAATGGTGCTGGTGGACCAGGAAATTACACCATCCAGTCCTATAACTAGGTTTAGCCACCAGTCACCTCTCAGACAAATGTTATTTGATCTATGATTCAGAAATGTAGAAGCTATGAGAAAATTGGCTAACCGTCAAACAGAGTTGAGTAACTAGTATAGAATATAGGAAGACGAAAAAGAAGAAATGGTTGTAAACATCGAACTGAGCAGTGAACACTGTTTTAAGTCTCTGGCTAATGACTGACCATTAGCAAATGTTTATTGCAAATTCTAAAGAATTAATTTTTTCTTCACCCTCCAGTTTGAACTTTGAAGCAGAAAATACGTAGGTAAATAAGGAAAGACTGAAAGACTTACACCTATATTCAACAATTTCTCTTTTAATATTTTCTCTAGAGTACTACTTTACAAATGGCCTGTTCCAGGGCAAGAAAAGTAGAAGATGACACTCAATTGTTTCCATGTCACAGAAAGAAAGAAAATGCTCACAGATGAATGGGGCATGCCAAGGGGGCAGCCAGTACATGCATGTAGGAGATTTGTTGGGGTTGCTTTTCAGAGAAAAAAAACAAAAGGAGCATAGCAAGTCAGACCTGGCAAAGGGAGAAGCTGAAGTATGCCACAGACCACCTTCTGCATGGGTAGCTATGTGTGAGTGTTCCAAGCTGTTCTGAGTGGAGGCAAGGGGGCTAGGCTCTGGTATTCCTCGTGGACTGGTTACCTGATGTGAACCTCTCTTAGAGAGGGGCCTTGACCTTGGGTGTAGAAGCTCCTTTTAATGGAAGACACCTTCTGGAGCAGTATAAATTGAGAGCTTTCACACATAATATTCTTCTGTCACCATGGAAAATTCTAGACTGTATCCTCAGCAATTCTTGCTACTTGTTTCACATAATATATTCACTCCATCTGGATTCCCTCAAGATTATACTTGATCTTGTTTGATCTGTCTTTGTTTTCTATAATTACAATGAAATACTGGGGGCATGGTAATTTAGAAAAAAAAAGTTCATTTTTCAGTACATGGTTCTGGAAGTCAGTGGTCAAGAGGGCTACATCTTGTGGACAGAACCCTAGGGTACCACAGAGGATCATGTAACATGGGGCAGGTGCACCTCTGTGTCTGTCTAGCCTCTTACCCTCTTCCTACAAAGTCATCAGGATTTAGTCATGGGTGCTTAACTCTGACTTATCTAATAACAGTCACTATTCTAAGGCCTATTTCTACATAGTATAGTCAGATTAACTTTCCATAAATGGTGTGTGCTCATGCATGTGTTCCAGCGAGAGTGTGTGTGTGTGTGTGTGTGTGTGTGTGTGTGTGTGTGTGTGTGTGTGTAGAGGACAGGGGACTCCAGTCTTGGTTGTTACCCAGATGCTGCCCTTCTTTTTTTTAATTTAGTTTTTGAGACAGGACTTCCTGTTGGCTTGGAGCTTGTTGTTTAGTTTAGGGGGCTGGCCAGTGAGTCCCAGGGATCTACCTGCCTTTGCCTATCCAGATCTGGCTTTTCTATTCATGAGGTGGTCTAGGGATAGACATCAGGTCCTCATTGCATGAGCATAAAATTTACTGAGTGGCCATTTCTTCAATCCAGTTTCTAAGACCTTAATATCTCATAATGGAGATTAGATTTTAACACAGGACAAATATTCAAACCTTAGCAGTCTCTTTCTGGAAATAGAAGTGGAAGTAAGGACTTATTTCAATCCTTTTCACCACTTGGGGCTATGAACAGTGCCTGTGTCTACAGATTGTAGATTTATCTTTGCTTTTGAATTTACTGGTCCAGGTGACTCACATGTTGGGTCACCAAGTCCCTTGTTAGCTTTCCAAAGACTCTAACTGTTGACGTTGTTCATTTGTTGTCAAACTCAGGTGAAATCTGGACAAAATACCAACATTTTGGAGACAGAAGCAGGCAGATCTTTGTGAGTTTGAGACTTGTCAACCTTGTGACTTTCTGGTCAGTCAAGACTACATAGTTTTAAAAAAATGGGCAAAAGAGTATGATGAGATACACTTTGTATACATCTACATGTGATAAACACTGTGTTTATCAGCTGGGTGATAATTTTTTTCTGCATTCACTAAATGACAGAGAACCACCTCTTTCTAATGATCCAGGCCAGTTATCCGAACTAAATGGTGACTGAGTCTGATTTCTTGTCTCTGGTTCTTGACTTGGTCAAGTAACAGTGGTAAATGTAATGAACTGACTTATTTAGTGGGGAAAAATAGAAACTGAGTGGGTTTCTGAGAAAGACAGCTATGAAGGCCATTCAAGCTTCTTCCTTTCATTTCCTGGCTGCATGTATTTTCTCTGTTGCAGAGGTAGTCACTATATTATGGTTATTGCTTTGGGTTATCACTGTGTGTTGTTGAAGGACTCTTTGTTTTCAGATAGTATCTCCTGGCAGGTGCTACCAGGCTGCCAGAATGTTCTTTCATTGCTCTGCCATGCTGCTATCTTCTGAATAGCAGTGTATGATGGGACCAGTGGAGCCTGTGTTCAGGTGCACACAACTCCCTTGCTATCAATAGAATCTCTTGATCTGAGGAAGGTTATATGAGATGTGGTTAAAGCGAATTAGTAAGTTTCCAGATAGTAGTGTTGATTAAGGCTCCTTAGGCTGGAAAGGCAAATTTGTATTTTAGCATGTGCTGATTTTTGTCAAGATAAACCTTTGCCCTTTCCAGAGTGGAAAGATGTCCAGTGTAATACACTTCCCACTAACTGTATGATCTCTTTGAAGGAATGTGTCATGTTGGGTGCTGAGTTTTGGATTCTGAGTTTTGGTGCTGAGTTACTAGCAGGATGGCTAATCTGCCATGATAGGAACTAGTCCATCTTCCCTGAGAGGAACTCATACTGTTGCGGTCTATTTTAGTTAGGCTTTGTATTGCTGTGAAGAGACACCATGACCATGGCAACTCTTATAAAGGAAACATTTAGTTGTGGTGACTCACTTACAGTTCAGAGGTTCAGTCCAACGTGGTGGAAAGCATGGTGGCATGCAGGTAGGCTTGGTGCTAGAGAAATAGCTGAGTGTCTTGCAGGCAACAGGAAGTAGACTGACTTACTGGGTGGTACCCTGAGTATGTGAAACATCCAAGTGAGCTCCCACAGTGACACACTTCCTCCAATAAGACCACACCTACTCCAACAAGCCACACCTCCTAATGGCCTCCAATCTCTTTGGGAGCCATTTTCTTTCAAATCTCCACAGGACCTTTGCATAGATTTCATCCCTGTCATCATGGCTGCATCATCCTTTATGCCAGCACTAAGGTGGCTAATGACAGAAGTGGATGATGTCCGTTGTTACTATTCTGTATTCTTCATTGCTTGGTGCCTTTCCCTGGAGGATGTTCTCTGGTGAATGTGAACCTGTGACAAAACCATTCTCTCACTTATATTTGCCTCTATCTGCCATCCCCATGTCCTAGAGACATTAGTTAAGAAGCCTACAAATTAGAACAGTGTTAAGGTTCTGAGCTAGGAGAGTATTGGTGAAAATAAGCATAAATAACATCCATGTGGAATGTTGTGACATTTGTGACATTTTGGAGATACTAATTTCTAACCTGACTCAATGGATCATAGATGAGTTTTATTTTGTGATCTATTTTTAATGGTTTTTTGAAACAGGGTTTCTCTGTGTAACTGCTCTGGCTATGCAAGAACTAGCTCTGTACAGCAGGCTGGCCTCAAACTCATAGACATCCACCTGCCTCTGTCTCCATCACCACTGCCCAGCTACCATCTTTTTTTTGATGTAGGGTATCAATATGTTGCTGTGGGTATCCTTGAACTAATAATCCACTTGTCTCAGCCTCCCAAAGAGCTGAGATTACAGGTGAATACCACCAAGTGAGGCTAAAGAGCATTTTAACTGAGAAAGAATTTAAAGGACAGTCACTGTAGGTTAGCGAAATGCAGGTTAAGCCAGCCAATTGTTAGACATGTTGATAAACTCAAGAAATGAGTCAGATTTAGAGACAGATCATATAAGCCTACTTGTCTTACGACTCTTACATGTGGGGCAAATTTGTGACTGTGCTCAAAGTCACCCATTACAATTTTCAGATTTCTGGAGCATTGGAAAGATGGGAGATAAAAAAAGAAATCACAGCAGAAACATAGAAGGAAATTGATTTAATCAGGTTTGAAGTTTAGCCTCATAAAATAATGTATAGACCTTTGCTTTTGTGGCTGCCTAGTGTCTGCTCAGAGTCTAAGAGAGCTTCTGTCCCTCAGATGGCATCCAGGGGTGTGGGATAAGGTTCTTTCCTTGACTTGGTGGCTGGAGGAAGGCAAGATTCTCAAATTTGCATACTGTCCCAAGGCTCCTATGGTTGCCATGGTGATGTCTTTTGCTGGTTGTTCTTTGCAACATTTAGATTGCTAGATCCTCTCCTGAGTTTTGACAGAGCCAAGTTATGATTCCTAGGCTTTGAAGGCCCCTGACTTTTGAGAGGCCTATGCCATCTGGCTGTGAGTTGGGGTCGGCTCAGGCTAGGGGGCTTTGCTAGTGGCCTGTCGCTCCACACAGAAGCTTCAATTGGCAAGCTCCCTAGCTAGATGGTGGGGACTGATAGACACCAGCCAGGGGGAAGCTCACTCTCTGTTGCCCTCTAATAACCTTGTAAAGCTTATTTAGACAACTTTTTGCTTATTTTCCCTTTGATTTGTTTAGTCTGCATTTCCTACCCTTCCTTCTCTAGCAGACAGATATGCATAGCAGAATATTAGCTTTGATAACAGGGATGTTGTCTGCCTCCTTCACCACTGAATCTCAAGCTTGGAGGAAGCACTTGCCACATGATTGGCCTGGAATAAGTTTTTGCCAAGGCAAAGTAAGGATAAAAATAATAAAGGAACTCTCAAGGGAAGAACATGTCAAGAGAGAATGAGGTGAGCAATAGGCTGTCTTGTACATCTGCCTTCTGTTTTAGATGTGGAAGGCAGAAGTGGCTGCAGGGTAGGAACGGAGAGGAACTCTAATTCAGGAGGAATGTGAAGTCTCAGACCTGCTATGTCTGCAAATGAAAGCAGCCACTGCTCTCTAAAGCTCCAGAAATTGAGCAGGGATAGCAGAATATAGCAAATTGTAGTTATTAACTTGGCAGAAGTGATAGGATCCCAGAAAATTGGAGATGTCACAGAATTATGCCATAAATGGAAAAAGAATTGTGGTACCAGGTGTGTGTGTGTGTGTGTGTGTGTGTGTGTGTGTGTGTGTGTGTGTGCAAATGTGTGTGTGTATGCTGTAAATGTGTGTATGTGTGAATGTGAGTTGTGTATGTTTGTGAGTGTGTACTCAATTCACAATGCAAATAGTAATAAGTAACTAAAAGTTTCATATACGGCAGCAAAACTTCACAACTTCAATCTGATTTTGAAAATAAATCCAAGTTTAATTTCTCCAAGTTCAGTTTTAAAAATTTACTGAATTATTATATACATTTAATAAAACTATTAAGTGCCCAGCACAAATTTTTTATTACTTATTAGTCTAAGTTTTCTGTTTAATTGCAAACCTTCAAAATTTTCCTGAAAAGTTCTTTTTTGTCCTCAAATGTTAATGTGTTTATTACACAGAACATATATCCATATGGGGAAGCTAGCTCCTCCCAGTTTTAAAAGATTCTGAGGTAGAATTTACAGATACACACAAAGCAAACTGTGGAGTTCAAGTGACAGCAATAGTCTAAGGGTGGCAGGTGGAACATCCAGAACAGGAAGTTCTGTCCTATGCAACCTCACTAAGAGCCTTCTGTGTCTGCAGTGACTCAGCCTGTCCATTGTCCCCAAGCACAGAGAGTCAAGGCCTTTCTGCCTTGGGTACACACACACTCTATGCACACCCAGCTCACCTCTCCCTGCTGTCCACCCTCCAGTGAAGCAATGTAAGTGAGGCCACTCCCTGCAAACCCATGTGCATGGCTGCATAGGGCACTCAAAGTGTGAGAGAGTACATTGAGATCATTTTCTCTATTTAAAATTTTTATTATTTTTAACCCTTCAAAGCCCACTTCTGTCTTACAGCCTCCATAGAATTAGATAGAAAGTTGGCCTGGTGGTTACTGATACCCAATACGGAAGAGAAGACACCCACAGGAGACAAGCATATGCTGAGAGCTTCCTGTAACTCAAAAATTATCTCAGCAAGATGATAGAGACCTTTAAAGAGGAAACAAGAAAATCCCTTAAAGAAATAGAAGAAAAAGCAAGCAAAAAATTACATGAAATGGAGGGAGAGTTTAGAGAGAGACGTGCTTAAAAGTTCTTTTAATTCTGGTTCATTATTAAAATCTCATTTATCCAAAGATGGCAACAACCACAATAATAATAGATATATATCATCTTATATAAGTCCTAAAAGTTAATGACATGTTACTTGTGTTGTAATTTACTCAGTGACAGCTTTCTCTAGAGTTTAGAGGCAGCAATCACATCAGACAGCCAAAACTTTATCAGCACTAAAAGTTCTCTGTATCCTTTCAGTTCAGTGTAAGTCCTATTTGCCCCATCACTCTAAGTATCAACAAAGGGCTCCCTCTTCACTTGTGAGTATCCAACACCAAAGCCTGTGTCTGCCAGATCCGTGTCATACTTCACAATAAAAAGACAACTACAGCCCTTTCCGCCAACCAATCCGCAATGAGGTGAGTGAGCCCCTGCTCTTACCCAACTCCTGTCCAAAGCGTCATTCACCCAGATCTCCCCGGGCTTGTGCCTGCTTGGAGTAGACACGCCCAGGCAGGAAGGAGCTCCCTGAATCTGGGAACAAGCCACTCTACCTTCCCTTTCCGCCAACCAATCCGTCACAAGGGAGTGATCCTCTGCTCTTACCCAACTCCCTTCCAAAGCCCCATCCACCCCAATCTCCCCAGGTCTGCTCCTGCTTCGGGTAGACCTGCCCAGGCAGTGAGAAACTCCCTGAGCCTGGAAACACCCTACTCTTCCTTACCATCCCCCCCACCCCCACACCTGACCCCTACGGAGGCCAAACTCCTTCAGAGTAAGGAGACTACCAGGAGAGGCAAGACCATCCAGAGCTGCACACATTGAATTCCTGGCCCACACACACCACTGGGTAAAAAGAGGAGATAGAGAGACCCCTCCTGCACTCACTGGAAGAAGATATGGGAAGAAGACAGAATAAGAACTCACTCAACAACAGAAAGACCAATATGACACCACCAGAATCTAGGGACTCCACTCCAACAAGATCTGAAAAGCCCAACACAGTGCATGAAGAAGAGACGGACCTCAAAAATTATCTCAGCAAGATGATAGAGACCTTTAAAGAGGAAACAGGAAAATCCCTTAAAGAAATAGAAGAAAAAGCAAGCAAAAAATTACATGAAATGGAGGAAAAGACAAACCAAAGAATTCAAGAAATAAACAAATCTCTTAAAGAATCTAAAGAAACCAAAGAAAAAAACAGCCAAACAAGTGAAGGAAGCTCTTGAAACAGTTCAAAGTATGAAAGCTGAAATAGACACAATAAAGAAAACACAGAATAAGGAAATGCTGGAAATGGAAAGACTGGATAAATGATCAGAAACTAAAGATGTGAGTATAACTAATAGAATCCAAGAGACAGAAGAGAGAATCTCAGCTATTCAAGACTCGCTAGAGGATATACATTCATCAACCAAAGAAAACCTCAAGTCCAACAAATCCCTAACACAAAATATCCAGGAAATACGGGACACCGTGAAAAGACCAAACCTAAGAATAATAGGTATAGAAGAAGGTGAAGAAACACCGATCAAAGGTACAGAAAACATATTCAACAAAACCGTAGAAGAAAACTTCCCCAACCTACAGAAGGATATGCCTATGAAAGTACAAGAAGCTTACAGAACACCAAACAGACTGGACCACAAAAAGAAGTCCCCCCGACACATAATAATCAAAACACCAAATCTACAGAATAAAGAGAAAATATTAAGAGCAGCAAAGGAAAAAGGCCAAGAAACATATAAAGGCAAACCAATCAGAATCACACCTGACTTCTCAATGGAAACTCTGAAAGTCAGAAGGTCTTGGATAGATACCCTACAAGCACTAAGGGAGCATGGATGTCAACCCAGACTACTGTACCCAGCAAAACTTTCAATCACTATAGATGGAGAAAACAAGATATTCCATGACAAAAACAGATTTAAACACTACATATCCACAAATCCAGCACTACATAAGGTTCTGGAAGGAAAACTCTAACCCAACAAATATAACTACACTCACAAAAACATTGGCAATAGATAATCTAATTTTACCAAATACAAAAAGAAGCAGGAAGGTGAAATCCACACACAATGACACCACCAACAAAAAATCCAAAACAAACAAGAACCAACAAACAATGGATATTAATATCCCTAAATGTCAATGGTCTTAACTTACCCATAAAAAGATATAGGCTAACAGAATGGATATGAAGACAGAATCCATCCTTCTGCTGTTTACAAGTAACACACCTCAACTTCAAAGACAGGCGATACCTCAGAGTAAAAGGATGGGAAAAGATTTTCCAATCAAATGGGCTCAAGAAACAAGCTGGTGTAGCAATCCTAATATCTAACAAATTAGACGTTAAATTAAAATCAATCAAAAGAGATGAAGAAGGGCATTTCATACTCATCAAGATGAGTATGTCCATCAAGATGAAGTCTCAATCCTGAACATCTATGCCCCAAATACGAAGGCACCCACATTTGTAAAAGAAACATTACTAAAGCTCAAACCACACATAAAACCACACACACTTATAGTAGGAGACTTCAACACCCCCCCCTTACGCCAATAGACAGGACCACCAGACAGAAACTTAACAAAGAATCAAAGGATCTGAAAGAAGTTACGACCCAACTGGGGTTAACAGATATCTATAGAACATTCCAGCCAAACTCAATATACCTTCTTCTCAGCACCACATGGCACCTTCTCTAAAATTGACCACATAGTAGGCAGCAAAGCAAACCTCCACAGTTACAAAAGAATTGAAATAACCCCTTGTATCTTATCAGATCACCATGTTTTAAAGCTACAATTCAACAGCAATATGAATGGCAGAAAACCTACATTCGTGTGGAAAATGAATAACATCCAATTGTACCACTCCTGGGTTGAGGAAGAAATAAAAAAAGAAATTAAAGACCTCCTAGAATTTAATCAGAATGTAGACACAACATACCCAAACTTATGGGACACTCTGAAAGCAGTGCTAAGAGGGAAGTTCATAGCACTAAGTACCCAAATGAAGAACTGGCGAAAAGTCACATTAGAGAATTGACAGAACAACTGAAAGCATTAGACCAAAAAGAAGCAAACTCACCAAGGAGGAGTAGATGCCAGGAAATAATCAACATGAGGGCTGAAATCAATAAAGTAGAAACTAGGAAAACATTACAAAGAATCAATGAAACAAAGAGTTAGTTCTTTGAGATCAACAAGATAGACAAACCTCTATCCAAACTAACCAAAAGGCAAGAGAGAGAGCATGCTAATTAACAAAATCAGAAACGAAAAGGGGGATATAACAATGGACACTGAGAAAATCCAGAGAATCTTCAGGTCATACTTTGAAAACCTGTACTCCACAAAATTTGAAAATCTAAAGGAAATGGACAGTTTTATGCATACATATCACTTACCAAAATTAATCCAAGAACAGATAAGCAGTTTAATTCGACCTATAACCCCTAATGAAATAGAAGCAGTCATCAAAAGCCTCCCAACCAAAAAAAGCCCAGGGCCAGATGGCTTCACTGTAGAATTCTACCAGAAATTCAAACAAGAGCTGATACCAGTACTCCTCAAACTGTTCCGCACAATAGAAGCAGATGGGATATTGCCAAACTCTTTCTACGAAGCTACAGATGCTAAAATACTCAATAAAATATTGGCAAACCGAATCCAAGAAGATATCAGAAAAATCATCCACCATGATCAAGTAGGCTTTATCCCAGAGATGCAAGGATGGTTCAACCTACAAAAATCCATCAATGTAATTAACCATATAAATAAACTGAAAAAGAAAAACCACATGATCATCACACTAGATGCTGAAAAAGCCTTTGACAAAATCCAACATACCTTCATGATAAAGATCTTGGAGAGAACAGGAATAACAGGAACATATCTAAACATGATAAACGCAATATACACCAAACCAATAGCCAACATCAAACTAAATGGAGAGAAACTCAAAGCGTTTCCTAGAAAATCAGGAACAAGACAAGGCTTTCCACTCTCTCCATATCTCTTCAATATTGTACTTGAAGTTCTAGCTAGAGCAATAAGACAAGAACAGGGGATCAAAGGGATACAAATTGGAAAGGACGAAGTCAAACTTTCACTATTTGCAGATGACAACCACATTGTCCTGGTCCACATGATAGTCCTGGTAGAGAAAAACTCTACCAGGGAACTCCTCCAGCTTATAAACACCTTCAGCAAGGTAGCAGGATACAAAATTAACTCAAAAAATCAGTAGCCCTACAATATACAGAAAATAAATCCAATGAGAAAGAAATCAGGGAAACATCACCTTTCACAATATCCACAAGCAACATAAAATATCTTGGGGTAACACTAACCAAAAAAGTGAAAGACCTGTACAATAAGAACTTTGAGACTTTAAAGAAAGAAATTAAAGAAGATACCAGAAAATGGAAAGATCTCCCATGCTCTTGGATAGGTAGAATTAACATAGTAAAAATGGCAATCCTGCCAAAAGCAATCTACAGATTCAATGCAATCCCCATCAAAATCCCAACACAGTTTTTCACAGACATTGAAAGAACAATACTCAACTTTATATGGAAAAATAAAAAACTCAGGATAGCCAAAACAACTCTTTACAATAAAGGATCTTCTGGAGGCATCACCATCCCTGACTTCAAGCTCTACTATAGAGCCATAATTCTGAAAACAGCTTAGTATTGGCACAAAAATAGACAGATACACCAATGTAACCGAATTGAAAACCCTGATATTGACCCATGCACCTACAAATACCTTATTTTTGACAAAGGTGCTAAATCTATACAATGGAAAAAAGATAGCATCTTCAACAAATGGTGCTGGTACAATTGGATTCAGACACGCAGAAGATTGCAGATAGATCCATACTTGTCACCATGCACAAAACTTAACTGCAAATGGATCAAAGATCTCAGCATAAATCCAGTCACACTGAATCTTCTAGAAGAGAAGGTGGGAATTACCCTTGAACAAATTGGCACAGGAGACCGCTCCCTGAACATTATACCAGTAGCACAGACATTGAGGTCTGCAATTAATAAATGGGACCTCCTGAAACTGAGAAGCTTCTGCAAGGCAAAGGAAACAGTCAGTAGGACAAAACGACCACACACAGAATGGGAAAAGATCTTCACCGATCCCACATCTGACAAAGGACTGATTTCCAAAATATATAAGGAGCTCAAGAAGCTAGCCACCAAAACAACAAACAATGAAATTAAAAAGTGGGGTGCAGAACTAAATATAGAATTCTCAACAGAGGAATCTGAAATGGCTGAAATACACTTGGTCATCAGAGAAACTCAAAACAACTCTGAGATACCACCTCACACCTGTCAGAATGGCTAAAATCAAAAATACCAATGACAATCTATGCTGGAGAGGATGTGGAGAAAAAGGAACACTCCTCCATTGTTGGTGGGAGTGTGAACTTGTAAGACCACTCTGGAAATCAGTATGGCGGTTGCTCAGAAAAATGATAATCAATCTACCTCAAGATCCAGCCATTCCTCTCTTGGGTATATACCCAAAAAGTGCACGTTCATACAACAAGGACATATGTTCTACCATGTTCATAGCAGCATTGTTTGTAATAGCCAGAACCTGGAAGCAACCTAGATGCCCCTCAACTGAAGAATGGATTGAGAAAATGTGGTACATTTATACAATGGAGTACTACTCAGCAGAAAAAAAGCAATGGAATCTTGAAATTCGCAGGCAAATGGATGGAACTAGAAGAAACCATCCTGAGTGAGGTAACCCAGTCACAAAAAGACAAACATGGTATGTACTCACTGATATACGAATTTTAGACATAGAGCAAAGGATTACCAGCCCATAATCCTCTTCACCAAAGAAACTAGGAAACATGAAGGACTCTAAGGGATAAATGGTCCCCAGGAATGAAGTGGCATTAACACTTGAACTAATTGGGAGCATGAGGGTAGGGGGGGAAGGAGCTGCTACAATAAAAGCAAGAGAAGATGAGTAGAGGAGAGGACATGGAGGGGCAGAAATATTGAGTTGGGGGAAGAATAGAGGAAAGAGAGCAGGATGAGAGATACCATATCAGAGGGAGCCACTATAGGTCCAAGAAGAGATCTGGAACCAGGGAGATCTCCAGAGACCTACAAGGATGACACGATCTGACAATCCAGGCAATGGTGGAGAGGATAACCTAAAATCCCTTCCCCTAAAATGAGATTGATGACTACTCTTTATGCCATCCTAGAGCCCTCATCCAGTGGCTGATGGAAGCAGAGACAGACATCCACAGATATACACTGAGCTGAAATCCAGAATTTAGTTGAAGAGAGGGAGGAATGAAGAGCGAAGGGGTCTGTACCAGGTTGGAGAAACCCACAGACACAGTTGGCCTGATCAAGGGAGAGCACATCGACCCCAGATGCTGTCGGGGAGGCCAGTACAAGACTGATCCAGACCCCTGAACATGGATGTCAATAAGAAGGCCTCTGCACTCCATGGAGCCTCTGGTGGTGGATTAGTATTTTTCCCTGGTGCAAGAAGGGACTTTGAGAGCCCATCCCACGTGAAGGGTTACACTCTGGCCCTGGAAACGTGGGGAAGGGCCCAGGACCAGCACAAAAAGATTTGGTGGACTTTGCAGAGCCCCCATTGAGGGCCCTACCTGCCTGGGGAGTGGTGGGTGGATGGGGTGGGGGGTAGGCTGTGGTTGGGGGAGGAGGGATGGGGTTGAGGGGAGGGAGAGGGAGAAGGGACTTACATGTGAAACAAACTTGTTCCCTAACTAGAACTAATAAATAAATTTTTTAAAAAAATGTGTAATTCCTATGGCCAGATATGCAAGTAGGTACCCATTATAGTTTTCTGTTTTGTTCAGTAGTGTAAACTAATCCCTTTTGTGCTGTGTTTAATCAGTATTAGCTTTATAGAACTACATATGTATATTCTACTTCTTGATCAAAGAACGTAGTCGGGTATTGGTTTTTGAAGTTCAAAGTGACAATATATAGGGTTTTCATGATTAATGAGATTGTTACCAATCCTTAAGGGCAAATAGCCAATGATTATCTGAGGTTGCTGGCTAACTTTGTTTTTCACTGAGTTATTCTGCCTTGTTGACATTTTTGTTGTTTCATTGTCAGAATCCAGAGCTCAGGAGCTGTATATAGCTGGATGGATTTGTTTGCAATTCACTACATCTATGTATTTTGATAGCATCTCATTGACTTTGGTTTGAAAAAAAGGGAAAACAGTGTCCCAAATAAGTTATCTGTAACGGATTGCTGTGTTTAAGTTTCATTCCCTATATAATAATTCATATTGCCAATTACCATTCTAAATTTCATATAGCATAATTTAGACATTGCTTAATCCCTTTTTAGATGCATTTACATAAACTGAACACTCAAATAGCTGGACTTTTTAGACTATATCTGACATAAGTTTTTTTCACCTGTTACATTCAAGTTAGCTTCTTTAGCCCTGATGTCACACAGTGAGAAAGGAAGAAAGGAACCACATTCCAAGGAAACCTGAGGCTAAGTCAAAGCACAGAACTGTAGACACACAGGTTTGCAAACCAACATTAGTCGTGAAATCCCTAACAAGTCACTGGATTCTCTCTGTCAGCGCGAGTGTCAGCTGCCAAAGAATAGATTTACATGAAGAAGTGCCCACATGCTGGCAGGGCCTGGCTTGCTTTGGCCAGCCAGATACTGCTAGATTGTAATATTTAAGGTCGAATTTCGACCTGTGGTACACAGCTGTGCTGTGGCTCAGTCAGCAACCTCAGAACTATGAAAAAAAATAGAAAAAGAATACTGTATTCACTGCTTCACTGTGAATAGTGAATGTAAAGGAAAGGAAGGAAAAACCAAAAGCTTGTTCCATCACAGGTATGAGCTGCTATGATACATGAAGAACATTCCATGAAGTATGTTTTAAAACCTTGTTATATCTGAGCGGCTTTAAAAGCCAGTTTAACTGTTTCAGGGCAACCGCGGTACAGACGTGGTCTCTGTGAGACTTCCACCTGACCCAAGTTTTAAGAGGTACGAATGTTGTGCATTTAATGTTAAGGACAGTCTGCAATAATAAAGTAAGTAGCCAACATGGGTGCCCAGCAGTGCTGAGACCTGGCTGCTCTATTGTAAGCTTTGGAAACACAATTTATGTGACAGATGTCCAGATATGATTCTATTTATGGAAAAAGTTTATATGTTTTACAAATGGTTTTACCATCTTATATTAAATGACCTTTTGATAGCTGTGCACAGTTTTGTCCAGTGAGCACCTACCTTGAGGATTTTATATGTACATCAGTAGTATGAATCCACTGGCACAGTGTGTGTAAATGCCAGATGTGGTGAGATTTTACCTTGTATATGTGATCAGATAAAATAACTCCTGACAGAATCTGTAAGGAAACCAGCTGAATGTTTGACCAGCTGAATGAATGACTGATGTTGTATGGTTTATGTTAAATGTATATTCTTTTAATCAATGAATAAAGCATTAAAAAGTGACCATTGTAATGTATTTTATTGTATATGAAACGCAAACTGTCAGTGTTTAAATAAATTTCTTAGGCTGCATAGTTTAGAAAGTTTTTTTTTTTCACTTTTCGAAAAGGCAAGCTTCAAAACAGACTAAGTCAAGCATGATGACACACCCCTATAACCCTGGCTCTTACACATGGAGACAGGAATGATGGGGGAAATACTTCTGTGTATGTTTATAAATAAAGTATTTGCTTGGCCAATGAGACAACAGGTTAGGCTAGACTAGGAGTCAAAGAGGATTCTGGGAAATGTAGTAGAGAAGTGGTGTTCCAGACAGGAAGTGACATAGCAAGAAGACTCATATTTAAGAAGAGGAAAAAGGAAGTGTCTCTCTCTTTTCCCCTCTGCTCCTGCTGCAGCGGCACGATGTGATTCATCAGCAAGGAGGGACGCCAATAAGGCGTCCGATAAGATAAGTCTTATAAAATATATAGATGTATGGTAATTGAGACTGAGCTAACAAATGAGAATCCTAGTCATTGGCCAAGCAGCTTTGTAACTAATACAAGTCTCTCTGTGTATTCATTTGGGCCTAACTCGGGCAGGCGGCTGTCTTAAAGCTCGCACGTGGCGGTGGGGCTCAAGTGGCTTTTGACAAAAAGATTTATCGTAACACAGGAAGACCGTAAATTCAAGGTCAGTGTCTTAGTAACTTTTCTGTTGCTGTGACAAAGGACCTTGACCAAGGCATCTTACAAAAGAACGTGTCTAATTGGGCTTCCAGTGTCAGAGGGTTAAAGTCGAAGAAGGTGGAAGGATTGTAAGAGAGCAGGAAAATCTGAGAACTCACATCTTAATCCACAAGTAGTGGGCAGGAAGAGCTGAGCATGGCAGAGGTCTTCTGAAGCATCAGAGCCCCATATCTTAGTTACTATTCTATTGCTGTGAAGAGACCATGACCAAAGCATCTGCTTTGGGAAGTGCTTAACTGGGGGCTTGCTTACAGTCTTGGTGGATTTGACAGTTATCAGCATGTGAAGAGAGAATGGCAGCATGCAGGCAGGCATGGTGCTGAACAAGTTGCCTGATTCTCAGGCAACCTGCTGGGGACAGGGGATGCGGGTAGACTTGGCCTGGCAGCAGCTTTAGAGACCTCAAATTCATCCCCAGCAGGAAACCAACTCTAACAAGGTCACATCTACTAATCTTCAGTCATTATGAAAGACCCCTGCCCCTTAGCTCTTAAGTTTGCCTCCTCCCCCGGTCGGCAGCTGATGGGGCGCGCGGCGGATGCCTTGCTCCTGCGTCTCCCCGATCTCCACCCCCGCTGGCCTCCACTTCCCCCGCCGCCGCATGTCC
Organism: Cricetulus griseus; assembly: GCF_003668045.3. Lineage (NCBI taxonomy): Eukaryota > Metazoa > Chordata > Mammalia > Rodentia > Cricetidae > Cricetulus > Cricetulus griseus. The sequence continues at coordinate 143,288,142 of NC_048598.1, forward strand.
GGCCGCCGGTTCCCTCCAAAGCTGGTCCACCCCGGCGGGCCCCCACCCAAGGTCAGCCATCTGGACGCGGAGGGGGGAATTGAGTCTGTTGTACCAGACACCAGACCTTGAGAATATGCTGGTCTGGAATGGCTCTGTGCCTCATTTGAACCATCCAATAGAAATGACTCTGTATTTCACCTCATTTGAATGACTCTATACTTCGCCTCATTTGAATAACCCTGAGTAGCGCCTCATTTACATTGACCAATGGGAATAGCTCTGTACTGCGCCTCATTTAAATTATCCAATAGAATCCCTGCTTCTCGCTTGCGCTTTTTGCTATATAAGGACCCCTCTCCCTTGGCTCGGCGCTCTTGGCCTCACAGAAGCTAAGTCGCCCCGGGTACCCGTGTATCCAATAAAGCCTCTTGCAGTTTGCATCCAAGTTCGTGGTCTCGATGATTCCTGGGTACTGGTCTCCTTCTACGAAAGTACCTCCACGGGGGTCTTTCAATTCTACCAACTGGTGACTAAGCATTGAAATATATGAGCTATGAGGACCATACTCATTCAATAACCATGGCACCTAAACCACTCAGTGACAGGACATACCTCCTAATCATTCCCAAAGAATTCCATCAACAGGTCACCAGATATTCAAACATCAGCTAATGGGGCCATTCCTATTCAAACCACTACAGTCCTTTGCTGGTGCAAAGTGAGACTGAAGCCAGCTTTGGCTGTTTCAGACCCTACTTCCAAAAAAATAAATACATAAATAAAAATAAAACACTGAAAAAAAAGAAAAATGGAAAAACAAAGGCACTAGACGCGTTAACAATATCCCAATGTAGCATGCATTTAGCATACACTATTGGTAATTTAAACATGCTTCTTATTTTCTTCAGTGTATCAGAGGCAGAAATTATTACTGCTATTAATTTTTGCTGAGCCATATAATTGTGGTTTTAACATGATCTGTGTCTTGGTCCTTGAGATTAACAGCTATCATTCATTATTGTTCTAGATGCCTTCTTCACAGGCACTGATTCATCTTGGAATTGTCTAATGCCTAGATTATTTCCTAGACAGATCTGATAACTCCGAGTGACTCAGCATGTGTGTGTTTGTGTGTGTATACATAAAGTGTCCCCATGTGTTTGCAAAAGGAAGGAGTAAAGATGATTGGCATCCAAGTGAAGGGCACAATACTGAACCGAAAGTCTCAACTTCTGATTCTGTCTCAGTTGGCCTCAGCACAAGCTCCTTTGTCTGTTTCCTCATCTCTTAGAGAAGAACTGGACTTGGAGACCAATAGTGGGCTCTCTTACTCCCAGAAAGCACATCTTTTTGAGGTCAGGTAGACCACACAGTGAGTTCTAGGACAGAAGAAAGGAGTTATGGAGTAAAACCAATGAGACCAGGCTTGTGTCGGGGGTGTTCCTGAATGGAGACCTAGTACAGAGGCCAACTGTGTAAAAGCTGTGAAGGTAAAGCCTGGATTGTATTGGAGAACCCAAGTGTTAGAGATACCAGAGTCAAGGGACACCTTCCAAGGAGAGCTGCTAACAGGCAGTACAACCAGCCTGAAAAGCCAGGATAAAGACGACCCCCTCAGCAGACAAAATAAGGCCTAGGATATAGGGTGGCTAGCTGGTTCAGCAACTCTGTTCCAGGAAAAGGCAAGCCATAAAAAGTTAGATTAGAATCTTACTATCTTAAGGAATAGGGAGTTTCCCCTTGTGATTTACCTCATGACCCTTCACCAAGTATTTTGAGTTGGGATTTCTTCCCTTCACTGGTATTCTTGGTATTTTGGGTTGGGGTTTCTACCCTCACTGGTATTCTTGGTATTTTGGGTTGGGATTTCTTCCCTTCACTGGTATTCTTGGTATTTTGGGTTGGGATTTCTTCCCTCACTGGTATTCTTGGTATTTTGGGTTGTGGTTTCTTCTTTTAAAAACCCCTATTCCCAGCCATTTGGGGTGGAAACTCCTCTACCCCTGTGTGGGATATGAGTCTCGGCCCCAGCACGCTGGCTCCTGTCAATAAACCTCATGTGATTGCAGCACGGACAGTCTCTCATGAGTTCTTGGGGGGGGGGTCGCGTCATCCCGAGACTTGAGTGAGGATCTTCCCTTTCGGGGGGGAGGCCTTACAAGCCCAAGAGAGAGAAGTACATTGCAGTCAACAAAGCTGAGCAGAGTTGTAGTTCTCCAAGAGTATTTTGACATCACACATGGAGATGTACAGTTTGGAGTTGCATATTTGAAATATAAATAGCTAACAGAAAGATCCTGGTCTAGGGGGAGAAAGAAAAGAAGTGGATTTAAACAGAGATTTAATGATGTCAAGGATTGCTGGGGACCAGGAAAGTTCTATTAAGGAATGTCTTAAGGTCTAACCTCCCGTTTTAGTATACAGGAGCTCCCAGGAGCTCTGCCAATAATTGTATTGCAGATGTGAGCAAATCTGCTATTGACTAGCATGGCCTCAGTGTAGAAGGCTTCCTAGTTTGCACCTCTATGGGCCTAGGTATTATGAGGACAGCACCTGGGCTGAGAACTCTGTCTACAAGACTAGGAAGTGTTTAGGTGATGCTTAAATTAATAGAATCACTTGATATCAGCTATATACATCATAATAGATGCTTCCCTGCCCTTGGAAGACTATTTAAATAAACTTCTCAATAAACCGTGGCTTCTTGGCATCAGCTGGGAGCCCTCCTGAGATGATAAGGTGTTTCCTGTCTCATCATTAGCGCTGTTGGGTAATTCAATTACACTAGTCCACACACACCCACTCAGAATCAAACCCTGGACTGTATGGCTGGCTCTGTTCACAGTCCTGAAGGCAGCTGACCAAAACAAAGAATACAAATGTTTCAATATAAAACTTAATTGTAGATAAATACCAAAATCGTAAGTTCTTTCTTTATGGAAACAAAACACTGATACATTTTCTTAATCAAGTAATAAAATGGGAATTAAGAGGTAGAAGTTCATGTTGTAAAACTCTAGAATAAGAACAGGGGAAACTGCATTCAATGAAAAGCTTGTCTTTCTGTGTAGAGCAGAAACAACTCCTGACCACTGTTCCCAATGACACTCGGGAAACATTCCAGTCACAATCACACTGCTGTGCTAGAGAATGTTACTTACCCATGTTATTCTTTTGTTTAAATTAGAAAGAAAAAAGAGTGCAAGATGAGACACAAGATGAGATATGAGACTATTAGACATATTAACCAGTTTATTATAGGTCCAGCAAAGTAGAGAGACTAAGCAAGAAGAGGAACAGGGTTAATGGCTGACTGCCATGGCCCATCACCATAGAGAGGCAGAGAGAGTGTAGATAGGAGAAGAGAAGAGAGAAAAGCAAGAGAAGAGCAGAGAGGAGAAGAGTAGAGAGTAGAGAGAGTTTAATAGGTAGGGGTCTGTGTTTTAAAGGGGTCCTCTACACCTGTGTGTAGACTTAGTTCCTATGGAACCCTTGGCTGACCAGGGTACTGCCTGAGTGGATTCTGCCAGGTAACAGGGCAGGCCAACATAATGCCTGAACCTTTCAAACCAGTCCCTTGACACCTAAGGAAAACCCAACTGAACAGGTTAAAACCAATGGCTGAATACATCAACAGGAAATCCATTGGATGGGTCTCACTCTCTCCATTCCTATCAATGTGCAAGACCAAGAACAGGAACACCAGTCTGAAGACACTTGAACTCCCTACCTCAGAAACAGGGGCCTCTTGTTGGTTATTCTCTTAACACAGCCCACAGAACACAATCAACATCTTCCAGTTAAGAATAAAATGAGAGGTGTGGTGTTGCACACTCTTAATCCCAGCACTCTATGAGCAGAAACAGGAATGTCTCCAAAATCAAAGTCAGCCTAGTCAACACAGCATGTCCCAGGACAATCAGGGCTACACACCAAAACCTGTGTCTCAGAAAGAAACAAAATCAATAAATAGATGAACAGAGTGAGAGAAAGAGAAATTATGTTAGAAAGCCAGTCAGTAGGACTGGCAGGATACAGAGGAAAGTGCTCACTGTGTGATGCTGAGAACCTGAGCTGTCTCCAGAACCTACTGTAGAAAGATAATCTCCCAGCTGTCCTCTGATCACCATACACCCTGTACAAGAGTGGGCTTGTGTGTGCCTGCTGTTTCATGCTCTATCTCACTCCTCTCTCTCTCTGAACTGTTAAAAGAGAGTTATTCAGTGAACAAAGTTCAATAAAATTCTGAAATTCCTCATTAGACAATGTCCCTGCTTTCTTTACAATTTTAATCCATATTTAAGATTTAAAGTTCATAACTTTATTTTGGGTCATTCATATCTAACTCCAGAGTAGGATACACATCTTGTAAGATAATCAAATCAGAAAAACCACAATGCATTACCTTTTTCTATAATTTACATATGCAAATGATTTATCTACATGCTCGCCTGTGCACTACACATATGCCTGTGCATTAATCCATTCCTGCTGCACCACATGCAAACCTTGCACACTACATGCATCCCTGGTGTTCTGCATGCATGTCTGTGCACTACATGTATGTATACTGTGCACTACATGCATGTGTGTGCTCTACAAGCATTCCTGGTACACTTGGAGGTTGAAGAGGACACTGGATTCTCCAGATCTGGAACTGCCATGTGGATGCTGGGAACCAAGCCCAATCCTCAGTTCCGAATGAGCACCCAGTCTTAACCACTGAGCCACCATCTCTCCAGCACCAGACACTTCCCTTTTGAACCACTGAATTATTGGTACTGGTAAAAAGACTAAATTATGGAGCTATGCTTATGTGAAACTGGCTTGTTTTATAATTATCAATGACAAGACTGTAATTCAATTAAAATTTATTTCATAAACATACTTTCTTTTCCATTTGACTACAACCATGGTGAACACATTCCTGTTATAAACACATAGCCTATAGAGTTTAAGATACCCCTACTAACTAGGCATGGTTGGCACAAGCTTTAATGCCAGCACTCAAGAGGTAGAGGCCAGCAGATCTCTGTGAATTCGAGGCCAGTGTGATCTACTGAGTGACTTCCAGGACAGTCTCAAAAACTACAGAGAAACCCTGTCTTAAAAAAACATGAAACAAAAACAAAAAAAAAAAAAGGATTTCCCCCAACTATAAGATTATGTATAAAACAACCGTAATGGTGGATGAGGTAATCGAAGTAAAATATACTATCCAGAATGAAATAAAAGAGAAATAATTTACTCATAAGATTCATAGTTAAATAATCTTTATTTATAAAATGCTATTCCATTAAGCTTTGATTTGAGCAACAATATAATCACATAAGTAATAGCAATTACTTAAAGAGAAAATGAGAAGAAATGACCCCCCGAGGAAACTGTCAGGTCTCCTGTGTTTCCAGACATGCAGGTACAGGTTGTTTGGAAGGCAGAATCAATTGTGGAGGCAGCTCATTTCTACTTTCAGCATGTGGGGGTGGGGGAACAAACCCAGCTCTTGGGGGAAAGAAAGGTGGAAAGCCCCTTGATTCGAACACATTTCTCCCTGTCCAAAGAGATGGATAAAGGAGAGTGGAGTTAAAAACCTGTACAGCACACTTGTTGAAACACTAGCTCCAGCCCCTATTCTGATGTCCAAACACTCACAACACAATATTTGATCTCCCAAAGGAAACTTGACATTGAAATTGTACTTCTTAACTACATAGGAATAGTAAGAACATCACCTTCGGTTTCAGCTGTTTTTGTCCTACTTGGCAGGTACCCCTGATCCCAATACATTCAAGACTTACTGTAAAATAGCTATTCAGTGGAGCAAAATTTTCAACTTAATATTCAGATCAGTGATCCTGACCTGCTATTCTACTGAAAATACTTCCTGTAATGTCTCGGACAACCTTAAAACTTCCCAAACAAAACTCATTTCACTTGTCTAGAAGTTTAAGAGTAGAGGTGAGGGAAGAGAGCAGACACCTAGGTCAACTAAGAGGGGTCTTGTCTAGTAACTGACAACATGATTTACTGTGCAGAAACTTGTGATTCCAAGGGATAAACTATGCAGTGAAAGCAACAAATTACTTTTATTTTAAAATGTAAGGGTATGAAAGAACCTCAATAAATTTAACAAATACCTAAATATGATCTTACATTTTAAATATGATCATGTGGAAACTACTGTTTAAGAGAAATACTTTAAGACACTATAGTCAGTAATCTTTAAGACAAAAATAGAAGCAATTACTTTAAATAATAGCCACAATACAATTTTATGAAATGAAATACACATAATTTTAATCTTAAAAATGCTTGTAGCTGAGCATTGGTGGCACATACCTTCAAACCCAGCTCTTGGGAATCAGAGTCAGATAGATCTCTGCGAGTTCAAGGCTAGCCTGGTCTACAGAATAAGAGTTCCAGGACAGGCAACAAATTTGTTTTGTTTAATTTTCTCAAGGCAGGAAAGATTGTATACAAAAAAAATCATGTTTGTAAATTTACTTAATTTCTGACCTATACAGTACTGTTAAAATTCAAAAGTAACTAAACATTGGCTTCCTTTATGCTGGACTGTAACCTGTGAGCATATAAACTCTTTCATCCTCAGGGTGGTTCTGACCAGTGTCTAAAACAGCAATAAGAAAAGCACAGAAAATGTTGACAAATCCATGGGCTTTAAAAAAAAAAAAAAAAAGCCTACCTGGGTATGGCAGGAAAGGTGGCCCAGCGAAGTCCCTCTGAGAAAAATAATCTGGAGGACGAGCAGGTGGGAAGGGTGGGCCAGCGAAGTCCCTCTGAAGAAAATAATCTGGAGGACGAGCAGGTGGGAAGGGTGGGCCAGCGAAGTCCCTCTGAAGAAAATAATCTGGAGGACGAGCAGGTGGGAAGGGTGGGCCAGCGAAGTCCCTCTGAAGAAAATAATCTGGAGGGCCTGCAGGTGGGAAGGGTGGGCCATCGAAGTCCCTTGATGTAAAATAACCTGGAGGCCCTGCATGCATGTTTCCTGGAGGAGGTGGTGGAAATGGGGGTGGCCTACTCATAAAGGGGCTTCTTGCATCCCCTGCAAAGAGAGGGCCTCTGGGGCCTCTATCCTGGGGAACCGATGAAGGGATGAAGCCAGGGCCAGCTGCATCAAATTCAGGAGGAGGAGTGTTGGGCTCAGTTGACTTCTGTAAGAGAGTGACAATCAGCAGTCAGTAAAGCTACTTGATGACCAGCACCTTTCCTGGGAGCGTCAGGCATAGAAGAAAGCAGTCCATGACATTACACAAGGCCTGGGAACAGGCTCAGTTTCCACACCAGTGTAGGAGCAGATAATGTGCTATCCTAAGTATTTTTACTAACACAGCAGAAACTTTAAGCATGGTAGTAATAGTCTACCTGGCTCTCCCTAAATCACAATTACAGTTCAGGCACATCAAAGCAGACACTTTAAAAAATGCCTATACACCAGCATCTGGGGGCACATGCCTTTAATGGAGAATTTGAGAGTCAGAGGAAGGTGGATCTCTGTCAGTTTGAGGGCAGCCTGTCAATACAGTGAGTTTCAGGGCTGGCTACGAGCTCATGGGAAACCTATCCTCAAATGGAAACAAAAAGATAAATACTTGTGTCAAACAAACACATACACAAACACACACACACACACACACAGAGAGAAAGAGAGAGAGAGAGAGAGAGAGAGAGAGAGAACGAAAGTGGTTAAGACATTGATATTTTCAAAATGATCAAAATAAATGCTATATTTTAAGCCTAAAATACATTTTAATATCCAAATAAGATTTCAAGGAAGAAAATCTGAAACAGTGTATAACTAGTGTAAAAGCTATAAAGTTCATCTAAAAGTTGTTCTTATTTAAGTTTTTTTATTTGCTTTTTATTTGACATGTATGGGTGTTTAGCCTGTATGTATATCTGCATACTATATACATTCAGTGTTCTTAAAGGATACAATAGAGCTTCAGATACATTAACCAGGAGGTAAGAAGGGTTGTGAGCTACAACTCCAGTGCTGGAAATAAAACACATGGCGTCTGGGAGAGCAGCCAGTGCTCTTAACCTGGAAGCCATTTTCGAGCCTATTTGGTTGGTGGAGCCAAGATCTGCTTATATAGCCCACACTGAGTTTGGATTTACAATCCTTCTGCCTCAACTTGCCAAAATGCTAGGATTACATGCACCATCAAAACCTGCATGTGATCTGTACTATTTCACAGAAGGTCACAAGCCAACAATGACAGTGTTAATGCTCAATAGAAGTGTACAATATAAATCACTTATTATCACATAGTAGAAGAGCTCTAGGCTTCTTCTAATAAAACCAAGTAACTAGTTGTGATACATGGGTAGAATTCAATTTCTAATACTTACTCCAGGGTCACTTTTTCTGTTATTCTTCGTGGAAGTCATTTCTGGGGATAATGGCTCATCTAGAAAGAAAAATTAAACCGGGAAAAATTAATGAGTTCTCTTTATTCCCAGACTGTTTCCTGATCCAAATGACACTGACATGTCCACTAGCCTAACTGCAACAGGGAACAACTAGACATGCATACACTAGTATTCCATATTAGGGCCCCCAAAGGAGCCTGAGACCTGTGAAAATTCAGTAGAACAGACATTCTGTCGCAGTGTGCTGATGACCTTCCAGCTGCATCCTAGTCTATCTTTTTGGGGCAGCCCAGTAGAAAATCTCAGAATGCTTCAGGTACTTCCTGTCTTTTCTGTGTGTCCTCCTTTCCCTCAGTACATAATATATGCTTGTAGAAAAGTACTCTTATAGATAACAAATACACAATGAAAATTTAAATTTCAGGATTTTATTCTTTCTCTGTATTACTTGCTTTAATTCCTACAGTAGATAACACGTATTTCCCAGCTTCAGTGGTTAGTGAGTGAAAGTTGAAGAGTTCCTGACAGATTCAATCTACTAAATATGATGATTAAATATGATAACTAATTAAGAACAAGAACTCAAATTATTTTACTGGTATTATTTTACTGGTTCCTTACATGGCCATTGACAATAGGCAGCCTAATATCCTTGACTGGTAAACAGAATATATGTAAATGGATTAAAAACAATGGGAAGTTAGCTATGGAACAGAGTAAATTTTGTATTATAGCAAGATACAGTCAACCCTTACTCTGGTCCCAAAACTAACCTTCACCATATATATTAGATGACATGCCTGAAATATGAGACAACAAGAAAGGTCTGGAGAGATGGTTCAGTGCTTAGGAGTACTGGCTGCTCTTCCACAGGACCTATGCTTAATTCTTCACAACCACACAGCAGCTCACAACCAACTGCAACTCTACTTCCAAGGGTTCTGATGCCCTGTTCTGTCTTTCTTAGGTATCAAGCATGCATGGGACACACAGAAATAAAAACCATACACATAGCATAAAAACATACAAAATTGTTTTGAAAAATTCAATGAGAAACACAATCACAGGAAATATAAAAGAAGATTTGGCCTTAAGAGCAATTGGGGATAGTAATTATATTAGCCATTGGTTCAATTCCCAGTCCTCTAGACTATCACAAGAATTTAATCTGGATGCATGCATGCTTACACACACACACACACACACACACACAGAGAGAGAGAGAGAGAGAGAGAGAGAGAGAGAGAGAGAGAGAGAGCATCTCTTACCCACTTCAAGTAAAGGAGGCATATACTTTCTGGGTTGTTCTCGTCCACGGAGTCTACCAGACTTAGAATGATGTCTAGATTGCCTTTTTAGAGCAGCATCAGAATATGGTTGGCCTAGAACAAATTTTTAGAATATCTTCATGAGGATAAAAATAAGTCTAGTTTACTTGTGCTTATCCTGACTTAGACATTTCCTGTGCACCCAGAATTAAAAACAAAAAGCTGTCACCTGCTATTGTTGGCACTAGTCAGCCATTTCCTTTCCTTTGTATTCAAGAAGCATATTTCAACACAGTTACAGCATATATGTAATTCTACACATGAAATGCTGAAACAATATAACTAAAAATATGTGAAAGCAGAATTCAGTTAAATTCAGTTCACCTTCAATTTCATAATAGTACCCCAAGAGAACAACATCAACATGCCAAAAACAAATTGCTGAGAAGGAGATGCAAAGCAAGAAGGAAAAACAGAGAAAGAAATTCTGCTCATCAGTTACATTGGTCATCTCAGCTGGCAGTAATCCAGAACTGTCTTCAGTTTGACAATTTTCCCTACCTTCAGAATTTTGGGGTGTTATTCCAAACTGAAGGAAGGATCTGACTTAAGGGATGAGGAGTCACAGCTCAGATGAAGGACATCTTCACATACACAGGTTTATACTTAAACATGGGATTGCTTAAACCTAAGGATGGAGTAGGGAAACTGCAAGCTTAACTCATCCTTAATCAGATCTCAAGAAACCACATTAGTATTTTGCTTCTAATGTTCATCAAAATTTCTGAAACTCAGAGTTTACTCTTTCACAAAATGCACATATTTTTCCCAGTACTGAAAAAAGAGTAGACCCTTCCTTAGAGGCAGGGTGTATCTTGCAGCAGATACTAAGCAGTAAGTTGTTCTCAGTATCTTCCATGCTCTCAGAGTTTCATGGTCATAGAAGAGGTGAGGGCAGAGAGCAGACGCAGACACCTAGGACAACTACGAGGGGTCTTGTCTAGTAACTGACAGCATGATTTACTGTGCCGAAACTTGTGATTCCAAGGGGTAAACTATGCAGTGAAAACAACAAATTACTATTATTTTAAAATGTAAGGGTATGAAAGAATCTCAATGAATTCAACAAATACCTAAATATGATCTTATATTTTTAATATGATCATGTGTGAACTACTCTTTATGAGAAATACTTTTAAGACACTTTAGTCAGTAAACTTTACGACAAAAATATAAGCAATTATTTTAAATAATAGCCACATACAATTCTATGAAATTAAATGCACATAATTTTAATCTTAAAAATGCTTGTAGCTGGTCTTTCCTAGCCATCCACCATGGTGGGTGGATGAAAGACCGGAGCTAACATGGGGTTAGCTCATTAAACATCTATAATAAAGCCTCCTGCAGTTTGCATCAAGCTTTTGACTCTGCCTGGTGACTGGGGTAACCGAGTTCCTGGGCTGAGATCCTGGGAGCCTGATCTCCCGGGGGTCTTTCATTTGGGGGCTCGTCCTGGATTTGCGACCACCTCTCACCTGAGTGAATCCGATGTTGGAGGTAAGGTGGATAGAGCTCGCAACTTACATGTTCAATGTTATGTCCATGTTTGATAATGTGTCTTGTTATGTCTCTTGACTTGGAGTTTGTGCCTGCGTAGGACTTGTATTTGGTAATTTGGACCACAGGGTGAGACAGACTTGTCCTGAGACCCTGGGTCCTGCCCTGGATGAAAGTCCAAGGGTCGTCTGATTTGGACCATAGGGAAAGCAGATGTTCCCCAGAGGCAGACGTGCCCTGGACCCCTTGGTCCCACCCTAGATGAAAGTCTGAGGGTCATCTGGGAAAGGGAAGGATACGAAGTGTCGATTCTCCAAGGGGCAACTGGACCCCTCAATCGGCTTCCCTCCTGCTCTGTAATTTTGGTTTGGCGCCATGTCTGTAATTTGGTCTGCCGAGCGGTTTGTCCTGTCTGTTGTGTCTGTCCTTCTGTTTTTGCTGTTGTGTCTGTCTCTGCTCTCCCCATGGTTTAACAACTAACCACCCCCTTTCAATGATTCATGTGGCGCCACACTAGGTAACTTTCTTTTCCAGTCTTTGTTTCTGTACGGTTTCTGTAAAGCCTGGAGGGTTGGAATGGGCTGGGTGACTGGGCAGTTGAGTAGGTTTGTTATCTGTGTTGTCTGATATCTTGCAGTCCACACCCTCCCCACCTGCTTTTCGGTGTAGTGTCACTTTTGTGTTTTCAGGTCTGCTGTTTCTGTTAATTTTGTTCAAGTTTCACATTTGTGCTGTGTGTTTGATAAGCATCTCTTTCTATCCTTACTGCCCATGCATGTGGCATGCGTAGGTCAGGGGTCTTTTCTTGCTGCCCTGAGCACGTGGTACAGGACAGGAGTTCCTCTGCCATGTGCCATGGTTAGAGTGTGCTGCAGTGGAGTCCCCTGCTACTCTGAACTCCAACCACTGCTGCGGCCCTCACAGCTGAGCCTAGCAGGTGCAGGTGAGTCTGTCTTTCCATCCTCACCTGCCTGTCTGTGAGCCATGCAAAGTGGGGCTCTCTCTACCCCAACTGCCATCCTGCGAGGGCCCTGGCTTGTAGCAGGAGTTTCCCTGCCCTGGCCACATGGCTGTAAGGCCACCATTTGCCTGGCTGCCTGGTCTAGTCTATGCTCCACACACGTGGCATGAAGGGAGACGGTCTGGGATTACCAGCACACACACCCCAGGTCTCTGCCCTGAGCACATGGAGCTGGGGCGGGTGAACCATCTGGTCTGATCTGGACGTTCTTAAGAAACGGCCTTAACGTTATTAAAAACTATAAAAAGGACTTTGATAAGAAGTTTTATGTTGACTGAAAAATGAGAGAAAATGTAGGAGACTAAAGTAATAAAGGAGGAAAAGGAAAGAGAAATTTGTCTAAGAATGTCTAAGGAAATCAGAGGAATAAACTGAAGGTATATAGAAAGTTATAGAGGGTCAAAGCAAGTCATAGAAGGTCAGAGGAAAGTTGTCAAAGGTCAGAGAAAAGGTTGTTAAAAGTCAGAGAAAAACGTAAATGGTTTGCTATGGTTTCTCATGCCTACAAATAGTAAATTTTAAAAATTGGTAATATAAGATAAAATTTTAACCACATTAAATTAATTCTGATTTAAAAGTTCTGTTTATTTCTCAATCAATTTATGTATGCTTGTTTTAAAATATTCTATCTGTTTCCTGGCATAGCCTAAGTTCTGTTACAAGCATAGAGCTAAAACAAATGATGCAGGTTACCACCATTTTGTAGCCAGCCGCAATGCAAGCTGGTCACATGGCTGACTGGTAGCCATTTTGCTGAAGTTGAAAAAAAGATACTTAAACCCCCATCTTGACTAAGATGACCACATGGAAATTAGGAGGTACCATCTTAAGAAGTTTTTCAATTAAAACTTAAAATGTTGATGCGTCTATATATTACAGAAAGACATTAAGGGAATTTAAATTTCTTTTAAAACCAGTTTTTGAAATGTTTATGTTTTTTTAAATGTTTTTATTAATGTTTGTACTTAAAGAGCTTCAATTTAGAATCATTTTTTAAGCAAACCTGATAATGTAAAGTTCTTGTTTTATGAAAGCTGCTAATCTATTATAAGATGTTCCAGTTTATGTTTTCAGAAGTTAAGTTTAGGGCGTTGGTGGCACACACCTTTAATCTCAGCACTCCAGAGGCAGAGGCAGGTGGATCTTTGTGAGTTCAGGGACAGCCTGGTCTCCAGAGCAGTTCCAGGACAGGCTCCAAAGCCACAGAGAAACCCTGTCTCAGAAAGAAGCTAAGTTTAAGCAAGCAGCTAAAATGTGTACATGTAGCTACTCTTTAAGGAATATAAGGTAACTATGCAGTTTTAAATTCAGCTGTGCTAAGTTTCAAATATTTTTCTAAATTAAAACCAGTTACACTCAAACTGAAAATTACAGAAATAAGACCTTACCTAGCTACATGTATGATTAATGTGTGCTTAAGGCAAGTAACTAAAACAGACAGACAGACCTCTAATGCTTCAGAGAACTGAAGAATATGGCATTTAAAATGTTATCTTAAAAGTTTATAATATCAGACAGACTGCCAGATCCTGACAGTGACCCAAAGTCTCCAAAGAAGATTATGAGGCACCCCAGTTCCTGCACCTGGACCAGTGAGTGAGATGCTCAGATGTGATACTTGCTGCCTGCCAGGTCCTGGCCAAGACTGTGGACAAAGCTGCTGGACACTGGAAAATTGATTGCACCCCCTTTGCCTAGACAAAACAAGGTCAGTCTTTTCCATGTTCCTCTTCCATAGAGAGGAAAAAAAAACTCTCACTTTATAGGCCTGGCGAAGATTGCTGTTTTTTTGAGACATCTACCTCCAACGCTAATGGAGAGACTTGGGAATGGCTAACTGTATATGGACTGGCTTCTAACTGGCTTCTGTCACTTTTTAATAGATTCAGAAACTGTATAAAATATATCCTTCTCAGATCTCTGAAATATTAATGGTTGTCAGCTGGATAGCATCAGGCAGTCAGATCCACTATAGACTATAGAAAGCATGTTAGCTGATAAAGTAGTGACTACCTACTGTTCAGGCACAAGCTCAAGGTTTTAGGTTTATTCTGGTTGTCATCTAAGTATAAACTTAAAGGCCTTTTCATCAGGCCAAAGTGACCTCTGTCCAATCCATACCTGGCTGTCTGGACAGAAGAAAAATGTACATGTTTCTAGCCCAAATCTGTAGTTTTTGCTAGGACCCAAAATTATAAATATGTTGTAGGGGAAGCTGTAGCCATGCCTACTTAGGGGCTGTCTAAATGTGCGTCTGACCACACCTGCAAGGGCGTGGTCATGGTGACGTAGAGTGAGAGATTCAGGTGGCTGGGCACTTTCGGTTTTACTTTTGGCTTGCTATACAGACTGCTGCCATGCCAGCTGGCTAGGTCGCTCTGTAAGTAAGGCTTTTCCCTATTAAATCCCCTTGTATTTCTACCTGACTCCATATTGGTAATTTCCCACTTTATCTGGTTGTCAGGAGTGGGATATTGGAAACCGAGGCTCCATTTGGGACAGCCTGTGGGTTCCACCGGGCTGGCGGCCTATGCCGGGAAAGCGCCCTCTCTCCACAGGTGCTCCCAGCTCACAGCCGACCCACTTCCCCACACAAGCCCATTCCTGCTGCAACTGAGCCTCTCTGAACTGTCTGCCCAGCTGGGAGACAGTTTCTACCTGCGTCCATGGGACCGGCTTGGACTGGAGCCTACCCTTGCCCAGAGGCCTCTGCCTAGAGCCGAGTAGGCCTCGGCTAACAGCAGTGGCTTCCCCACAGCGGTAAAGCCACATCTCTTTCAGTTGTTGTGGCCGCAAGGCCTTATACTCTCTAAGATAAGCGCAGCCACTTTGTGACCTCTCTCCTCTGATGCCACCTACTGCTGCCAAACGCCGCACTGAGTAACTGAACACCCGCACCACCTGCTGGTCAAAGATAGTTACTACATCTGGAGTAGAAATCAGGTAAAATTATGGCGGAATATTTATCACTTGCCTAAATTGTTAAGGGTTTTGCTTATTACGTGAATTCAATGCTTGAGGAGGATGTTAATCTGCCAATTACCAGCCTATAAGCTGTAATGGCAGTTAGCTTGCTGGTACAAATCATATTACTAGCCAGAGGACTCAGGAACAGTGATAAGGATAACCTCACCACCTACTTACAAGAAATAACAGCTTTACGCAATAAGGTTTTGGAGAACAGATAGGTCAGACTACAATTGTGCAGCAAGTGAAACAGAAATTGGATGATAAGCTTGGCTCTCTGTCCAATACGCTAAAGACAGAGATATCTGTTACCCAAGATGAGATGCAGCGTATTTATGATAAGATAAACACAGAGAGATCTTCCATGTCTGAGGCCTTAGAGGCTAGGCTGTCAGAAGACCGTGAAGAGTTAAAGAATATCTGTAGCCAGCTAGAAACTCAGATAGGCACTGTTACCCAGAAACTAGATGCAAATGTGCAAAATACCCAGGATAGGGTTGAAGAATTGGACAATGCCATTCAATCAATTATTAAAGCATCTAAGGTAGCAGATCACAAATTTGAGTCTAGATTTGGAATGTTTGGAAGATAATTTACAGTACAGGGCTGACAGATTACATAGGTCCAAACGGTCGATTGCTGAGGACTCAAAATCAGCAAATCATGACCTCGAATCTAGACTCCAATACTTAGAAGGCAGTTTCCATACCATCCAGATGCTGCCTAAAGATGATCTTATTAAAGACCTAGAAAAACGTGAGAGGAGCAGTTAGAGCAATTTACAGATTCACTAACGTGCTTGGAATCTTTTATGATTAAGGAGATTGAAACTTTTCATAAGGATATCATTGCTAGGCTTAAAGATCATTGGGATGTCTCAGAGGCAGAATCACTCCAATCCACCTACTCCACCCAGGTATCATGACTATTCTTCTAAGGTTGTTACTCATACACCATTAGTGTACCCAGCTACCATGGTAGAAAAGCCAGCTTCTAAGAAACAACCTCAGGGACAGATGGCTTATGAATGGCAACCTATACAGCTGAAGGATCTTAAGAATATTAAAGAATCAGTTATCTCATATGGTCTCCATAGCCCATACATAAAACAGCTATTACATTCATGGGCAACCTTTAACAGGGTGACACCCACAGATTGGGAACAATCTGTACTTGAGAATTCATGCCAAATCCAGTGGAGGGCATTGTTCAGGGAAGAGGTGAAGCTCCTTAAGCGTCAAGGTATAAAGGAAGATTTTTGAAGCCCCCCTACATAAGATTCTTGGTCAGGGTATTTATGCTGATCCACAGGTTCAGGCTGAATATGATGACGATATACTGCTCTATGCAGGAAAGCAGCATAAAATGCCTGGGATAAGGTTTGTGAGCCAGGAGAACACCTAGAAGCTTATACCAGAATAGAACAGGGACCTACAGAACAGTTCCAGAACTTCTTACAAAGGTTAACTAGGGCAGTAGAATTACAGGTAACAGATCCAGAAAGAAGACAATCAATTATATATCCAATAGCTTATGAAAATGCAAACCCAATATGCAAAAGAATACTTTTGCCTTTAAAGATCAGATCAGCTCCACGAGAAGAATGGGTTTTGTATGCAACCAACATTGACTATCATGTGCAAGACACTGGAGCTTGGGTAGGAGAAGCCATTTCGAAAGGTTTAAAAAGGCAACAGGAAATTGAAAGTTCTAGAGGTGAGGATGCAAGGGCTTGGGAAGGAGAAGTACTTTACAGAGATCAACTTTGGTACCAAGAGGCTAGAGGTTACTAATACTATGAACCAGAACCTTGGATAGGAAGAGCCTTCCCCAGGAGACCACGAAGGCACCCGGAACCTAGATGTTTCAGCTGTAGTAGAATGGGATATACTAAGAGAAAATGTAGACGAATGAATTCTAACAATGCCTCATATGGAATGCCACTGCCTTCTGGATTATGTAGAAGATGTAGAATGCTGACAGACCTGAGAGCCATAATGTAATTCAACCAATGGGCTCTCTGCAACCTGGAATGCCATTGCCTTCCTTAATACCTAAAGGATGGCCTTGATCTGAAAGACTGTTTTTTCACAATACTGTTACAGGAAAATGAAAATTTGCATTTACTGTAGCAACTCTTAATAATTCACAGCCAGTTGGGAGATATCAGTGGAGGGGTTTGCAACAAGGAATGCTAAATAGTCCTACTTTGTGTCAGAACTTTGTACAACAACCTACAAATAATTTGTAAGAAATTTTCACAATCTCTTGTTTATCATTACATGGAAGACATTCTTTTATCAGATTCTAATAAGGAAACTTGGAACATATGTTTGAAATGGTGAAGGAAGCTCTGCCTCGTTGGGGGTTACAGATTGCCCCAGAAAAGATACAAAGATAAGATTCTATTAACTATTTAGGTTACAAGATAGACTTACAAAGAATCAGACCTCAAAAGGTACAAATTAGAAGGAATCATTATCAAACTCTTAATTCTCTTCAGAAATTGTTAGGGGAAATTTCTCAATTACAGACAATTATTGGTGTAGAAGGACATGACTTAAAGCATTTAAAAATGGCCCTTAAAGGTGATAAGGACCTAAACAGCCCTAGAATATTATCTGCTGAGGCAGAAAAAGAGTTACAGTGGGTAGAAAACAGAATATTGGATGCACATGTAGATCGGATAAACCTTAATTTAGACTGTATTCTGGTTATCTTGCCATCCAGAGAATACCCTTCTGGGATTCTGATGCAGAGGGAAGACACTATATTGGAGTGGATATTTCTGCCACAAAAACAGCATAAAAAGTTAAAGACATATAGAAAAGATTTATGATTTGATTTTAAAGGGAAAATTAAGCCTTCGTCAACTGACTGGAAAAGATCCAGCAGAAATTATAGTTCCTTTAACTAATGAGGAAATTTCCTCCTTGTGGAAGGATAATAAATATTGGCAAATAGCTCTTACTGACTTTTTGGGAACAATTAGAAACAATTATCCCAAAACTGACAGAACTAATTTAATAAAAAAAAAAAGAGAGACAGTCTAGATTCTTCCACATATTGTAAGACAAACTCCCGTTTCTGGAGTTCTTACCTTCTACACTGATGCCAACAAATCAGGTAAGGCTGGTTATAAAGCAGGTGAGGTAAGTAAAGTAGTTCAAAGTCTATATACATCTGTACAGAAGGCAGACTTATATGCAATTCTCATGGTACTTATGGATTTTACAGAACCTCTTAATATAGTTACTGATTCTCAATATGCAGAGAGAGTTGTATTACATATTGAGACTACAAAATTTGTTCCTGATAATACAGAATTAACCTCATTGTTTTTACAATTACAGGAAACAATCAGAAACAGAAGTAATCCTATATACATTACACATATCAGATCCCATACTGGTCTGCCAGGCCCACTAGCACAAGGCAATGATGAGATTGATTGTTTATTAATTGGAAGTGTGCTAGAAGCCTCAGAATTTCATAAGAAACACCATGTAAATAGCAAAGGTTTGAAAAAGGACTTTTCCATCACTTGGCAACAAGCCAAGGAGATAGTGAAAAACTGTCCTACTTGTTCCTTTTATAATTAAACTCCATTGCCAGTAGGTTGTAATCCTAAGGGCATTCAGAGAAATGAGGTTTGGCAGATGAATGTCTTTCACTTTGCAGAGTTTGGAAATTTGAAATATGTGCATCATACTATAGACACATTCTCAGGGTTCCAATGGGCTACTGCTCTTAACTCTAAAAAAGCTGATTCTGTTATTACACACCTGCTAGAGGTGATGGCATTTATGGGTATATCTGCACAAATAAAAACTGACAATGCTCCAGCATATGTCTCTACAAAATTGGAACAATTTTTCAAATATTATAACATAAAGCATGTTACTGGTATACCACACAATCCTACAGGACAAGCAATGGTTGAGAGATCTAATAGAACACTTATGAGGAGATGCTCAACAAACAAGCTTGGAAGACTAAACCCCCCTAACATAGGTTGCATAATGCTTTATTAACACTAAACTTTCTTAATGCCAATGAGAAAGGACAAACAGCTACAGAAAGACACTGGACTACGAAAAAAACTGCTGAACTGAATCAGACGGTTTATTTCAAAGATGTACTAACCTCTGTATGGAAACCAGGACATGTGTTATGTTGGGGTAGGGGTTTTGCATTGGTTTCTACAGAAGAAGAAAAACTTTGAATACCACCAAAGTTGATCAAGATTCGAGTTGAAAAGGAAAAACCTCTCAACGAGGACAAATGACAGGTATTCTACTAAGGTATATCTCATAAACTAAATAGAAACCCCCCCAAAGCAAAGGGAATATTTTGCTTTTATCTTCACAGGAAAACTCATCTCCAGAAGGCAAAGGACACTGCTTGGGTAGATACTTAAGAAGAAAAGGTAGCTATAACCATCAAACAAAAGGAATGTGCCATATGGTAAACTTTACAGCTATCACTCGGAGAACTCTATTTCTCTTTATTTCCTAGTCCCTATTCAATTAAACCAATGCTGGATTTCAAGGAGGATTTGGCTTTCCTCATCTAAATTCCAAGCACATTATTTAACTAAACTTTGGAGTTTCTGTATTGTATCAAGAAGCCAATTGATGTAATACAAAATAAAAGAATTTGGGGACTGTCTTTGTCTTTTCTTGGTTCTTTCTCTCAAGGTGTACACCCTCTCGTAATTGTTATGCTCTCATGATTACATTCTCCAGCATGTGTACATACACAAGCAAACGTTTCTCTGCTGTTTATGTTTGAGTCCCACACAGCCAATGAAGACCTGCCTGACAGCAATCCCTGGACACCCCGGAAAGAAAATGGGCCACACCTCCTCAACTGCACTGGATCCAACTTGCTCCATTTCAACTGACACTCCTGCCAGAGCTTCAGGTACTGACTTCAATCAAGTTGAGGATTTTAAGCGAGATCTTCAATCAAGCAAATCCCATCTAACATGGACTGGATACAATTCATTCAAGACTTTTACTATACTAACATTTTCTTCCTACAGGACCCACAAGGATGTTATCGTCCCATTTTAGCAGGAAGTAACTTGGAGGATGCTATGCCCACTTTTCCCATTGTTGTCACTTAGGATAGTGTATATACCTACTTAGGGATAGCTTCCTATTTTTTATGGTTGGGATTGGAAGGAGGTATTCAGGCTTGGACACCTCTTTCAGATGACTTTAGGGTTTAGTTAAAATAGATAGTTAGGATGTGACATAAGCAGATTGTTGTATCTTCTTATATTTTACATTTATGATTGTTAATTTTGGATACTTTACTCTGTTAAGTTTTAATCCTCTTTTAAAGACTAAAAGGGGAATTGTAGAGGAAGCTGTAGCCATGCCTACTTAGGAGCTGGCTACAGGTGTGCCTGACCATGCTTGTGAGGGCGTGGTCAGGGTGACGTAGAGTGAGACTTTTGGAGGACTGCGTTTTCTCTTTCGGTTTCACTTTTGTACTTGCGGTACAGACTGCTGCCACGCCGGCAGGCTAGGTTGCTCTGTAAGTAAGGCTTTTCCCTATTAAATACCCTTATATTTCTACCTGACTCCATATTGGTATTTCCCACTATAATATGTTCCTGCTGTTTGAACAGATATCTGCTTTTTCTGAACTGTGGGCTTCAGTAAATAAGTTTTAACTTCTGTTCCTAATTTAAACATGTCTTAAACAAGTTTCTGCTTCTGGCAGACATATCTGAGTATATCAGTTGCTGACTACAGGCTGTTCTTAAGTAGACTGCCAGCCCTGGATGTGCTGTCAATGTGAACCAGTCTAGCTGATATGACACCCCTATCTCTGCAACAGAGCCTGCCAACCAGAAGCTCCTGATGGAATCCCCATTGCCTAAATTCCCATTTTTGCTTTTGACTAGCATTTCAGCCTTCTTACATCCCTAATTTCGTCCCAAAGTCAGCAGGAAGCATCATGGGAATGAATACGTCACCCATTTTCCCTGGTTGAAATGCTAAGTCAGAAGTAACTCCATCACATGGGAGATGCCAATATATATCACAACATGATGGGGACAAAGCATTGGCTTTCTTTATGCTAGACTGTAACCTGTAACCCATATAAACCCTTTCCTCCTCAGGTTGGTTCTGGCCAGTGTTTATCACAGCAATAAGAAAAGCACAGATATATGTTGACAAATACATGGGGTTTAAAAAACAGCCTACCTGGGTATGGCAGGAAAGGTGGCCCAGCGAAGTCCCTCTGAGAAAAATAATCTGGAGGACCTGCAGGTGGGAAGGGTGGGCCAGCGAAATCCCTTGATGTAAAATAACCTGGAGGCCCTGCATGCATGTTTCCTGGAGGAGGTGGAGGAAATGGGGGTGGCCTACTCATAACAGGGCTTCTTTCATCCCCTGCAAAGAGAGGGCCTCTGGGGCCTCTATCCTGGGGAAACGGTGGAGAGATGAAGCCATTGCCAGCTGCCTCAAATTCAGGAGGAGGAGTGTTGGGCACAGTTGACTTCTGTAAGAGAGTGACAATCAGCAGTCAGTAAAACTACTTGATGACCAGCACCTTTCCTGGGAGTGTCAGGCATAGAAGAAAGCAGTCCATGACATTACACAAGGCCTGGGAACAGGCTCAGTTTCCACAGCAGTATAGGAGCAGCTTATTTGCTATCCTAAGTATTTTCACTAACTCAGCAGAAAACTTTAAGCATGGTAGTAATAGTCTACCTGGCTCTCCCTAAATCACAATTACAGTTCAGGCACATCAAAACAGACATTTTAAAAAATAGATATATACCATGGTCTGGGGGCACATGCCTTTAATCGACAATTTGGGAGTCAAAGAAAGGTGGATCTCTGTCAGTTTGAGGCCAGCCTGTCAATACAGTGAGTTTCAGGGCTGGCTACAGAACTCATGGGAAATCTATCCCAAAAAGGAAAAAAAAAAAAAGATAAACACTTGTATCAAACACACACATACACCAACACACACAAAATGAAAGTGGTTAAGACATTGATATTTTCAAATTGACTAAAATAAATGCTTTATTTTAAGCCTAAAATACATTTTAATATTCAAATAAGATTTCAAGGAAGAAAATCTGAAACAGTGTATAGCTAGTGTAGAAGCTATAAAGTTTATCTAAAAGTATTATTTAATTTTTTTGTTTTTTATTTGACAGGTGTGGGTGCCTTGCCTGCATGTATATGTGCATACTATATACATCCAGTGTACTTGAAGGATACAATAGTGCTTCAGATACCTTAAGCAGGAGGTGAGAAGGGTTGTGAGCTACAACTCCAGTGCTGGAAATCAAACCCAGGGCGTCTGAGAGAGCAGCCAGTGCTCTTAAACTGGAAGTCATTTTCCAGCCTATTTGGTTGGTGGAGACAAGATCTGCTTATATAGCCCACACTGAGTTTGAATTTACATACCTTCTGCCTCAGCCTGCCAAAAATGCTAGGATCACATGCACCATCGAAAGTTAACAATGACAGTGTTAATGCTCAATAGAAGTGTACAGTATTAATTACTTGATATCACACATTAGAAGAGTTCTAGACTTCTTCTAATAAAACCAAGTAACTAGTTGTGGATACATGGGTAGAATTCAATTTCTAATACTTACTTCAGGGTCACTTTTTCTGTTATTCTTCATGGTTGTCATTTCTGAGGATTCTGGCTCATCTAGACAGAAAAATTGAACCGGGAAAAATTAATGAATTCTCTCTTTATTCCCAGACTGTTTCCAGATCCAAATGACACTGACATGTACACTCATCTAGCTGTGACAGGGAACACTTGACACGAATACACTAGTATTATATATTAGGTCCCCAAGGCGGCATGAGACCTGTGAAAATTTCAGTAGAACAGACATTCTGTTGAAATGTGTTGGTGACCTTTCCAGCTGCCTCCTAGTCCATCTTGCTGGGGCAGCCCAGTTGAAAAACTCAGAATGCAGCATGCACTTCCTATCTTTTCTGTGTGCCCTCCTTTCCCTCAGTGCATAATATGTGCTTGTATGAAAGTACCCTTATAACAAATATACAATGAAAATATAAATTTCAGAAATTTATTCTTTCTTTATGTTACTTGCTTTAATTCCTACAGTAGATAACACATATTTCCCAGCTTCAGTGGTTAGTGAGTGAATGTTGAAGAGTTCCTGACAGATTCAATCTACTAAATATGATGATTAAATATGGTAACTAATTAAGAACAAGAACACAAATTATTTTACTGGTATTTGTTTACATGGCCATTGACGATTGGCAGCCTAATATCCTTGACTGTTAAACAGAATATATGTAAATGGATTAAAGACAATGAGAAGTTATCTATGGAAAACAGCAAAGTTGGTATTATAGCAAGATACAGTCAACCCTTACTCTGGTCCCAAAACTAACCTTCACCACATATATTGGATGACATGCCTGAAATATGAGACAACAAGAAAGGTCTGGAGAGATGGTTCAGTGCTTAGGAGTACTGGCTGCTCTTCCACAGGACCTGTGCTTAATTCTCCACAACCACACAGCATCACAACCAACTGTAACTCTACTTCCACAGGTTCTGATGCCCTGTTCTGTCTTTCTCAGGTATCAGGCATGCATGAGACCCACAGAAATAAATACCATACACATAGCATAAAATCATACAAAATTGTTGTGAAAAATTCAATGAGAAATGCAAACACAGGAAATATAAAAGGAGATTTGGCCCTAAGAGCAATTGGGGATAGTAATTTTATTAGCCATTGTTTCAATTCCCAGTCCTCTAGGGACTGGACACATGCTTACACACGCACTCGCGCGCGCGCACATGCGCGCGCGCACACACACACACACACACACACAGAGAGAGACAGAGAGACAGACAGAGAGACAGACAGAGAGAGACAGAGAGACAGACAGAGACAGACAGACAGAGAGAGAGAGCATCTCTTACCCACTTCAAGCAAAGGAGGCATATACTTTCTGGGTTGTTCTCGTCCACGGAGTCTACCAGACTTAGAATGATGTCTAGATTGCCTTTTTAGAGCAGCATCAGAATATGGTTGGCCTAGAACAAATTTTTAGAATATCTTCATAAGGATAAAAATAAGTCTAGTCTACTTGTGCTTATACTGACTTAGACATTTCCTGTGCACCCAGAATTAAAAACAAAAGCTGTCACCTGTTATTGTTGGCACTAGTCAACCATTTGAGAGAGGGTACATTTCCTTTCCTTTGTATTCAAGAAGCATACTTCAACACAGTTACAGCACATATGTAATTCTACACATGAAATGCTGAAACAATATAACTAAAAATATGTGAAAGAATTCAGTTAAATTCAGTTCACCTTCAAATTCATAATAGTACCCCAAGAGAACAACATCAACATGCCAAAAACAAATTGCTGAGACGAAGATGCAAAGCAAGAAGGAAAAACAGAGAAAGAAATTCTGCTCATCAGTTACATTGGTCATCTCAGCTGGCAGTAATCCAGAACTGTCTTCAGTTTGACAATTTTCCCTACCTTCAGAATTTTGGGGTGTTAGTCTAAACTGAAGGAAGGATCTGACTTAAGGGATGAGGAGTCACAGCTCAGATGAAGGACATCTTCACATACACAGGTTTATACTTAAACATGGGATTGCTTAAACCAAAGGATGGAGTAGGGAAACTGCAAGCTTAACTCATCCTTAATCAGATCTCAAGAAACCACATTAGTATTTTGCTTCTAATGTTCATCAAAATTTCTGAAACTCAGAGTTTACTCTTTCACAAAATGCACATATTTTTCCCAGTACTGAAAAAAACATGTAGACCCTTCATTAGATGCAGGGTGTATCTTCCAGCAATACTAAGCAGTAAGTTGATCTCAATATCTTCCATGCTCTCAGAGATTCATGGTAATAGAAGAGTAGAGGTAAGGGCAGAGAGCAGACACCTAAGATAACTGACAGCATGATTCACTGTGCAGAAACTTGTGATTCCAAGGGGTAAACTATGCAGTGAAAACAACAAATTTCTTTTATTTTAAAATGTAAGGGTTTGGAGGAATAACAATAAGTTCAACAAATACATAAATATGATCTTACATTTTAAATATGATCATGTGGGAACTACTGTTTATGAGAAATACTTTAAGACACTTTAGTCAGTAATCTTTATGACAAAAATAGAAGCAATTACTTTAAATAATAGGCACAATACAATCTATGAAATGAAATACACATAATTTCAATCTTAAAAATACTGGTAGCTGAGCATTGGTGGCACATGCCTTCAATCCCAGCACTTCGGAATCAGAGTCAGGTAGATCTCTTCGAGTTTAAGACCAGCCTGGTCTACAGAGTAAGAGTTCCAGGACAGGCAACAAATTTATAGAGAAACCCTGCCTTGGGAAGATTAAACAAAACAAAACAAAACAAAAACAAAAACATGTTTGTAAATTTGCTTAATTTCTGACCTACACATTACAGTTAAAATTCAAAAATAACTAAGCATTGGCTTCCTTTATGCTGGACTGTAAACTGTGAGCCATATACTCTTTCCGCCTCAGGTTGGTTCTGGTCTGTGTTTATCACAGCAATAAGAAAAGCACAGATATATGTTGACACATATATGGGCTTTTTAAAAAAGCCTACCTGGGTATGGCAGGAAGGGTGGCCCAGCGAAGTCCCTCTGAGAAAAATAATCTGGAGGACCTGCAGGTGGGAAGGGTGGGCCAGCGAAATCCCTTGATGTAAAATAACCTGGAGGCCCTGCATGCATGTTTCCTGGAGGTGGTGGAGGAAATGGGGGTGGCCTACTCATAACAGGGCTTCTTGAATCCCCTGCAAAGAGAGGGCCTCTGGGGCCTCTATCCTGGGGAAACGGTGGAGAGATGAAGCCATTGCCAGCTGCCTCAAATTCAGGAGGAGGAGTGTTGGGCACAGTTGACTTCTGTAAGAGAGTGACAATCAGCAGTCAGTAAAACTACTTGATGACCAGCTCCTTTCCTGGGAGTGTCAGGCATAGAAAAAAGCAGTCCATGACATTACACAAGGCCTGGGAACAGGCTCATTTTCCACAGCAGTATAGGAGCAGCTTATTTGCTATCCTAAGTATTTTTACTAACTCAGCAGAAACTTTAAGCATGGTAGTAATAGTCTACCCGGCTCTCCCTAAATCACAATTACAGTTCAGGCACATCAAAACAGACATTTTAAAAAATAGATATAAACCAGGATCTGGGGGCACATGCCTTTAATAGAGAATTTGGGAGTCAGAGGAAGCTGGATCTCTGTCAATTTGAGGCCAGCCTGTCAATACAGTGAGTTTCAGGGCTGGCTACAGAGCTCATGGGAAACCTATGCCCAAAAGGAAAAAAGAAAAGGATAAACACTTGTATCAAACACACACATACACCAACACACACAAAATGAAAGTGGTTAAGACATTGATATTTTCAAAATGACCAAAATAAATGTTATATTTTAAGCCTAAAATACATTTTAATATTCAAATAAGATTTCAAGGAAGAAAATCTGAAACAGTTCATCTAAAAGTTGTTCTTATTTAAGTTTTTCTTATTTGTTTTTTATTTGACATATATAGGTGTTTTGCCTGCATGTATATCTGCATACTATACACATCCAGTGTACTTGAAGGATACAATAGAGCTTCAGATACCTTAACCAGGAGGTAAGAAATGTTGTGAGCTACAACTCCAGTGCTGGGTATCAAACACAGGGCGTCTGGGAGAGCAGCCAGTGCTCTTAAACTGGAAGTCATTTTCCAGCCTATTTGGTTGGTGGAGACAAGATCTGCTTATATAGCCCACACTGAGTTTGAATTTACAATCCTTCTATCTCAGCCTGCAAAAAATGCTAGGATTACATGCACCATCAAAACCTGCATGTGATCTGTACTATTTCACAGAAGGTCACAAGCCAACAATGACAGTGTTAATGCTCAATAGAAGTGTACAGTATTAATCACTTGATATCACATAGTAGATGAACTCTAGGCTTCTTCTAATAAAACCAAGTAACTAGTTGTGGATACATGGGTAGAATTCAATTTCTAATACTTACTTCAGGGTCACTTTTTCTGTCATTCTTCATGGTTGTCATTTCTAAGGATTCTGGCTCAACTAGACAGAAAAATTAAACCGGGAAAAATTAATGAGTTCTCTCTTTATTCCCAGACTGTTTCCAGATCCAAATGACACTGACATGTACACTCGCCTAGCTGTGACAGGGAACGCTTGACACGAATACACTAGTATTACATATTAGGTCCCCAAGGCGGCATGAGACCTGTGAAAATTTCAGTAGAACAGACATTCTGTTGAAATGTGTTGGTGACCTTTCCAGCTGCCTCCTAGTCCATCTTGCTGGGGCAGCCCAGTTGAAAAACTCAGAATGCAGCATGCACTTCCTATCTTTTCTGTGTGCCCTCCTTTCCCTTAGTACATAATATGTGCTTGTAGGAAAGTACCCTTATAGATAACAAATATACAATGAAAATTTAAATTTCACAATTTTATTCTTTCTCTATGTTACTGGCTTTAATACCTACAGTAGATAACACATATTTCCCAGCTTCAGTGGTTAGTGAGTGAATGTTGAAGAGTTCCTGACAGATTCAAAATACTAAATATGAAATGATTAAATGAGATAACTAATTAAGAACAGGAACCCAAATTACTTTACTGGTATTTGTTTACATGGCCATTGACGATTGGCAGCCTAATATCCTTGACTGTTAAACAGGATATATGTAAATGGATTAAAGAACATGAGAAGTTAGCTATGGAACAGAGTAAAATTTGTATTATAGCAAGATACAGTCAACCCAAAACTGTCCTTCACCACATATATTAGATGACATGCCTGAAATATGAGACATCAAGAAAGGTCTGGAGAGATAGTTTAGTGCTTAGGAGTACTGGAAGCTCTTCCAATCATTCCTCCTCTAGTTGGTTCTGGTCAGTGTTTATTATAATAATAGGAAAAGCACATATAAATGTTGACACTTACATGGACTTTTAAAATAGCCTACCTGGGTATGGCAGGAAAGGTGGGCCAGGAAAGTCCCTTGGATGAAAACGATCTGGAGGACATGCAGGCAGTAAATATGGGCCATTGAAGTGCCTTGGTGTTAAATAACCTGGCGGATCTGCATGCATGTTTCCTGGAGGAGGTGCTGGGAATGGGGGTGGCCTTCTCATAATGGGACTTCTTGGATGCCCTGCAAAGGGAAGGCTTCTGGGGCCTCTATCCTGGGGAACTGGTGAAGAGATGAATCCAGGGCCAGCTGCCTCAAATTCGGCAGGAAGAGGGTTGGGCATAGTTGAGTTCTGTAACAGAGTGATAATCAGCAGTCAGTAAAGCTACTTGATGCCCAGCTGCTTTCCTGGGTGTGTCAGGCATAGAAGAAAGCATGACATTCCACAAAGCCTGGGGACAGGCTCAGTCTCCAGACCAGTGTAGGAGATGCTTATTTGCAATCCTACGTATTTTTACGAATGTAGCAGCAAACTATAAGCATGGTATTAACAGTTTACCTGTCTCTACCTAAAACATAAGTACTGGTCAGGGTCATCAAAACAGACATTTAAAAAATATAAATACCAGGAAGTGGGAGCACAAGCCTTTAATCCCAGTACTCTGGAGGCAGTAGGTGGAACTTTGTCAGTTTGAGGCCTGCCTGTCAATATAGTGAGTTCCAGGCTGGCTACAGAGCTCCTGGGAAACCTATCCCAAAATGAAAAACAAACAAACAAAGAGGTGGACACTTGTATCAAACACAATATACCCACACACACAAAAGGAAAATGGTTAAGATATTGGTATTTTCAAAATGACCAAAGTCAATGCTATACTTTAAAACTAAAATACATTTTAAGAGTCAATGAAAAAAATCTGAAATAGTGTACAGCTAGCATAGAAGGTTTCAAGTCCATGTGAAAGTTTTTTTTTTTTTTAAGTGTGAGGTATCAGGTTTCTTTCTCTTGTTTTGTTTTTTGTTTTGTTTTTGTTTTTATTGGGGGGGGGGAATTTTTGAGACAGGGTTTCTCTGCATATCTTTGGAGCCTATCCTGGCACTCGCTCTGGAGACCAGGCTGGCCTCGAATTCATAGAGATCTGCCTGCCTCTGCCTCCCGAATGCTGGGGTTAAAGGTGTGCAGCACCAACGCCAGGATCTTTCTCTTGTTTTTTTTATTATTTTTTTATTTCACATGTATTGGTGTTTGCCTGCATGTATGTCTGCATAACATACACATTCAGTGTTCTCTAAGGACAGAATAGAAATTCTAATCCCTTGAACCCTAAGTCAAGAAGGGTTTGTGAGCCTCCACTAATACTGGGAATCAAACCGAGGTCCTCTAGGAGAGCAGCCAGTGCTCTGAACCTGGAAGCCATTTCTCTAGCCTATTTGGTTGGTTGAGATAAGATCTGCTTATATAGCCGACACTACCTTTGAATTCACAATCCTGCCTCAGCCTGACAAAATGCCAGTATTACTTGCATCATCAAAACCTGCTTTTCATCTGTACTATTTCACAGAAGGCTACCAGCCAACAAAGAAAGTGTTAATGCTCAGTAGAAGTATACTTAATAAATAGGTTGATATCACATAGTAGGAGAGCTCTAGCCTTCTAATAAAACCAAGTAATTAGTTGTGGATACATGCGTAGAATTCAATTTCCAATACTTACTCCAGTGTCACTTTTGGAGTCAGTCTTTGTGGAAGTCATTTCTGAGGATTCTGGCTCATCTAGACAGAAATATTAAACCGGAAAAAATCATGAGTTCTCACTTTATTCCCAGACTGTTTCCAGATTCAAATGACACTAACATGTCCTACTGGCCTTTCTGGGACATGGAACAACTTGACACGAATACACTATATTCCATATTAGGGTTCCTAAAGCAGCCTGAGACCTGTGGAAATTTCAGTAGAACAGACATTCTGTTGCAGTGTGCTAGTGACTTTTCCAGCTAGGTCCTAGGCCATCTTGCTGTGGCAGCAGAATTGAACAAGTAGAGATGTAGCATCCACTTCCTGTCTTTTCTATGTGCCCTCCTTTCCCTCAGTACATAATGTATGCTTGTATGAATGTACCCTTATAGATACCTTACAAATACACAATGAAAATTTAAATTTCAGAATTTTATACTTTCTCTATGTTATTTACTTTAATACCTACAGTAGATGCATGTATTTTCCAGGTTTTTCTGGCTAGTGAGTGATAGTTGAAGAGCTCCTGACAAGATTCAATCTACTAAATATGAAATGATTAAATAAGATACTAATTGATAACAGGAACCAAGAGTATTTTACTGGTATTCTTTTAAATGGCCATTGACAATTGCCTGCTTAATATCCTTGACTGCTAAACAGGATATATGTAAATGGATTAAAGACAATGAGAAGTTATCTATGGAAAACAGCAAAGTTTGTATTATAGTGAGATACAGTCAACCCTTACTCTGGCCCCAAAACTAACCTTGACCACATATATTAGATGACATTCCTGAAACATGAAAGAAAGGGCTGGAGAGATGGTTCAGTGCTTATGAGTACTGACTGCTCTTCCACAGATCCTGTGCTTAATTCTCCACAACCACAAAGCAGCTCACAACCATCTGCAAGTCTACTTTCAAGGGTTCTGATGCCCTGTTCTGTCTTTCTCAGGTATCAGACATTCATGGGATACACAAGAATAAGTGCCATACACATAACAAAAACAAATATAATCTTTTGGAAAAAGTCAATGAGAAATACAAACACGGGAAATTTAGGAAGGTGATTTGGAATTAAGAGCAATCTGGGACAGTAATTAAATTAGCCTCTGGTTCAATTCCCTGTCTTCTAGACTATCTCAACTATTTAATCTCAGAGGCACATATGCTTACATATATACACACCCAGCTGCGCATGCTCACACACACACACACACACACACACACACACACACACACACACACACACACGGTATTTCTTACTGACTTCAAGCAAAGGAGGCATATTATACTTTGTGTGTTTTTTTGGTCAAGGGAGTCTACCACAGTTAGGATAAAATCTATCTTGCCTTTGTAGAGCAGCTTCAGAATATGTTTGGCCTAGAAATAAATTTTTGAATATCTTCATTAGGATAAACATGAGTCTAGTTTTGTTTTGCTTATGTTGACTTAGACATTTCACCAAAACTAAAAACAAAACCTGTCACCTGTTACTGTTAGGCACTAGTCAATCATTTGAGAGACGGTGGACTTCCTTTGCATTCTCATTCAACAAGCAGTTGTGACACAATTACAGTACATATGTAAATCTACACATGAAATGCTGAAACAAGTCAACTTACCATATGTGAAAGCAGAATTCAGTTAAATTCATTTCACCTTCAAACATAGTATTAGCCCAAGAAAGAAAACCACATCAACATGTCAAAAACAAATGGGGAGGAGGAGCTACAAGGTGAGTAGAAAAAAAAAAAAACAGAGAAAGAAATACTGCTCTACAGTTGCATTTGTCATCTCGGCAGGCAGTAATCCAGAAAACGTCTTCAGTTCAACAATTTTCACTACCTTCACAACTTGGGAGTGAAGTCACAAGTGAGGAGTCACAGCTTAGATGAAGGACATCTTAGCAAACACAGGTTTGTTCTTAAACATGGGATTGCTTAAATCTAAGGATAGAGTAGGGAAACTGCAAACTTTACTGTTAACTCAATCAGATCTCAAGACATCACATTAGTATTTTGCTTCTAATGTTCATCAAAATATCAGAAACTCATATTCTTTCACATAATATACATATTTTGTCCAGCACTTAGATCCAGGGTCTATCACACAGCAGACACTAAGCAGTAAGTTGATCTCAATATCTTCCAAGCCCTCAGAGTTTCATGCAAATAGAAGAGTAGAGGTGGGGGCAAAGAGCAGACACCTAGGGCAACTAAACTGACTATCGTCTAGAACATGAAAACATGATTTACTGGGTAGAAACTTTGATTCCAATATATAAAGTATGCTGTAAAGTAAATAAAGTGCTTTTATTATAAAATGGCAAGGTATGAAGGAATCTCAATAAATTCAACAAGTAACTAAATATAATCATGTGGGAAATATTATTTATGAGACATATTTCAGAAAACTTTAGTCAGTAATTGTAGGACAAAAATAAAAGAAATTGCTTTAAATGATGGCCACAAATGTAATACACATAATTACAATCTTAAAAATGCTTGAAGCTGGGCTTTGGTGGCACACACCTTAATTCCAACCACTTGGGAAGTAGAGTCAGGTGCAACTGTGTGAGTTCAAGGCTAGCCTGGTCTACTGATTAAGAGTTCCAGGACAGGGAACAAAGTAATATAGATAAACTCTGCCTTGGGAAGATAAAAACAAAACAAAACAAACACACACACAAAAAAAGCTGTTGCTAAATTTATGTAAATTCTGACCTACACAGTTCAGTTAAAATCAAAAGTACCTAAGCCTTGGCTTCCTTTTTACCAGAGCTGTAACCTGTGAGCCATATAAACTCTTTCTTCTCAAGTTAGTTCTGGCCAGTCTTTATCACAGTAATAAGAAAAGCACAGATAAATGTTGACACATACATAGACTTTTAAAAAGCCTACCTGGGTATGGTGGGAGGTGTAGGCCAGGGAAGTCCCTTGGTGGAGGCGGGAAGGGTGGGCCATTGAAGTCCCTTGGTGTAAAATATCCTGGAGGAACTGGATGGATGTTTCCTGGAGGAGGTGGTGGGAATGGGGGTGGCCTACTCTTAACGGGGCTTCTTGAATCCCCTGCAAAGGGAGGACCTGTGGGGACTCTATCTTGGGGGAACGGTGGAGGGATGAAGCCAGGGCCAGCTGCTTCAAATGTAGCAGGAGGAGAGATGGGCACAGTTGACTTCTGTAAGAGAGTGACAATCAGCAATCAGTAAAGCCACTTGATGATCAGCTCCTTTCCTGGGAGTGTCAGGCATAGAAGAAAGCAATCCATGACATTCCAGAAAGCCTGGGAACAGGCTCAATTTCCACACCAGTGGAGGAGATGCTTATTTGTTATTCTAAGTATTTTTACTTACTCAGCAGAAAATTTCAAGCAAGGTAATAATAGTCTACCTGGCTCTCCCTAAATCACAAGTACAGTTCAGACACATCAAAACAGACACTTTAAAAAACAGGTAAACACCAGGCTGTGGGGGCACAAGCCTTTAATCCCAATTCTCTGGAGGCAGTAGGTGGATCTCTGTCATTTTGAGACAAGCCTGTCAATATAGTGAGTTCCAGGACTGGTTCTAGAGCTACTGGAAAAACCTATCTCAAAGTGAAAAACAAAAAAAAGATGGACACTTGTATCAAACACACAGATACACACACACACACACACACACACACACACACACACACACACACGGAAAATGGTTAAGATATTGATATTTTAAAATGACCAAAAATGAATGCTATATATTTTAAAACTAAAATACATTTTAAGATTCAAATAAAATTTCAATGAAGAAAATCTGAAATAGTGTACAGCTAGCATAGAAAGTTTCAAGTTCATGTAAAAGTTGTTCTTATTTAAGTGGGAGATATCAGGTTTCTTTGTCTTTTTTAAAATATTTTTATTTCACATGTAAAGGTGTCTTGCATCCATATATGTCTGCATACCATATATATTGACTGTTGATAGAATAGTGTGTCAGATCCCTTATACCCGGAGTAACAAAGGGTTGTTGCCACCACTTGGGTACTGGGAATAAAACCCAGGTCCTCTAGGAGAGCAGACGGTGCTCTTAACCTGGAACCCATTTCTCCAGACTACTTGGTTGGTGCAGACAAGATCTGCTTATATATATAGCCCACACTGGGTTTGAATTTACAATCCTCTTGCCTCAGCCTGCCAAAAAGCTAGGATTACATGCAACATCAAAACCTAATTGTCATCTGTACTGTTTCACAGAAGGTTACAAGCCAACAATGACTGTGTTAATGCTAAGTAGAAGTATACTTTATTAATATTTTGATATCACATAGTAGGAGAGCTCTAGCCTTCCTCTAATAAAACCAAGAAACTAGTTGTGGATACATGGGTAGAATTCAATTTCAAATACTTACTCCAGGCTTGCTTTTGGAGTAATTCTTCATGGACACCATTTCTGAGGATTTTGGCTCATCTAGACAGAAATATTAAACAGGAAAAATTCATGAGTTTTCAATTTATTCCTAAACCTTTTCCAGATCCAAATGACACTGACATTGCTGGGACAGGGAACAACTTGACACAAATACACGAGTATTCCATATTAGGGGCCGCAAAGCAGCCTGAGACCTGTGGAAATTACAGTAGACCAGACTTTCTGTTGCAGTGTGCTGGTGACCTTTCCAGCTAGGTCTTAGGCCATCTTGCTGTGGCAGCCAAAGTGAATAACTTGGGATGTAGCATCCACTTCCTGTCTTTTCTGTGTGCCCTCCTTTCCTTCAGTACATAATATATGTTTGTATGAAAGTACCCTTATAGATAACTCAACAAATATACAATGAAAATTTAAATTTTGGAATTTTATTTTTTTCTGTTATTTACTTTAATACCTATCATAGAAACATATATTTCCCAGCTTCAGTGGTTAGTGAGTGAACATTGGAGAGCTCCTGACAGATTCAATCTACTAAATATGAAATGATTAAATAAGATAACTAATTAATAATAAGAACCCAAAGTATTTTACTGGTTATCTTTTACATGACCATTGACTTTTGCCTGTCTAATAACCTTGACTGCTAAAGAGGATATATGTAAATGGATAAAAGACAATGAGAAGTTAGCTATGGAACAGAGTAAAGTTTGTATTATAGCGAGATACAGTCAACCCTTACTCTCATCCCAAAACTAACTTTCAACACATATATTAGATGACATGCCTGAAAATTGAGACAACAAGAAAGGGCTGGAGAGATGGTTCAGTGCTTAACAGTTCTGGATGCGCCTTCATTGGACCTGTGCTTATCTCAACAACCACACAGCAGCTCACAACCATCTGCAAGTCTACTTCCAGAGGCTCTGATGCCCTGTTCTGTCTTTCTCACTTGTCAGGCATCCATGGGATACACAGAAATACTTTAGAGTTGCCAGAGTTCCTGGGACACCTCTCAAGGAGAGCTGTTCATGGGGAGTGCAACCAGCCCAAGAGAGAGAAGTGCATTGTAGTCAATAAACCTCAAAAGATTTGGAGTTCTGAAGAGTGTTTTGACTTCACACATGGAGATGTACAGTTTGGAATTTGCCCAGCTGGTTTTCCATCTTGCTTGCTCCACTATTTCCTCACTATTACCTTTCCCTATGTTTTGGGATGGTAATGTATGTTCTGTGCCATTATGTGTTTAAAGTATGTGATCTGCTTTTCTTTTTGATTCTATATTTTCTTTTTTTTTCTTTTTTTGAGACAGGGTTTCTCTGTGTAGCGTTGGAGCCTATCCTGGCACTCGCTCTGTAGGCCAGGCTGGCATGGAACTCACAGAGATCTCCCAGCCTTTGCCTCCTGAGTGCTGAGATTAAAGCAATGTGCCACCAATGCTGGCGAAAATCGGGTTTAAATAGAGATTTAATGATGTCAAGATTACAAAGGTTTCAATATAAAACTTGATTGTAGACAAATACTAAAATCATAAGTTCTTCCTACAGGGAAAAAATACATGCACTGATAAATTTTCTAAATTAAGTAAAAAAAAAAATGGGAATGAAGTTAAGTTCATGTTATAAAAATCTAGAATCAGAACTGGAGAAACAGTGCACTCAGTGCAAAGCTGTTCTTTCGGTGTAGAGCAGAAATACCTCTTGACTACTGTTCCCAGACATTCAGGTAACATTCCAGTCACAATCACACTGCTGTGCTAAAGAATGTTACTTACCCAGTCGCTTGACACCTAAGGAAACCCCAACTGAACTGGTGAAAACCACTGGCTGAACATATTGAAAGGAAATCCATTGGGTTTGAGAGTGGTTGGGTCTCACTCTCTCCATTCCTATCAGTGTGCAAGACCAAAAACAGGAACACCAGTCTGAAGACACTTGAACTCCCCTCCTCAGATGAGGGGCCTCAGGGCGGTTACACAGTGGCAACTCCGTTAACGCATACAGCCCACAGAATACAATCAACATGTTACAAGTTAAGAATAAAATGAGAGGCTTGGTGGTGCACACTTTTTTTTAAACTATCTCGACTTTATTGTTCTTTTTTTCAACTTTTTTTATTTGAACTAGAAATGGAATTGTTTTATATGACAATCCCAGTTTCCTTCTCCCACACATCCTCCCTTACCACCACCCCCCAACTAAAACCCTATCTATCACATATCCTTTCTGCTCCCTCTGGATGGTGAAGCCTTCCATAGGGTGTCATCAGAGTCTATTGTATCCTTTAGGATAGGGCCTAGGCCCACCCCCATGTGTCTTGGCTCAGGGAGTATTCCTCTATATGGAATGGGCTCCTAAAGTCCACACCTATGCTAGGGATAAGTACTGAACTTCTACAAGAGGTCCCATAGATTTCCGAGGTTTCCTCACAGAAACCCATGTTCCTGGGGTCTGGATCAGTCCCATGCTGGTATTCCAGGTATCAGTCTGGGGAGCAAGAGTTCCCTCATGTTCAGTTCAGCTGTTTCTGTGGATTTCTCGAGGCTGGTCTGGACCCCTTTGCTCTTCACTTGTCCTTCTCTGCATATGGATTCCAGTTCAGTTCAGTGATAAGTTGTGGGTATCGGCTTCTACTTCCACCAGCTGCTGGATGAGGGCTCTTGGGTGGCATATAAGTCAGTCATCAATCTCATTATCAGGGGAGGGCATTTAAAGTAGCCTCTCCTCTGTTGCTTAGATTGTTAGCTGGTGTCATCTTTGTAGATCAAGACATTTCCCTAGTGCCTGATTTCTCTGTAAACAAAAAATTTCTCCCTCTATTACATCTGCATTCTTGTTATCATCTATTCTTCCCCAGACTCAACCTTTCTGCTCCTTCATGTCCTCTGCATCCCTTGTCTTCTCCCCTTCTCATTCTCCTAGCTCCATCCCTCCTCTTCCCATGTTCCCAATTTGCTCAAGAGATCTTGACCCTTTCCCCTTCTCCAGGGGACCATTATGTCTTCTTAGGGTCCTCCTTGTTTATTAGTTTCTTTGACAGTGTGGATTGTAGGCTGGTAATTCTTTACTCTATGTCTAAAATCCGCATATGAGTGAGTACATACCATGTTTGTCTTTTTGCGATTGGGTCACCTCGCTCAGAATCGTTTCTTCTAGTTCCATCCATTTGCCTTCAAAATTCAAGATTTCATTGGTTTTTTTTTTTTCCCACTGACTAATAATCCATTGTGTAAAAATACCACATTTTTTCCATCCATTCTTCAGTTGAGGGACATCTAGGTTGCTTCCAGATTCTGGCTATTACAAATAGTGCTGCTATGAACATCGTTGAACAGATGTCCTTGTTGTATGAATGTGCTTCTCTTGGGTATATGCCCAAGAGTGGAATTGCTGGATCATGTGGTAGACTGATCCCATTTCCTTGAGAAGTCACTACACTGATTTCCAAAGTGGGTGTATAAGTTGGCACTCCCACCAGCAGTGAAGAAGTGTTCCCCTTTCTCCACATCCTCTCCAGCATAAACTGTCATTGGTGTTTTTGATTTTGGCCATTCTGACCGAAGATGGTATCTCAGAGTTGTTTTGATTTGCATTTCCTAGATGGGTAAGGATATTGATTACTTTCCTAAGTGCCTTTCAGCCATTTTAGATTCCTCTATTGAGAAATGTCTATTTAGTTCTGTATCCCATTTTTTAATTGGTTTGTTTGGTGTTTTGGACTAGCTTCTTGAGTTCTTTGTATATTTTGGAGATCAGCCCTCTGTCAGATGTGGGGTTGGTGAATATTTTCTCAGTCTGTGGGCTGCCGTTTTGTCTTGCTGACTGTGTCCTTTGCCTTACAGAAGCTTCTCAGTTTCAGGAGGTCCCATTTATCAATTGTTGACCTCAGTGTCTGTGCTACTGGTGTAATGTTCAGGAAGAGGCTTCCTGTACCAATTAGTTCAAGGGTATTTCCCACTTTGGTGGCTCATGCCTTTAATCCCAGCACTTGGGAGGCAGAGGCAGGAGGATCTCTGTGAGTTTGAGGCCAGTCTGGTCTCCAGAGGGAGTGCCAGGATAGGCTCCAAAGCTACACAGAGAAACCCTGCCTCGATAAATAAAAACAAACGAGTAAAGGAGACGGCAGAGAGCAGACACCTGTGAAAACCTAAGCAGGGGCTTGTCTAGTAATTGACAACATGATTTGCTTCGTAGGAACTTGTGATTCCAAAGGGTAAAACATACTGTAAAGTCAATAAATTACTTTTATTTTAAAATGTAAGGGTATGAAGGAATTTGAATAAATTCAACAAATAACAAAATATGATCTTAGATTTTAAATATGATCATGTAGGAACTACTGTTTATGAGAAATACTTTAAAACACTTAGTAATCTTAAAACATAAATATAAACAATTACTTTAAATAATGGCCACAATAAATTTCATCCCATCAAGAGGGAAGCAGAGACAGGTGGATCTCTGTGAGTTCAGGGCTAGCCTGGTCTACAGAGTAAGAGTTCCTGCACAGGCTCCTGACTTGGGTGCAGGGGGGGGGAGACACTGACAAAAAAAAAACTGCTTGTAAATTTACTGATCAATACAGTTAAAATTCAAAATTACCTAAGGTGGATCAAGGTTAAACCTTAGCTTCCTTTGTTGGTGGACTGTAACCTGTGAGTCATATGAACTTTTTCCTCCTCAAGTTGGTTCTGGCCAGGCTTTGTCAGAGTAATAAGAAACGCACAGATGAATATTGACACATACTTGGACTTATAAAAAAAAAAAAAAAGCCTACCTGGGTACGGCGGGAAAGGTGGGCCAGCAAAGTCCCTTGATGTAACAGAATCTGGAGGACCAGCATGGATGTTTCCCAGAGTAGGCGGTGGGGATAGGGGTGGCCTACTCATAACGGGACTTCTTGGATCTTCTGCAATGGGAGGGCCTCTGGGGTCTCTATCCTGGGGAACCGGTGAAGGGATGGAGCCAGGGCCAGCTCCCTCTGATTCAGCAGGAACAGAGTTGGGCAGAGTTGAGTTCTGTAAGAGAGTGAAAATCAGCAGTTAGTAAAGCCACTTGATGACCAGCTCCTTTCCTGGAGTGTCAGGCATAGAAGAAGGCAGTCCATGGCATTCCACAGTACCTGCGAACAGGTTCAGTTTCCACACCAGTGTAGGAGCTCCTTATGTAATATCCTAAGTATTTTTACTAACTCAGCAGAAAACTTTAAGCATGGTAGTAATAGTCTACCTGGGTCTCCCTGAAGCACAAGGACATTTGTGCTTCATTTGTCTCAAAAGAGACACTTTAAAAAAATAGATAAACACTAGGTGGTGGAGGCACAAGCCTTTAATCCCAGTACTCAGGGGTATATATCTGTCAGTTCAAGGCCAGCATGGTCAAAAGAGTGAGTTTCAGGAGGGGCTCCATAGCTTCCATAGCTACTGGGAACCCCTATCTCAAAGTGAACAACAACAACAAAAAAAGATTATTTTCAAAATGAC
The DNA here is from genome assembly GCF_003668045.3 of Cricetulus griseus. Lineage (NCBI taxonomy): Eukaryota > Metazoa > Chordata > Mammalia > Rodentia > Cricetidae > Cricetulus > Cricetulus griseus. The sequence continues at coordinate 143,327,952 of NC_048598.1, forward strand.
CAAAATCAATGCTATATTATAAAACTAAAATATTTTAAAATTTAAGATTTAAAGGAAGAAAATCTGAAATAGTATAGCTAGCATAGAAGCTTTCAAGTTCATCTAAAAGTTGTTCTTATTTAAATGAGAGATAATCAGGTTTCTTTCTCTTGTTTTTTAATATTTTTTATTTCAGATGTATGTGTGTTTTGCCTGCATGTATGTCTGCATAACACATATATTCAGTGTTCTCTACGGATAGAACAGAACTTCTAATCCCTTGAACCTGGAGTCAAGAAGGGTTGTGAGCCTCCAGTTGGGTGCTGGGAATCAAACCCAGGTCCTCTAGGAGAGCAGCCAGTGCTCTTAACCTGGAAGCCATTTCTCCAGTCTATTTGGTTGGTGCAGGCAAGATCTGCTTATATAGCCCACACTAGCTTTTAATTTACAATCCCCCTCCTCAGCCTGTCAAAATGTCAGTATTATATGCATCATCAAAACTTGACTTGTGATCTGTACTATTTCACAGAAGGTTGCAAGCCAACAATGAAAGTATTAATGCTAAGTAGAGGTATTTTTATTAATATCTTGATATCACAAAGTAGAATAGCTCTAGCCTTATTCTAATAAAACCTAGAAACTAGCTGTGGATTAATGGGTAGAATTCAATTTCTAATACTTACCACTGGGTCACCTTGGGTTTCATTCTTTCTCAGTTCCAATTTTGAGGATACTGGCCCATCTAGACAGAAAAATTAAACCAGGAAAAATTCATGAGTTCTCACTTCATTATCAGACAGTTTCCAGATCCAAATGACACTAACGTGTTCCACTCCCCTTACTGGGACAGGGAATAACTTGACACGAATACACTAGTATTCCCCCGTAGGGGCCTCAAAGCAGCCTGAGACTTTTGGATATTTCAGTAGAAGAGACATTCTTTTGCAGTGTACTGCTTTTCTTCCTGGCTGGCTCCTAGTTATTTTGATGCTTCAGCAGTCTAAGTGATTAGGCTTAGATAGCCCAATAGATTCAGCATCTATTTTCTGTCTTTTCTGTGTGCCCTCTTTTCACTCAGTACATAATATATACTTGTAATAAAGCATTCTTATAGGTAACTCAACAAATACAGAGCCAGGCAGTTTCGGGGCAAGCCTTTAATCCCAGCACTAGGCAGGTAGAGACAGGCAGATCTCTCTGAGTTCCAGGCTAGCCTGATCTACAACAGCTAGTTCCAGGACAGCCTGCAAAGCCACAAAGAAACAATGTCTTGAAAAACCAAGGAAAAAAATCATCTACAATGAGGTAACACAGACCCAGAAGAACAAACATGGTATATACCCACTTATGAGTGGATAAATGCTATTAAGAAAAGGATAATCATGCTATAATCACCAACCCAGAGAGCCTAAGTAACAAGAAGAGTGTGTGGGGGGAGAGAGACATGCATGAGTCTCCCTATGAAGTGTGGCACTGTGGGGGTGGCCTTCGAGTCTCCTAAGTTCAAGTTATGCACAGTGTCACAGTTCACCTCCTGTGTCCTGGGGAATCAAGATGTAAAACTCTCAGCTCCTTCTCCAGCACCATGCTTGCCTGCATGACCCCATGTTTCCCACTGTGATGACAGTGGAGTAAACCTCTGAAACCATAAGCCACCCGAGTAAATGTTTTCTTTATAAGAGTTGCTGTGGTCATGGTGTCTCTTCACAGCAACTGGAACCTTAACTAAGACACCAACCAAATGGGGCAGGAGAGATGGCTCAGCAGTTAGGAGCACTGGCTGCTCTTCCAGAGGACCTGGGTTCATTTCAAGCACCCACATGGCAGCGCACAACTGTCTGTAACTCCAGTTATGCAAGAAAAAGAAACCAATAAAATAAACAGAAACCATTAAATAATTACAAAAATACCAAGGGAAAAGAAAGTTGGATTTGGAGGAATGCTATACACAGACACAGGTTTCCAATGTTACTTGGGGCGAGGGGGGATGGGAGGAGACTGTCCGAGAGACTGGAGGAATAACTGGTGAACTGATTCCTTACTATAATGGTACTTCCTACTAAGACCCATACATGTTAATTATTGAAGACATCCAAATGAATGCATTAGTTCCTCAGCTAGTCTTACAAACCCTCTTCTTGCCACAATAAACAATTGGGAGCTGAGCTTAGCAGTTCTTGCCTGAAACCCCAACACTTCAAAATTCAGAGAAGAGGATTACCATGAGTTTGAGGCCAGCAGGGGCTACACTGTGAATTCCAGGCCAGCTGGAGCTACAGTGAAACACTGTCTCAGAAAAACAGTAATTAAAATAAAAATAGTAATTTATATGAGGTAGAGTGACCTACACTCAGGAAGCTAGACTTTTAAAGCAATTTAATGTACTACAAGGTCCCAACACAAAATGAATATTCACCGACCATGGCTCCAACACACAAAATAATAGTGAACCATGGCTCCAAATTAAGTAATATTAAAAAAATTCTATTAAAAATCTATTTCTTACAGGATAAATTTAAATGAAAAAATACAAATACAACTTTAATTAAGCTCCCCTTATCTATTTCAGGAGCAGTCTTGTCCATCTATCTGAAATGCCCTGCACTCTGACCACCTCATTTAGCTAGACTTTTGAGTAAATCTTTCATCACCTCTTCAGAGCTGTAGCCTCCTTCTCCTTTGCCCTATGTATGTATCATACTTCTCTTCATTACAACTTAAAAATTTGCATCATAACCACTGTGGTACTTACTCTTTTTTTTTGGATATTCATATGGGTGTCAGAATAACTAATTTGTGAAGCCCTTTGCATTAGACAGATTATAGTACCTTAACCTTGACCACCACTAATTGTTACTGCAGTTGCTGGTTATAGTACGGCCATCACAAAACTAAGATCCATAGAGCTATTTACTATATTTTCAAACCAATTCCTCACTAAAATTTTTTGTTTATTTCTTTTTCAACACAAGAGCTTCTATGTGTAACAGCCAAGTACAAGTGTACAAAGAGCACGACACACATGCAGAATGAAGAGGAAACAAGAAGCCAGTCTCCATATGTAAGTGCACATCATTTTCTAAGTCACTCTTGACTTCTAAATCAAGATTACCATCATCTGTTATATAGTCTCCAAACAAGCAAGTCCAAACTTTGGTCTTCATCAGGCTCTCCATCAGAGACTGGATATTGAACAAAAGAAGAAAATAAAAAGAGAATGTAATCACTTGGGCTAATAGCTTTACAATTTAGAACTTAATTAACAGTAATTTAAAATTCAATCCAGAGCCAATGAGATGGCTTGGCAGGTAAAGATATCTGCCACTAAGCCAGATCATATGAGTTTGAACCCCAGAACCCACATGGTAGGAGAATTTGCTCCCAAAAGCTGTCTTCTTAACTCTGTACACACATCATGGAAGGCACATACCACACACATACACATACAAGTAAGTTTCTAAATATAATACATTATTAAATTAAATCCTCATGTGCTCTAATTTTCTCCCTGCAATTAGGACACATAAATTTTTGTTTGGTTTTTATTTTGTAACTGCAACATTTATTGACTATTAAATCTTTAAAAAAAAAAAAAAGAAAAGAAAAGAAAAACCTTGCTGAGAATGGTACAACATCTTTTATCCCAGCACTCAGAAGGGAGAGGCAGGCAAATCTTTGTAAGTCTGAAGCCAGCCTGATCTACAAAGTGAGTTCTGGTAAGAAAGGACTGCCTCGTGAGACCCTGTATCCAAAAAGAAAGAAAAGAAGGAAGGGAGGGAGGGAATGAGGAAGGCAGGCAGGGAGGAAGGGGAGGGAAAGAGAAAGGGAAGGAAGGAAAGAGAGAAAATCAAACAATATTTTATGATGGTTCGACTTCCTAGCCACTATATGACTACAAAAGAGTAAAATATTTTCTTCTGTGTCATCTGCACCTGAGTGTGCAGGGGCACATCCGGCTGCAAGAGCATGAGGCAGGAAGACACAAGTGTCTTCTTCTCTCACACTCTAGCTTACGGCCTGGAGACAGGACCTCTCATGGAATCAGAACTCCACTACTTGGAAGCTTAGGCTCTCATCAAGCTCTGGGATCCACTGTCTCTGTCCCCAGTGCTGGGGCTTACAGGCATGTACAGCCTTGCTCATCTTTTAAGTGGGTGCTTAGAATTCAAACACAGGTCCTCATGCTTCAGAGCAAGTGCACTAACCCACTAAACCATATCCCCAGTCCCTAAAATATTTTCTTCTGGCGTTTCTTCCATGTCTTACTAAGTAAGAGTTGAACTGGAGAGACAGCTCAGCAGTTAGGAACTTGTTACTCTGCTAGAGCATCTAACCTCCTTTCCCAGCACCCATATCAGGCAGCTCACAGCAGTTTATAACTCCAGCTCCAGGAGAACCAATGGTCTCTTCTGGCCTGGGTGGGCATCCACAGGGTGGCCTTTAACATATAGGGTAAAAGCTGTGTGGTGTTTCATCTATCTGAGAGATACAAAAGCTATGAAGATGTATGAATATCTATAAAAAGATCATAGACACCTTGGCACTGCACTCCCAGGCTCATACCTACACATGGACACATACAGATACACACTAGTTAAAAAAATGAACATCCCTCTGGAGAGAAGGCTCAGCAGGTAACAGCACACACTGTCTTGCAGAAGGCCCAAGTTCAATTCCCAGCACCCATATCCAACAGTTCTCAACTCCCTGTAACCTCAGCTGCAGGGACTCCAACACTTCTGCTTTCTGAGGGGAGGGAAACTCACACGCACAGACCCACAAAAAATAAGCCATAGATCCTTGATTTATTCAAGGAAACAACTAGCTGGAGAGTCCAACTGAGACAGACAGACACATTGTAAAAGGATTGGAATGGAGCCCTGGAAGTTCTCCAACTGTGTTTTTGCTGCTGTTGCTTTTTGAGACAGTCTGACCATATAGCCCTGGCTGGCCTGGAGCTCAGACACATCTGCCTGCCTCCCAGTGCTGAGACTGAAGGTGTGCACACCATGCCTGGCTCAGCAGTGCTGTTTTAATCTCCTGAAGGAAAGAGTATTTTCTAGTAACACAGGTAACGTTGCTTCTGAGCCTACTGACCAAAACCAAGTGTGATGTACAAGTAACAAGATGACTGTGCACCATGCCTTTCTCTGGAAGATCCCATTTGAAACTACTTGCTAATCTCTTCCCTTTCTTCAAGGCTTCTGGAAAAACAAAAATGCCCTCCAACCCTGAGCAGTGCTGAGGTCTCACATCCCATTCCTTTTTACTTAGGGAGAACCCTGAGCTTCCAAGTAGAGTAAGGAAGTTAGAGGAAGGAAAGCACAGTCATCCCTCGGCATCCACATTGCACTGCTCCAGGATACCTGTCACTACCATTGCATGAAGACAAACTGCATGGGTGTTCACGTCCTTTACATCAGATAGCAGTGCTTGCATATAACCTGTATGTATCTTCATGTACACGTCAAATCCTCCTAGACGACTTGTAATAACGAATGCAACACAAACGCTGCATTAACAGTTGCAGGGAATGAGAGGAAGTCTGCACATGCACAGTCAGAGGCCATTATTTTCTTTTATTTATTATTAGTGTTTGTTTTGGTATGTCTGTGAATTGAGTATGTATGGCAAGCACATGAAGGTCAGAAGACAACTGAAGTCAGCTGGCTTTCTCTTTTTACTTTTCTGTAGTTTGGAGACCAAACTCAGGTCGTCACTTTTACTCAATGAACCCTCTCATCAGCCCAAATTTGTTAAGAGCACCATTCTGTGATTGGTTGAATTTAGAGAGATAGAGAGTCCAGTATATGGCAAACTGTAAGTAAAACTAAAGCTAGAATGTCTTGAAAACATTCTTATTATTTTTTTACATTTATTTATTTAGGTGGGGAGCAACATATGTGTCATGGCATAAGCCGGAAGATCAGAGGGCAATTTAGGAGTCAATTCTCTCCCTCTACAGAGTGAGTCCTAAGAATCAAATGAACTGGTGTCAGGAAGTGTACAGCAAGTGCTTTAACACACTCAGTACACTCAATGGCCTAGGTAATGTTAATTTTGTATTCCTACAATTAGAGTCATGTTCCAATTAGTGTATGTGGGTGTGAACCGAGAGCCATATGGACGGGTTCAAGTACACACACCACAAAAAACCTACACAGGTCAGAAGACAACTTTTGGGGTCAGTCGTTTCTTTCCACCTTGCTTGAGACAGGTCTCTCCACTGCTGTGGAAGCCAGGCGAGCTGACCTCAAGCTTCTGCCAGACTCTGCCTCCATCTCTCTACTACAGAGCACTGGCATTAGATACTATGCTACAAAACCCAGCTTCTAAGATTCTGGGGATATGAACTCCTATATTGGGCTTAGGAAACATGATTTACCCTGGGAGCCATCTTCCCAGCCTGAGTTTAATGATTTAAAAAGCATTTGTAGAATGAAGTAACACAAACTTAGTAGAGATAACAAGAATATTCAGCTAAAACATATAAACTAAAACCCAGTTTCTTAATCAACAGAAGCAGATGTCGGCATAACAAGAAAAGGTAAAAATCATTATTTTCTTTATTTACTGATAAACACCTGGCATAAATATGAGACGACAAAGACATGGGGTGATAATATATATATTAAAATTTATGTATCTTCAAGAAGCATTTGAAATGTGACAAAAGACACAACAATAGCAATAAAAGCTGTTAAAATTATTTGTATTTCCAATTAAGTATAAAATTGTGGCCAACTAATGACTAAAACCAAGGAACCATTACCTTGATCTCATTTTCTTTTTCATTTAGGACTTGCTCTGCCTGTACTTTGGATCTTCCACATATTGCTTTCTGATTATTCAGTTCGTCAGTTTGTTCTTTCGTTTTTTCAAATTCCTCTAAAAGCTGATAAGAAAACAACAAGGATGTGAAAGACAACACAATGTTTAGATGCATTTATTTAAATATTTATATGCATTATTAAAAGATATTAAAAAGGTAGAGCTGCTATTTAAAAAAGGAACTCAGATGTGGCTCCCATTGATAAAGAACTTTCAAAAAAGACGACTGCAAAAATAACCAATATTCTCCAACTGATTTACAAGGTAAGTTTTTATCAAGTACAAGATTTTGACACACACTTGTCTGATAAATCTAGTCAACTCTTTCTTTGTATCACATATAATATGTCAGACCTCATTATTTAATGATATTTTTTTAGTCACCATGCTGCTTTGTTCAGGGTTAACTGAAGATGGCTAACCCTCAAGCACACTATTGATCTTGAACAGATATTCTGCATATGCTCTGAGCCTGAACTGCACTGAAAGTTCCAGTCTAGCCTGGGCTACATGGCAGGACTTTGAAGTGAGGAGGAGGCACTATTGATTACAGTATGGGAAATCTACACAGGAGTCCTCACCACCATGTTCTCTGAAATCTAAGATGACAGAACAAAGATGTAAAAGGAAAAGGCATCAACCCAAAAAGAAAATGAACAAATAGCATGTAGGGACACAGCTGTGATAAAAAGACTCCACAGACAATAGACAGAAGAAACTTAAGCCAGTTAGACAAACAGAAAATAAGATGATTTCACACAATCCAGAAAGGCTCATGATTTGAAAGCAGTACTAACAGAGGGAGGAGTGGAAAACAAAAGGGAAGAACTGGGGAACTGGAGAGACAGTTGAGGAGTTAAAAGCACATGCTGCTCTGGCAGAGGATCCACGCTCAATTCCCTGCACCTGCGCTGAGCAGCTCACAAGTGCCTATAATTCCAAAGGAGCTAATGTCCTCTTCTGGCCTCTAGGGTGCCTGCACACACATGCACACACCAACACCCAGAAGCACACACATACATTCTCCTGTTTTTTCTCTCCTTCCTTCCTCCCTCCTGCTCCTGTCTTCTCCTAGACATGCATATGCACGTCTCATTCTCTGCTACTCATCTCTTATCTTTGTTTCCTTTATGCCTGCATATAGCTGGATGTTTCAGCCCTACTGGTGTGCTTCAATCATGCTGGAAGGTATTATGCATACACCAGAGGAAAAAATTATATCAATGTCACCTACCTGTGAACCGTGCAAGATACAGTAACAACACACCTGCAACATATGCCTACTGGTACAGTAGTGCCATAAATGCTATGAAAGTAACCAACCACTTCCTAATTGGATTTAAGACGAGCCAGCTCAACAAGATGGAACCTAGCCCAGCACAGTCACACACATCTTTTATCTCAGTGATCAGGAGGCAGAGGCAGGTGGAATTCTGTGAGTTCAAGGTCAGCCTGAGCAGCATAGGGAGTTCCAGGATAGCCAGGATTACATAGAGAGATTCTGTCTCAAAAATTAAAAGCCAGGTGGGTGGGGGGAGATCCATTCCTGACACTGTTAAGGTCTCTGGTTCCTACTCACAGTTACACATGTATTCACATGCACACGTTAACATTCTCACACACACACACACACACACACACACACACACAAATCAACAAATAAAAATGTTAAATTATGGAGGCTGGAGAGATGGCTCAGAGGTTAAGAGCACAGACTGCTCTTCCAGAGGTCCTGAGTTCAATTCCCAGCAACCACATGTGGTTCACAACCATCCGTTATGAGATCTGGTGCCCTCTTCTGGTGTGCAGATATACATGGAAGCAGAATGTTGTATACATAATAAATAAATAAATAATGTTAAATTATTACAATAATTCCAGTAACGCACAGAATCAAGAGATTTCAGAATGCAAGTGTCCAACATATGAAGAAACATTATGAGACATCATCACATAATTTCAGAGAGCTAAAGTTAACAGAAGGATATTGTTTGTGAAGAAAAAAGAGCAGGAAACAAAGAAGGCAACATAATCTACACAGCATTCAAGTCCCAAAACCAAAAGTGGAAAGGGAAGACAATGCAGCAATGTCAAAATTTTATTTACATACACACTTTTGTGCTGTACGCAGTACAGCAGAAAGATCTCTGGGTTTCAAGTCATCCTGGGCTACATAGGTAGTTCCAGAACAGCCAGGACTGTTTTCACAGAGTAACCCTCGATTCCCCCCCAAAAAACACAACAACAACAAAAACAAAACAAAACAAACAAAAAAGAAAGTCAAAATAAGTACTAAATATCAGGAACATGAAAGAGAACAAGGAGTTGGACCTACTGCTTAGTGGTTAATACCAAGCACTGTTCTCAAGAGGTCCTGAGTTCACTTCCTAAAACCCACATCAGCCTAGTCACAGCCACTTATAACTCCAACTGCAAAAGAGTCAACATCCTATCCTGGCCTCTGAGGGCACCTTAATCATGAACACAAATGCACACAAATACATACACATACACATACACATACACATACACATACACATACACATACACATACACATACACATACACATACACATACACATACACTGTAGGCAACCTGTAGCCAGCCCCTAAGTAGGCGAGGCTACAGCGTCTGTCCAGCAAGTACAAAAGTGAAACCGAAAAGAGAAAACGCAGTCCCATGCAAGTATCGCTCTATGTCACCCTGACCAGGCCCTCACAATCCTGGTCAGGCACACTTGTAGCCAGCCCCTAAGTAGGCGTGGCTACAGCTTCCCCTACAATACACAACAAAAGCCCACTAGATCTATAGAACAGGTTCTTTTTTCTTTTCTCCCTTCCTTCTTTTCCTTTCTTTCCTCTTTCTTCTTCCTTCCCTTCTTTCTTTCCCTCTCCTCTCTCTCTCTCTCTCTCTCTCTCTCTCTCTCTCTCTCTCTCTCTCTCTCTCTCTCTCTTTCCTTCTTTGAGACAGGGTTTCCCTGGTTATCCTGGAACTCACTCTGTAGACCAGGCTGGCCTGGAACTCAAGAGATTCACCTGCCTCTATCCTGAGTGCTGGGATCAAAGGTATGCACCATCACCAAGAGAATCCAAGTTCCCAAGGAAAATGGCTCCCAGAAGGCAATGAAGGAGGAGAGATGGCTCGTGTTGAAGAGTGCCCAGTGTTCTTGCAAAAGACCTCAGTTTGGTTTCCCTTACACATAGCAGGTGGCTCATAACTGCCTGTAATTCAGTTCTGTGGGGGATCTGATGCCTCTGGCCTCCAGAGGCACTTGCACATGTGTGCACATAACAACACTCAAGACACACACATGCACATAATTAAAATTAAAAATTAGAAGAAGAGACAGAGGTGGCAGCAGGCAAGGTAACACACACCGATAAAACCAGCAATTTGGAGGCTGACTACCACAGTGAGTGCTAGGTCACCCTAAAATACACTAGAAGACTCTCTCTAAAAGAGTAAATAAAATAATAATAGTAGTAATAGAAGTTTAAATGAACAAATTAGCCAAAGTGGTTGAGTGAATGACATATCCATAGAGATAGATTACAAAAATATATTACAGGAAACCAAGCAATTATTAACAAGAGGATAGTCAAGTCAGACAGGCTGCTTTTTAGACACTCATAATAATGGAACCAGACATTGTCACACCACTAGGGTGGGAAGATGGTAAAGGCTCTAACGCAAGAGAAAAGGGACAGTATGTCTTAAACAAGGTGAAGGTAAGGACCAACACCAAGTCATAACCTGTGCACAGTCGAACTCTCACAGCACACACACACACTCCTACCTCAATATGCATACTGTAGAAAGGAAGGAAGGGAGAGAGGGATCAAGCAAGGGAAAGGAAGGCAGGAAAGAGACAGATAGGGAAAGGGGGAAGACAGACAGACAAACAGAATTTTCTCGACAAAAATTGTACTGGGACAACAGAAGGGAGGGCACATGTGTTCAAGTGTCTAAGTGAGAGCGGAATGAGAATAAAAGCTAAGTCCCACTTTACCTGCCCCCAGGACTCCTTCTTCCTCTAGGCCCCAGTTGGTAATCTATTCACTCTTACTGCATTCTCTGCTGTGAGGAGTGGTGTTAGCTGCAGTGTGCTGTGAGTGTCAAAATGCTAACGGACAGCCTGGGCTTACTTCTTTCATGACAGAAGATAAGATGGAAGGATCCACTTTTAAATCCATTATGGGAGATGGAAGTCTGCATGGGACACTAGCTGCTCTCAAAAGCCTACTCATTCACTACACAACTCCACACATGGGTCAGTCGTGAGGTGTCTAGAATACCAAACGCTATATTCACATCTAAAAGAGTATCTGTAGGCAACAAACCTCCTTCAGGCTTTCCTCAAGTTGATAATTTTCATTCAGGGTATTTTGTATTACTTCCTTAAGGTGTTTTTCATTCATTTGAAATATACTGATGTTAGTTTTTGCCTAAGTAAAAGAAATACACAGTTTATAACAATTTAACAGAAAACCTCCTGTTTATGTAATCTCTGAAAAATATAAAGTTTAAGCAAAAGCCAAAACATGACACTATTAACAGCAGAAGCAGTATCAACACTACTTTGATGCAACACTCATTTGTCAAGTGACTTTGAGCAAATTATTGAAATTCCATGTACTATACAGACAATTTTGTTAACTACTGAAATAGAAAGACAGAAAAGAACAAGTATTAGTTACTGAATTATTGGTTTATTTCAAGACTCACTTAAAACACTGCTTGCACTGCCTATTTGCCAAGCATGGCTTCACTTGCTACCAGGAACAGAATGACCTGAAGAAATCGCTGATACAATGGGTCATCATCCTTAGCAACCTGCTATTGCCATGTGCACTTCAGAAAAATCTTGCTTGCTTGCTGCCCACATTGTGATTTTAGAAAAGAAACCGGACCCAGAATTAAAGGCTTTCAGGAGGTGCCCTGGCTACAGTCCACTGGTGATGGTGACATCTCTCTTCCACAATCACTAGTGCAGGAGTAGTTATTCCAGAAAGATCCCACACTACTTACTCTTTGTCTCCTGCCCTAAACTTGGTACTTCAGGAAGCAACTCTGGTTAGGATCGTTACCTGTTACATAACTTCAAGAGTGCTCAGAAACAGCCATAGTTTAAATCTATCCAGGGGAAGATGAATGTCACTCAAGGTAACTCAAGTTAAAGCAAATGCATATTTAAGAGTCTCTATATTTCAAATACTAATGTACTATTTTATTACCTAATGTGATGGTTATTCTTGGTTATCAACTATATCTGGAATTAATGAAAACCCAAGCAGGCTATAAATAATTTTTCTCAATTAAATCATTTGAAGTTGGAAGACCCACCTTTAATCTGGATCTTTTTAGATGCTATACCTTCTGGCAGCAGCCTATCTAAAGGATATGGAAGGAGGAAGCATGCTTGTCTTAAATTTCACTGGCAAGTCCATTCAGACTACTTCTTTGGGATTCCAGTGGATACTGAATATCAGGTGAGAAACCCAGCCTCACAGACTGAGAAACTACTGGATTCTTAAACTCTCTGTTGGTAGACTGCCATTTTTGGACTAACTGGACTGCAGCCTGATGATTACTCTAATAAATTCCCTTGAGATAGGTAGGTAGATAGACACATGGATGGATGGAAGGAGGGAGGGATAGATGTCATCCCGTTAGTTCTGTTCCTCTAGAGAATTCTGACTAATATATCTAATAATAATCTGAAAACATGAATGTTCTTCACAAGTGACAGACCACTTAAAGTAATTCAACTTACTTCAGCGAGTTGTATCTTGACATACTCGGATGCACTTTCTAGAGATTGTATCGTTTTTAAAATGTCTGTCATCTGAAAATACAGTATCAGTCATTATATTTAATATGTCCCTTTTGCTCCAAGACAACATGCATTAGTTAGGTACATTGTTAATTTATTATTAATAAAAGTGAGAGGCCAGATGAAGAGGCCTTGTCAGCTTGCTTACCGTGTGCTCACAAGAATTTTATAAATTATGTGATAATAGTACATCTTCACAAATTGAATGTATCACGGCACTTTTCAGGTTCAAGATGAACCCACTAATTCATATTTCAATAATATCAGACATATTAAGATTTCCTTATGCCAGAATTTAAAGAAAAAAGTTATAAATATTACAAGTTAATATATATATATATATGCACACATATTTCTCTTCACTATATTATTCTCTTCAGTATATTATTAGAGAGCCAAGTGTGGGGTTGCACACTTGTAATCCAAGCATTTAGGAGACACAGGCCAAGAAGGTCATGAGTTTGAGGCCAGCCTCAGTTATGCAGTTATACACACTGGGATATATTCTCAGACTGTCTCAACAAATGAAAACAATAAGAAAAAAGGAATGTGCAGAAACACTTATGATCATAAAATTTAAAGAGTAATAATTTGACAGAGGTGATGTCACATGCCTTTAATCCCAGCAAACAGGAGGCAGAGGCAAGTAGGTCTCTGTTAGTTCCAGGCCAGCCTGGTTTATAGAGTGAGTTTCAGAATAGCCAGGCCTATTATACAGAGAAATCCTGTCTCAAAAAACCAAAAAACAAAACAAACAAAAAAAAGTGAAAAGATCAGATGTGGAAACTGTTCTCATGGTCTTCTACATTCTATGTTTTACATACATGAGTTTCTTGTTTTGTTTCATTTTGCTTTAGTTAGATTTATTGCTTGGTTGGTTGGTTTTGGAGTTGTATTAATTTATTTTCATTTATTTACACTTTTGAAAATAGTGTGTCCTCCCACTGTCAGGCCAGGAGAGCATGGAAGTCTTGCCTCTTCCTCCCAAGTTCTAGGATTACAGGTTTGCATCACTATGGCTGGCTTACAAGGAATATTTGCATCAATATCACAGTATTATGTAAGATTCATAATTCTCTTGGAATACACAGGACTCACCAATTCATCTTGTTCATAATGCTTAGCTCTCTCTTCTTCGAGTTTCTTCTCTAAAAGTAGTATTTCATCTTCAAGTTGAGATTTATCTCTTTCTAGATTTTTATACATTGTCTACAATAGAAAGCTAACTTTAACAAGCCAGACATAAGAATTTTTTAGTTAAAGTAAAAATCAGATGATTATAATCAAACAAATTTATAAACACTGTATACATTTGTTCATCTCTCTGATATTAAAATAACAGCAGGCCTAGCAGCAGCCAGCAACTTATATGAAAAGATTAAGTATTGCACACTCCCATAGGCTAACCAGGACAAAGACCACCCCAGAAGGAATTAATATGGTTACATTCCAATGAAACTTTTATGTACCAAGACAGAAGACAAGGGAAAATCCAGTAAGCACAGCTTTGACAGAAATGTCAACATTTCTAAAGTATGCTAAAAAGCATGTTACAGGGAGAAAAGACAAGTTCAATTAAATAGAAAAATAAATATAAAAATCAAGAGTATGTCATCATATTTTCCATTGAATGACATTTTGTATAATATTTTTAATTTAAAGTGATTAATTATATTATAAGATTGGTTTTTGGATGTTAGATACTATAATTAACATACCTATGTTTGTGATCCTTCAGCAAACTTGTTAAAAAGAACAAAACCAATATGTATTATAGTAGTCTCAAAAATGGATCTCTCGAAATTTGACTATTTCATTACAAGATTTCTGGCTTGAATCAAGATTACTCTACTGATGTGATGTTTATCTGCAAAGTCAACTCTCAAGCTTTGTAAAACTTGTATTACATTATAGTTTGTGTGCAACTATGATTACTACCCCTAAAGATGGTTTCAATTACTAAAATTAGATAATTTTCTAAGGTATTCAATGTAGCCAAATCTCAACTTATCTTACTCATAATGCTCATAAATTTGCTGTCATAACAAACGTGAGTTTATATTACCTGCAACACCAAGTCTGAATAAATATTTGTCTTTGTTACCCAATAACAACTTTCCTGTCAGTAAGCATGCCAAGCAGGTTCTAAAACTCTTTATATGTTTTGGATTAGTGTCTGTCTGTGTGTGTGTGTGTGTGTGTGTGTGTGTGTGTGTGTGTGTGTGTGTTTTGAGACAGATCTGGCAATCCTCCAACATTAGCCCCCCAAGTTCCAGAACCATAAGCATGCCCCACACTTGCCTAAATTTCTTTCATTCTGGGAAACTAATAAGTTCCCATTGGGATAGCACTTACAATAGAGGCTCTAAAAATAACACATAGAAATCACAAAAGGCTTACCCAATAAAACATAGCAACTACAAAGGGCTCTTGAGGATTTCATAGGTAACAAAGAAAAAATTAAGGAATGTATTTGGAATCTAAACTTCTTCTGGGTTCTACAAGAGCATTCTAAATCATTGGACAAAATTCCTACTGAGGACAGACAATGACAGAACTACCACACTGGACTGAACACCTAAATCAAAGGTACAAGGTCTGATTTCTATTTTATCACCAGCAGGAGCAGGCTGATTCTACTTACTATACAGGCTCACACTCACTTTTTACAGCCCTTCCATCTGCAAACAGTATCCAGGCACTCCATCACATCCTACTCTGTCTGCTAAGATGAATCATTGTGTCCTCTGAAAACAGGAGAGTTAATTCTATCTCTCCTAAACTCTCCAATCATGTTACTGATTGAAAACTGGCCATGATGGAGTGTGTAGACAGGGATTAAATATTTATCACCATGCCCCTATTTACAATGTAAACCTCTGGTCTAATTTTAGGTAATGCCTACTACCATGGTAAGAAAAAGATAATATGGTCAGGCCCTACTTGTCTCTTACTCTTATGCTTAAATTTGTGAGAGTTTGTGTCACCTTCCTGGAGCAAACTATGTCAAAAAAAAGGAATGGTCTTTTCAATGCACCCTTAGGAGTATAGAATAAAGGACTTTTTAATATAAATCTATAGATTCTGATAAACTGACTTTGTATCCCTAAAAACAAGGTAATAACAAGACCTGAAACTGTTTTGTTTTTTAATGTTTTATGCTACCTACAAATGCCATTTCCCCTAAGCTTTTCTCTAAAGTTTAAGATCCATATATACCATTTCATAATTTCTGAAATAATTATTTTTGAGAAAATAACCTATTTTAAATAAGAATCTTTTCCCTAACTTTTAAATCATAATTTTTTCCCTTCAGACTCTGCTTCTGTTGACGCCTTGTTGACCTCCTTTAAAGATGACTGTAAGCCTTCATACTGAATAAAACAAGACAACACATGAGTAAAAACTACAAATTTTATCTCAAATTGTATCTAAATAGATGCCAAAGAAGCAAACAGAATCTATCTCCACATATATAAAATTCCCTTGGATTTTCTGAGCTTAGTTTTGCCATCTAACCACTGTGCTGAGCAAAGTCAGGACCGCAAACAAGCCACAACCACCAGCCTGGGCAACATATGGCACAACTTTACCCTTCTGACGAGCAAAGTTGTCCCAAGTCTGCTGGGGGTGAAAACTCTAACAGCAAGAGTGACTAAAGCATATCCGAAGAAGTGAGTTGTCTGTTATCCCCTGAACAAATCAACAGCTTCTCCAGTCTTTCAATGGAGCCATGTGTAGTTACTGGGAATCATATTTACACCATGTGACAAGGCAAGAAAAGAAGATACAATCTTTAAGTTCCAGACCAGGAAGGAAGATGAAATCTGTGACCAAGACCAGGCTGATCTACAGAGAGAGTCCCAGGACAGCCAAGGCTACACAGAGAAACCGTGTCTCAAGTCTCAGCACCTCAGAATGTGTGTTATTTGGACACAAAGCCTTTAAAAATCAGTAGGTTCAAATAAGGCGGTTAACATGACCCTAACCTAACATGACTGGTATCCTAAGAGGAGAGCATTAGGACAGAGTGAGACACAACAAGCAGACAATGCTATTTGCAAGTCAAGGGACAGGCCACAGAGAAAGCAAAGCCTGCCTACATCTCCATGGACTCATTTCCAGAACTGTAAGGAAATTCACTCCTGCTGCTAAAGTGGCATTTTGTCACAGTAGCCCTAGCTAACTAATATAAAGCCCAAATGAAGACAGTGAATAAAGTCTCTACACCATAACAAGTAACAAAGTACCTTTACATCCTTGATAGGTGAAAATCTCATGACACATTACACCACATTAAATTGTAATTCTAAACCTCAACCTTCTAAGGCACCAAACAAGACATAAATATAAGCCACAGATTAGATGATATTTACAATCAATATATATCTGACAAACCTCTTATACATAAGATATAAAATATTAAAAACAAAAGCCCTTCTTCTATATGATATAAAGGGACAAAGATTATGAGTGCCTTTAAAAGGGTGGAAATGGGCCAGAGAGATGGCTCCATAGTTAAGGAGCTTGCTGCTAAGTCTAATAACCTGAGTTCAACCCCAGGGACCCACTTGGTAAAAGGAGAAAGCTAACTCCTCTGAGACCTATGATCACCACACAAATGCCTTCTGGGTACATGGGCACACACACAGAGAAACAAATAGACATACACAATAATAATAAAGTCATTTTTAATGTGAAAAAGACTTAAAAGGCAATTTCACAATATCTAAATGAGCAATGAGAAAATCAAGGTGCTCCCACTCCTTAGTCAGGGAAGATAAGCACTATACATCACCAAGAGGACTCCAAAGATAAAAGGCTAAGTGATGAAGGTGAGGAGCAAGGGAACTCTGCATTGAAACAAAGCCTGATGGCACTGAATAATCCATGGAGAACCATTAAGTGCCACACTACAATGGATGTTATTTTCATTCTTACCTCCTTTTGAGCAAGGCTCACTTTTTCAAGTAGTTTACATTTCTCTTCCATTAGCACAGAAAGTTCAAGAGCGAGTCTTTTCTCTCTTACTGAGAAGGCAAAGTAAAGATTATTATGACTAAAGTGTTGTCACTTTTTTAAAATATATACAACCACAAGATCTAAAATCAAAATGACTACTTACCAACATAAAATCGGCTTTGAATCTGAAACAAATTTTTAAGAAAATTATATTAAAACAAATATACCTTCAAGTAAATCTATATGAAGTCTACTCCCAGCTTTAAGATAACAACTTTCTTATGGCCTTGTGAATGAATTACCCAAAAGCATTCTATTTCCAATGAAAACAATGCTACATAGTAAGATCTCCCATTGAAGATTTACATTGTTATCATATTGAAGCCTTTGAAATAGCCTAATTCTAAAAACACCAGTTTAATTCCACTTAATCCTATGTTTCCCACACATATATTTGGCCCTAAAACAAAGTATTTTAGAGATCTCCTATTATTAAGTCTCCTACTGTGAATAATCAAAATAAAAGTCTATGAAATATCATGGGGGTCTAGGCCTAGACTGACTCTAAAAAACTCATTAGCCTTTGTCTTCTTTAAGCTTCAGCTCTCAATGAAGAAGGGAGAAATCCACCCTTGAGAGCACTGGGGCTGGGGAAAAGTGATCAAGGGAAGCAAACAAAAGACTTCTGCCACCTACACAACAGAGACAGAAAATCAGAAGAAAAAATAGAAAGATAAGGTAAAGTGGGATGTGTGTAAACAGATATAAGGAAAACACGAGTAGAGGGTCTCCATGAAGAAACTAGAAAAGAAGTCAGTGCACAAGGGCCAATATCTAAAAAGAAGTCTCAGAAAGAAAAGGATATGGTATGACTCCCTCCTAAAAAACAAAATTAACTATAGGAAAGGCAATAAAGGATCCAGGACATGTGTACCTCTACACAGCAGGCCAGAGGATGATATCAGGGATTATTAACTGAATATAAATGGCAGTAGTGTTTTTTACTCTAAAGTTAGGAGGTAGAAACATCTGCTGGCTTTTTAATACTGTTAAAAACAAACACAGAACACCTACCCCCAAAAAAAGAAGAAAAAAAAAAGAAAGAAGATTGGGGCTTTAGTACTAGTATATAGTATCCCTAAAAAGAAAATCCTTTAAAAATCCTTACACACAAAAATATTACTCTAAATCTGTATTCAGTTTATAATAACTGCATATTACCACAAGTAACCCAGAACACTATGACATGATTTATTTCCATGAAATAACAAGTTGTTCAGTCTAAACACAGAATTAGGGTTAGAGAGATGGCTCAGTGGTTAGGAGCACTTGTTACCTTGTAGAGGACCAAGATTCAATTCCCATCACCCACACTGTAGCTCAGAATTATCAGTAACTCCAATATCAGGGGATCCAACAATGCCCTCTTCTCACCTCCGTGTGTCCCAGGAACATGTGATACACATACAGCATACATGCAGCCAAAACAGTCATACACATAAAATGAAATAAATTTTAAAAACCGAGAATGACCATACTCTTACTATGAGTGGGTACTTACTGATCGGAAGCCTCTCCAAAGAAGTAAAAAAACAGCAAGCAGTCCAAGAGTAAGCACACATATCACCAATTGGAATGATGCCCCACTAGAATCAAAGCTTGCTGTCATATCTTCCGGCAGTGCTGCCACAACCTTCAAGACAAAGAAGTTGAGCCAATAAACACCCATTTTCCACAGTACTGTTACAAAGACAGGTACAGGTGACATGGTCAACTCTATTAATATGGAATGGGCTGCCATAAAATACAAAGCAGAAAGCCTCCAATCACACTTTCTGGCAACTGACAATTGTTTTACCTGAGTGACTAAGTGTGGGGAAACACAATGGTTTTCAAACAAGAGTTATGAGGAGATCCTCAGAGCTTAACTCCATGAGGGTTGGAGGATAACCACAGAATGTCCAGAAAAGAATGTTGTGGAATATTTTTATGTGTTGACTTCTTTTATGTTGCATTTGTTTACCTCTGTAAAGCTGTGTTACTCTGCCTACCTAAAATACCTGATTGCTCTAATAAAGAGCTGAACAGGCCAACAGCTAGGCAGGAGAAAGGATATGCAGAGCTGGCATGCAGACAGAATACATAGGAGGAGAAACCTAGAGAAGATTGAGTGAGGAAAGCTGAAGAGGAGGACGACACAAGGGGCCAGCCATGCAGTAAGAAGAAAAGAAAGACATACAGAATAAAGGAAGGAAAAAAAGCCCAGAGGCAAAACATAGTTAAAGAGAAACGGGATAATTTAAGTTAGAAAAGCTCACTAGAATAAAGTTCAGCTAAGGCCAGGAGTTCATAAACAAGGACTCTCTGTATATTTACTTGGGAGCTGGGTGGGAGACCCACAAAAAGTTATTATTTAAAAAAAAAAAAAAGGCAACTACAACAGAATGTCAATGACCTGGGTTTCCTGCTTTTTCCTGACTTCAAGTTCATGATTTGTCTGTACACACTGGGATTGACAAACAGATCTGCCACTTGTCGGGTGGGAAAGGGAAGTGTCAGAAACAACAGATTTGGGATTTAAACCTTTCCCTCCTGTTTCTTATCTTGAGTTAAAATAATGCAGTTTGAGCCCAAGAAGAAAAGTGCTCTTTGAAAAACAACCCTAGAAATGATGGGCTTGACTCTTTCAGGCATCAACACAGGCCCTCTGGAACCTGCACAGCAGTCTTCTCCTTGTGGGTGGGACAAAATAGAAAACAAATCCTATGATAGTTACTCTCTATGACATCTGTTTTTAGCTAGTCCATCGACAAAGTCCCCTTCCAGGCTGCTATCTACAGTTTACTAACTTCTACCAAATAAATACATGCAATATTATGCTCTGGCCCCACCTTAGGTGTCCTCTTAAGAAGTTTCATCACCAAGAAACTCCAGGTTCCTGGAGTCAGACGAACTACTTGTAACTGACCCCTATCCAAAACCACCTTGCCTTCCAGATCCCAGGGTCCCCTTCCATGGGCTACAAGCAACAGTCAAGCACAGGCATGATGGGTGCCCAAGCTTGGCTATCCCTGCCAAGGCTGCTCAGCACCACAGGGACGCGGCTACTGCACCCAGGACCCGCGGCTCCTGAGCCCAGGACTCACCCATTTCAGTAGCTCCAAAATCCATTGCACACACACCACAGAGGTCCAGGGCCCCGACATAACTGAGGCCATGGGTGGAGGCCCCGTAGCAGGCCCTCTAGCCAGCAGCACACCTGGGCTCAGTAAACTGGGTGCTGGGAATGGGTAGGCTTTGGTGGGATCGCACCACTGCTGCCCTGTTGGAGGAGCCCTGGTTGCACCCTTAGTCTTGCAAGCTAGGCAGAGAGGCCCCCTTTACCTCCTTAGCTCTGGGGACACTTCTCTGCTAGCACTGAAAGGGCCCACACTGTGCCCTCCAAAACCGGAGTAAGGGACAGCTAGAGCACGAAAAGCTGAAACAGCAAGTGTGGGGCTGCAGCCCTACACCCCGAGGACTGGGGTCCAGCCCCGGAGGGAAAACTCCCAGTCCCCGAGTCCCAGCTGCTATTGCACTCTGTCCTATCAAGTCTAAAAACCACACTGTTATGGAGAACTAAAAGCTGAAACACGGAGTTTGGGGCTGCAGCCCTACACCCCGAGACTGGGGCACAGCCCCGGAGTGAAAGCGGTCAGCCCCCTAGCTAGTCTCAGCTCCTATAGCACTGTCCTATCCTCTCCAGTACAAAAACCACACTGTGGAAACCAGGGGCAACCCTCCCTCCTATGCAGAGAAACTGACCTGCGTCATAATCCAGGTCACAATATAGTCTGGCGCACCAGTCCAAGGTTCAGAATTCTGGACACCGAGACGTCAGAGTTTAACCTCTTCTGGTCAAGCACACTTCATGTCTAGATATTTCAACCAAGATAGTTAAGGAAAATATAATTGCCAATATTTACTAAGCCCACGAAAATAAGCATACTTAGTAGGTTTCATTAAATATTCTATAGAGACTCAAATATCATGCTCCAATTAGTAAATTATGTTTTCAATTTCCTAATTTCTCTGGTATAATTTTCAGTGGAGGATATTTCTTTTTGTTTGTTTCCTGGTTTGTTTGTTTCCTGGTTTGTTTTTCCCCGAGACAGGTTTTCTCTTTGTAGCCCTGACTGTCCTGGAACTCACACTGTAAACCAGGCTGGCGGAGAACTCAGAGATTTGCCTGCCTCTGCCTGCCTTGTGCTGGGATTAAAGATGTGCTCCACCACTGTCAGGCTGCAGAAACTCCCACTCAGTGTTCCTGAAACGGCTCACGGAATCTTTTTGTTGTTATTGTTGTTGTTTTGGTTTGGTTTGGTTTTTCAAAACAGGGTTTTTCTGTGGCTTTGGAGGCTGCCCTGGAACTGGCTCTGTAGACAAGGCTGGCCTCCTACTCACAGAGATCCTCCTGCCTCTGCCTCCCTGGTGCTGGGATTAAAGGCAGGAGTCACCAACCCCAGGCAAGGAATCTTTGTTTTAATTTACTCTTTTACGGATTGAATTTGTTTTCATGCATATTTTAGTGCATTCTGCTTACTCTCTCCACCACCTCCTTTTGTTTCCCTCTCACCCAAGACCCCTCCCACTTCTTCCCTGAGCCCTTCCAGAATTCATGCTGTTTTGTTTTGTTTTGCTTTGGGATCCACTGCTTGTATGCAGGACTATCAGAGTGGCCACAAGTTTGGAACTATTCACTGGAGCCTGATGGGCTCACTACCTGGTAAAATACTGAAGGCAATAACTGTCCCTCCCTCACCACCAGAGTCCATCAGTTGTCAAGCATACAATAGGAAGAGAACTTAAAAAATAAAATAAAATAAAACTATATTGGCCGGGTGGTGGTGGCACACACCTTTAATTCCAGCACTTGGGAGGCAGAGGTAGGCAGATCTATGTGAGTTCAAGTCCAGCCTGTTCTACAAAGTGAGTTCCAGGACAGCCAGGGCTACACAGAGAAACCCTGTCTAGAAAAACAAATAAAAACAAAACCTCATTTGGGAAAACAATTTTAAATTTAAATATGGAATGTCAGAAAATGTTCAAACATTTTTGTCACCTGTGAAGTTATCTTTGCAATGTTTTTTATAGAGACTGCATTAGAAAAGGGTTCTCTAGAAAAACAGATCTGATGGAATGAATCTCTCTCTCTCTCTCTCTCTCTCTCTCTCTCTCTCTCTCTGTGTGTGTGTGTGTGTGTGTGTGTGTGTCTGTGTGTGTGTGTGTGTGTGTGTGTGTGTGTGTGTGTGTGTGTGTAACTGGCTGTAATAACTTAACAGGCTGCAGTGAATGGAAAGTTCAAGAATCTAGTAGCTGCTCAGTCCCAGGAGAAAGGGTGTCTCAGCTGGTATTCTGTTATGCTGGAATCCCAAAGTAGGCTCCAATCCAGTGAAGGAATGGATGTCTGAAGGCAAGTACAAGCAGCAAAGAGCCAAACCTTCCTTCTTCCTGTCCTTATTTAGGGTTGCAGAAGAATGTGTGGCCCATATTAAAAGTGTGTCATCCTGACTCAAGATCCAGATCAGAGGTGTGTCTTCCGGATTCAAAGGTCTGGACTACAAGTGGAATCACCCATTTCAAACAAAGCAGAACATCTCTCAGAGGTACTAGCTATATTTCTGGATTATAGTTCACTCCAAATATTGTCAAGTTGACAACCAAGAATGCAGGCCACAGAGATGTACACTAAAGTGAGGCTCCAGAAGTCTATGGCTCTCAAAAAATACTTAATGATTTTGAAATTGAATTTCAAATCCAAGTCTTCCTTTCCATATTTACTCTTACCATTTAATGCTCATAGAATGCTCAAAAAACATAATAATTACATAGAATTTTATAGGCAAGGGTTCAGACCTATCTTGAATATATTTTTATTAAAAGTACCAAGTGAGCAGATGGAAATTCAGAGGTAACAGGATGCTACTATTAGCAAAATGTACCAAATGAAATGTGAGTGGAAAGGTCTGCTCTCACAGGGCTAAAAACATCTACAACAGCTCATTTCTTAGTGTGTCCAAGAGACTGTTCCAACCCTTTGAAGCAGCAGACTCTGTTCAGCAGTCCCCAATTATTACATCAAATCTCTTACTCCTTTCTGATTTTGCTGCCTCTTACAATTTGAGTGAGCTACTTCGAATGCTGAGAATCTGAGGGCCTGTGTCTCAACAACTCCTTTCTGTGGGGGACAACAAACTAAGAAAAGCTCTCCTCCCCTACTTGTTCACAGGAGTACCATTTAACATTATAATACTTATTTTAACTCTCTGTTATTTTTATATACAGGGGTACATTGTTAATGAGGTGTACGGACACTGATACACAGATGATCCCAGTCTATGGGGCTCTCTTCAAAAACACTTCAATGACTTTATGAAGCTAAAAAGCAAAACCTGTCTCAACTCCCTAATTTGCTGTTCTTACCACTAAATGATCAGTAGCTACTGATAAAACATACTAATTACACACAACTTTTGCATATGAGGTCCAGAGAGCCTTTAAGTCTGGTTATCTGCCCAAAAGGTGAAAAGCCTTAGGCTTTTTGCTTCCTGCCCCTCTGAGGGCAAAGGTTGGTACTGTCATCACTAATGTCTATACCCTCTGGCACATAGTAGGCTCTTAATATTTAGAAAGACAATAGTACCCTGTATTTTCTTTAATCATCGCTTTGGGTCTCAAATTATAAAAACTCTTCCAAGGCTGCCTCACAGATAATACTACATTACCGTGGATTTAATTACTTCACTCAAGTATAAGATTTTTTTTCTAATTGAGTTTTATATCCAATTCTCTATCAGTTTGTAAACACATATAAGACTTTACAATTTCCTAGAGAGAAACTCTGATCGTGTTCATAGCAGCACTCCCAACAAGTCTGATTAGCCTCTCTTCTAAGTGATATTTCTGTTAACTTTGGGGAAGATAAGGTCAGTTTTAAGGGTTGGAGCCTGTTTGGGAATGCACAGACTTGCCCATCTTCTCTACAAGCACTACTTCTTGAGCAGTATGAATTGGTCAGTCACCACATTTTCTTTTTTTAATTCTATAAATGAACTTTTTAAAACAAGGAATAATCAATGAGCTCATCAAAATGAAAGCTGACTTATATAGTATTTGTGACTTGCTGGGAAACATTTTCTTTCAAGGTAAGTAAGGCTCAAATTTGATGGAGACGACACCTTCAACTTCAAGGCATCCTTATCGTCTGAGATAGTATCTGACATGGCTAAAGAAACTAACTTGCTGGGTGTTGGTGGTGCACTGCTTTACACCCAGCACTTCAAAGGCAGAGACAGGTGGATCTCTGTGTGTGTGTAGACCAGAGGCCAGACTGGTCTACAGAGGGAGTTCTAGGACAGAGAAACCCTTACTCAAGGAAAAGAAGAAGAAGAAGAAGAAGAAGAAGAAGAAGAAGAAGAAGAAGAAGAAGAAGAAGAAGAAGAAGAAGAAGAAGAAGAAGAAGAAGAAGAAAGAAGAAGAAGAAGAAGAAGAAGAAGAAGAAGAAGAAGAAGAAGAAGAAGAAGAAGAAGAAGAAGAAGAAGAAGGATAGAAAGAAAGAAAGAAAGAAAGAAAGAAGGAAAGAAAGAAAGAAAAAGAAACTTTACAGATGACATTTTTATACATGAATATAATGTAGATGATTATGGCCACCTCCCATCACCCTTTGCTGTTCCCCTTTCCACTTCTGCTTGTCCCTTCTACTTTCTAGACAACTTCTACTTTTTATTCACTTATAGTTGAAATACATACAGGAGAAAATGTGATACTTGTAGTCCCGATCTGGCAGATCTTTCATTTCATGCATTTTTCTGCAAAGGATGTTGCTGCTCTTCACACCTAAAGAAAATTCTCTTGTGGATACATCTCATTGATCCATTCAATCACGTCTTGATGGGCATCCAGGCTGACCTCATTTGTGATTACTGAGAGTAGCACAGCAGTAAACATGGATGTGCAAATATCTCTGCTATGTGTGGTGTGTTGGATGCATGTGTGGTGCATGCACATGTATGCAGCTGTGCATGCTCATATGCATGTTCATGCACACAGACGCCAGAGGAGGCTGTTGACTATCTTGACACAGTGTCCTTCACCCAACAGGAAGCTCACCTTTTCTGCTAAGCTGGCTGGCATGTGGGCTCCTAGGATCTACCTGTGTGTGTCCTCTGAGGTTACATGGGAACTGAGATTTAAACTCAGGTCCTTAGGCATCCACAGCAAATACTCTTACTCACTAAGCCATCTCCCCAGATCCTAATTAGTGTTTTTAATAGGACTTGTGTTATTATGTCTTAGTAGGATCACAATGAGGAGTATGATTTCTTCCCCATATAAGTCAAACAGCAAGACCAAATCTAAGAATTAATAGACTTTTTAAAATTGATTCTTTGTGGATTCCCCATCATGCTTAGTAGACTTTGTTAATGAGATAGTGCTGAAATTTGGATATGGATTATTCTCCAAGTCCAAGTATTAAAGTAGGCCTGCCTGGTTTGTCCGCCCACCACCCTCTGTCCTCCAGCTGCCACCCGAGCCTGAGGTAAGTCTGGGTGCTGCTCTGTCCCCAACCTCCCCCATCAACCCCTGCTCACCTCTGCCTGAACCCCACCCTGGGCAAGAGTGGACCTGCCCAGACCTGAAGGCCCACCCTGAGTCTGGACACACCTCACCCTGTGTGCCCTCCACCCTCGGCCCTCCGGCTGCCACCTGAGCCTGCTGCCTGAGCCTTAGCCCTCTAAATGCCACCTTTAGAGAGGGAGAGACGCCACCTGCACCCACTGGAAGAAGGGATGGAAAGATGACAGAATAAGAACACACTTAACAACAGAAAGACCAATATGACACCATCAGAATCTAGGGACTCCACATCAGCAAGAACTGAAAAGCCCAATGCAGAGGATGAAGAAGAGATGGACCTTAAAAATTATCTTTTTTAAAAAAAAGATTTTATTTATTTATTATGTATACAGTCTTGTGCCTGCATGCCAGCAGAGGACACCAGATCTCATTCAACGTGGTTGTGATGCTGGCAACACAAAAGCTGGGTAAACGATCAGGAACCACTGATGTAAGCATAGCCAATAAAATACAAGAGATGGAAGGGGGAATTTCAGGTGTTGAAGACTCATTAGAGGATTTACAGTCATCGACCAAAGAAAATCTCAAGTTCAACAAATCCCTAACACAAAATATCCAGGAAATATGGGACACCGTGAAAAGACCAGACCTAAGAATAATAGGTATAGAAGAAGGCAAAGAAATTCAGCTCAAAGGTTCATAAAACTTAGTCAACCAAATCACAGAAGAAAACTTCCCAAACCTAAAGAAGGATATCCCTATGAAAGTACAAGAAACTTACAGAACACCAAATAGATTGGGACAAAAAGAAGTCCCCTTGCCACATAATAATCAAAACACCAAACTTACAGAATAAAGAAAAAAATTTAAGAGCAGCAAAAGAAAAAGGCCAAGTAACATACAAAGGCAGACCTACCCAAATTTCACCAGACTTCTCAATGGAAACTTTGAAAGACAGAAGATCCTGGATAGATGTTCTACAAAAGCTAAGGGAACATGAATGTCAGCCCAGACTACTGTATCCAGCAAAGCTTTCAATCACTATAGATAGTATAGAAAACTAGATATTCCATGACAAAACCAGATTTAAGCAATATATATCCACATCCAGCCCTACAGAAATTACTGAAAGGAAAACAACCTAATGAAGATAACTACACTCAAAAAACCATAGGCAATAGATAATCCCACTTTACCAAACACCAAAAAAAAAGTTGGAAATCCACACACAATAACACCACCAACAACAACCCCCAAAAAAACAAGAATCAACAATCAATGGTCATTAATATCCCTCAATGTATATGGTCTTAACTTGCCTATAAAAAGATACAGGCAAACAGAATGGATACGAAGACAGAATCCATCCTTCTGCTGTTTACAAGAAACACACCTCAATTTCAAAGACAGACAGTACATCAGAATAAGGGGTTAGGAAAAGATTTTCCAATCAAATGGGCTCAAGAAACGAGCTGGTGTAGCAATCCTAACATCTATCAAATAAGACTTTAAACTAAAAGCAATCAAAAGAGATGAAGAAGGGCATTTCATACTCATCACAAGGAAAAGTCCATCAAGATGAAGTCTCAATCCTGAACATCTATGCCCCAAATACGAAAGCATCCACATTTGTAAAAGAAACATTACTAAAGCTCAAACGACACATAAAACCACACACACTTATAGTAGGAGACTTCAACACCCCCCTTATACCACTAGACAGGACCACCAGACAGAAACTTAACAAAGAAACAAAGGATCTGACAGAAGTTATGACCCAACTGGGTTTAACAGATATCTATAGAATATTCCATCCAAACACAAAAGAATATACCTTCTTCTCAGCGCCATATGGAACCTTCTCAAAAATGGACCACATAGTTGGCAGCAAAGCAAACCTCCACAGTTACAAAAGAATTGAAATAACTCCCTGTGTCTTATCAGACCACCATGCATTAAAGCTAGAATTAAACAACAATACGAATTGCAGAAAACCTACATATGCGTGGAAAATGAATAACACCCAATTGCACCATTCCTGTGTTTAGAAAGAAATAAAAAAAGAAATTAAAGACTTCCTAGAATTTAATGAAAATGCAGACACAACATACCCAAACTTATGGGACACTCTGAAAGCAGTGCTAAGAGGGAAGTTCATAGCACTAAGTGCCCACATGAAGAAACTGGAGGAAAGTCACATTAGAGAATTGACAGAACAACTGAAAGCTTTAGAGCAAAAAGAAGCAAACACACCAAGGAGGAGTAGATGCCAGGAAATAATCAACCTGAGAGCCGAAATCAACAAAGTAGAAACTAGGAAAACAGTACAAAGAATCAATGAAACAAAGAGTTGGTTCTTTGAGAAGATCAATAAGATAGACAAACCTCTAGCCAAACTAACCAAAAGGCAGAGAGAGAACATGTTAATTAACAAAATCAGAAATGAAAAGCGGGATATAACAATGGACACTGAGGAAATCCAGCGAATCTTCAGGTCATACTTTGAAAACCTGTATTCCACAAAATTCGAAAATCTAAAGGAAATGGACAGCTCTCTGGATAAATATCACTTACCAAAACTAAATCAAGATCAGATAAACAGCTTAAATCGACCTATAACCCCTAATGAAATAGAAGCAGTCATCAAAAGCCTCCCAACCAAAAAAAGCCCAGGGCCAGATGGCTTCACTGCAGAATTCTACCAGAAATTCAAACAAGAGCTAATTCCAGTACTCCTCAAACTGTTCCGCACAATAGAAGCAGATGGGATATTGCCAAACTCTTTCTACAAGGCTACAATCACTTTGATACCCAAGCCACACAAAGATATGACTAAGAAAGAGAACTACAGACTGATATCCCTCATGAACATCGATGCTAAAATACTCAATAAAATATTGGCGAACTGAATCCAAGAACATATCAGAAAAATCATCCACCATGATCAAGTAGGCTTCATCCCAGGGATGAAAGAATGGTTCAACCTACGAAAATCCATCAATGTAATCCACCATATAAGCAAACTGAAAAAGAAAAACCACATGATCATTACAATAGATGCTGAAAAAGCCTTTGACAAAATCCAACATACCTTCATGATAAAGATCTTGGAGAGAACAGGAATAACAGGAACATATCTAAACATGATAAACGCAATATACACCAAACCAACAGCCAACATCAAACTAAATGGAGAGAAATTCAAAGCGTTTCCTCTAAAATCAGGAACAAGACAAGGCTGTCCACTCTCTCCATATCTCCTCAATATTGTACTTGAAGTTCTGGCTAGAGCAATAAGACAAAAAAAGGGGATCAATGGGATACAAATTGGAAACGATGAAGTCAAACTTTCACTATTTGCAGACGACATGATAGTCCACATTAGTGACCAGAAAAACTCTACCAGGGAACTCCTACTGCTGATAAACACCTTCAGCAAGGTAGCAGGATACAAAATTAACTCAAAAAAATCAGTACTCCTACTATATACAGATGATAAATCCAATGAGAAAGAAATCAGGGAAACATCACCTTTCACAATATCCACAAGCAATATAAAATATCTTGGGGTAACACTAACCAAAAAAGTGAAAGACCTGTACAATAAGAACTTTGAGACTTTAAAGAAAGAAATTAAAGAAGATACCAGAAAATGGAAAGATCTCCCATGCTCTTGGATAGGTAGAATTAACATAGTAAAAATGGCAATCCTGCCAAAAGCAATCTACAGATTCAATGCAATCCCCATCAAAATCCCAAGACAGTTTTTCACAGACATTGAAAGAACAATACTCAAATTTATATGGAAAAATAAAAAACTGCAAGATAGCCAAAACAACTCTTTACAATAAAGGATCTTCTGGAGGCAGCACAATCCTGGACTTCAAGCTCTACTATATAGCCATAGTTCTGGTATTGGCACAAAAATAGACAGATAGACCAATGGAATTGAATTGAAAACCCTGATATTGTCCCACGAACCTACAAATACCTTATTTTTGACAAAGGTCCTAAATCTATACAATGGAAAAAAGATAGCATCTTCAACAAATGGTGCTGGTACAATTGGATTCAGACATGCAGAAGATTGCAGATAGATCCATACCTGTCACCATGCACAAAACTTAACTGCAAATGGATCAAAGATCTCAGCATAAATCCAGCCACACTGAATCTTCTAGAAGAGAAGGTGGGAATTACCCTTGAACAAATTGGCACAGGAGACCGCTTCCTGAACATTATGCCAGTAGCACAGACATTGAGGTCTGCAATTAATAAATGGGACCTCCTGAAACTGAGAAGCTTCTGCAAGGCAAAGGAAACAGTCAGTAGGACAAAACGACCACACACAGAATGGGAAAAGATCTTCACTGATCCCACATCTGACAGATTTCCAAAATATATAAGGAGCTCAAGAAGCTAGCCACCAAAACAACAAACAATGAAATGACAAAGTGAGGTGCAGAACTAAGTAGAGAATTATCAACAGAGGAATCTGAAATGGCTGAAATACACTTAAGAAAATGCTCAAAATCCTTGGTCATCAGAGAAATGCAACTCAAAACAACTCTGAGATACCACCTCACACTGTCAGAATGGCTAAAATCAAAAATACCAATGACAATCTATGCTGGAGAGGATGTGGAGAAAAAGGAACACTCCTCCATTGTTGGCGGGAGTGTGAACTTGTAAGACCACTCTGGAAATCAGTATGTAGGATGCTCAGAAAAATAGGAATCAGTCTACCTCAAGATCCAGCCATTCCTCTCTTGGGTATATACCCAAAAAGTGCATGTTCATACAACAAGGACATATGTTCAACCATGTTCATAGCAGCATTGTTTGTAATAGCCAGAACCTGGAAGCAACCTAGATGCCCCTCAACTGAAGAATGGATTGAGAAAATGTGGTACATTTATACAATGGAGTACTACTCAGCAGAAAAAAGCAATGGAATCTTGAAATTCGCAGGCAAATGGATGGAACTAGAAGAAACCATCCTGAGTGAGGTAACCCAGTCACAAAAAGACAAACATGGTATGTACTCACTCATATATGAATTTAAGACATTGAGCAAAGGATTACCAGCCTATAATTCTCTTCACCAAAGAAACTAGGAAGCATGAAGGACTCTAAGGGATAAATGTTGCCCAGGAATGGAAGTGGCATGAACTCCTGAACTAATTGGGAGCATGAGGGTAGTGGGGAGGGAGCTGCTACAATAAGAGCAAGAGAAGATGAGTAGAGGAGAGGAAATGGAGGGGCAGAAATATTGAGTTGGGGAAAGAATAGAGGAAAGAGAGCAGGATGAGAGATACCATATCAGAAGGAACCACTATAGGCCGAGAAGAGATCTGGAACCAGGGAGATCTCCAGAGACCTACAAGGATGACACGATCTGACAATCCAGGCAATGGTGGAGAGGATAACCTAAAAGCCCTTCCCCTAAAATGAGATTGATGACTACTCTTTATGCCATCCTAGAGCCCTCATCCAGTGGCTGATGGAAGCAGAGACAGACATCCACAGATATACACTGAGCTGAAATCGGGAATTTAGTTGAAGAGAGGGAGGAATGAAGAGCGAAGGGGTCTGTACCAGGTTGGAGAAACCCACAGACACAGTTGGCCTGAACAAGGGAGAGCACATCGACCCCAGATGCTGGCGGGGAGGCCAGTACAAGACTGATCCTGACCCCTGAATATGGATGTCAATAAGGAGACCTCTGCACTCCATGGAGCCTCTGGTGGTGGATTAGTATTTTTCCCTGGTACAAGAAGGGACTTTGAGAGCCCATCCCACGTGAAGGGATGCACTCTGGCCCTGGACACATGGGGAAGGGCCCAGTCCCAGCACAGGAAGATTTGGTGGACTTTGCAGAGCCCCCGTTGAGAGCCCTTCCCTGCCTGGAGAGTGGTGGGTGGATGGGTTGGGGGTAGGTTGGGGTTGGGGGAGGAGGGATGGGGGTGAGGGGAGGGAGAGGGAGAAGGGACTTACATGTGATACAAGCTTGTTCTCTAACTAGAACTAATAAATTAAAAAAACTTAGAAGCAATCAATATACCCTACATAAGTGGATGAATAAACTGATAATCTAGACAATAAAATATTATTCAGTGCTCAAAAGTGTGAGCTCTTAAACTATGAAAATACTGAAAAGCTTGAAAGTGTATTGCTAAATAAAACAAGCTAAAAAACTACATATTGGATGGTTTCAAATGTACAAAATTTTACAATAGGTAGGTCTATGGAGATGGTAAACAGATCAGTGGTTGCCAAGGGCTAGAGGCTTGTGGGTGTGTTTATTGTTTCCTGTATATGTGCCAGGGCACATGTGTGAAGGTCAGAGACAACTCTGGGAGTTGGTTCTTTACCCTTCAAGCCTACATGCAAGCACCTGTACCAACTGATCTTTCTCTCAAATCCATTTAAGCCAATCTGTGTTTTTTAATTGGAGATTTAAGACCATGTTGGAATTATTATTAAGATGTCTTTGAATTAGAGACTGACCACCATTTACATTTAGGGTTTTATTGAGAAGTGTGTGTTAATTCTTGCAATTGTGTTGTAGCAGTTTCCTGGTAGACTTTTCTTTCTCCCTTACTTGTCTTAAAGGTTTGCTGGCCTACTGACTACAATGTTTGGTTCTTTCCTATTCTGTGTACTTCTTCTGTTTTCTTTTTTTTTTTTTTTTTTCTGAGACAGGGTTTCTCTGTGTAGCTCTGGCAGTCCTGGAACTAGCTCTGTAGACCAGGCTGACGTCAAACTCAAAGAGATCCACCAGCCTCCGCCTCTCAAGTGCAGGGATTAAAGCCGTGAGCCACCACTGCCCAGCTTTATGTTCATTTCATCTTATGAAGTTTATTCTTAGCTTTTATAATTGTGACAATCTTTCTCATCTGTACATAGTGATCTTTTAAGTACTTTTTGTGGTGCTGACTTAAGAGATCAGGAATTGCTTAGTTTTTGCTTATCCTGGAGCCTGTATGGTCCATCCGTGGAAGGGATAACCATACCATTGCTAGATACAGAAACCTTGGCTTGCAGTTGTTTACTCTCGAGCTAGAAGCACATCACCCTGTACTCTTTGGCCTTTGCATTTCTCCCAAGAGGTCTGCTGTGATGCTGACAGGTTTGCCTGTGTCAGTCATGTGGCTTTTCTGTTGCAGCTTTGTGTCGTCTTTCTTTTCTCTGTATTCTTTGCAGGGAGAGGTTCTTTTCTAGTCATGTTGGGAGTTCTAGATGTTTCCGATACTTTTTCTTCTGCTTATTCTAGTGTGCAGTCCCCTGGATCCATATGGTATGCTCTCAACTGGGTCAAATTTGTTTTGTTTTTGCATTTGCTGAACTTTGTTATTTTAGAGCTTCTATGAGGAAGGAGTAGTGTGGAGTGGCTTTTAGAATCTCCCTTTGCTGAATCCCTTATACAGGTTGTTTAATTTTTAATCCTAGTCTTGAATTGACTTCCTTATGCCTATTTGAATCTTCTTTTCAGTCTTGGTCACTTTTAAAAGTGTTTTAATTCCTTAACATCTCAACCATTTCAATATCATTTGATTGGGTTTTGGAGACTGAACTTTAATAGCATTCATATTTCTGGTGTTTCTACGCTGCAAATTTGTACATCTGTTGGGATCTGTAAGTTTTACATAGGGGTCTTAGTGGAAGATGTCTCCTGAAGTTTCAGTCCTCATTGCCACTAAGAAGAGAGAAAGCATAGTTCAGGAGCTGACCAGATATTTTGAAACCTAGAAAAATAAAAGCTAGGTGTGTTAATGCCTTTTAATACTAGCATTTGGGGGCAGAAACAAGTGGGTCTCTAAGATGAAGTCCATTCTGGTCTACATACCCAGCTTTAGGCCAGCCAGGAGTACATAGAGAGACCCTGTCTCAAAAAAATGAAAGAAAGAAACAACAGCTAACTATGATAAATGCCGTCTCATGCCAGAGGCTGTGTGCTATATTATGTGGGCATGGGAAATCCCGCAATGCAGCTGAATTTCTAACCCTGTCTGTTGGACTTTGAAAGCATAAAAAGCAGTAGGGCCAAGGAAGTCTGTGTTGGCAGGTCGGGACACAGACACTTAAGTGTTCAATCGTAGCCAGCATGTGGGTCTCAGGCCCAGCTATTAGGGTCCTCCATGTCCCTCTGTGGTGGAGCCCACTCTTCTCCCACATAGACTCAGGTGCATAAATCAGTATCCCAGCCATAAGCAGTTCCCTGGACCCACTGATTCTCAAGGTGGTTGTAGGTAGAAGTATCTGTCCCACAAGCTGCTCCCAAAGCAACCACACAGAGACTTAATATTTACTATACATATTTGGCCAATAGCTCAGGCTTGTTAACTAGCTAACTCTTACATTTCACTTAACCCATATTTTTATTTTTATCTAGGCTTTGCCATGAGGCTTGGTACCTTTTCTCAGCACCATATATCCATCTTGGTTCTCTCTGCATCTGCTCGCTACTCCTTTGACTCTGTCCTTCTTCCTAGCATTCTCTGTTTGGCTCTCCCCCTAACCTTATCCTATCCAGATATTGGCCAGTCAGCTTCTTTACTAAACCAGTCACAGTGACATATTCATACAGTGTATATGAATATTCACAGTGATCACTTGGTTGGTGGAAAGAGGAGAACTTTAGGACTTGTGCATATAAAAATGCAATGGCTACTGCTATCATTGGAGGAGAAATTTGATGACAATGCCTCTCCTAAAATGATTCACCACCATAGTACCGTGAATGAGCTAGTGCAGAGGTCCCTTGCCCAGCATCTGTTTGCTGTGCAAATATCAGATTTCTCATTTTAAGCTGTGTTGAAGGTTTTCTTTTAGATCTGTTTTATATGTGTGGGTGTTTTGTTTGCATGTTATGTCTATGCACCTTGTGTGTTCAGTGCCTGCAAAAGCCATAAGAGGGCATTGGGTCCCATGGAACTGGAGTGAAAGGCAATTTTGAGTCACTAGGTGGGTGCTGGGGCCCAAACCCAGTGAGACCCCTCTCTAAAAGAAAGCGTAGTCCTCAAATTCATGTGGATTTGGAGATGGAGCCATTGGCAGATCCTTAGAATTAGGTCATAAGTGGAAAACTATGTTGGCATTAATAGCTTTTGAAAGTAAGAGAGACAGGTACTGGTGAGCTTGATTGGTCACGCTACGATCCCCTATCCCTTTCTTCCCCATGTGTGACGCACCAAGAATGTGCCCACCCTGTCTTTTAACTGCCCAGCCTCCAGAACTATGTGCTAGGTAAATTTGTTTCTTTTGTAAATTATCTGATCTGGGGTATTTTGTTATAGCAACAGAAAATGCACTAAGAAGATGATTAACTCTGCAGGTGTTAATGTTGATGTCAGTGTTGTGTCTTAGTTCAAAATATGAAAATCAGTTCATCTTAGTTTCATTCAAAGAAATGGACTAAGTCCCACTTTCATTTTTGTTTCTCAACTTAAATACAAATGTGTGGACTTTACCTCTAATGCACTTACTAGATTTACAATTATTTTCATCTGCAGAGAGCACTCATCTCAGAAACTGAGAAGGTACTTCCTTCTAAATTAGCAGAGACTACTTGAGACAAAAACAAAACAAACAAAAAGGTTTATTTAATTTTATCTGTATGTGTGTATGCCTGAGTATATGTTTGTATAACCCATGCATTCTGGAACCTGCAGGGTTAGATGTCCAGAACTAAAGATAAAGGGCATCCCAGACTTCAGCATGGAGGCTGAGAACTGAACCCAGGTCATGTGCAAAAGCAGTAAGCACAC
Organism: Cricetulus griseus; assembly: GCF_003668045.3. Classification (NCBI taxonomy): domain Eukaryota; kingdom Metazoa; phylum Chordata; class Mammalia; order Rodentia; family Cricetidae; genus Cricetulus; species Cricetulus griseus. The sequence goes on from NC_048598.1 coordinate 143,363,944, forward strand.
TTAATGGCTGAGCCATCTCTTCAGTCCCTTGCTCATTTTTTAAAAGGTGTATTTATTTATTGTGTATAGTGTTCTATCTACATAGTTGCCTGCACACCAGAAGAGGGCATCAGATCTCATTTTAGATGGCTGTGAGCCACCATGTAGTTGCCGGGAATTGACCTCAGTAACTCTGGAAGAGCAATTAATGTTCTTAGACTCTAAGCCATCTCTCCAGCCCCACTTACTCATTTTTTAAGTGTATAGCTCAGTAGATGTTTACAGATTAATTTTGCTAAATTCAAGATTTAGAACATTTTTTATCTAACAAATTCTACTCTTTTACCCTAAGAAAACAATGATCCAACCCTGCTATTTGATTGTTCCAGAATTTCATACAGATAAAATACAATTGTATTATATACAATTAATAAATGCAACTTGTATCCATATTATAGTATGTATTAGCACTTGGTTCTTTTTTATAGTTTATTCCATTGTGTGGAATAGTACCAACTGGGTAATATTTACATTGTTTCTAATTTAATTTCTATTATGAATGAAGTTGCTATGAAGTTTTGAATGAAATTCTTAATATACTTTCTTTTATCTATCCTGGGTAAGCTCTTACATTTGAAATTATTGATCTGTATCTAACTGTTCAACAAACTGATGAACAATTTTCTGAGTGTATCATTTTGCACTGTCGAAATAATATGTGTGAGTTTTAATTCCGTATCCTTGCCCACACTTGGTATTATAAATCTTTGTAATTTTAGACATTCTGGGGTATGTGTGGTTACTCATTGTGGTTTCAACATCCATTTCTCTGGTGAGGGATAGTGAAGAACATGTTTCCATGTGCTATTCACCTTTCTTTCATCTTGGTTGCAGTGCCCCTCCCAACCTGTTACTTGTATTTTATTGGCATTGTTTCTGCTGCTGCTGCTGCTGCTGTTTTTGTTGTTGTTTTCCTTTGTCTGAGACAGGCTCTAAATCTCCCACAGGCTGGTCTGGAACTCACTGTGTAGTAGTTTGGCCTTGAGCTTATGGCATTCCCTCTTGAGCCTCCCAGGTGCTAGAATTTCAAGCATGTGCCATCCCATCTGCTTAAAATGCTTTTTTGGATTGAAGTCTTTTAAATAAATATATGTCTTAAAAGTATGTAATAGGCACCAGTGACAGTTGGACTGAAGGGAAAAACACAGATTGTGTGACTGCTCTACTATTAGTAGGAATTGAAAATGATGCAATTTTTACTTTATAGAATCTCATCCTCTAACACTTAGAAGTATTTAAATTTTTTCTTCTGAGAAATTAACTGTTCTAAGAATTCCATATGTGACAAATTAGAATGAAGAAATGACAAAGTGGAAAATGCTTCCAAAGCAAACAGTTACAAACTGTGACACTGTGCCTGTGGTGTGTGAGATGCCAGTGCTCTCAAAACAGCACCTTTCTTTCTGTTATTTGGTTTGCTCTTTGCTTTCGCCTTTGTTTTCAGTTCTCTCTTATTTGGTTGGGAGGTGTTTGTTTTCTTTTTAGGAGGTTTTGTTTTGTTTTTAGACAGGGTCTCAGACAGGTGTGTAGCCCTGGCTGCTCTGGAACTCACTATATAGACCAGGCTGGCCTTGAACTTAGAGAGATCTGTCTATCTCCGCCTTCTGAGTGTTGAGAATAAAGGGGTGCACTGCCTGACAAGAGCAGCTTTCTGTTCCTTTGTCAACATGAAAAAATGTTGAGGTCTTTTTTTTTTTTCATGACTTTCTTTGAATATTTTATAAAGTAAACTGTTTCTAGCCACCATTGAGATGCTGTCTTGAGTTACTAGAATGATCGATTTGAAACTTTCTGAAGGACAAAAGTTAGATGATTTCCTTTAGCAGTCCTAACATTTTACCTTGATGGTGTTGCATTGGTTTTAATCACTTTCATAGATTAAACAGTTACCATTAAAGTTATCCTAAGTTTTATGTTATTAAATCTCCACATATGTTCTGCTATCTGAATGAAGAAAATCAATGAAAAGGAAAGGAAAGGACATGACTGCTCCTAGGTGTGGTGGAGGAGAAAGTTTATTGCATATAAAAAGGGAGAATGGAGGTAGAGGCAGGGACAGGGACATCTGGGAGAGTCCAGAGTGGACATGGCCACACTGAGCTGTGGGGAGAGGGGGAGGGGAAGGGAGAAGGGCGAGAGGGAACCAGGTACAAAGGGGGTGGCTAACCAATTGTCTGTTCATAAAAGGGAAGGGTGGCCCAGACTGTGGGATGCAGAGGTCAAGGTAGAGGGCAGCCAGCCAGACCCTGTGACAGGTAGGGAATGAGAGATACTGGAGACCCTGCCAGCCAGGTCCACTTTGATATGTGAATAAACATTTCAGCCATTTGTTCCAGGTTTGAAACTTAACACTACCATCTAGGAGTTTGTATCTTAACTATTCATTTGCTTTCTTGTATTTTATTTATACTTTTGCTATTAGAGAAGTATTTTATAGCTGAAATTATCTAAAACTTTAAGGATCTTTACAGAGTTTTTGTTTGGTTTGTTTTGTTTTGGGGGGACAAGGTTTCTCTGTGAGGTAGCTCTGGCTGTCTGTCCTAGAACTCTCTTTAGAGACCAGGATGGCCTTGAACTGTTCACAGAGAACTGCCTGCCTCTGCCTCCCCAGTGCTGGGATCAAAGGTGTGCACCATTACCACCTGTCTGACTTGAGAAGTTCTTGTGATTGACATCTCTTACAACTTCAAGTGCTCCTGTTCCCTGTGTAGCCTCATTACTTGTACCTGAGACCTGTGAGCTCAGCATTTGGCTTCGGTCACAGTGTTGTCCACAGTCATTAAAGCTTGAGCACAAGCTGCCTTTAGCATGTTTGCTGTTTCTCCATACATACTGTCACTCTGAACATGCACAGCAGTCTGAAGGTGGTTTGGCTAGAAGGTAGAAACTCCTCTGGAATATCCTTTCTACATATTTTACTGTGTATAATGTATTAAACATTTGGGAAATCATTTTGACCATTTTCCTCCCATAGGAACCTCCAGAAGTTTAGTCTGTTTGGAGATGTGAGTGTTGTCCAGCAGCAAGGAAGTTTATCCAGCACAGACCTCAGCAGGTAGACCCTGACTGCAAGAAGATTAAGCAGTAAGTACACAGTGACTCTACAGGGGCATGTGTTAATAGTGAGTCTAGCTTTTGACTGAAAACTCATGAGACACAATCAAGAACAATGATCTTAGTTTTCTTTAAAAAAAAAAATATGGAGGTAACCTATAGGTGAATACAGTTAAGAGATTGGATGAATCTCAGAAACAATTTTGGACTTTAAAACATTGTTGAGACACTGATAGACTATGGGGACTTTTAGAGTTGGACTAAATGCATTTTGTATTATGATATTGTTACAACCTTATGGGGGCTAGTGAGTAGAGTGTGGTAGTTTGAATGTAACTGGCCCCCATAATTTCACAGGGAGTGAAACTGGTAGGTGGTGTGGCTTTTTGGAGTTGGAGTGGGTATGGCCTTGTTGGAGGCAGTGTGTCACTGTGGGGGCAGGCTTTGAGGTTTCCTATGCTCAGGAAACCACCCAGTATTTCAGTAGACTTCCTGTTGTTTGCAAGATGTAGGACTCTGAGCTGTTCTTCCAGCACCACATCTGACTGTATGCCACCATGCTCCCTGCCACCATGGTAATGGACTGAACATCTGAAATTGCAAGTGAGCCACTCCAAATACGTGTTTCCTTTATAAGAGTTTCTGTGGTCATCGTGTCTCTTCACAGCAATAAAAACCCTAACTAGACACCATCCTACCACAGGACACTTGGTCAACTATGTTCTAGCAGCTTTATTCGTAACAGCCAGACACTGGAAACAATCCAGATGTCCCTCATCCTTTAATGGATAAATAAATGTGGTGCATTTACACAATGGAGTGTCACTCGGCTGCTCAAAAAAAAAAAAAAAAATCTGAAATTTTTAGGTAAATAAATGAAATTAGAAAAAAAAAATCATCCAGAGTGAGGTATCACAGACCCCAGAAAAACAAACATGATATATACCCACTTATAAGTGGGTATTAGTTATTAAGAATAAGATAATCATGCTACAATCCAGAGAGGCTAAGAGACAAGGAGAGTGGAGGGGAGGATATGCATATATCTCCCTAGGAAGAGGAAATACAATAGTGAGTGAGTGGACTGGGGGCAGATGGGAGTGGAAACAGGAGGGATCAGTTGAGGGTGGAGGATAGGGAGTGAGAGTACTGGGAGAGATGAGTGGAATGTGGGGGGCGTATTTCAGGGATGAGATAGAAACCTATTGCAATAAAAACTCCCAGCAATCTACAAGGGTGACCCCAGCTAAGACTGGTATTAGGGGATCCACACTCTGAACCTGCCATATTCTATAACCAGGTGAGGCTTCCAGTAGAGAGACTGAGAGACCAACTCATTAACAAAACCTTCAACTTACAAGTAGTCATGGCTGCAAAAATATGGTGGGGTAAAAGTGGCTTATAACTTGTGGGAGTGACCAACTGTGATGGTTTTAAAGAAAATGGTTCCCAAAGGGAGTGGCACTACTAGGAGATATTGCCTTGTTGGAGGAAGTGTCACTGTGGGGGAGGGGAGAGAGGGAGAACTAGGGTTTATATGTAAAATGAAAAAAAAATTAATGTTTATGGGTCTATGTAAATATATGATATGACCTAAATACATGAATCTATATTCAAAAAGATATTGGAAAGCCAGAAGGGACCATCACCTGGAGCGATGTAAACATTACCTCCTAACAGATGCTTTCCATTGTTTCAACCAATGTCTACCTTTCTGCAAGGATTATACATTGCTTTTCTTTATTTTTAAAAATTAGGCAGAGAAGATTACACATATAACCTATAATTACACACTCTTACTGGTCAACAGTAATGCCCAATTTAATTTCTTGAGCTTTAACCTGTCCCATTATCACTTCAAGTAGCCTAAGTATAAAGGTAACTAAATGTGTTACTGTTTCAGGCTCTTGTCTTGATGCTAAGAACAAACTATGACTGAGCCAGAAACTGGGTCACTAGGATTCACAGACAAGGAAACCTAAATTTTGTATGTGATTATTACGGGCCTGAATTAGCACTTAAATTATACATTTGATTTCTTCAATTGCAAATCTTAGGTCAGATATGGAACAATTATGCATGTTTGTATGCACAATAAAATTCATAGCATACTGGAAGTATAAATTGCTAACAGAAAGTAAGATCCTGACCAGGGAGACAAAGAAGAAAAGTGGGTTTAAACAGAGATTTAATGATGTCAAGAATACAAATGTTTCAATATAAAACTTGACTATAGATCGTAACTTCTTTCTTCATAGGAACAATACATAAACTGACAAATTTGCTGAACCAAGTAATAAAATGGAAGGAGTAGAATTTCATGTTGTAAAAATCTAGAATAAGAACAGGGAAAACAGTGAATTCAATGAAAAGCTTTTCTTTCTGTGTAGAGCAGAAATACCTCCTGACCATTGTTCCCAATGATGCTCAGGAAACATTCCAGTTACAATCACACCACTGTGCTTCAGTCCCTTAACACTGAAGAAAAAACCCAACTTAACAGGCTAAACACACTTATAGGAAATTCATTGGTTGGGTCTCACTCTCCATTCCTATCAGTGTGCAAGACCAAGAACAGGAACACTAGTCTGAAGACACTTGAACTCCCTTCCTTAAAAAGAGGGGCCTTGTGATGGTTACACTGTGGCAACTCTCAACACAGCCCACAGAACACAATCAACATCTTACAAGTTAACTATAAAATGTCAGGCTTGGTAGTGCTCTTAATCCCAGCACTCCATGGGCAGAAACAGGAATACTTCCAAATTCAAGGCCAACTTGGTCAACACAGCAAGTTCCAGGACAACCAGGGCTACACACAGAAACCGAGTGTCTAAGAAAGAAACAAACAAAATCAAAAAATAAAGTGAGAGAAAGAGAAATTATGTAAGAAAACCACTCAGTAGGACTGGCAGGATACAGAGGAAAGTGCTCACTGTGTGATCCTGAGAACTTGAGCTGTCTCCAGAACCCAATGTAGAAAGATAATCTTCCAGCTGTCCTCTGATCACCATACATCCTGCACGAGAGTGGGCTTGTGTGTGCCTGCTGTTGTGTGTGCGCTCTCTCTCTCTCTCTCTCTCTCTCTCTCTCTCTCTCTCTCTCTTCCTCTCTCTCCCTCTCTCTCTCACACACACACATTGTTTTTGAACTGTTAAAAGAAAACTAGCCAGTGAAATAAGTTTAAACAATTCTGAAATTCATCATTAGACAACATCCCCACTTTCTTTAAAATTTAATCCATATTTAAATTTTTAAATTTTATTACTTTGAGTCATTCATATCTAACTCTTAAGAAGTAGGATACATATTTTGCAAGATAATTAAATCAGAAAACCCACAATGCATTACCTTTTTCTATAATGTACATATGCAGATGTTTTGTCTACATGCATGCCTGTGCACTACACACGCCTGTGCATTAATCCATTCCTGCTGCACCACATGCATACCTTGCACACTACATGCATCCCTGGTGTTCTGAATGCATGTCTGTGCACTACATGTATGTATATCTTTGCACTACATGCATGCGTGTGTACTACATGCATTCCTAGTACACTTGGAAGCTGAAGAGGCCATTGGATTCTCCAAAGCTGGAACTGCCATGTGGATGCTGGGAACCAAGCCCAGTCCTCTGTTCTGCATGAGCACCCTGACTTAACCACTGAGCCACCATCTCTCCAACCCCAGACACTTCCCTTTTGAACCACTGAATTATTGGTACAGGTAAAAAGACTAAATTATGGAGCCATGCTTATGTGAAACTGGCTGGTTTTATTATTATCAATGCCAAACAAGACTTTAATTGAATTAAAATTTATTTGATTAAACAGTTACCTTTACATTTGTCTACACCATGGTGAACATATTCCTGGTAGAAACACACAGCCTTTTAGGTTTAAGATATCCCCAACTCTAAGATTACATGTATAAAACTACCATAATTATGGATGAGGTAATCAAAGTAAAATATACTATCCAGAATGAAATAAAATGGAAATAATTTACTCATAAAATTCATATTTAAATCTTTATTTACAAAATACTATCCTGAGAATTATAATTCCATTAAGCTTCAATTTGAGCAACAATGTAATCACATAAGTAACAGCAGTTACTTAAAAAGAAAAGGAGAAGAAATGACTCCGAGGAAACTGTCAGGTCTCCTGTGTTTCTGGAGGTTCAGGTGCAGGTTGTTTGGAAGGAGGAATCAAGTCTGGGGGCAGCTCATTTCTACTTTCAGGATGTGGGGGTGGGGGGAAGAACCCAGCTCTTGGGGGAAGGTAAGGTGGAAAGCCCCTCGGTTCGTACACATTTCTCCCTGTTCGAAGAGATGGATAAAGGACAGTGAAACCCCATACTGCACACTTGTTAAACCACTAGCTCCAGCCGCTATTCTGATGTCCAAACACTCACAACACAATATTTAATCTCACAAATAAATCTTGACATTGAAAACTGTACTTCTTAACTACATAGGATTAGTAAGAACATCACCATCAGATTCAGCTGTGTTTGTCCTATCTTGGCAGATACCCTAGATCCCAATACACTCAAGACTTACTGTAAAACAGCTTTTTAACGAAGTAAAATTTTCAACTTCACATTCAGATCAGTGATCCTGACCTGATATCCTACTGAAAACATTTCCTGTAATGTCAAGGATGACCTTAAAACGTCCCAAACAAAACTCATTTCATTCCTCTAGAAGATTAAGAGTAGAGGTGAGGGCAGAGAGCAGACACCTAGGACAAGCTGGTTCTTTCTAGTACTTGAATCATGATTTACTGTGTAGAAACTTGTGATTCTAAAGGGTAAAGTATGCTATAAAGGCAATAAATTACTTTTATTCTAAAATGTAAGGGTATGAAGGAATTTCAATAAATTCAACAAATAACTAAATTTGATCTTAGATTTTAAATATGATCATGTGGGAACTACTATTTATGAAAAATACCTTAAAACACTTTAGTCAGTAATCTTAAGACAAAAATATACGCAATTACTTTAAATAATGGCCGAAATACATTTCTATCAAATGAAATACACATAATTTTAATCTTAAAACTTCTTGTAGCTGTGCATTGGTGGCACACACTTTCAATCCCAGCACTTGGAAAGTAGACAGGTGGATCCCTGTGAGTTCAAGGTTAGCCTGGTCTACAGAGTAATAGTTCCAGGACAGGCTCCAAAGCTATAGACAAACCCTGCCTTGAGGAAAAAAAAACAAAACAAAACAAAAACAAAAAACAAGAAAGAGACCCGTTTGTAATCTTACTGATTTTCCGACCTATCACAATACAGTTAAAATTCAAAACTACCTAAGGTAGATCAAGGTGAAGCCTTGGCCTCCTTTGTTGCTGGACTGTAACCTGTGAGCCATATAAACTCTTTCCTCCTCAAGTTGGTTCTGACCAGTGTTTATCACAGTAACAAGAAAAGCACAGATAAATGTTGACACATACATGGACTTTTTAAAAAAGCCTACCTGGGAATGGCGGGAAGGGCGGGCCAGCAAAGTCCCTTGGTGGAAAATAGTCTGGAGGACCTGCATAGATGTTTCCTGGAGGAGGTGGTGGGAATGGGGGAGGCCCTCTCATAATGGGTCTTCTTGGATCCCCTGCAAAGGGAGGGCCTCTGGGGCCTCTAAACAGGGGAACTGGTGGAGGGATGAAGCCAGGGCCAGCTGTCTCACATTCAGCAGGAGGAGAGTTGGGCACAGTTGAGTTCTGTAAGAGAGTGACAACCAGCAGTCAGTAAAGCTGCTTGATGCCCAGCTCCTTTCCTGGGATTGTGAGGCATAGAAGAAACAGTCCATGACATTACACAAGGCCTGGGAACAGGCTCAGTTTCCACACCTGTGTAGGAGCCCCTTACATGCTCTCTGAAGTATTTTTACTAACTCAGCAATAAACTTTAAGCTTGGTACTACTAATAGTCTACCTGGCTCTCCCTAAAACACTAGTACAGATTCATACAACAAGGACATCTGTTCAATGATGTTCATAGCAGCACTATTTGTAATAGCTAGAAACTGGAAGCAGCCTAGATGCCCCTCAACTGAAGAATGGATAGAGAAAATGTGGTACATTTACACAATGGAGTACTATTCAGCAGGAAAAAATAAACAACGGAATCTTGAAATTTGCAGGAAAATGGATGGAACTAGAAGAAACCATTCTGAGTGAGGTAACCCAATCACAAAAAGACAAACATGGTATATACTCACTCATATGTGGATTTTAGACATAGAGTAAAGGATTACCAGCCTACACTCCACACTGCCAGAGAAGCTAGTAAACAAGGAGGACCCTAAGAAAGACATACAAGGTCCCCTGGAGAAGGGGAAAGGGTCAAGATCACCTGAGTAAACTGAGAGCAAGGGAAGAGGAGGGAGCTAGGAGAATGAGAAGGGAAGAAGAGGAGGGATGCAGAGGACATGAGGGAGCAGAAAAGGTTGAGTCAGGTGAAGATTAGAAGATAACAAGAATGGAGATACCATAATAGAGGAAGACATAATAGAGGTTTACAGAGATAGCAGGCACTAGGGAAATGTCTAGAGATCTATAAGATGACACCAGCTAACAATCTAAGCAACAGGGGAGAGGCTACCTTAAATGCCCTCCCCTGATAATGAGACTGATATGCCACCCGATAGCCCTCATCCAGTAGCTGGTGGAAGTAGAAGCACCACAACTTATCACTGAACTGAACTGGAACCCAGATGCAGAGAAGGAAGAGTGAAGAGCAAAGGGGTCCAGACCAGGCTGGTGAAACAAATGACCTGAACATCGGGGAACTCTTGCTCCCCAGACTAATAGCAGGGATACCAGCATGGGACTGATCCAGACCCCAGGAATATGGGTTTCATTGAGGAAACCTTGGAAATCTACAGGACCTCCTGTAGTAGATCAGTTCTTATCCCTAGCATAGGTGTGAACTTTGGGAGCCCATTCCACATAGAGGAATACTCCCTGAGCCAAGACACACAGGGGTGGGTACATGGGTAGAATTTACTTTCCAATACTTACCCCAGGGTCACCTTTGGTATCATTCTTCCTGGATTCCAATTTTGAGGACCCTGGCCCATCTAGACAAAGAAATTAAACCAGTAAAAATTCATGAATTCTTACTTTATTCCCTGACCGTTTGCAGATCCAAATACACTGACATTTTCCACTCCCCTTGCTTGGACAGGGAACAACTTGACACAAATACACTAACATTCCACATTAGGATCCCCAAAGCAGCCTGAGACCTGTAGAAATTTCAACAGAACAGACATTCTTTTGCAGTGTGCTGGTCACCTTTCCAGCTGGTTCCCAGGCCTTCTTGCTGCAGTAGCCAAAGTGAACGACTCAGGATGTAGCATCCACTTCCTGTCTTTTCTGTGTGCTCTCTTTTCCCTCAGCACATAATACATACTTTCATGAAAGTACCCTTATAGATAACTCAACAAATACATAGTGAAAGTAAAATTTTGGAATTTTATTTATTCTCCATGTTATTTACTTTAATAGGTATAATAGATACACATATTTCCCAGCTTCAGTGGGTAGTGAGTGATACTTGAATGGATTCTGACAAAGTCAATCTACTACTCATGAAATGATTAAATAAGATAACTAAGAACAAGAACCCAAATTATTTTGCTGGTAGTCCATTGACATTTGCCTGCCTAATATCCTTGACTACATATAAATGGATTAAAAACAATGAGAAGTTAGCTATGGGACAGAGTAAAGTTAGTATGGTACCAAAACTAACCTTCACCACATATATTAGATGACACACCTGAAATATGAGACAACAAGAAACGGCTGGAGAGATGGTTCAGTGCTTAGGAGTACTGGCTGCTCCTTCATAGGACCTGTACTTATCTCAACAACCACACAGCAGCTCACAACCATCTGTAACTCCACTTCCAGGGGCTCTGATGCCCTGTTCCGGCCTTCTCAGGCATCAGGCATGCATGGGATACACAGAAATAACACTTTAGAGATTCTAGAGTCATGGGATATCTGCCAAAGAGAGCTGCTGACGGGGAGTGCAACCAGCCCAAGAGAGAGAAGTGCATCGCAGTCAACAAAGCTGAACAGAGTTGGAGATCTGAAGAGTGTTTTGACATCACACATGGAGATGCACAGTTTGGAGTTGCCCAGCTGGTTTTCGGTCTTGCTTGGTCCAGTATTTCCTCACTATGATCCTTTCCCTATGTTTTGGAATGGTAATGCATATCCTGTACCATTATGTGTTGGAATTATGTGAACTGCTTTTTTAATTTTTACAGGTGATTACAGTTAAGTGATTGCATGACTCTCAGAAGCAACGTGAGACTTTAAAACATTGTTTAGACACTGATAGACTATAGGGACATTTAGAGTTGGACTAAAAGCATTTTGTATTATGATATTGCTACAACCTTATGGGGGCTGGTGAGTGGAATGTGGTAGTTTGGATGTAACTGGCCCCATAATTTCACAGGGAGTGGCACTGATAGGAGGTGTGGCTTTTTGGAGTTGGAGTAGGTATGGCCTTGTTGGAGACAGTGTGTCTTTGTGGGAGTAGCCAACTGTGGTGGTTTGAAAGAAAATTGCTCTCAAATGGAGTGGCACTATTAGGAGGTATGGCTCTGTTGGAGGAAGTGTGTCAGTGTAGGGGTGGGCTTTGAAGTGTCTTATGCTCAAGTTATGCAGTGTCACAGTTCAGTGAAATGATTCCTAATGATATTCTGCTATACTAGTAGAGTAGAGCTTAGCATAATCATCATCACAGATGATTTATCTAGCAACTGATGGAAACAGATACACATCCACAGCCAAACATTAGGTGGAGTTCAGAAAATCCTGCAGAAGAGGGAAAGAAGGGATGTAGGAGCCAGAGAAGTCAAGGACATAGTAAGACCCACAGAATGAACTAAGCAGTGCTCATAGGGACTCACAGAGACTGAACCCACAATCAAGGAGCATGTTTGGGTCCAACCTAGGTCCTCAAGGTTATGGTTCAGAAGCATGGTGTTCTTGTCCTGCCTTGATATAAGGTGAGTCTTAGCGTAATTTGATATGCCATGTTCACTTGATATCCCTGGGAGGCCATCAGAAAGAAAGAGTGAATTTGGGGAAGAAGGGAAGTGTAGGGGGCCTGGAGAGGAGGGAGGGGAAACTACATGAGAGAAGCAAAAATTAAAAAAAAAAAAAAGTAGTAGTAGTAGTCTGAATTAAACCATCCACAACCAGTTTGAGAATAACCTAGGAACGAGCTGTGTGTGACAAGCAGGACAATGTATACACCAAGCAGTTCAGCTCAGACCGTAAGAGAAAGAAAGTCAGCCTCCGGAGTACACAACTTGCAGTTCCCTGCTGTAGTCCGAAAACCTGAAGCCCCAGGACTGTACTTGGCATCCACAGCTGCAGCCCTCTGTGGTGGTCTGAATAGGAATGGCCCCCATAGGCTCGTGTGTGTGAATAGGAATGGCCTCATAGGCTCATGTGTGTGAATAGGAATGGCCCCATAGGCTCATGTGTGTGTGAATAGGAATGGCCCCATAGGCTCATGTGTGTGTGAATAGGAATGGCCCCATAGGCTCATGTGTGTGAATAGGAATGGCCCCATAGGCTCATGTGTGTGAATAGGAATGGCCCCATAGGTTTGTGTGTGTGAATAGGAATGGCCCCATAGGCTCATGTGTGTGAATAGGAATGGCCCCATAGGTTTGTGTGTGTGAATAGGAATGGCCCCATAGGCTCATGTGTGTGAATAGGAATGGCCCCATAGGTTTGTGTGTGTGAATAGGAATGGCCCCATAGGCTCATGTGTGTGTGAATAGGAATGGCCCCATAGGCTCATGTGTGTGAATAGGAATGGCCTCATAGGCTAATGTGTGTGTGAATAGGAATGGCCCCACAGGCTCATGTGTGTGAGTAGTTGGCCCATAGGGAGTGGCACTACTAGGAGGTACAGCCTTGTTGGAATAGGTGTGGCCCTGTTGGAGGAAGTGTGTCACTGTGGAAGTGAGCTTTGAGGTCTCATATATGCTCAAGCTACGCTGTGTGGCATACAGTCCCCTTTTGCTGTCTGCAGATCACGAAGTAGAACTCTCACCTCCTTCTCCAACACCCTGTCTACCTGCATGCCATCATGCTTCCTGTCATGATGACAATGAACAAAACCCCTGAAACTGTAGGCCAGCCCCAATTAAATGTTTTCCTTTATAAGAGATGCTGTGATCATGGTGTCTCTTCACAGCAATAGAAACCCTAACTCTCTACAGGCAAGCATCAGGGAAACTTAGAAAAGTAAAAGGCAGGTCTTTCACCTGTACATTTCTCTCACTCCCAAGTAGGAGACACTTGCCAGCCAGAACATTGATCACCCCAGAAAGTATGACCTGGGCAGTTTCAAGAAAGGTGGGAGAACCTGCTATAGATACAGGAAGATTGCTGAGAGTTCAAGCAGCAATGACAAATGACAAAAGAATTTTAACAACTATATTTGTGTGTGTGTGTGTGTGTGTGTGTGTGTGTGTGTGTGTGTGTGTGTGTGTGTGTATCCCTCAAGACATGTAACTAAATTTTGGGCAAGAAATGTTTGCTAAGACAACAATGAAAATATTTACTTTTGTAGCTCTACATCTCTACATTGTTCAGATTTTCAAAAATAAGCACATATTACTTGTATAAGCAATAGTAACAACTGGGAAAACTTCCTGTAACATGAACAGTCAACTCTTAATACTCCTTTTAAATACACTTATTTCTAAAACGTTTCACAATTTTTAAGATAGAGAACATATATGGTTCTCTTTCCTTCCATCACTGTGTCCCAAACACAAGATGCCTTGCAAATATGAATAGTGACTGTTGTTTTCACACACCAGGTGGAGGGGCCATCATCCTTCGGTCTTGTTCCCATGGAGGTGACAGGGACCTGTCAGAAGGTGCTCTGGGAGCATCAGATAATCTGTTATAGCTTGTCTCTCCTCTTTCAGTGTTCATCTGATGGTCCAGAGGATTCTGAGGGCCTCGTGAACCTAATTAAAGAAAACTCAAATCAATATAATCTCAAAATGTGTCAGAAAAGACCTATTGTCAAATAAAATCAACATGCTTTTTCCAAGGTGAATACAGAGTTAGATAAAGCTTCCCTGGAATATATTTAGATTATAATTCTACCAAAACCAGACGGGAAAATAAGTTTGCAATGTATATAAACCAATACTTGATATAGGCTGGAAGGATAGCTCAGAGATTAGAGTATTTGCTTAGCTAACAGAAAGCTCTGGCACAAAATAAATAAGTAAATAAATAGCCAACAACACTTGCCCACAAAATTTATCTTTAAGGATTACCACCATCATTATTTTGCAATTATAATCACTTGTTAGATAATAACTACTAAGTCTGAAAAATAAGGTATAGAAAGTAAATTGTAAAGACTTCTACTAAGCAAAAGTATAAAATAAGTAAAAGATAAGGTTTTTGTTGCTTAGGCATGATTTCTATCGATCATCATAGAGGCCACATTGCTATATCGGCGATTCTGCTACTAACCATGTAGTTTCACACAACTTCCTTGGATACTATACTAAGCCTAACATTAAGAGATCAAAACTTGCATCAGAAATTATAATAAGAATCTCTAATTCTATCCAACAATGAGTATACATTCTAGTAAATCCCCACATCTTTCCTCCTAATTAGTTCATGAGAAGAAGGCTGGGAAGAGAGAACACTCAGGAGTCCACTAGGCTCAGCATATCTCAAGCGAAGCACACAAGCCTTATGAGAGGTTCAAAGACTCTCCTCATCACGTGCTACCAGGACCAAAGCCACAAGCCATGTGACTATCAGGTGGACACTGCAAAACCTGAAAATACAAAAGCTTAAAAGGTTTTAAGAACAAGTATTTACAATTGACTCTCTAAAAATAAATTGCTTTCCTCACACACAATCTTATTCAAGCTTTCAAATTTCAAGATAGTAAGAGGAAGGAGAAGGAGGCACTCTGTCCTTTCACTGATCATAGGAAACTTGCTCCAAATTGAGATTTTAGGCCTGTTGGTAACTTACCAAGAATTTCTGTAGCTTTTTGACAGGAAACAACCTTATAAATAATCTAAACACAATGTCACTTAAAAGCAATTAAATAGAAGAGGAAAATACCTCAACAGAAGAGGAGAAAGGAAAGGTAACTTTTACGATAATTTCAAACATTCATTTGACTACAGGCAATCCTTGACTTATGCGATTCAAATTCCAGTGAGTTAGTTTAGCCAATTTCTAGGGCACTGTGCTCATATATGGATAGCTACTATCCTTGTGTGTTGTGCAAAATAAACTGTCTTAATGAACATTCTTCTCTTAATGAAATGTGATAAAACTGTACAGAAAGCATCAGAAATCACAAAGCGCAATGGCAAACACTTTAAATGTGGTGGCTTTAATTACATTTATATTGGCATGTCATGTGACATGGCACACATTTCTTACTCTAAGTCCAAGTGTAAAAGGTGGTGGCAAGGGGACTGACTGACAGCACTGAGCCCAAGGCTTACAGTAGACATGTAAATTTCAAAACTTAACCCCTTTCTGGAGTGTTCAGTACAACCCCGCTAGGACTCCATGACTGGCATAGTCATTTTCCCTTGAAGCTTCCAGTTCAAAGCCAGCACAAGCAAAGCTCTTCCTGAGGTGAGCCAGGACTGGCAGGAGGTAGGAAAACAGTTCTGAATGGAGCAAACTGAGGACCAAGAAGACAACAAAGAGGAAACAAGCTGAGCGGCTCCTTCCCCTGCAGCACTCAGGAACTGATCTTCTCACAAAGGATTCTGAAATATTGACAATGACCCTGACTTTAGCAGAAGTACAGTTTGCCTGAGACTCTAGAAATGAGCGCACTCATTGTGAAATGTTGACATGTTTGCTTTAGCTGGCTGTTTTCAGTCTTGCTTGTTCCTGCCTCACGTTTAGTTTGTTAGATCACTTACATAAATGGTTAGAGACATTCATTAGCAGTTCCTGTACTTAACATAGCTATGGAAATAGAGAAAAAGCAAGGTGGCATGGGAGCAATGCACACAACCCCGGCTTAGTCTCTCAAAATGTCAATAAAAGTTAGCACTCCTGAAAAGGCCCCATCCAAACGCTACCTACAAGAGCACTTCCTTCAGATTAAAAGGGGGGATAGGGGTTTTCACATTCCGATTTACTATTTTAAAAAAGTTACTGAAATAAATGTATACATATAAAATTCTACATTCTGATCCTGTTTCATCAAGCACATTTTATGCTGGTTATACTGCTCTATCTTACGTATTCTTTAAAAGGTTTTATGTAAAATATAATTTTGAAAGATACCCATTGACTCCTCATTATGCAGTGTAGGTTGAGTATTCCTTACTGGAAATGCATGGCACTAGAAGTGTCTGCAATTTCAGATGATGGGGGAAGTCCTCCTGTATGTATGTTTCTCTTATTGGCTAATGAATAGAACGATGATTGGCAGGCAGGAAGTATACGTAGGGCCAGGAGATGAGGAGAATGCTGGGAAATGCAGGCAAATGGGGTTGCAATGTAGCAGCCAAAGGAGTTAGAGGTCTGGGCTTTCTCTGGGAAGCCAAGACCATGTAAAAATGCATGGATTAGCAGAAATGGATTAGTAATTAAGACAGAGCTAGCCAATAAGAAGTCCAAGCTATGGGCCAATGATTTAATAACTAATATAGCGTTCGTGGGTTCATTTGGGGGCTAAAGGGCCAGACAGGACGAGACAAAGAACCTCCATTTAGGTTTTCTCCCCACCCACCACCCCCACCCCGTGTGTGTGTGTGTGTGTGTGTGTGTGTGTGTGTGTGTGTGTGTGTGTGTGTGTTTATACACCTTAAGGGTTGAGCACCACAAACTCAAAATCTGCAATATGAAATGCTTCAAAATTCACAACTTTTTGAGTACTACACCCAAAGAGTCTGCCATTGAGAGCACTCTGGATTTCTGCATTTCCATAGTTGGGATGGCCACCTGCCTTAAACTGTATGCAAAAGAAGCAAGGTGGTATGGAGGATTTTGCTGTTTGTTTTGTTTTTGGGGTTTTGTTTTTTTTTTTTTTTTTTTTGAGGCAGAATCTCACTATGCAGCAATGCATGTCCTGGAAACCAGGCTGACCTCAAACTCACAGGGATCCTCCTGCTTCTGCCTCCTAACTTCTAGAATTAAAGGCATGTGCCACCATATCGGCCCAAGATTCTTTTCCCAGTTAAAAAAATAAGTAAATCTATGATAAATGCAAGGAATGCCTGTACTTTCCAAATGTCTATTTCCAGATTATTTTAAAGGTAAGTTGAGATGAAAATATAAAGTAAGGAAGAAATTTAGAGTAATGAAAATGTTTAAACAAAATACCTCTTCCTCCTCCCCCTGGAAGCAAAGGTGAGAGTCTGAGTGGACCCTCCAACAAAGTTGGAGGAGAGAGAAAAGCTCTCGTTTCAGATGAAGGTCGGCCCAGTGGGGAGGGACCATATGGGGAGTGCTCTGGAATGATTAAAACAGCAGATGTAAATGCAGATCCAGTTAGCTGTACCATAAAGTCAGAATCCCATTCAACAACTGTCATTGGGTCATCCTACTGTCGGCTTACGTCTAATCTGTGCCTTGACACTATACAGACTTAGAGCTTGGTATTTTTAAAGCATTTCAACAAATTAGACATTTAGTCAAATAAAAGCATAAGGTTGTATACATAAAAATTCAGAACTTGAATTCGCTCAGCTTTACTCCTATGTACAGAGTTCTGATGTTTTTAAGGTTTTATTTTTAATTTGCCATGTGTGTGTGTGTCTATGTGTGGGATATGTACATGCAAATAACAGCGGCATATGAGGCCAGAGGCACTAGATCCTGTAGAGCTGAAGTTTACACGGACCATGAGCTACTCAATATGTGTTCTAGGAACTGAACTCAGGTCCTCTGCAAGAACAATAGGTACTTTTAACAGCTGAGCCACCTCTTCAGCCCTAAGACAGTTCTGATTTTTACAATGTGAAGGTCAGGGGCTGGTGAGATGGCTCAGAGGTTAAGAGCACTGACTGCTCTTCCAGAGGTCCTGAGTTCAATTCCCAGCAACCACATGGTGGCTCACAACCATCCGTTATGAGACCTGGTGCCCTCTTCTGGCAGATATACATTGAAGCAGAATGTTGTATTCATAATAAATAAAATCTTTAAAAAAAAAAATGTGAAGGTCATAAGGTCTGTGTTGAATGTTGCTTATTTTTATCTGTGCAATGCTGAAGGCAGGCCACAAGCTCAAGAGAAATTTTACCTGGTTAAATAAACACAATTCTCAAAATATACTGTACATAAAAACCAACCAACAAACAAAGGAACCACAAACAAAACCAAACCATTAGCTACTGTAAGTAACCACACAAGTTAAACAAAGGATGCTGGTGGTATTTAGGAGTCACTGAAGGATTCAGGGAGCATGAAGTGAGTTTGCTTTTTGTGTTGTTGTTTTATTTTGTTTCTTGAAATGGTTTCATTATGTAACACTAGCTGGCCTGGACCTGGATATGTAGACCTGATTGGCCTTAAACTCACAATGATTAGCCTGTGCTCGACTCAGAGTAGAGTTAATGGTGTCTGGCACCATACACAGATATTTTGGGAACTTTGTGACAGCATACTTCCCAATATTTCAACTGGGAATATTTACAACTTGGAAGTGCTTGATTTAAGTCAGAGCCAGATAGGTCATGGTCAACCATGAAATGTTCTAGTAAGAAAGTTTGGGGGTTTTTATTTTTTGTTTTGCTTTGTTTTTTAGTGTTTTGAAACAGAGTTTCTCTCTACATAGCCTTAGCTCTCCTGGAAATCACTCTGTAGACCAGGCTAGCCTGGAAATCAGAGATCTCTGCCTCCCAAGTGCTGGAACTAAAGGCGTGCGACACCACTGCCCAGCTAAAAGTCACATTTTTAAAAGTAAACAAATGTATAAAATACTCTGAAGAGTCAGAAATTACTTTTGAATTTTACAAGTTAAAGACTCAGATATTTCCGGGCGGTGGTGGCACATGCCTTTAATCACAGTACTCGGGAGGCAGAGGCAGGCGGATCTCTGTGAGTTCGAGACCAGGCTGGTCTACAAGAGCTAGTTGCAGGACAGCCTCCAAAGTCACAGAGAAACCCTGTCTCAAAAAAAAAGAAAAAGAAAAAAAGAGACTCAGATATTATCATGCATCCAATAAATTTATCTGTAATCCAGATGACTAAGAGCCCTAACATTTTACAAATTAATCATTCCAAATTGTGATTATGCTTCTGAAGGTAAAAAATCAGTAACAAAAAAGAACTTAAGACAGCAGGGAATTCCCACTTGAAACACAGTAACTCTTACAGAGTGTACACTGCCCCACCAAATGGTCTACAGAGAAGACCAAAGCGGGGTTCACCCTGCATAGAGTCCGGATCTATCCACTTGCCCCACTCCAAGCTTTGTCACTATCTGAAGTCTTCAATAATCTGATTATCTTAAAATATAAGACATATTTACATTGTAGTGAAAGTTAGCTCTCAAAAGTGATTTGAATTAAAGGTATATTCTACCCATAAAGATTTCACTTCATAACTATAGGACTTTAATTCCACTTCAACTAAAATCACTCTGAAAATGATTAGCTCTTTGGAAATCATTAAAATACTAACTCAGTAATAAACTGGCAGAGGTACTAACTGCATCTTTGAAGGGCTAACTTCCCTGGGATAATTACAGTCATCAAACTCTACAGCTTGCCCTAACTTTTAAATCAATACTTTAAGAATTTTTTTGAAAGGCCATGTTAATTATCAAGCAAGTTTCAAAGTATTGTTAATATGGAAATAGTCACAATGCTATTCCACTTAAGAACTTCCTATTCATTCTCCCAAAAACTAACCAATGATTAGTACGGTAGTACTAAGAGCTTTTCTCTGAGAAAGGGAGATACCAGTCATTTTCATTACTGCTAAGAAACCAAAACCCAGAGTTAACAAAACAGTTTCAAATAAAATCCTCCCTACAAAATCCACAATACTTTTAGGTGAAAATGTCAACTTACACTAAAGTAAACTATTATATACAATATATATGGATACACAATATGTATTTTAAACAAGGGGTTAAAAAAAAAAAGACTACCTCTGCCAAATGCTGTATTTGGAATATCAGGTGCATAGGGATCTTTTTCTAAAAGTTCAAATTTAAATTCTGCTTCAGTTAATCTGCAAACAAAGAACAAACATCTCTACGTTACTCACCCGAAAGAAACACCACATTTTAAGCAAAGGCCACTTCCAAAACAGCTCTAAGCTTAACATCTGCTGAAAGAAAAAGGCCTACCACTGGTCTGCCCAGATCCCTTTCTACAGTTCCCCACTTTCTTGGGGGTGACTGGCTTCTCCGTAGAGGTGCTCATGTTTAGAACTTCTTAGCTCGATGAGTGCTATGTCTAAGAGTACACATTTCTGAAGTAGAACATCCTAGATAAATGTGTCATTTTATAACTAAGGAAACTGAGGCAGGGACCTTAACTGACTCCTAAATGAAACGGCCTAGGAGACAGTGCAGAAATGCTCTTAGTTACCTACACTTAACCTTGTAAAACTTGAAATCCCATTAATTGATACAAGTATTATATTTCTTTTTTGTTTTTTGGGTTTTTTTGGGGTTTTTTGTTTTGTTTTGTTGTTTTTGTTTGTTTGTTTCGAGACAGGGTTTCTCTGTGTAGCTTTGGAGCTTATCCTGACACTCTCTCTGGAGACCAGGCTGGCCTCAAACTCACAGAGATTCGCCTGCCTCTGCCTCCCGGGTGCTGGGATTAAAGGCGTGCACCAATAACGCCAGGCCGAATATTATATTTCTAAACTTTGTATCTTTAAATTTACATTTTAAACAAATGTTACTTTAGTTCCTGGTTCTTAGACTTAAACAACTGTTTGACTTTAATTTCTGAGCTATGAGCCAGAAGACAGAAACCAGTTTGTTTTTTTTTTAATTTTATTTATTTAGTATGTATATAGTATCTTGCCTGCATGTGTCTCTTCATGCCAGAAGAGGGCACCAGATCTCATTACAGATGGTTGTGAGCCACCATGTGGTTGCTGGGAATTTAACTCAGGACCTTTGGAACAACAACCAGTGCTCTTAACCTCTGAGCCATCTCTCCAGCCCCAGAAACCAGTTTTTAATGATTCTAAAAATACAATTTGGTGGCACACACCTTTAATCCCAGCACTCAGGAGGCAGAGGCAGGAAGATCTCTGTGAATTCGAGGCCAGCCTGGTCTACAAGAGCTAGTTCCAGGACAGCCTCCAAAGCCACTGAGAAACCCTATCTCAAAAAACCCCCCACAGTGTTCTGTCTGCATGTATGTGTGCAGGCCAGAAGAGGGCACCAGATCTCATTACAGAGGGTGAGCCACCATGTGGTTGCTGGGAATTGAACTCAGGACCTCTGGAAGAGCAGCCCGTGCTCTTA